>NC_056727.1:1585156-2185156 GCF_019279795.1 Protopterus annectens | reverse complement strand
ATCACTTAAGACACAGACACACTACATCAACAGAAAACAAAACTAGCCATATTAGCATTTTTTCCATTTACAAAAGAAAGAAATTACACACATTATAATTACACATTTTCTTTCTTTCTTTATAACAACTCTCTTTCAGTACAGCATAGGTTCATAGGTTCATACTAGGCTATCTGCCCTGGGGCAATTATAAGCCTAGCCCGATTCTGTATGGCTTACACCACCCCTTGATTTGAGTATACTGTGCCCTTTTTAAGGTTTAGTTTACTGTGCCTCTGTCTAATAGTGACACGGGAGTAATCCCTGGGACAACCCTTCGATCCCCCATCCACTTATCGAGATTCCTCTTGAAGAGATTCAGTGAGGTGCTCTGCCTCACATGAACTGGAATTCTATTCCAGAGCGAAGGGAGCCTCTGGGTTATGAACCTGTCCCTCCAGCAAGTTCTATTTATTTCTGTGCTGAGGTTCAAGTCCCTCGAGCGTGTGGCTCTAAGGGATTTAGATTTACTGAGGTGAAGCATGTCCATTAATTCTGGATTTGACATAGCTTTGTATGTCAGGCATAGGTCGCCTCAAAGTAGGTGGTATGCAACTGAGTAGAGCTGGAGTTTTTTTAACCGAGCAGCATATGGCATCTGTTTGAGACCCTTGATCCTCTTGGTGAGATACTTTTGGGGTCTTTCTAATTGCTGCAGGTGTCGGGTAAGGTACATCCCAAAAGGGGCATTGTATTCTATGATGGGCCTGATGAGGGATGAATAAAGGGGCACGATTACCTCTCTTGATCTAGATGTGAAACCCTTCGTGATGAGGTGGGCTATGTAGAAGGTCTTTCTAACCACTTTGGCAATGTGGTTTTCAAAGGAGAGATTGCTATCAACTTGGGTCCCCAGGTCCCTAATAACTTTCTCTGTACTTAATGGGTTTCCGCCTATGTGGTAATTTGTGGGCACATTGTTTTTGCCAAAGGGTATGACTATACATTTTTTGTCATTTAGCTTTAAACCATGGTGCTGGCACCAGTTATCTGTCTCTGTGAGACCTTTTTGAAGGATGTTTGTGTCAGCTGGAGAGTTGATTATGGCGCCCAGTTTGCAGTCGTCTGCGAACTTGGTGAGCCATAGTCCTCCTATGTTTGCCTGTACCTCGGAAAAGTATATACCGAACAAGAGTGGTCCCAGGACAGAACCCTGTGGGACGCCACTTGTGACCGGTTTCGAGTCTGACATGGCTCCAGCAACTCTCACTCTGTGGGTTCTGTCTTTGAGCCAGTTTGTGACCCATCTTGTGACATAGGGGTTTATATTTAAGCTGGATAGCTTATCTATGATGCCCGAGTGGGGTATTGTGTCAAATGCTTTTGCAAGGTCAGATAGGCTGTGTGGACTACCTTCCCTTCATCTATGGCTTTGGTGACTGTTTCAAAGAAGTCAACCAGGTTCAAAAGGCAGGATCTGCCATTGACAAAGCCAAACTGGGTAGGATCTAGTGTCTGTAGGTCCCCAATGTCTTTGTTTATGAGCTCCATGATGATCCTCTCCATAGCCTTGCAGACTAAACTAGTCAGGCTTATGGGGTGATAGTTTCCAGGGTCCGTAGAGGCTCCACCTTTGTGGAGTGGGACCACTGTTGCTGTACGCCATTCTGTGGGCACATATCCTGTAGTGAGGCTGAGATTGTATAGCTGTTTTATTTGAGGGATTAGTTCCTCTTGTAGTTCATGTAGGACGCAACCTGGGACGCCATCTGGTCCCATGGAAGCAGTGCTTTTTGCTTTGGAGAGGGCAGCCTTCACCTGAGCATCTGTGATGTTTGGGAGGCAGCCCTCTGCCGGGATAGATACTTGCTCTTTTGGGGGTGAGGGGGTGGAGAAGTTTGCACTGAACCTGTCTGCCAGGATATAGGCGATGTCTGTGGGTTCAGTGTATTTTTTCTCATTTAGAATCAACTCAGAACAAGTCTGGGAGTTGCATCCCAGGTTTCTAACATAACTGAAAAAAGCCTTATGATTGTCTTTGGTGTCCTGTGCAATTTTTCTCTCGAAGCTGGCATTGGAGGATTTTATGAGGGATCGTAATTTTTTGCTAGTACTGATCAGAGATGCCTTCCCTATTAGGGATTTTGTTCTATCATGTAGTAGCTTCCTCCTTCTGTTGTACAGTTTATTTATGGCAGGGGTCCACCAGACCGGACGCCTGCCTTTGGATGACTGGGTCTTGGTTTTGCTTGGGATAGCATGATCCATGCATTCCTGGAGATGTCCGTAGAATGCATTTATATAGGATTCTGCAGTTTGGGCCGTAGTTTCCACTGGTCCTGGGGCCTTGAAGGATTCCACTTCGGTTTTGAGAAGTGAGAAGTTCGCTTTTGAGAAGTTTTTCACTGTGGTTTTCTGGGCTGGGGGTGGGGTCGGGATGTGGACATCCAGTGAAATTAATTTATGGTCTGATCTTACCAATGAGGGATATACTTCTGGTGTGGAGCATAGAGTCCCCATGTTGGTAATGATGAGGTCTAGTATGTTGTCCCCTCTTGTGGGAGTGGTGACTAGTTGTTCCATAGCATTTGAGTTTAAAATTTCCAGGAATCTTTGGGCTAAGGTGCTGGGGCTTGAGTAGTGCTCCCAGTCAATGTTTGGGTAGTTGAAGTCGCCCAATATAATGGTGTTCGGAGAGATCTTCATGTTCTCCAATGTTTTCAGGAAAGCCGAGTGGGATTCCTGACTTTGACAGGGTGGTCTGTAGGATGCTATAAACTGAAAAGCAGTCTTGCCCACTGTTAGTTGCACATGGATGGTCTCCGATACTTCGTGCAATGCCACTAACCTGGAGGTGTGGATATCCTTGATAAATATGGAAACTCCCCCTCCTTTTGTGGTTTGGTCCGGGTTTTGGGGCCGAAAAGCATGATATGAGGTATAGCCTGGTAGTGCTGGGGTGCTCTCTGGAGCCTTGAACCAGGTTTCTGTCACTGCACAGATATCGATGTTCTCCATACTGAGGAGAGCTTTGAGTGCATGCATCTTGAAGTTAAGACTTCTGGCGTTTAGCAGCATTACCCTTAGTTTCTTGTTCCTTGTGCTGTCTATGGGGGTGGGTTTGACTTTTGAGCCTTGCCTAAAAAACGCACTATCGGGGTGGCAAGAGCCTTTGCCAATATCCGAAAGCCCAGTGGTGACAGGTGCAAGCTGTCCCTAGCAAAGCATGACATAAATAACTCAATTCCTCCCTTCCCATAAATCTCATTCTTCCTTCTCCTCATTCTGAACATTATTCTGCATGTATTGTTCCCACAAACTCCATTTATTTATATGTAATCTGCTACTTTCCATTTCTAAAGAGTCCTATTCCCATTCTTTTATCTGTTTTACAGCACTTAATGCTTTTGATACATTTGGTTTAAATTTTGATTACCATTTTCTAGTAATTATTATTTTTTTTTTTGGCAGTCAACAGAAATAAACTTATTAAGGCCTTACTATGTCTAAATAATTCAGATCCTGTGTCCAAGCTAAAAAGAATAATTTTGTTAGTTACAGCAATTTGTATCTGTAGGTAATTTCTTTTTTAAATGTTCTAACTCATTACACTCCCTCCCACAAAAAAAAAAAAAAAAAAAAAAACGCATTCCCAGTTATCTTTCTTCCCCATCACATCTCCAATATTTGTTGCTTTCCTGGGTAAAAATTCTTTGAAGTCTACTTGGGTATAAAAATAGCTGTGCAAACACTTACACGCAAAAATTCTTAACCTTCTGTGCTTTGTTGCATACTTGGGAGCCATATCTATGCCCTTCCATTGTTCCTTTGTAAATTGCTTTTCCAGTCTCTCTTACCTATCTTTTCTAACCTCTTATGCTTGACTGCTATTATTACCATGCAATATTTTACATATCTTACTAATTATTCCCTTTTTAACAGCAGCTTCTGTTCTAGATTCAACTAAAAACACCTCCTGAGCAGGTCTTTCACTTATGATTCCACTATCCCTTTCTCTTTGCCTATACTCTGATATCAAACCCTGGTAGGGAAGGCATTTTTCTAACCTGCAGCCTCAATGCCTTCTTGTCCTCCTCCCACTCAGTTACATTTCCCTCTCTAATTCTCTGCTCCCAATACCCTGGTTCCTTTGCCAATTTCCTTCTGTAAATTCAATTCAATTCAAGCCACCTTTCACCTATTTTCTATGTCCCTACTCGCAGTCATCCCTATTGTCAAACTCTCCTTTCTGCATTCATGTGTTGTCTTAGCTTTCAGAATAATTTCTGCAATTTTATGAATATAATATTCTGTATGGTGGTTGTTATTCTCCTTAAGGATCTGCATCCAAAATCCCACTCTCTCCTTATTTCTGAAACTCCCCCACTTCATCATCATCCACTTACACTTTGAGTTATAACCTTCTGCTTGTGTTATGTATATGAACTTTAACTGCATAGCACAACACCAATATGCCCTTTAATGAACTTATCAGATGCAAAATAATATCATCTGCAATTAAAGCCAACTTTTTCTTGATTATCATACCAGTTTTAGCCCTGACTATTTGAGTCCTTTATTTTCTTTACCAGTGGCTCTACATATAAAGAAAATAATAAGGGGGGAAGAGGATACTCCTGCCTGGT
This sequence comes from Protopterus annectens, assembly GCF_019279795.1. Classification (NCBI taxonomy): domain Eukaryota; kingdom Metazoa; phylum Chordata; order Ceratodontiformes; family Protopteridae; genus Protopterus; species Protopterus annectens. Next base: position 2,180,531 of record NC_056727.1, on the reverse strand, counting down.
TCCTCTGTTCAAGCATTATTGAAGAGGAACCTTCCCACTTTAAGTCCTGCCTCTAATCCTTCATTTATCCTCCTAATTAATCTTATTATTGTACTGGGGAATGAAAATGCTTCCACTGCCCCTCTCATCAACTTTCCATCAAGACCTACAATGGGAGAGGTATTGTCTATCATTCTGCTTCCTTCTGGATCATCATTGTTCAATTAATGTTATCAAATGTTTACCTCCCTTTCACAGCACCACATTGTTCCATATCTATTAATGTTGGTAACATTTTGCCATTTTTAGCTATTATAGATATAAACACTTTATAATCATGGCTTAAAAACTGAAATCTGTCTATATGAGGCTGAATCTCATGGGTCTTTACCCTCTTTGGGTAAAACTGTCACCACAGTTTTCTTCCAAGTTGCTGGTTCTTCTCCTCGTTTTAAAATACTATTAAAGAAAATCTTGCAAATCTTTATCACTTTGTACCCTCCTAACTTCCACAGGAATACCATCTGTTCCAGAAGCTTTCCCTGCAGATTGATTATACATCATGGCTTTTATCTCATTACCCCCTACCTTTAATATTAGTTGCTGAGCCTGATCTTCCTTTGATCTTGGCATAATCAAGTCTTCCATAAATATTTCCATTTGTGTTCTTTCTTGGTTTCCACATCCCTCTGCTTTCTACAGATATTCAAAAATGTCTGAAATATATCTAATACTTCTACAGGATCTCTGGTTCTTTGTTCTATCTTCATTCATATTACATGCTGAAAAGACTTGAAAATGTTCACAACACCAATATGTGCTTTAATGGACTTATCAGGTGCAAAATAATATCATCTGCAATTAAAGCCAACTTTTTCTTGATTATCATACCAGTTTTAGCCCTGAATATTTGAGTCCTTTATTTTCTTTACCAGTGGCTCTACATATAAAGAAAATAATAAGGGGGGAAGAGGATACTCCTGCCTGGTTCCTCTGTTCAAGCATTACTGAAGAGGAACCCTCCAACTTTAAGTTCTGCCTCCAATCCTTCATTTTTCCTCCTAATTAATCTTATTATTGTACCGGGGAATAAAAATGCTTCCACTGCCCCTCTCATCAACTTTCCATCAAGACCTACAATGGGAGAGGTATTGTCTATCATTCTGCTTCCTTCTGGATCATCATTGTTCAATTAATGTTATCAAATGTTTACCTCCCCTTCACAACACCACATTGATCCATATCTATTAATGTTAGTAACATTTTTGCCATTTTTAGCTATTATAGATATAAACACTATATAATCATGGCTTAAGAACCGAAATCTATCTATATGAGGCTGAATCTCATGGGTCTTTGCCCTCTTTAGGTAAAACTGTCACCACAGCTTTCTTCCAAGTTGCTGGTTCTTCTCCTCATTTTAAAATATTATTAAAGAAAATCTTGCAAATCTTTATCACTTTGTACCCTCCTAACTTCCACAGGAATACCATCTGTTCCAGAAGCTTTCCCTGCAGATTGATTATACATCATGGCTTTTATCTCATTACCCCCTAGCTTTAATATTAGTTGCTGAGCCTGATCTTCCTTTAATCTTGGCATAATCAAGTCTTCCATAAATATTTCCATTTGTGTTCTTTCTTGGTTTCCACATCCCTCTGCTTTCTACAGATATTCAAAAAATGTCTGAAATATATCTAATACTTCTACATGATCTCTGGTTATTTTTCTTGTCATAGGCTCACTACTTTTTGGTGAAAAGCCTTCCTTCTTTCTGTTGCCTAAACTCTATCTTCATTTTATTCCACTCACTATATTTTATTTGTGAAGAAATGTCTAGCTTCTCTTATAGTTTTCAATTAGTCTGTACAACCCATTCCTTAAATTATTTTCTTTTGACAGGTAGGTAGGAAAATGCCAGTGACTCACTTTTACTTCATTACTTTACATTTTTATCTTAGTTTTAATCAGTGCAGGGCACAAAATAGTTATTGGATGTGTGTGAAAGTTTTCAATTAAATGCACATTTTTCTGTGAAATATAATTTCTATCCAATCTAGTCCAGTTATTATACCTTTGGGAATAATATGTAAATTATGTCCGTGTTCCTACTAATAAATTCCTTTCTTGCATACCAAATATTTTCATAAATTTATTCAGATACCTACTCTATTTTGTTACATTTTCTGTTCTACATCCCTCTGATACAGCTTCACTATTGCAAATCAGCTCCCTACTGGGAGCTGATTATTTTTCCCAACATTTTCTTAAGCTCCATAATAGTTTTTGGTGGAATGTAAATACATGTCAGCATATATCTCCTTCCTTGCCAATAGCATCTTACAAGTCTACCATGACTGTCTTTTTTTTCTTCTTCAGTCATTATTGGAGACCTGAATAGCAATCCGTATTATTACTTGTGATCCCTGATATTCTGATGAATATTCATCATGAAATCCTTTCTTTGTCAAATCTATATGCTCATTTCTTTCAAAATATGTCTCCTGCAACATAGCTATTTGCACTCTGCATTTCTTAATGTAATTCAGTATTCTTTCCTTTTGATTATACATGTAAGGCCATTTACATTCCAAGCTACTTTGAACAGAACAGCCATTATGATAAAAATATTTATTCCCACTTATTATTCATGACAGTTTTTTTGAATGTACATTTCCAACCTTTGTCTTACATGCAGACACTAATGTTTGGCAAGCTGATATCTTATAAAGCTGTTTCTTCTCATCTCCATTTGAACTTGTGTCACATTTCTCAAGACTTTCTGCTTTAACAAAAACCCTCAAAAAATTAGTACATTTTCAGAACACTACATCCCTATTAACATAGAACAAGCCCACAAAACTATGTTTATTTTAAACAAATGAAATTTAGCCCTCCAGAAAGGACCAATGGCCCCAAATCAACATCAGCACCCACAGGCATAATCTAATCTAAAATTAAGTTTACCATGTTACAACCTGTGTTACCAGTTACACTGTTTGAAGTCTGTTCTTTCTCTTTTTTATGATCTGTTCTCTGTTCCACTTTCAGCTATAAAAAAAACAGCTTATATGCTTTCAGAAAACATTAACTTTTATCCCTTAAAAAGTGCACTGGCTAATTTTAAATACATCTAAATTATGAACTATTAAATGCAGTAAAGAATTGAGGCTGCTGGAGTCTACTTATTCACTTTATTTAATGTCTAACTTTATTTTTCACTGAACTGCTTATTAATGTAACTTTAAATTTCATATTTCATTCAGTAAAGAACGCCTAAGATATTAATTCTTTGCACCTGCAGACAGTTTGTCACCATGTAAAAGTACACAGAAATGAGAAAATAACTAACTTGTAAATGCATAAATAAATATTTGTAAATTTCACACAGAAGAGAATTTGGAAAATTCCCCTGGCTAACAGCTTTCCACTGCAGACTTCTTGTCTATCACTAAGAACATTTGCTAATGGAAAACAACAAGCTAATATATTTACAGATACAATAAGCATGGCATTTTCATGGTTATCATCACTCTTACTATTTCAGCACATTTGCTTACAAAAAAACGTGTTTATACCTTAAGCCAAGGGCAGCAATCTAGACACCCACCATTGTAAAACAAGGGAAATTATCATCTTAGTTCTACATATAATATGATCAATAGACTTTTATACCCACCCCCAAACCAGCAGTCCAAGATTACAGCAGTATATAAACTTAAACCTGCTTCTGTTCAGCCTTTCTTCTCTTATTATACTGAAAAACCCATATTACAACTAAAACAGGTTATTGCTTTATTTTAATATATTTAACACATACAGCAGTCACTGAAAAGTCCCTAAACAAACAAACATTTAAAATATTCCTGACTGCACACTATACAAAACTTCTTTACCATATAACATGCAGTTTATACCATGAAATGTTTTAAACACGTACTAAGAACAAAATTATTTTAATTATAGTTGTATAACTATTATATTATATATATATATATATATATATATATATATATATATATATATATATATATATATATATAGAGAGAGAGAGAGAGACACACACACTCACGTTCTACATTCCGCCAAGTTTAACAAAGTGAGCAAAAGCCCAGTTTTTCAGCCAGTTTTATATACAAAGCCATATTTCACAAATGTGATTGATGCTTTACAATCTCACATTTATTCACTGATTTCAGTGTTGTTGGTCTTTTTCCTGATCATAGCTATCTCCCAACACTAGACTAAGGTTTAAGTCCAAGGTATTCTTGATTCTTCAAGTCAATTCCTGTGTGTGTTTTTTTTTGTTCTCTCAAGTATTTTTCTTTGGAACACTGGGAAAGATTTCACTGGCAAAGTCTCTCTATGAGCTTTATTGTCAGTGTGAAAAACTGAAAGGCTGCCAGCCTAGCTAGACAGAATTTTGTAAATCATTCTATGTCATTTGTAAATATTAATATAATCCACAGGCTTGTTTTACATATGCAAAGAGAACTATATTTTATTATTAAATTATATGTTGTACTGAGCTTCAAAAATGTAACCACAGTGCACCCTGCTGGAAGAAAGCTGTTAAGTAAAGAATTTTACAACTGTGTTTGATTTCAAGCTCGGGAACAGGATGTCTGGGCTAGGAAATTATTTCTATTGTTTTAAGATAGGGATAATTACTAGATTTTACATGTAAAGTGTCCTTTATTGCTGTAGCTTTCTGGCAGGTGAAAGATTACAAAGATATGTACATTTGTAAGTTCTGTGAGCCTGGGAAACTTCAGCAGAGGTGTCAAGAATGATGTAATCTGAAATAACTCAGCAGTAAGGTGTATTATCAATTTAAGGGCTATCTCAGGAAGTAAGAATAGCATTTTGTATCTTGTCTTGGATGTAGTAAGAACATCCACTCACTAGCACTTGCTTGCTCTGTATGTAAGTTGTATTTAGAACAATGATTTATCTTAGAGACAGATAGGAATATAGCCAGATTAGTCTAGTAGTCTAGCTGTTTTCTATATCTATGTCAGACTATTGTATAATATTGTTTTAAAGTATTTCCTGTGATTTCTGAACTCTGTAATGTCATTGTGTTGAAGTAATAAATATTGTCTTGTGTTTTTATTATTTATTATTAAATATTTTTACACCTTTCAACTGTGGCTGTTTTTTGTAGAGATAATTTAAGCTCTAGAGTACTTGCATGTATTTGGTGATACTGTACAAAGCTACTCCAATAGCTTTAAAAGTTCTGGTCACACTTACTATTTGGATAGCAATAATACTGCACAGTCGAATTAGACACCCTTTGGTAAGGGCCTTTATAGTAGCTGATAGTAATGGTTGGTGGCAGTTGGTACTACCTTATAGTCTGGGCAGAAAGGGGGCATAGCCAGAGAACCTGTGCCAGCCTTCCCCAGGAGTGTCTGTGTGTTTGTATATAAATCAAATCTCAAAGTGTGTGTGTTAGCTACTTGGGCAGGGACACGAAGCACTGGTTGAACACAGACAGTGCTGGAGGTTCTGGCTTGACCACTAGGCTGAGATCTGAACCTTATAGCTGTGCCAGTGGGAAGTCTTATTGGGGATCTGGAGTGAAAGGGCGAAACCAGCGCCAGACTGACTATGATCTCTGTGTGCTCTTAAGGGACATTGTACTTTACTGTGTGATTGTGTGTACTTTTTATCCTCCCAATGTGGATGCCCCTCACTGGTGCTAGTGGTGAGGATTGAAGTTCCTTGATTACTGGGCCAGTGCAAGGGCGTCACAGTCAGAAGAATGAGAAACAGAGTCCCCTTCTGCATGTTGGCTCACTTTTTGTTGAATAAACTTCTTCATATTCCCCTTAGCCTGTTCTGCATCAAAAAATGTCTGATACGCAGGAAAAATACTCTGAAGACAGATGAATGGAACAGCAAGAATTTCACACTGGCCTCACAACATATCCTGACTGCTATGATGACTTTGCTTCTCTTCTGCCTGGTGTGAAGTGAATGGTCATTTCCAACAAGCACCCTGCTGTATCTTATTTTTAATAGTTTTCCTTTCTACCACAGTTTTGTCAGGATCAACTCTCTTTCTTGGTATGATTGCATCTTTCCTAATACAGGTTTTGTCTGCATTCTCATGACCAGGTTTGGAGCACATATACAATGTGTTCTTTTAGCTAACAAATCCTGTTGTGGAACAGAGGTCCAGCTGTTTATTTGTGCTTTCATAAAATTAATATAGTCTGCTTCTTCCAGTTTGTCTAGTACAGCAGAAAAAAAGTTATGTACTCACCATAACGTTCCATCTGTGCTGTCCATTTTCATTCTTTCTCAACTGATGGATTTGGATCCATCCCTCAGATCTGACTCAACCATTGCTAAAGCTCATGGACACCAAACATTCTTGAACTTCTCCATTACTTACAATATGCCAACACCAATTACCTACAATCTCATATGCTGCCTTAGTAGAAAGTAAAAGATGGAAATTATTAAGGAAACCTATATCTGGAGCTTATATTAAAAATAAGGACAAGTAGGTCCACTAAGCACTCATTCTTCCAGAATCCTTAAAGATGGGAGTTGGTGGAAGAGGGGTTAAGGAAGAATAAAAATGGACAACATAAACACAGAATTGTGGTGAGTACATAACTTCTTTACCTGATGTTGTCAATTTTCATTCTGTCCTCAACTGATGGGACAGAGTCACAACTACCTAATTTCCAGAGCAGACTCAAGGCAGGATATTCCTGAGCACCACAGAACCAAAATATGCCCTTTCTCTGGAGACCAGTTCTAATTTGGAATGAGTAATAAAGGTATGAGTAGTAGCCAAAGTAGCTGCTGCACAAATGTCATCCATGAACACTCTGGATTGAAAAACTGAGGAAGTTGCCATGGATCTGCTGGAGTGGGCTAGAAAAGTTTTTGTCCGAGCAATTCCCAATTTGTTATAAACAAAGGAAATACAATTTGCTATCCATTTAGCTAGAGTAACTTTGGTAACTGATTTACCCAATGTTGGCTCTGCATATGAAACACATAATTGATCAGACATTGTGATGGTTTTTGTCCTATGTAGGTGGACATACAATAAATGTAATACATAGTCTCCTTTTGTTAGAAAATTTGGGAAAGGATACTGGTAAATTAATCGATTGATTTATATTGGATTCTGACACCACCTTTGGAAGAAATGACTCATTGGTATATAAGCTAATTCTGTCTTTATGAAAAATCAAGTATGGAAGTTTTGATCACAGTGCTTAGATCTCAGAAATTCTTCTGGTTGAGGTAATGGCTACTAAGAAAATTGTCTTCCATTAAAGATATTTGAGTTTGCATGTAGCTGAGGGTTCAAAAGGAGCTTGTGCCAGAGACTGTAGCACAAGGTTAAGGTCCCAAGTGGGGGGTAGGATCTTTAAAAGGTGGCCTTAAGAGTAGAGTTCCTTATAAAAAAGCTTTGCTCAACTTATGGGATGCTACAGAAGAATCATCTATTCCAGTATGAAAATTGGAAATCACTGCTAATTGTGCTTTAACAGCAGAAGAACTAGCTCCCTCTTCAAAAAGATGCGCTAGAAATTCCAAAATATTATGAATGGGAGCTGAGAACAGCCCAAAAAAAAATCTCTTCCATTTGCTGGAGTATAATTTTCTGGTGGAAGTTTATAGGAGGAAAACAGGATATGATGGACCAGATAAGATTGCAATGGTTGTCTGGCTATTAATGGAACCGGTGGAACCAGGCAGCCAGCCTGAGATTCACTTTTTCTGGATGTAACATACCTGTTGGTTGAGACAAGAGGTCTGGAGTTGGATCCAGAAACCAAGGTGGTTGAATCAGGTGAGGCCAAAGGAAGGGAAACCAAATTTGTTGAGGCCAGTAAGAGGCAATGAGGATGACCTTGTTTTTCAATGTTGCAGCTTTCCGAACAAATCTGGAAATTAATGGAGTGGGAGGATATGCATAAAGGAGACTGGGGGCCAATCATGAAAGTACAGCATCCCTTAGGGATTTCCCCTGTGAGGGGATTCAGGAAAGTAGCTGCTTTATTTGTTGTGCGGGGGGAAGCAAATAGATCACAGCAAGGCTGGCCCCATTGTCGGAAGATTGCATTTGCAGTCTTTTTGTTGAGGGCCCATTCATGAAGTAGAAGAATACTCCTGCTCAATTTGCCTGCTATCACACTGGATTTCCCCTGAATGTGCATTGCTAAAAGAAAACGGTTGGAAGAGATCACCCACTGCCACAATCTGAGAGCTTCTTGACACAATGGGTATGATTTGGTTCCTCCTTGTTTGCTGATGTACCAAATGACTGACATGTTGTTTAACCATACTGCAGTTGTCCCCAAAGGATAAGCATTCTGAAATGTCTGCAACACTACCAGCACTGCTCTCATCTCTAGGACATTTATATGCAAATTGGCCTCCTTGGGGTACCAGGTGACTTAGACTGTCTTCCCCAGACAATGCCCCCCAACCCTAGCTGGGGAAGTATCCATGGTCACTATAGCCTGGGAATGAAAGGAGCATGAATGGATGACCTTGTAGAACCTGGACAGAATGAATCCAGCATTTTAGATCTCTCTTGCAGCTATGACTGATTCTTAGCTTGTATGACATAATCTGATAAAGAATTGACCACTCAGCAGCTAACATCTATTAAAGAATTCTCATATAGAACCTGGCAAGTGGTACTAACATTATTGCTGCTGCCACTGATCCCAGAGCTTGAAGGACCAGTCAGGCCGAAGTTGAGGTGCTGTAGATTATCTTTTTGACTTGAAGTCTTATAGTCTGAACTCTCAGTAATGGAAGGGAAACAATGTTTTTGTATTGCAATGAGATTTGTCACAGTTTACGGTTATTCCCAGAAGAGAGCAAGTCTGGAGAACCTGGTCTCTTGCACTTATGAGCTGATGCCTAGTCAGAGTGGAAAGAGCTATTCTTCTAGATATGAAAACACTCAAAATCCATGCAGTCTCAGGTGAGCTGTGGCTACTTTCTAGTACTTCCCTCTGCACTGTGGTGAGTCCAAAGGGCAGTACTATGAATTGGTAATGACCGTCTCCCAGCCAGAAGTGTAAGAATGTTCTGGACAGTCTGTTCCTCTTTATGTGGAAGTACATGTCCTGAAGGTCTATGGAGCACATCCGGTCATCCTTGCCTAGAATGGACTGAACCATAACCATCCAAAATTTGGTTCTTTGAACTGTCTTGTTTAGTTTGGAGAGATCCAGGATTGGTCTCCAGTCCCCTGTTTGCTTTGACACCAAAAAGAACCTTGAGCAAGTTCTGGATTCTATCTGGTCCAGTAGGACCTCAAATGACTCTTTTTTCTATTAACTTTTGTATATGAATTGCTGATTGTTCCCTCTGACTGTGTGGAACATTTGGGGATTTTTCTTGGGATTGGGGGAGAAAGGGAAATGTGTATAATATACCCTCTGGAAATAATACTCTGCACCCAAGTTTGTTTTGTTATATCTAGTCAGGCTCTCTGGTGCAGGGGATAAATGTCCCTTGACTGTCTCCAAAGGTGGACAACTGGGCATCCTTTGAGGAGCACTGGCAGGGCTTGTCAAAGAACAATTCTTTAGAAACTTGGTTTTTTGGGCCTCCTCTGCCATGGGGGTGTCTTCATCCATTCGAATTCCCTCCTCTGCCTCTGCGGGAACCTCCTCCATGTGTGTCTTGAAAATGACCCTGAGACTTCTTGAACCACATTTTTTACCACCTCATCGAATCCTGGAAAAAGTTCTTTGAGGAGTTGAAAAACACATACCCACGGCAGACTGGGTCTTTCCATCCTTTTCACACCTGGACAGAGTGTCTTTTTCTTTGGGGCTGAATAAAGACATTCCGTCAAAAAGAACATTGATGAAAGAATACTTGAAAGGCTCTGCAAACCCATAGAGACACATCCAGGCATGTTTCTTCATGGAAATGGTTGAACCCATTGCCATTGAGTTCCTTCCACTACATGTGAGATCTACCTCATGGATGAATTGGGCATGGACTGTATGGTCATCAACTGAGAAATGAAAGATGTCTGAACTTCATCAAACATGGCACCCAAGAGGGTATTTGATAACTCCTTGATCAAATCTCTCTATAGCCTAGTAAAGTGCGCCAAATAGTTCAAGGACCTCAAAGCGAAGGTCGCTGAAGAATAGCCATGCTTTCCAAATCTGTCCATCATGCGCAACTCCCTGCTGGAGGGATGGACAGTGGAAATTTCCGCAGTTAGTTCCTCCTTGGTGACTGCCGCAATGACCATGGCATCAACATGAACTCTCTTCCCCCGAAACTGTTTATCTGCATGTGGCGCCATTATCCTATCTTATCTGCAAGGAATAGTGTCAGGGTCCTTCCACGCCCACTGTGAGATCAAGTCAATGAGCTCATCAGTTGGCCGAGTCATCCAGCAGGTAGATGGTCCAGTACCAAAAGCCTCCAGGAGATCAGTTTCATCACACATAGGGCTCATGGATGTCCAACCACCTCTCTTCTTAAGGATTTCTAGGATGCCTCCAAAGGAGACATCTTCAGGAGGTGATCTTGGTGACCCTTCACCTTCATTGAAATCTCTGTCTTCAGTGATGCAGTCCTCCAGGGAGTCTTTCCTTACATATTCTCTTCTTAGGGACCTCCTCAGTTGGGTGCTCTGGGGAGGTATAAGAAGAAGAGATTACAATTCCCTGGGTGGGATCCTGGTGTTATGCTACTGGGTGTCTCTGTGAAAGGAGATGGTAAAGCTCTGAGTACTGAGACATCATGGCAGAGGACTTAAGATCTGAAGGGGGAGGATCCGTCAGCACTGCTGAAACAGAAAATACTCACTTTGCAGCCTTGAAGGCACAGCAGCTCAGAGACAGAGAGGCCATCAGATCTGAGAAGACAAGCTTCTGAATGGTAGGCCCCCTTGCAGAGATCCAGCCAACTTGGATCCAAAAACTCTGAAGCTACAGGAGTCAGAGAAGGAATTTGTAATAGAGGAGTGCTAGATTTGCAGATCTCCTTACCCAGAGCAGTAGGAGCTGAAGGAACACCAATCTGGCTCTGTACTGAAAGAATCTGTGCCACCAGTCTCTCCACATCATCTTCTGTATGGCTTCTCGAAGAGCAAGTGGACTATATGGATGGAGACCTGGGTTTTTCTAAGAATGGAGAGGGTGCCCTGTCAAAAACTGCATCCGGCAATGGAGAGTGCCTACTTCTGGGTAGAAATCTGGTAGTCTGAAGGTATGGTTTGGATAGCATCAGATCAGATAAAGTCAGATCCATGGGTTTTGACTTCATTGGATCTGACTGAGAAGGTGTCAGATCTGATAATTTCTCTTTAGAAGAGTCTTGAAGTTTTGCCTTTTTTCAGATCCGGGGTTGAGACTGTGTCCTTATGAGACCTCTTCCTTGATGAGTCTGAAGCTAAGGAGGAGGAAGATGGCTTAGGAGAGGATGACATTTTAATTTTATCAGTTTTTGATTTAGATGAAGAAGAACCCTGCAATATACCTTCCCCAAAGGAAGAAGGAAGAATACCTTTTAGGATAAGCTTATTTTTGCATTCCACCAATGCATGAGGATTAAAACTGTGACAAACTGAACAATCCTCTTGTAAATGGAGGGGACCCAAACAGTAGACACAAAGTGTGTGTGCATCAGAAATTGGCAGGTTGTGCCCACACTTTGTAACCTTTTTAAAACCTGCTGGTTTATCTGCCATCGTTAACAAAAAAAAAAACTAAGACAGAAAGAAATGTTTTTTTTCTTTTTTTTTAAGGGAAATATGAGAAAAAGAAAAAAAGATATAGAAATACCAACAATGGTAACTAAACTATGACAATGTCATAGTGGAAAAGAAGATACTAACAACAGTATCTAATAAGTACAAAAATGTACAACAGAAGAGAAAGACAAAAGGAAATATATATATATATATATATATATATATATATATATATATAAACTAGATGCTAATATAAAAGGTTTTGAATATCTCACTAAAGTTCGAGAGAGATTGAAGACCATGTCTTTTGCCTGAAGCGGCAAATGAGAGCTGAGGTGATTGGGGTTGGTGCATTATGGGTACGGGAGAAGCTTGAGAGTTTTCGTTGCCATAAGCTCCGTCAGTTGAGGACAGAATAAAAATGGGCAACATCAGATTATTAGGTTTTCTCTGAGCATTCTCTTTTGTAACTATTTTTTGAAACAGCTTTTATTGAGAAGCCTCATACTCAGCCAGCCTTTTCTTCATTTCAATATACCTGTCCTATATTATAGTCCAACATGTTAATAAGCTGTTTTCTGTGGTCCAGTAATGCAAGGTTTGATTCCCTCAGCCTCCATTTCTTAACTGTGTGACTCTGAGCAAGTCACTTAACTGGTCACTGCTACTGAGCTGAGTGTGAAAATGGTCCGGGGAGATTAGTGATCTACCCTGGAAAATTACTTCTTTTTCTTCTTCTTCTTTTTCTTTTGGCTTTTCCCGGTTAGGGGTAGCCACAGCAGATCACCTGTCCACTCGTGATTGGCAGTGGAGTTTTTTTATGGTGTCCAGTTGCCAGCCTGGCGCCCAACCTTCCACAGAAGGCACACACACACGCACTCAAGCCTAGAGCCAATTTAGAGTGTCCAATCCACCTACAGCATGTCTTTGGGATGTGGGAGGAAACCCACGTGACCACAGGAAGGACACACAGACTCCACACAGAAGGCACCCCAGCCGAGGATCAAACCAGGAAACCTCTTGCTGTGAGACAGCAACGCTAACCGCTGCACCACCGAGGCCGTCCCTACCCTGGAAAAAACTAATAAAATTAACCTTTGTTTTATAGTTTTGTCAGTTCATCTGAATGGCTAGTTAAAGCTTATTCTATTTTTTTCATCCTTTTATTGTCTTGTCTGAGTTGATATATTCCTTCAGTGTTTCATTTATTTTAATCACCTCTGAGTACATTTGGTTTGTTTTTTTCTTCCTCTACATTACTGGAATTTATCTATTGAACCATACCTAAATCTTGAAATGCTTTTTTGCGGAACAGCTGTAGGATTCTTCTTTTCTCTTCATCATTTCTTGTTGATTTTCTTTCAGGTTCTCCAAATGTATTCTTTGCTTGCATCTAAGCAGTGTACGCATTGGCCAGTAACTGCATTCTACCCAGCTAGCAATTTCAATGCCAGTCCTTTTCTTAGTTTCTGTTTTTTATACTGGGGGAGTTGGAATTAAATAAGTGATTAGTGTACAGCCCTCTTGGAAGTCCCCCAACAGGAGCTCTGTCTTGACAGTTTCAGCTAGGAAAAAAAAAATATTCAACAAAACACAGACATACACGTGCACACGCGCGCGCGAGCGCACACACACACACACACACGCACGCACACACAAAACAGTTGCCACTATATTAAGTGATACTGCTATTGCAATGCCTGCAAAACAAAAGAAAAGCACTTCAAAAATGTAGCAAATCACTTTAAGATGCACTGGTTAAACTGAATTCTGCTGGTTAAATTGTCAGGAGGCTAAAGTATGCTGCAGCAAGCAGGACTTGTTAAGAGAATGACAAGCCTTTTCTAAACAGGCCAATGCTTGATGATGAGCTGAAAGAAAACATATGGAAGGGATAAACTCTAAAAGTGATGAAAAACTGAACAGGCAGAAAAGAAAGGGAAACAATAATATTGCTACCAAATAGTACATCCTTTTCATATAGATTAAATCAATTTTATAAAAAAGACTGAACCTCTAAGCAAAATCGTGGAAATGAAAAAAAAATCTGAATAATAACAAGCTTGCTATAATACAATACTAAAAAGACTTTACAATAATTCTTTTTTCATAGTGAATTAGAGTACTCAGTAGTTTGCTATTCTGGAAAAGTGAGTATTTATTGTACAACCTTGATAAGATGAGTCATTGCATCCTTAAAAAAAACAAGGTCAAGGGATGATCCTCTGATAGCATCATTATACTGTTTCTGAAACTGCTGAAGCTTTTCTGACAGAAAACCATAGCTTGGAATCTGAAAAATAAAATCATTTGTTAATTAATCACATAGAATGCTATTTTAAAGTGCAACAGTTCAAATCTAAACAAAGTTTATTGATCTAGAAAAAAGTCAAATAATACAGTTCACAAACTGTAAACATTTCCGTAGATACATATGAAGTCTGCGAAGAATGTGACAACAAAATTAAAATTCTGTAGGGAAATATTTTTCTGAGTGCTATGGTGGGTCTATTCCCTGCATTTCCCCTACATTAAATAAACTACAAGGCTTGTAGTGGACACAAGAAAATATTAATTTTTCCTGAGTGTTTTTTTAACTGATTCTCATACTTACTAGTCCCAGCTGTTTCAACCCTGATGAATTATTAGTGTCAATTTTCTGTCTACACCGATGAAAAAAGATTTCATTTTATGACCGACTCCTCTCAATAGCAGCAGCTGTAACTCAACTACCTCCAACAATCAGACAGCCTCAAAATATGTCACCTATAAAGTATATTAAATAAAACAGACTCTCTAGAATAATGGATGCACATCCAAAAATATAACATGCCAGCGTGCACTGAAGCACTATTAAAATATAGCACCTTCCCCCTACTTACACCTGAGACAAAACCAAGGGGGGAAATGCTAAGAGTAGTAGAGCACATAGCAAATATCATGCCTAAAATAGATACAGATACAAACTCTACCCTCATATCAATTACTAATAGTAACCACCCAAACTTTTATGCTGCTTCGTTCTACCAACCCCCCCCCTACCTGCTGCTTTTAAAACATTTAATGATACTATCTTAGAAATAATGAAATTCTGTAAAAGAAGAAAAATAATAAGACTATTTGATTTTAATCCAAACTTACCTACCCTTTACACAGCAAAATAAAAAAAAAAACAAAGAACTATAGGTCAATCTTCATCCTGAATCCACTATATAAAGTGTTATAATGGGTAGTCCATAGTCAACTAATGCAATATTTAACCTCTCAATACACACTGACCACAAATCAACATGGCTTTCACCTTGGCTACACTACCCTCACTGCATTAGTTGAATTTACCAGCTTTATTTACTGAAAAATATAGTGGCAACTATACTGCTGCACTTTTCACTGATTTCTCAAAAGCTTTTGATGTAGTTAAAGACAGCATTTGACTGCATATACTACAAGCTTTCAGTTCCACAACTTTAGTTATAAACTGGTTCATAGGTTACTTAAATAACAGATGCCAAACCATTACCTGGGACATAGCTTTATCTCTAAAGACCCAAATCAATTTAGACTTTCCACAGACAGTATCTCAAGACGGTTATTTTTCATTGTCTTCACCAATGATATGTCCTATTACACAACTGACAGAAATTAATACAGTATGCTGATAACCACTATAATCTACAGTGCTCTTACCTCTCACATGTTACTAGCAACCAATAAAGTCATAGCTTCATGAAATGAAACTGATTGCTAATGAAAATAAAACTAAACGTATGGTCTTTGACAAGAAACCCACATCAGATTTAGACATTCTCATATGTATAAATAATAATATTATTCAGATTATTACACGTATCTTGATGTAATAACAGCCAGCAATTTCATACATGAATGCATCAACAACACAGCTCATGACAGTCACAAAAAATAGGGGTTCTGTATTGTATAAAGACCTCTTTATCACCATCTACTAAAAACAAAAATCTTAAAAAGCTCACCATTGCTGCCCAGATTATTCCACTGCATGGCTGCCATTGATAATATTAGTAAAAAAAAAAAGAACTTATGTACCTACCATAACGTTCTATGTTTGTTGTCCTTCATCTCGCCTTCCTTCTTGCTGGTTGGGTCTGGAGCCTATCCTCAGCTCTGACTCGGCCAATTTACTATAGCTCGAGAGCTATTACTGGCTAGAGGCTAACCCCTATCCCAACATGCCTAGTGGTTGCTACCCAGATCTCGTTTCTAATAGCCCACACTAGACATACATAGTAAAAAACTATTTTTTTACTAAGCTCCTAAGCATTTACGATTGGAAGGAAAGAGGAACAAAACAAGGTATGGTTAACTAACCTGGCATGTCAGCAGGAAACTCAGCCAGTGTAACCAATAAAGGAACTCCTCTCAAACCTCCAGGAAGGGGGAGGGGAGACGCAAGAAGGAAGGCGAGATGAAGGACAACAAACATGGAACATTATGGTAAGTACATAACTTCTTTATGATGTTATGTTGCCCCATCTCAGCTTCATTCTTGCTGGTTGGGACTGCGTCCCCAGCACCTGGTTCTTGGGTAGCTCACTGGAACAAACTCTTCAGGACCGTGGAACCAAAGGATGCCCTATTCCGGGAGACCACATCCACTTTGTAATGAGTGATAAAGGTATAAGGATTTTTCCAGGTAGCTGCTGCACAAATTGAATCTAAAGACAAATTAGCTTGGAAGGCAACAGAGGTGGCTAAGGCCCTGGTTGAATGTCCTCTGGCATTCCTGGAAGCATCTTTTTACGCAAATCATATGAATAACTGATTTTGTCCGACAACCATTTTGATAAGGTCACTTCTGAAACTGGATAACCTTGTTTATTGTCAGCAAAGGATAAAAACAATTGGTCTGATTTTCTAAGGTCTTTGGTCCTGTGTAAATAAAAACATAATTGTCTATGAACATCCAGTTGGTGGAGTCTATACTCTGCCTTGTTGCCGTAATTGGGGAAGAACACAGGAAGCTCAATGGACTGATTTAAGTTATACTCTGAACATATCTTTGGCAAGAAGGAAGGACTGGTCCTAAGAGAGACTCTATCTTTGTGAAAAATGAGATATGGCAGGTGAATAGACAAAGCATGTAATTCAGAAACCCATCTAGCTGAGGTTATAGCAACCAAGAAGAGGGTTTTCCAAGACAGAAATTTCAGGGGACAAGATGCTGCTGGTTCAAAAGGTGGCAGAACCATAGAAACTAAGACCAAGTTTAGGTCCCGGGGATAGGGGAGGTTCTCTTACCGGGGGACGTAAAAGTGCTCTACCTCGTAAGAATACTCTGCACAACTTATGGGACATGATGTTAGAACCCAAGTCTCCTACATAAAAATTGGAGATGGCAGCAAGTTGGACCCTAGTAGTAGTTGCAGCTGCCCCTCTTTTGAAGGTTTCGGCCAGAAAGTCAAGAATCTTGTGAACAGGAGCAATGAAGGGATCAATGTCATTACTATTTGCCTAATAAGAGAACCTCTTCCATTTGCTAGTGTAAATCTTCCTGGTAATGGGCTTGTGAGAGGACACTAGGATGTCTTCTACAGCAGAGGAAATGTTTGGGAGCCTGGCTAAGACTGGAAGTGGAGGAACCAAGTAGTCAACTTGACAGTTTGGAGGGAAGGATGAAGCCCGCCCGACTGATGAGTCAGGAGGTCTGGGACTGGGTCCAGTATCCAAGGCTCCAGTTGAAAATGATGGCGAAGAAACGGGAACCATATCTGATGAGGCCAGTAAGGAGCAATGAGGATGAGTTTGCAACCCAGTGACTTTGCTTTCTGAAGTACCTTTGGAATTAGAGGGAAAGGTGGAAAGGCATAGAGTAGTCCCAGAGGCCAATCGTGAACAAGTGCATCCCTGGATGACTGTCCCAGAGGGGGAACTAGGGCGAAGTAGCTGCTGCATTTGTTGTTGAGGGGAGTGGCAAAAAGACTGTAGCATGACTGGCCCCATTTGTGGAAAATCAAGTCTGCAACTTCTTGCTTCAGGGACCACACATGAGGCATGAGGATAGCCCTGCTGAGCCTGTCCACTATCACGCTGTATTTTCCTGGAATGTGCATCGTAATCAGAAAATGTTGGAAAGATATCACCCATTGCCATACTCGAAGCGCCTCCTGACACAAAGGGTAAGATCTGGTTCCTCCCTGCTTGTTGATGTACCATATCACTGACATATTGTCTGTCTGAATTGCAATGGTCCCGGTAGGTAAAAAGTCTTGAAGTGCTTAACGCCACAAGTACCACTCTCATCTCTAGAACACTGATGTGCAAATGGTACTCATGAGGTTGCGACATTCCTTGAACAGTCTGTCCCAGATAATGCCCCCCCACCCTAAATGGGAGGCTTCCGTGGTCACTGTGGCTACAGGATGGGGGTCTAGAAAGGGTCTGCTCAGAGTTACCGGGGGGAGGCAAGCCACCATACTAGGTCCTTTTTTCAAGATTCCGTGATCAAGATCATGTGTGACATTGGTAAATCTTGGAAAGACCACAGAGCAAAAGAAGCCACTGCAGAATCCGCATGTGGAAGCGTGCCAAAGGAACTAGTGTAATTGCATCAGCCATTGAGACCAAGACATGTAAAACATCTCTTGCCTGAACTCTCGTCTTTTTTATGAGAAATGAAACTTGCTGACGAATGGTTGACACCCTGTCTGAGGCAGTTTTGCTATTATGTGTCTTGTATCTAAGTCTGCCCCTATAAATGTAATTAACTGACAAGGCAACAAGGCAGACTTTTCATAGTTTATGGTGATGCCTAACTGGGAACAAGTTTGGATTGTGTAGTCCCGTGCATTGATCAGTTGATGCTCAGTGGTAGCAGTGAGGAGGTAGTCGCCTAGATATGGAAACATCTGGAATCCTAGACGCCTCGTGTGAGCCGTGACCACTGCCATACACTTGGTGAACATCCTGGGGGCTGTGGTGAGACCAAAGGGCAAGGCTCTGAACTGATAATGACTGGCTCCCAGATGGAAGTGTAGGAATCTCCTGGATTGCCTGTCCATTTTTATGTGGTAGTACGCGTCCTAGAGATCTATGGAGCGCATCCAATTGTCCTGACCCAAGAAGGGAAGAATGGACTGCAGTGATACCATCTGGAACTTTGTCTTTTTTACCGATTAGCTTAGCTTGCTGAGATCCAAAATGGGTCTCCAGTCCCCTGTCTTTTTTGGAACTAAAAAGAACCTTGAGTAAGTTCCAGATCCGATTTGGTCTGCGGGGACTTCTTGGATGGCTCTTTTTTCTAGCAATCTTTGAACCTCTAGGATTGTGTGAACCCGAAGACTGGGTGGAACATCTTGGATAGAACATTTTACTTTTGAGGGGGGAGACTGAGAAAAAGGAATTTTGTACCCCCTGGATATTATCAACAGTACCCATGTTTCTCCTGTGATAGATTTCCAGGCTGCTGGCTACAGTGATAGTCTACCCCCGACTGTCTCCAGAGGTGGACAGTCGGGCCTCCCATCAGGAGTGCTGAAAGGGCCTAGCAGAGAAAGTATCTCTGTCACCCTGCTGTGGCAGACCCCCTCTGCCACGAGGGCGGTGTTTTCCATTGTTGTTTCCCCCTCTGCGTCTGGGGGAAAAATCTCCACGTGTGTCAGGCAAAGCTCCCTGGGATTTTCGGAACCACATCTTTTCACTCTTCTGACCTTTAGGATAGAGTCTAGATGGAGTGGAAAAATGGACTCCTATGGCAGAGAGAGTCTTGCCATCCTGTTCACACCTGGTGAGAGTCTCTTTTACCTGAGGCCCGAACAAGGACGAGCCATCGAAGGGGGTGTTGATAAATGAAGACATAAAAGGTTCCACAAACTAACAAAGGCACATCCAGGAGTGTCTCTGCATAGCTAATCTGGTACCTGCTGCCCTACTTGCTCCATCTGCCACATAAGAAATGAGCCTCATGGAAGAGTTAACCATGGAGGTCAAGGTTGAAAGCTGGGAAGCTGCCCTGTTCGCAACCCCCTCAGCTGTAGGATCTTGCAGGGCATCTCCTAGCTCCATTAGGAGATCTCTCTGAAGTCGTGTGAAATGAGACAAGTAATTCAGTGACCTGAGATTAAAGGTCACTAAAGAAAACATACGCTTCCCATACCTGTCCATCGTATGAGACTCTTTGTTCGGCGGATAGACAGACGAAGACGTTTCCGCAAGTTCCTTCTTAGTGACTGCTGCCACCACCATACCATCAACAGGGACCCTTTGGAAAGGAAAGACTTATCCTCGGGAGCAGTATTAAATTTATTCGGTCTCCTCAGACCTGGTTCCATGGTCTGTAGAGCGCTCCACGCCTTGTGACTCACTACAGACAAAAGTGGGTCAAAAGGCAGAGACACCCAAGAGGTGGGGGGTCAGGAACCAAATGCATCCAGGTAGACAGACTCATCCTCAGAAGGGGCTAGGGACTTCCAGCCACCCCTCTGTCTAAGGGTTTCCAAGACATACTCAGAGGGGGACTGTGGGGACCCTTCTGATTCATCCAAGTCTGTATCTGAAGTGATAGACTCAGGGGAGTCTAGATGCTTCCTCTTACATTTCTTCTTCTGAAGGACCTCTGCCGAATGTTCGGGGGAGGTTTTAGAAGAGGTGGGGTTACCCAGTGGGGTGTCCTGGGGCACAGGTTCCCTACACCTGGAGGCAGGAGGAAGGTCAAAGGCAGGCACAGACACTGAGGGAGAAGGAGCCAATGGAGCCGAGGGTGGAGCAGTCTCAGGAGACAGCACGCTGCTCAACACCTCGAAGGTGCCACGGTCCCGAGTTGAAGGAGCTGCTGGCTCCAAAGAGCCCAAAGATCTCCTGCGAACTGAGAGCGATGGCTCCGAGGTCGATGTGGGAGCTGAGCTCACCTGTGCCGAAGCTCCAAGAGGGAGAGCAGGGTTGGACAAGAGTCCGATGCCACTTCACCCCTTTTATTCAGCAAGAGAGCTTCGGTGCCCGGATCCCCTCAATGGACTGAGACATCGAGGAGATTGGAGCGGTTGTTGGAACTTGATGAAGGAGAAGAAACCAGTGCTGACAGTTCCACCATTATGACCTCCATGCACTCTGGCTCTGAGCTCAAGAGAGTTGGAGGAGGAACCGACGGAGAAGATGGATGGGCCGAAGGAGCCAATTCCTTATGGGCTGGGCTTGAAAGTAATTTAGCAAGTGCCTGTGACTTGAGGATCCTGTTGACCACTCTCTCCATGTCCAAAAGCCTGGAGGACCGATAGGAGTGCCGAGAGGACCAGTGACTGCCCGCTCCAGGTTGCAGCAGAGGAGATTGTGAAGCAGAGTGTACCTGCTCCAAAGAAGGAGAACTTGATCTCTTATTGTTCCGGACTGGCTCCGAGGACACAGATGGAGCCACCAGAGACTTAGCTTTGTTGGAGCCAATGCTGGGAGCTGACAGAGCCGAAGGCTTTTCAGTGTTTTTTGTCTGTTACAAACTCAAAACCGATGGCTTGGTGTGTTTCTCGGACACTTTAGCTGGCTGAGGACCCTGAGATGAAGAATCTTGAGGGTTCATCAGAAGGTCACGCAAAATTAGCTGATTTCTTCTCTCCTGTAGTACTCTGGAACTGAAAGCATAACAGATCGAGCACGAGTCCTGTAGGTGAACAGCCCCTAAACAATATGCACAACTCGTGTGCCCATCCATAAGGGACATTTTCTGGCAACACGAGTCACATTTTTTGAACCCAGAGGGTTTCGACTCTTTCCACATGGCAATACTTGACAAAAATAATTTTTCACAGTACTAGAAGAAAACAAAAAGCTATACGCTAACAGCACACAACAACTAACTACAACCAGGCTGTAACAGGTAGCCAAACAACAAAAAGGAAGAACTTTTTTTTTTTGAAGGAGAGAAGAAAAAAAGGGGGAGAGCACGTAACTTAAATGGTGACTCCCCCAATGGGAGAGCCTCTAACTTAAACGGCTATCCCAGAAAGGGTGGGGAAAAAGACGAACCCTCTAATTTAAACAGGCTCGAAGGGAAAAGCAAGGCCTGAGGAGAAAACGACGGCCAAAAAACACCTACAATAAGCAGAGAAAGGGGTTGTTAGACTAACAGGGGCTAGTATACACTCTAACGAGTCAATACAACCACAAAACCTTGAGAAAAATAATGATAAAGTGAAAAAAGAATAAAGTACTTAGCCTGAGCCAGTAGTTACAATCTCAACTCTGCAAGCGGCAAACAAGATCTGGGCAGCTACCGCTAAGCATGTTGGGATAGGGGCTAGCCTCAAGCCAGTAAAAGCTCTCAAGCTATAGTAAATTGGCCAAGTCGGAGCCGAGGATCGGCTCCGGACCCAACCAGCAAGAATGAAGATGAGATGGGACAACATAACATCAGCTTTTCATAAGCTTCAGTCTACCTACTACAAAATAGCTAAATTTCCTGCTCTAAAAATTGACAATGTCCATACATATCATATACTTAAACTTGGTTGCATGCAATTTGCTAATAGATTGAAACTCATCCATCTTCCTTTCACACAAAACTGTATAAAAACTACGAAGTACAATTGCGTAAGTATAGTTATCATAATAGTAGCAGCTCATGTAGATCACTGCTGCAGTAGCTGAAGATATATGGGTAATATCATGCAAATGATATGACAACTAGCCAGCTTCCAAAGCTTAGGGCACCTTTCTCACCCCTAGCCACTGAACAGCTGAAGGAGAGTGGCATGAAGTCAGTAGATAGGGAGCCAAATCTTCAGAGCATTCTTACCTCAAAGTAAGGTAAGCTAGCTAAGTATGTGCTACGAGAAATGAAATAGGAAACAATCTGCACTATAGCATAACATTTAACAAAAGAAAAGAGAGGGAGGGAAGTGGTAGAATTTACTGTAGCAGTAATCTATTGGAACATCTACTGTTACAGTATATTTGTTTAGACAACAGTGCTATATTGCACAAACCAAAAAACACTGCTCCAGGGTAAGGTATCACCTCACAAAAAACTGTGATAAGAACCAAAAAATATATATGAGGTAGATACGCCACATCAATCAAAGCAAACCAGATGAGGCAGTACAC
Source organism: Protopterus annectens (assembly GCF_019279795.1). Classification (NCBI taxonomy): domain Eukaryota; kingdom Metazoa; phylum Chordata; order Ceratodontiformes; family Protopteridae; genus Protopterus; species Protopterus annectens. The sequence goes on along the minus strand of NC_056727.1, from coordinate 2,157,769 downwards.
AAAATGATAAATCCCAGGGTAGATGCTAAAAAATCATTCCTTTATTTGAAGTAGTAAGAGCTTTCACGTCTCTCAGGACGCTTCATCAAACTTAAGATGAACTCATACATTCAAAAGTGCTTCAATAACAGTTATGCACCTATGAAAACATAGTATCAAATACATAGAAATAAAAAACAATACTATTGGTGTAAAACTGATTCAAAATAGAAGCACAAAGCTTCACATAAGAAGGAATATAAAACATAGAACCCAACATATTAAAAAGCATGGCTATAAAAGCCAATATATAAAAAAACATCAGGAATAGCACTGAAAAGGAGGAAGCTAAATGGATCATTAAGTTGGCAGCTGATAAGGGACATGGCCTCAATGATAAACTTTCATTGAGACCATTTTTAGTAGATAGGCCATTTAGACACTAGTATAATGTTTATAGTAAATTTTATATAGATGATTATATGTGATTACAATGAAGTAGGTAGTATGATATTTTATATTTTATTTAGTGTGATAATATGTTTTTTGTAGTAAGTAGGTTTACTTTCTTACCTAGCAGGGAATCATCAGCAGTGCTATACCTTATGCAGGCTTGAAATCTTTCAAAGACAATTACACCTCCAGACTGCTTAGACAAGAAAACTCTATGGAGCTACTCCGAGTCGAAATTACTGTGGGTAAGACCCCCCTTCAGGTCATCATCAGTTACAGGTCCCCTTCCATAAACCAAGATGTCCACACAGCTTAATTAGACCTACTGGTGACAATTAAGGTACGACCTAACATCTGAGTTATTCATGGGTTACTTCAACTGTCCTTCCATTAATTAGGAAACTTATATGAGCCCAAACTCACTCACACAAAAGTTCCTGGACTTTGTTAACTCAAATGCCCTGGAACAAATAGTGAACCACCTCACAAGGGGCTCCAATAGTCCTGTTCCTCATGAATATGAGTTATCGATGCAATGCCTTAAGTGTAAGGTCCGCACTGGTTAAATATGACCATAAATCAGTCTTTTTTGATGTAGCAATAGCACCAGAACTCCCCAAAGGAGAGGTCAGGCTAAAAAACTTCACCGAAGCTAACTATGCCCTCCTAAGGGAAGGTATAATCGACTTCCAAGCTCCAATTTCCACAGATGGCATTGACAGCTATACTAAGGTATACATTGATGTCCTGTATAAACATCTACACAAGTATATAGACAAAGCCCTGCCAGATAGGATTAAAGCAAGATCCTCAAAAAAAAAACCACCCTGGTGGAAATCTAGCATTAATAAATTATACAATAAGCAAAATAAGCTGCTGTCTAAAAATACAAAAGTAAGATCCCAGAACTAGAAGAGCACCCTCCTCAACCTAAACAAGCAAATAAGACAACTAGTAAAATCTTCAAAGAGCAACTATGAGAAAAATTAACAACCACAGACAAGGATAACAATAACGCTTTCTTCAGCTACATCCAGGACCTAAACGGTAGGACTCAGATGTGTGCTGAACTAATCGTGGATGACATAATACAAACTGACCCTGTGGAAATTGCAAACCTGCTAGCAGACCGGTTTGATGAAATCCCCCCCCCCCGCCCCCAAGCATACCACAAACCATGTCTTCGTCATTTCCTCCTACCTGCATCTCCAACGAGCAAGTCATCAATGATGTCTCCAGTACTAAGAACACAGCCTCCATGGGACCAGATGGCATTCTGTGCTGCATTCTTAATGTTCTAAAACAAGAGCTAGCTACTCCATTAGGTACTCTATTCAACCATTGCCTGAGTACTAGCTTTGACCCCACTGAATGGAAAACAGTGACTGTTATCCTCTCCTTGTGGGGGGGGGGGTAACAATGACTGTTATCCTCCCCACAAGGGTGGCTCAGCAATAGACCTGGGTTACTATAGACCCATACTTTTAACCAGCCTCATCTGTAAGGCAATGGAACAAATCATCATGGACCTCATAAATAAAGATATAGGTGACCTCCAAACTCTGGATCCATCTCAGTTTGGTTTTGTCAAGGGCAGGTCATGCCTGCTACGTCTGGAGGATTTCTTCAAGAATGTGACCAGAGCTATAGATGAGGGCAAAGCCATGTAAACAGCCTATCTTGACTTGGCCAAGGCCTTCTACATTATCCCACATTTGGGCATCATTGACAAATTAACCCAGTTGAATATTAATCCCTGTGTTATCAAGTGGGTTGCAAACTAACAGCCAAAGTGGGAGACTTTACCTCTACCTGTCACCAGTGGGGTCCCACAAGGGTAAGTGCTGCCCCCCCTCTTGTTTGGCATATACTTCTCAGAAGTCCAGGCCAAAACAGAGGGGCTGTGGCTAACCAAGTCTGTGGATGACTGCAAAGTATGTGCTATGATTTAATCCCCTAGTGATGGCAATGTACTCCAAAGGGGGCTTACAGAAACAAATGATTGATGCCAAAGCCATGGTCTTAAACTAAATGTTAAAAAATGCATTATTGTTCCCTTCAGTAAAAACACTGAGCCTGCTGATTATAAAATAAAGAATAATACCCTAAGTACCAATTCAGTAGTGAAAGTCCTGGGAACTCAAATTTACTGTGACCTCAGCTTTGACCACCATGTGTCTTCTATGGTAAGGAAGGCATTCTACATCACTCACCTGATTAGCAAAGGCATCACTTCAAGAGTAAAAGCGGTTATAACTGCCTTGTACACATCCCTCCGCAGGCCTATTATTGAATATAATGGTCCCTTTGGTATGTACCGTACCAGACACCAGCAGCAACTTGACAGACCTGAGATTTCTAACTAAGAAAATTCAGGGTCTCCAGCATATGTCTTATACAGACAGACTAAAGTCACGTCACTGTACTCAGTAGTGTATAGACTACTTACAGACAACTTATGTCTGGTTTACAGGGCTATCTCTGACCCAAATCTAATGTAAATGCTGCAGAACCATAAGTCAAATGGGACTAGGTCACCCATTCCAGGGGCCTCAATCTAGCCTGCTATATAAACAGGACCTGCTAAAGAGACAGATAGATCTTTCAGTTGTTGCAAATCCTCTGGAATAGGCTTCCAATCAATATCAAGCAGAGGACCTCCATGACCCTGTTTTAGTGCAACCTGGATGACTGGATGGAAAACCATAAACTTCTGCCAGGGATTGCCCCACCTTCTTTCCTAGTCATGGGTAGTCCTTGCTAGAAAACCCTTGGACATAGAAAATATCTCCATCTAGTATTATATTGGGATTTAATGGCTAGGCTTGTAAAGACCCTTGGGTCAATAGCCTACTAAAATCCTATGAACCTATGAGATGAACAGGAAAAAGACCAGCAACTCTGAAATTAGTTAATAAATGTGTGATTATAAATCATCAATCACATCTGTGAAATATGGCTTTACAAGAAAAAATGGCTGAGAAAGATTGAACTTTGTGGACTTTGCTAACCTTGTGAAGAGACTAAAACGTATACACCCCACTCCATGTCATTAATGTTCAGAAGGACACTACAAGAAAAAAAAAGTAACTGTAAGTAAAACAAATTTTGTTCTTAACAGTATTTGTATAAGACATTCCATGATATAAATTGCATGGTATATAGTAAAGTATTTCAGTGATTGGTGTATGTGATAAAAGGTACCAAACTAAACAAGTACTTTTTTCTTCTTCAGTTTTAAGAAATGTAGGCATTACAAAGTAAAAAGAAAAGGAAGACTGGACAAAAGCATGTTTAAGTTCATATGCTGTAATCCTAGGCTGTTGGGGTGAGGAAGAGGTATAAAAGTTGACTGATTATTATATATATGTAGAGTTGATGTTTTCTCTCACTTTTGCTTAGGGGAGTGTCTGGATAAATGCCCACGGCTTAATCTAATAACAATGCTTTTTGTGTCAGCATGAAGGCTTTGAAAATAAAATAAGAGAACACTGTTAATATAATGAAAATTTTTGCTTGAGGAAATCTATATTCAGTGTAAGTTGAGAAGTCTGCAGCTGAGGGAAGTTGAACTTTCTGTTCTTATGTCTTCATGAAGACAAACTGACTACAGGTGCAGGTAATAAATCTCAAGGGTTCTGAGTATAGTTTTGAAAGACACATAAAATTAAAAGATATAAGGGCAGACAGCTTAGTAAAAAATAAAGTTTGAAATTACTGGAAGTGAATAAGAGATAGCAACATTATTGGTACCTGAATACTTTGGTGCATTTACAACAGTGTATAATTTAGTTTTATTAAAAGACAGCCAGTGCATTTTTTCTTAAGTATAAAATGTTATGTTTTCTGAAAGCATTCAAACTGTTTTCACATCTGAGAGGGAATAAAGTTAAGACAAGAGCAGACAACAATTAGTGTAAGTAATAGCAAAGACTGCAACATCAGCCTTGGAATGGATAACCTTAACTTTAGGTTAGGTAACTCCTGTGAGTCAGCTGTCAGTTTGAGATAATTGTTCCTATCAAGAGAGTTAAACTTCATTATTTGAAGATGTACATAGTTTTCTGTGTTTGGTTTAAGCTAATAGGTTATGGAGATGTTATTGGGGTACATTTTTTTTGTTTGTTTTTGTTTGTTTGAGGGTTTTCATTAAAACAAAATGTCTTGTAAAATGCTAACTTGGTTCAAACTGAGATGGCAAGAAAAAAAAGAAGTTATGTACTTACCATACCATTCTATATAACTTTAGATCTGATGTCCATTTTCATTCTTCCTCACCTGTGAGTCTCAGATCTGATCCTCAGATCCAGCTTGGCTGCATCTTCTAGACTTTGGATTCCAATCTCAAACTCCTCCATCTTCCCATAATGCACCACACTGATCCTAACTCCTCAGACTGAGTTTGCTGCCTATTGCCTATTATTTTAGACAAAAAATGGAACAGGCAAAGAAAAAAATAAAGGCTCAACCTAGACAATAGAAGTTTCTATATTAAGCAAATTCCTTGAATGGTTATGGAAACAGGATAGCAAAAGAAATAAAAATTGAAACTCAAATAGAACTTTCTATAATCCTCCAAACATCCTTCTAAGCATGACTAGGCCAAGGATGGCTGAGAGGGAAAGTGAGGAAGAATGAAAATTGACAATACAGATGGAACATTATGGTAAGTAGATAACTTCTTTATCTGATGTCCTTTTCCTTCTTCCTCACCTGTGGATCAGAATCCCCAGCAATGTAATTCTTGGGAGGCCCTCAAAGAAGGATATGTGGGAGCACTGCTGGACCAAAGAAATTCTGATGTTTGGAGACAATGTCCAAATATTAATGTGTCATGCTGGAAAGAGTATTTGACTCAGTGACTGTAAGAAGGATAGCATTGATAGAAACTTGGGTCCGAATGGCTCTAGTAATCCCTAGATCAGTGTAATGTAGAGGAATTCTTAACCCAAGCAAATAGAATGACGGGTAGCTAAGTAGCTTGTCCGGCATACTACACTTTTGGTTTTATACCATAGTGTGGATGATTAATATTGAACTCTGTGGTTACTTAGGTTAAATAGGGAGGGTTAGGTGCAGAAGGATACCCTCTTTTAAATAGAAATAATGTGAGAATGCTTTGCCAAATGACATCTAAAGGTTTGAAAATCGTTTACCAATGGTATTTGCAACGGGTCTATATTATATGAACAAAAGTTCATAATATCAAATGCTCTAAAGAAAAATGCTGGACCTTGAACTCCTTATTGTAGGGGGGCTGCACCCCCACACACCCCGCTAAATATATATACAACTCTGAGATCGCACTACAGTGAGGAAAGGGCAAATATCTGACCTTCACTGTACTGCAATCCCACAAAAACTACTTCGTGGTCCGGCATTTTTGCTCTTCAGAACGTCTGATATTATGAACTTTCGTTCATATAATATAAACCCTTTGCTACTAAGAGGACTATTTTTCCAAGAAAAGATTTTGTATCCCATTTGCTTGTCAGTTTTAGGGGGGGGGTTGTAGATAAAAACTTGCCTTCTCTTAAAAAGAGTTGACAAGAGCTGGATTGATGGCAGAGGTAGAAGTTGAAAAAGGAACAAAATGGATTTTGCGAATGAAGTCCCATATACCACCAGGATTAAATGACAGTTTCACTTTAAAACCTTATTTAAGAGAATTAGACGAAAGAGTTTGAAACTATGTCATGTGATTTTATTAACTATTTAAGTAATGACGGCAACTGTTAAGATGTATTCGCCTGAAGAAGCCTTGATGGTGAAAGTTCTAACTTTCATGTGAAGTTTTAATTTGCAACTTTTAAATAAAAGAATTTGAGTGTTCCAGTTCTTTTTTCTTCTTTGGATTTATTCTGGTATTAATTACTGGTTAACAACCAACCTGCTGATTTTTTTTGGACAAGTATATGTACTTTGCCTAACTATGCATAACATTTTAAACTTGAGTTATTTGTAGTATTATATACTCAGTACAACTTTATATTACTAACATGGCTTTTGAATACTGTTTTTGCTGGAATCTCTGCTATTTCTGATGCTATTATTACAATTACAAAATATTGTAAGAAACAAAATAGATATTGTCTTAACCAGCACATGCTTAAAACAGATATATTTACATTATTTACATTTGCTGTTGTCTGTCTTTTGCTTTTGTGCATTTTAAACAGATGTACATAAGGTGAAAAGAAAATAGATGCATGTCAGTCTTGTGACCTGAAGTCTTTACTGTGTTCAACTACTCTCATTTGATTTTTATAAACGAAAACTGTTTTGTTATTTGAAATGATGATTTGGAAATTACTTAACAGCTTAGCTAGGAGAGGCTTTACTTGAGAACAGTGTCATATGTTTTACATTACTGTTTAACTGATAAGTGACTTGCTTTAACTGAATGAAAATTACATTAGATTTTGCTGTGTATGCTTAACCATTTTCTAAATGTAGAATAGTATGGGCGGCCACGGTGGTGCAGCAGTTAGCATTGCCGCCTCACAGCAAGAGGCTCTCCCGTTCAATCCTCGGCTGGGGTGCCTTCTGTGCGGAGTCTGCATGTCCTCCCTGTGGTTGTGCGGGTTTCCTCCCACATCCCAAAGACATGCTGTAGGTGGATTGGACACTCTAAATTGGCCCTAGGCATGAGTGTGTGCATGTGTGTGCCTTCTGTGGAAGGTTGGGTGCTGGGCTGGCCACTCAATACCATAAAACTCCACTGCCAATCATGAGCGGACAGATGATCCACTGTGGCGACCCCTAACTGGGAAAAGCCAGAAGAAGAAGAATAGTATGTCGTAAATTTTTTTTTGTCGGTGTAGCTAACTGCTGGGTCAGATGTAGAATCTCTCTTTTTGTCAGTGTAGCTAATTGCTGTTGCTTTAACTCTTTACTAACCAGATTATTTTTGTCTTGTGATTCTGCATGGGCTGTCTGATATGTCTTAGTACTCTGTTTTGCTGACTCTAAAGCTGTTGCGCATTTCTGAAAAAGTGTTGCATATGTCGTCTAAACTTTCTGAACTCACTCTGTCTGCCTCTTAGAAGTTTACTAAATCTTTTTGTCGGCTCACCATGAACCTTGTCTCTGTTCTTATCTGTACATTGGTTTTATGCCACTTTTGTCTAACAAAATGTACAGGAGATTCTGTCAATAGCTGACTTGACTGATGTTGTAACTCTGAAATTAACATTTTACATGTGGTGACAGGACATAATGCAAGTGTATGACCCTTATCTGGTTATTTACCATTAACATGATATTGTACACAGAAAGCAGTTTTATATGACTTGCACAATAAACATTTACTGTCATACCAATCATGTTTCTGTTTAAGATACCAGTCAAACGTAATGCATTTACATACTACCTGACTGTCAGCTTGCCCTAATAAGGTTTTACATTTGCTAATATGCTGTTTACACAACTTCTGTAGTCTGTCTGAATTTGACACAATAATATCATACTGTATTTACTACCTTTCCTGTCCTTAATGGCAGTCATGCTGTTATGTAACCATGAATATTTTCTTACCAAAGTCCACACAGATAGTTAGCCATGCCGCTTACTGATGGCTTGAAAACTTGTGTAGGTACTTGAAAGGCTGGTGAAATGAAATTGGCAGTTACAACTTTGACTTGAAGTCCTCACCACCATGGTGCATTTATGGCACTGCTTCCTTCCTGCACAGCAGTCCTTCTCTGGATCCAGATGTCTGAGGAACTGTACTGCTGCAAATTGTGGACATTGAAGTGCTTTTATTTCAGACTCAATCACGTACACAAATGTTAGTTACTGTGCTTCCACTGAAGTGACCTTATACAAGGCACAGGCACTACTCACTCCCCCTGTATTCGGTTCCAGGCTAGGCTCACTATTGAAGAATTATATGATGGATGATTAGCTAATTGCAATGTGTAGATGTCTGTGCTGAATGCTGCGTGCCTTGTAGAAAACCAAAGTGTGATGACTGAACATAAACTTTGCAGATTATTAACCTTCCCAGCAGAATATTACACAGAAACTAATAAAGTAACTGTCTATATAACAGACTAGATGTACAATACTGTTCAGCTTGCGGGGTTTAATGTCTTCAGGTTTCTTCTCAATACAACATGAATGATTTTCTCCATGAAACAGCTCTAACAGATCTCCCTAGAAATCAGATCTCACATATATATACATTCTTATGAAAGCAGTATTTTGGGAATTCTCAAAGTCATTACTTTGGTATTTAGGGAGTCTTTTCTGTTTGAGAATCTTTCTGTGTGAAACCAGTCTTTTGATGATGTCATGCAGTCTGTTAATAAGCTCCTTTGTGTTCTTGTTTCAAGGTGAATTACGTGACAGTTTAGTCACTTTCTTTCCTCTCACATGTGTCTTAGGAATTCCTTATCAGTATTTTTCTCAAGCTGTATTAGACCTTAAAAATTCATGTTCCATTTATACATGAATGCCGCTTTATTTATTAAATAATTTTTTCCTTGCTTCTCAGCTAAAAACAGTTTAACCCTTTAATATGTGTATGCTAGCAAACAAAAATACATACATCTGACTGACTATATTATTCCTACATATATTATAGCAACAGACATGTATATTAATCTAACTAGCAAACAGAAGTACGTGCATTTATAAATTTTTAAATATATCTAACAAGGAGGAGAGAAGGGCAGTTTGATGAGCAACATGTCCTCTGTCTGTATAGCCATTAAATCCAATGTTTACAATATTGGTTGGATGTTAAGGAAAATGTAGAATATAATAAAAATAAGTCATTGTGATGTGTGGACTAATGAAGAGATTCAAATAAGAAAAAAAATGCTAGCTAGAAGAGATAAAAGACTGAAACTGACATTGATTCAGTAGGTAAAAGGGAAAACATATTAGAAAGAAATACTAAACTGAAATCCCCAAAAAAGGGGGATCAGTATAGGAATAAGTTTTGATTTGGATATGTTGTCATAATGATCAGGGTTAGGGGTGAACAAGGAGTCAGTAAATCCTGTCTAATAGAACTGGATGTCTAGTTGGAGAAGTAGGAAATGAACCAGTCATTTATGACCATGTTAGTTGTCTTTCCAGTAACATGTGAGCTGCCTTGATTGCCCAGTATTAAGTAAGGACTCTGAGGGCTGAGGTAAAGGTAAAGGAGGTAATCTGAAAGGATAGTGGCTCTCTCTCAATGAGGTCCAAATGGAGAGATGACTGGGGTCTGAATGAAGAGATGATAGGGGTCCGAATAGAGAGATGATATGGGGTCAGAATGGACAAATGACAAAATCAGCAAAAGGAGAGAAGTATTGCTGGAAATGAATTCATCCTCAATTCTTGGTGAGTACCTTCATGAGGTGGACCCTGTTTTTCACAAAATCTCACCAAAACGATACTGATATATAGACTGCATTTTATACAGCATATATCGTGGAGAGAAGTAGGTTAAAAAATAAAGAAGATAGCTGAGTGCACAAGTCCCAGGATAAAAAAAGGTCCCCAATACTGGTAGGTGCACTGGTACCAGGACTGGAAAAAAATGACAGTGTAGATTCCTCAAAACATGGAAATATTCCTACAATGGGGCTAGGCCAGGCCCAGGGGGAAGATGCCCCCCCCCCCCCATTGTAGAAGGAAGCAGCAGTCCACAAAACTCACAAAAACTTTTAGGCCAAAAAAAGAGCTGTGCAAATGACAGAGTAGACTACTGAAGATAAAAAGAAGTTATGTCTTACCATAACATTCCATCTGAGTTATTGATCTTCTTTCAGTCATCACTGATGGGTTCGGAACCGAGTCGGCCTAATACCAAGCTCGCATACACCAAAAATTCTCAAGCTAAGCTGCTACCCACAATGCACTTCTCCCAGTTACCTCAGATCGAGTTTGCATGCAACATACAGAAGAAAACAGAAAACAGAGGCTATTTCTGCGCAGAAACCCTAAAACACCACAACCCAGAAGATCCACCAGGAGCCTTTGGTGGGGGACGGTGGGAGGGTGTAATGACTGGAAGAAGATCAGCAACTCAGATGGAACGTTATGGTACGACATAACTTCTTTATCTGAAGTTGTTAATCTTCTTCCTATTCATCACTGATGGGACAGAATCCCAAGCTACTTGGAGAACCTGGGTGGCCCCTATGGAAGAACATTCCTGAGGACCATTGAGCCGAAGGCCGCTCTTCCCCTGGAGACCAAATCCAATTTGTAATGCTTGATGAAAGTATGGGGTTTAGCCCAAATGGCTGCTGCACAAATGTCATCCATTGAAGCCCTGGAGTGAAAGGCAACCGAAGTTGCAATGGCCTTAGTTGAATGAGCTTTGATTTGAACAGGTTTAGAGTCATTCGCTCGGGAGTATGAAAAAGAAATACAATCTCTGAGCCATTTTGATAAAGTAACTTTTGATGCAGCACATCCCATTCTTGGACCAGAAAAGGAAATGAAAAGTTGGTCCAACTTGCGGAAGGACTTAGTCCTGTCCAGGTAGAATGTAGTTGTCTATGTACGTCCAATGAATGTAGACAGTATTCCCCCTTGTTGGAATAATTTGGAAAAAACAAAGGGAGCTCAATGGATTGATTAATAGAGAAGTCGGACACCACTTTGGGGGAGAAAGGATGGGTTAGTACGAAGAGATACTCTGTCCTTATGGAGGATTAGATATGGGCTCTTGATGCATAAGGCTTGTAACTCAGATATCCATCAGGCTGATGTGATCTCTACCAAAAACAATGATTTCCATGACAGGAATTTAAGATCACATGTCGCAGCAGGCTCAAAGGGGGGTACAGAGAGAGACTGGAGAACCAGAGAGATAGCCCATGTCTCCACAGGTTGTCTGATAGGAGGTCTGCTATAGAAAACTCTCTTGAGAAAAGTCTTGCAAAGGCGGGTGGAGATAAGAGGAATGCCATCCGAGCCATTATGGAAATTGGAAATAGCTGCTAAATGGACTCGAATAGTAGAAGCTGATGCCCCATTGTCAAACAACTCAGAAAGATACTAAAGTATAGCAGCTGTTCGGGTTGTAAAAGGATCTAGCATCTGATTATTAGATCAGATAGCAAATCTTTTCCATTTGTCTCTGTGGAGTTTTCTGTTGGATGGTTTATGGGAGGCCAGAATAATATCACAGACAGGTGAAGAGAGGGTTTCCTGCCTGGCAACTAACGGAAGTGGAGAAATAAAGCTGTCAGCTTGAGAGTGGATAGATTTGGGGAAGTCAGCCCATGTAGGTGAGATATTAGGTCCTGACGAATGCCCAGGATCCAAGGAGATTGTAACAGGTGAGGTGGAGGAAGGGAAACCATGCTTGTCAAGGTCAGAAAGGGGCAATGAGGATTACTTTGCATCTCAACCGGATTGCTTTCCTTAGAAACAGGGGTATCAAAGGTATCAGAGGATAAGCATAGAGGAGACCCACGGGCCAATCATAAGTCAAAGCATCTCTCGGTGACTCCCTGTCTGGGGAAAAGAGGGCAAAGTAGCTGCTGCATTTTTTTGTTTGAAGGGGAAGCAAAAAGATCGCAGCAAGGCTGGCCCCAATGGCTGAAGATTTCTGCCATAATGTTCAGGTTGACAGACCACTCATGTGGACAGAGGATGCATCTGCTCAGCCTGACCGCAATCACGTTGGAGCTCCCCAGGATATGCGTTGAAATTAAAGAGTGGTTGAAAGCTATCGCCCAATGCCAAATTCTCATGGCCTCACGACATAGGGGGCAGGATTTACTCCCTTCCTGTCTGTTCATGTACCAGACGACAGACATATTGTCTGACTGGATTGCAATCGTTCCTGATGGAAGGAGCGGATGAAGTGCCTGCAATGTTAACAACACCTCTCTTAACTCCAGGACATAGATATGCAAGTTGACCTCTAAGCTGGACCACGCGCCTTGGACTGTCTTTCCCTGGAAGTGGCCCCCCCACCCTATCAGGGAAGTGTCCGTGATCACTGTGGTGTTGGGTTGGGGAAGTCTGGAAGGGGCGGCACCAAAGACTTTCGTCTGTTCTCATCCAACAGAGGAGATCTTGTTTGCAGGAATTGGTGATGAAGATCTGTGAGTTCAGAGGATGAAGACTGGATATCCACTGGGACAAAAGGAGCCATTGTAGTAATCTCATATGCGATTTTGCTAGGGGGACAATTGGGATGGCTGCTGCCATAGATCCCAGAGCCTGTAGAACTTCCCTTGCAGACACCTTCCTTCAACAGAGTATCACTTGTACTTGTAACCTTAATCTCTGAAATCTGTCAGGAGGAAGAGAGACTTTTCTTGTTTGAGTATTGAATACTGCTCCTATAAATTCCAATTGTTGGGTGGGATGAAGGTTGGATTTTTCCCAGTGTATTGTGATACAAAGGAACACTGCCAATGCTAGAGTGTAGTGGAGGGCTCTGACTAGTAGGCACTTGGTGGGGGCAGAGAGGAGCCAGTCGTCTACTTATGGAAACACACAGAATCCCTGAAGTCTCAGATGAGCTGTTACCCCTGCTAGGCATTTCGTGAACACTCTGGGGGCCGTCGAGAGACTGAATGGCAGGGCTCTGAATTGGTAATGATTGGCTCCCAGCCGAAAGCGAAGGAGACTCCTGGAGCACTTCTCCATTTTGATGTGGTAATACGCATCCCAGAGATCTATCGAGCACATCCATACACCCTCCCGAAGAAATGGGAGAATAGATTGTATTGTGACCATGCAGAATTTGGTCTGAACTACTGATTTGTTTAGTTGGCTGAGATCCAAAATGGGTCTCCAGTCCACGGTCCTTTTTGGCACCAAAAAGAATCTTGAGTAAAAACTGGATCCACACTGGTCTGGGGGGACTTGTTGGATGACTTGTTTTAGACACAGCTTTCTTATTTCTGAAGCTGCTTCTTCCCTTTGACTGGGTGGAAAAAACGTAGCAAATACTGAAAATTTTGAAAATATAACACTTAGCTGGAGAGCTCGGTGAAACGCTGCTATATGGCTGTGCGGCAAACGAGATCTGAGGTAACTGGGAGAAGAGCATTGTGGGCAGCAGCTTATCTCGAGAGTTTTTGGTGTATGCGAGCTTAGTATTAGGCCGACTCGGTTCCGAGGGCTCAAAACCGAACCTATCAGTGATGAATAGGAAGAAGATTAACAACTTCAGATGAAAGAAATTATGTATTGTTACTATTATGCAAGAATTTCCAGACAAAAGATAAATGAAAAGATTAAGAGAGAAATTAAAGGAAAGAAAAATACTTCCACAAGAAATACTGTCAGAAGCTTCAAATAAAAAATTATGCTCATTAATACAACAGCTCTATGGAAAACACTATATAGACCAAGAAACGTTGTGCCATTTGGAAAAAGAAGTGACTGAGGAAGTGTGAAAATTTAAAGAACAAAATTTCCTTACAATTTATGAATGATTGACTGGCCTCAAAAGGTATTGGCTAGATTAGACAGGAAAACAAGAAGACTCCTTCATTGCTCATCAAGTGATTTATAAAAATTAGTACATGCCAAGATTATATATTCCCCATTCAGAAGGAGGTATGGGTCTCCTTGAAATTGATTACATGTGTAGATCTGCAATCGTGGGACTGCACACATATCTGCTGACCTCACAAGACCCAAAAATAGTGAAAGTTTTGAATCACGAGAAGAATAAATCTAAGAATTCCCTTCTTAGTCTATCAGAAGCATATCAGCATCAAGTGGGAATGGAAATCAAACCAGAAGTAAATAAAAATCAAGCAACAAATGAATGTGCCAAAAAATGAAAGAAAGACTATAAGGTGAAGGATCAGATGAGAAGGTAAGAAATGTGGAAAATGCATAATTATAGTTGCAAGTATAGAAATCTCCTGGAACAGCCTCATACTGATCAGGATCGAACACAGGAATAGTTAAGGAAAGGCAAATTAAAACCAAAAGATGAAAGGTTAATATTGGCGGCCCAAAACAGTGGACTATGTACACGTTGGATAACAAAGTCCACTGAACATGGAGAAACAGACAAATGTAGGTTTTGTAAAACAGAATTGGAAACAGTTGCATACCTTGTTGTCTACATCACATGGGATCACCCATTACCAACAGTTCAAAAGATAGATGCGAGAAAAGCAGATACAGTGGTGCATGAAAAGAAGACAAAAGTAGCATTGATCAATGAAATTGCTACATCCAGTGACTACAGTGTCTTGCGTATATAGAGACACAAAGTCATAAAATATCAGGATTTGCAGGCAGAAATTAGAGCAATGTCAATGAAAGATACCCACACAGTTCCAATAGTTGTAGGAGCAATGGGTCTTATAAAAAAAGAATCTATAATCATACTTAAATATGTTACCAATGCATGTAACTCCATATGAATTGCAGAAGGAGTCATTACTGGGCACATTGTGGGTGCTGTGAAGAGCACTTCTGGCTGACATCAAAGATTGAAACAATACTAATTTCATGAACTTTAATCATACTTTGACTTGGGTATGGAGGCCATTCCTGTCATGGTATTAGAAACTCAAAAGATTTGGAGAAATTAAAAAAGAAACTTAGGATAGTCCAGAATGTCTCTCTGTTTTCATATTTTATTGTGTACCTTAGCCGTGCATGGAATACATACATCAAAGCTTGTGCAAGAGAGGCAGAATGGATGAACTGTAAGACATCCTGAATTTAGAGCACTTAGAATAGGGTTTAGAATAATTGGGTTGAACTCATGACCCCACCATTATTGGGAATTAATCCTTAAATTCATATGGAAGGCAGCTCGACTCCCAAAGACTCAAGAGTTGGAGAGTCTGGGTTATACCTTAGGACGCTGACAAGGTTTATCACTGAAAGAATATTTATAGCCCTGATTCTGCGAACCCATTCTTTCTGGCCACATAAAGACAAAGTCAAAGGAGAATTAGACAAGGACTGCTGAGGAATACACAAAAAGTCAAAGCATGGTGTAAGTACATCTGAGAAACAGCTAAGTCATAGGCCATTGGATGAAGGGTGAAATCCTTAGTAATGGTAGAGTGGATTCTTGGGAGTAATCAAAAAAGGACAACCAAGATAATCAGTGAAGAGAAATCATCTAGAAGTCTTTCAAAGAGTTATGTCGAAGGGCTAAATGGATAATTAATTAATGAATTTCCACCAAGAAAAGACAAGGAAAGATCCTGGGGAATCTTCAAATCATACAACTGCTTGCACTCATGTTTACTAATAACAATACCTGGACCAGCTGTTTTTGAGTCATTTTGTGACTCTTTGAAGAAATAATTTTGCAAAGTATGGGAGTTCTACCTAAAGACTTTTTATGGCCTAGCGAAGTATATGGATAGTATAGAATTTCAACATGGGTAAGGGGGAATGAACATCAAATCATATACAGCGACAGATACAACTATCTAGCTGGATAGTCATGGTTTAAAGGGAAACAAAGAAGGAGATACTATCTAAGGAAAAAAATAAAATTTTGGAAAATCCTTCTTTCCTCCACAAGAAGCCCAATGGATGAGTAGGAAAGTACTCTCAGACTCATATTTCTCAGAGGGGGAACCTCTTAAAACAAATTTATTCTGAATATAATGGCAATTTCAAAGAGAAGCAAATCTTGGCCAATGGACAGACTTTTTCTTGTGACAAACAAAGATTCTTAGGACAACAGGCCAGGGCTCAAGCCTGAACCCTAGCACCAGAAAAAATGAGAAGCACTTCCTGATGGAGGTCCCTGTGCAAATGGGATGACTCTAAGTATGGCATGGACTCACCAAATGCAACAGCCCTATGTCCCAAGTCCATCCTAATGGTAGGGATACCTCCACAAATTCATGGAAAAGACTTCCATTCACAATCAGATGTAAAACCCCAATGTGAATCTGCTCTCAGAGCCAGAAGACAGCCAGTCCCGGAAAGCAACCTCGCAGAGTAAAAGCAAAGAGAGAGAGAGAGACAAATCAGATCTGCATGTAGTCCTGAGAACATACAAGTATCAGGGAAAACACAGACTCATCCAAGCCATGTCAAAAACTAGTAGCAGGATGCCTTAAAGAGTTCCACAAAATTGCATAGTCTCATCCAAGCATGCCTCCTTACAGTTATGCCTGAACCAGCTGCTCGTGAGGTGCCTTCCACTGTATGGGAAGTGAGCTTCACTGAGGAATTTGTAATAGACGATAGAGTGGCCAGTTGTGGAGATACCTTTTTGAGGTCCTCCGCCGACATGGTCCCAGCAAGAGAGTCTGATCATTTTTTTTATCAAGTCCCTCTACAAGCAGGTGAAATGAGCCAAATAGTTTAACAACCTCAGCAAAAGTGTGCCTTCATAGCAAAAAGGGGCATAACTTTTTCTTTCCTTTACATGTACCATTCTTTCTGAAGGCAAAAAGGAGAACCATGCAAACAATGGAAAAGCCAAAAGCATTGTCTTTACAATTGTAACACAGTAGGAACTGAACACACACCAGACACCAACACAGTTGGATCTGATGGATGTTTGAGACCTAAAGAAGCAAGCAACCCTGAGTAGCTCCATACCCAATGGCACTGGACCCGGAAATAGCCTAGTTTCCTATATAGATTATCATGGATATCTCATAGGTAGTTATTAGGCATGCAGTCCAAGAAACAAGGAGCCTAATTCAATTTCACAATTGCCTCCAGGCACACTCTAGTTAAGTGGCTTGCTCAAGGTGAGACAGTAGGTAAATAAAAGCTGAGGGATAACAGGTTGCTGCCTAAAATCTCTGTGGTAACTGCCAGCCTCCTTTGTTTTTTTTTTGTTTTGTTTTTTGTTTTGTTTTTTAAGGATTGCATCCGAAACCTTGGGCCCGATGACAATCAGAATTAGCTGGATTCAATGTAATGAAAATAAATGGCTAAAAAAAAAAAATTTGATTGGACCAAAAACCTGTCAGATCTGATTGACACGGATCTGGAGGAGGTCCTAGGATCTGAATACTTCCAGATCCAACAACAACAACAACAACAACAAAAAAAACAACTGACTAAAGTAGAAAACTTGATCAGACGAGTAAAGTAGGATCCCAGTGTCACAGGTGATGAAGAATCAAAAGGACAACATCAGATCTTTTTTTCTTTTCTTTTCTTTTTTTATTCAGCTTAACAAAAAAAACTGTAGAAGGCTGGATCCAAAAACCTCGGATCCAATGAATTTAGAACTAAGCTGAAAGCTTGATGAGCAAGCTCTACTGGATCCGTGTAACAACAGGATCCAACAGAGGTCCTAGGATCTGAATACCTTGGATGCAATAAGATGGAGTGTGAGACAAGGGAAATACTGCCAGCTCAGCTAGCTGGACTTTTGTAAATAATTACATGTCATTTGAGAATATTAATACGATTTATACAGAAATGTAACAAAAGGAGACACTATCGCCCAGCTATGTGGAGTTTTGTCAATAGTTATATGTCATTTGTGAATACCAGCATGATGCAATTGCTTGTGTTACCAAATGTATTAGAACTATTTGTTGTGTATATATTAAACTACTGGTACAGACGTGTGTGAACAGGGTTTGTACAGTACTGAGTTTCAAGGATGTGTCCACAGTGTACCCTACTGGAAAAGAACATAAATTTATATAAACTATACACCTGTGCAAATGTATATGTTTTAATAGTAGAAATTGGAACATCCAGAGTTAACTTGCAAAACTGCAAGAAAATAAATTTAAATTAAATTCTTTTATGACTGTGCTATAAACGATAGTTTCAATGCAGCAAGGAGACAGGATGTCTAGAACTAGGATGCATTCTGCATTGTTTTGTAAGTGTTTTATTGTTTTATATCTTCTAGCAACTGCAAACATCTGAAGGCTATGTATTTTTAACAAGCAAATGTCAAATGCTATAATGGGGGTTTAGCTTGGGAACTTAAGTCAGGTGACAAAAAGTGATGTCATCCAAGCTCACCTAGCAGTAATATTCGATATTAATTTAAGAATTCTCTCAGAGAGAGACTCTGCATTTTATATTTTGTCTTGGATCTAGCAAGAACATCCACTCATCACCACCTTCTGCACTTGCCTTGCTGTAAGTGTCTAGGGCATAGCAACTCTTTAGATTCAAATAGGAATATAGTAAAGAGTAGTTTAGATGTTTTCTGTATATAATTGAGACTATCCTGCATGGTTGTTTTAAATAATTCCTGCGATTTTTGAACTCTGAAGTTACTGTGTTGATTTACAGGATCTGGAGGAGGTCCTATGATCCTCGGGTCCAAGGGCTAGGATCTGAAGTCCTGTTTGGTTCCATTTCTTTTGTTTTCTCTTCTTTTTTTTTTTTCATTGTAATTTATCGTTTGTATTTGGGGGAGGTATGAACCCCTAAAGGAACCAGTGCACAGGAGGAGGAGACAAGAAGCCACCCCAACCACTCTGAAGATGGAGCCCATAGGTATGTCATTGTTTATCACAGTTCTCACAATGTTGCAATTTGAAATAAAATGAGGACCACACCAGGCAGTTTACAATGTCTGTCTCTCTCTCCTAATAATATGATTGTCAAAAGCCAGTGAACAAAAACATGTCTAGACACAACCATACCCTTTAAGCCTAAAAACAAAGTGATTTTATGTGGTAAAAACACTTAAAACATGAATACAAATTAAAACATGATAAGGACAGCAGTACCCTGACCAGAAAACAGCTGTGGAGACAACAAACTGTACTACTAGTCAGTATGGAACAGAAGAAACTCTTTATGAGGTAGAAAGGGATCACTGCCAAATAGGGATAAAAAAATCCAAATAAAAATCAGCTAAACAGGCACAGCAGATGCTGCAAAGAGTGGCCAGCATAAGGATTTAGGATCATAGGAAGTTACTAGGCTATTGGACTTGAGGTCCTTACAAGTCTAGCCAAGAGTTTAGCCCATGTTCCAACATGTATAGGATCACAGGAAGCTACTAGACTATTGGCCCTGAGACCCTTATAAGACAATACTAATTTCACAAAATTTAATCATACTAGGAAGAAGAAAGGGTTCTATTAAAAACAATGTGTTTAAAACCCAACAGCTTGGAGAAAACAAGGCAGAAGTGTAAAACCAGAAAATTTAAATAAATAAAACAACAACCACGTACTTGTTGTCAGAGGGAGGTAGGTACCATTTAAAAGAGGGAGTTTAAGAAGGGACTATGTATTTAAATAATCCCATTCAATAAAAGTTAGGAAATACACAACCTTGTAGCTCAGGATTTAACAATCTTCAATCTTAACACAAATGGTGGCAAATGAGATCTGGGGAGATAGGGACAGTGTGGTGCATGGAAGAAGGAGGAGCATTTGAATCCAAAGTCTAGAAGATGCAGCCAAGCTGGATCCAAGGATTGCATCTGAGACTCACAGATGGGGAAAAATGAAAAGAACAACATCAGATCTAAAGTTATGTACTTAGCATGACAATGTATCTGTGTTATCTGATTTTTGTCCAGTTCAGTGCAAGGAGCACATCCAATAGTCCTACCTCAGCAGAGGCAATATGAACTGAATCACTACCATCCAGAATTTTGTCTGTCTTGCAAACTGATTTAGATGGCTCAGATCCATAAAGTGTCTGAGGTCCCCTGTCTTCTTGAGCACTAAAAAGAACCTGGAATAGACTCCAGACTCTAAATGGTCTCAGAGGACTGGCTGGATAACTCTTTTTTTCTACAAGCTTGGACATTTCTGCTTCTGCGGGTTCCCACGGAATGGGTGGATTATTGGGAACTTTCTTCTTTTTTGTTGGGTAACAGAAAAAGGGAACTGAATAGCCTCTGGATATATTTTTTTTCTTTTTGCCAGTCTTGTGGGTGCACAGATACATGCCCCATGGCTGCCTTCAGAGTGCAGCAGTTGGGCAACTTTTCAGGTGCACTGGTAGAGCTTTTTGGTGAATGGACCACAAAATCCCTAATTTTGCAGTTTGACTTTGCCTCTTGGGTGACATCCATTACAGTTACCATCTCCTATGCCATGAGAAGATCTCTCCCCAGGAGTGCTCTGATAATAACCCTGTGATTTCAATAACCATATTGTCTTGCCACCCTTCTGATTCCTAGAGAAGGTCCTCTGTAGGGTGTAAAAATGGGTCTATATTATAAACACGAACATTTATTTACCCGAATACCTAAACGTCAACACATATTCCACAAACCGCAAATACAAAGAACGCCCTAAACTGTGAAATTCAAAAAGTCAAACCGTCATAGATGTCCCACCCCACCGCCCGCTACATACTACCTACACAAACAAACTAAATAAACCACATACATACATTAACCAAAACCCTACCTCTAACCCTAAACTAAGCCCTACTTCTAACCCTACACTAAATCTTGCATATACCACCATGTATGCACTTAACTTAACCCGCACCCTAACCCTAAGGTCCATAACTGTCGCACACTTACCTTAAAAAGCTATACCCAAACAAACTAAATAATCCACACACATACACTTAACAAAACCCTACTTCTAATCCTACACCAAATCTAACATACATTACTATCTATGCACTTACCTTAACCCACACCCTAAAGTCCGTAACTATTGCACACTTACCTTATGGAACTATACTACAGAAGGGCCAACCATGACGATTTGACACTTCTGATTTCGTGCTTCTGGACGATCAATGTTTTTGCGGTTCGATGAAGAGGTGTCAACATTTAGGCATTCGGGTAAGTAAACGTCTGTGCTTATAATATAGACCAGAGAAAAACAGATTCTCACAGCAGAGACAGTTTTACCATATTGCTGACTCCTGTTTAACATTTCTTCGACCTTTGGTCCAGAAAGTGTGGAACCATCAAACAAGGCATTAATGAAGAACATTTTAAAGACTTCCACAAAATCACAAAGGTGAATCCAGGCATATTGGCACATGGTAATGCTGGTTCCTGCTGCTCTAGCTGTGCCAATACCTGCGTTAGATGCATGCTCACATTTGATATACACTGAAGGGTAGAGAGCTTGGAAGCACATGTTCTTTTGAACATCCCGATGCAGATTATCTGAAGGGACTTGGAGAGCTCTTTGGTAAGGTCTCTCTGGAAGTGTGGGTCACGAGCCAGATAGTTCAGCTCTCTGAGGGTAAAAGTCATTGAAGTGTGTGTCAATTTCCTCAGCCTATCCAATGCTCTAGACTTTCTGTTGGGGGTGAGTAGAAGAACATTCTTCTGATAATTTCTTCCTGATGGCTGCTGCTACCATAATGACATTTACTGGTGAACCTCTGCTCCAATGCTGCCAAGATTTTATATGTTTTCTTTTGTAATAGTTTCAGTTTGTCAGGGTCCTTCCATGCTCGTTGGGCCAAGAGATCAATAAGAGGATCAATGGGCATAACTTCCCAAGATGAAGCTGAGCCAGAACCAAAGGCTTCCAAGAACATGGTCTCACATGGCAAAGAGTTATCTGTGGACCAACCATTAATATTAATGTTAATGTAGTGTTTTTTTTGTAACACGCTTTAACGAAAGTGCTTTTCGTTAAAGTGTGTTCGTTTGTTATGGATTCCGATGTTTGCTTATTCGAGCAAATGTCCTAGATCCATATATATATATATATATATATATATATATATATATATATATATATATATATATAAAACAAACTACTAATGCTAATAAAAAACATATGTATCAGCAAGAAAAACACTTTCTAACACTGCACATCAAAAAGGGTAAAAGGAGGCCTGTCCTGTGTTATCCATCAATACCTATATTATTATTATTATTATTATTATTATTATTATTATCAACAATTATACAGAAATAAAGCTGAAGAGGCAAAGCTCTCAATAGGAGAAGAGATTTAAATGAAGTACAAATCCAATCTCAAAAAGAAAAGATATGTTTCTTTTTATAGCAGAGCTCTTATAAAACACTTTTGATGCTTCAGCTGGTAAATAAGATCTGGGCTATTACGGTGCAGTGGGGAAGGCAGGGGAGGATTCAGAGCCCTGGATCCAAAAGCTTCAGAAATCATGCTGTGATCACATCCAGTCATCTTTGATAACCCATGCATTGAATCAGACAAAAACAGACAACATCAGATAAACTGTATAAAGGATCAGCCTGTCAAACATTAGTGGGTACATGTTAACACATAAACTGGAAATAGACATTTTAAAAAGCTGTCATGCACAACAGGTGGGAATAATAAATTCTTATCATAATAGCTACACACTCTGCATTATTTTGGAATGCGAATAATGTGAATGACTTCACAGGTATAGAAAAAAGTTAAAAGAGTATTGAATTATATTAAGAAATAGAGAATGCACAATGCTACATGAGATAAATTTGGAAAAAAAATGAGCATTTGATAAAAAAAGGATTTCAGCATAAACATTCAGCAGAATATCAGAGACAAAAGAAAGTGGAATTATTTATACTAATTGCTACAGGAGATACAATAGTAGTAGAAGAGGGAAATAAAGACAACAATGGTAAATTTGTGGTAGTAAGGGGTTACTGGCAAGGAAGGACAATTACATTGGTATATATTTATATTCCACCTAAAACAAACCAAGCATAAACTTCGCAGTGTGGAGGGTGTGAAGTTCACTCCTTGAAATATGTTATGTAGCTAGTCCACTAATAAAATTCAAACTTTAAAATACATACTACAAAATAATAAAAGAGTAGGTAGTCCACAATTAAGTTAAAATGGAATATCCTTTATTAACACAAACAAGCAATCCCAGATGAGTATAATGAAAAGCATTAAAGACATCCATTAGTTTATATATATAATCAGGTTATTTGGAGCACGAAAGTGGTTACAGAGGGTGGTTCTATGTAGAGTAATAAAAGCATTAAACTCATTCCTTTAACCAAGTCCCCCTTCCTCCTTAATACCATAGTGTAAAGTGAGACTGCACTACCATAGAAATGAAACTTAAAATCTAGAGACAAATTAAAATAAATAATGCAAACTTTATTAATTAAGAAACCAACTCACTAACAAAATGACTAATTAACTAACAAAAAGATCTACCACTAAACATCTATCAGAATAAATATTAGTAACTTATAAACTGAAACAATTTTAACAAAGATCGCTTTCATACCAAATAAATACTTCATCAGGTTTGTGTGTAAAAAACAAATCATAACATAAATTAACATGTGTTTAAATATACAAGTGAACACCAAAGGTAGACTGAAAATCATAGCTATAATTGCTAAGGTGGAAATACAGTGAAAAATGTTAGAAATAAAAAGTGAAAAATGTTAGAAATCATTAAGGCCCCAGGGATCTGTTCAAGTGTTGCATCTAGCTAAGAAAGCACTTAGTTTAAATGAGTAAAAGTATCAAAAACAGTACCAGTGTCAGTTATTTTAAAATATTTACAAAGTTTGATATTTGTTTATAACAATATTAGCATGTATGTGTGTAATGTCAGCATTAATCAGTCCCATATTAGACTTTTAATAGTCTTTTAAACAGTGAGGCAGTTTTCTGAGTTCTAGTACGCTTTTTATGGAGCAATAATAATTAAGCCCCAGTTTTCTAAAAGAGTTCAGTTTCAGCTGCCACAGTAGTTCACGTTATTCTAAAAGATTAGGGATGTCTCTTTCCAGTTCTAAAAGGTCCACATGACCAGTAATTTGAAATGTAAAGCTGGTGTGTCTTTTGTGAGGCTGCAAGTGCTGAGCCAATGCATTATTTTTGCACTTAGCTCTAATTTCGGAAAGATGGCTAAAAATCCTTCTTTTAAGTCTTTTTGAGTGTTTTTCTTCCCTTATTTAAAGAAAATGATTAATACCAATGCAGGAGATGACTATGACTCAATGCAGGTGGTTTACAGGGCAAGCTGCAATGACTGTCAGGTATTTTATGTGAGGAAAATGCTCAAAAGACTTAAAAGAAGGATGGTTTTCTTTAACAGTACTTTTAAAATGAGGAGAAGCACCAAACATCCTGTAAGAAAGCTGCAGTGGCAATAATACCTAAAAACAGTAAAGACCCATCAGATCTAGCTTCATATAGGCCCATTTCAATTTTAAAGTTAAAAAAGAAAAGCCAGCACTGAACTCCTGGAATCAGGCAATCTTCATTTAATGTCCAAATTCAAGACAGCAACATAACATAACCGTACACCAACATGGTTGTACCGGTTTCGGTAAATCCTTCATCAGCAACCAAACACGATGTACAAAATAAGGACAAAAACTAACTTCCTGTCTTGCAACTTATATAAACTTCATATAAGAAGCATGGAGCGCCCTCTAGTGCATCAATAAAATAGTGCACTAGTTCAAAAAGACATGAAATGTGTTACAAATGAACCCAGTTGTCCCAATTATATAAATGAGTATATAAACCCAAATATAATAACAAAAATATAACACCAACTATATGAATTGGATGCCTCAAAAATGATCATTCGAGCCAGGGGAAAATAGAGCCCCTAGTTTGATGATCCACATTTTCTCTTTATAAGTGAGCTTATCATGTAGAACATGGGATTGTACATGTCTGTCCTTGATGTGATCAATGACCATAAAACAAAAATTGCCCATAGTGTGTTTAGAAATGTGTTCATATAATGAACTGGACCCCTTTTTGTTTTTAATATCACTAAGATGTTCCCCTATCCTAACTTTAAAAGGACGGGAAGTTTGTCCAACATAGAAAGCTCGACAATTGCACTGGGCCAAATAAATCACCCAAGATGTACTGCAATTGGCAAAACATAATATATCATAAACTTGTGGACAATTTTGTGAAGAAAAAGTCCGACATTTCAACACCCTAGGGCAGTTGGTACAATGACCACATGGATAGCATCCAAAAACAGGGCCTGTAAAAAGGTGAGCTTGAGTAATGGAACATGTATCTCTGTAACAAACCTTCTTGTAATGACTAAAAAGAGAGCCCAAAGACCGCCCTTTCTGAAATGAGTAATGACACCGGTCCCCTACATATTTCTCTAAGACATTATCTGATTTTAACAGATACCAATACTTACGGATAATGTTCATGAATCCAACTGTATTCCTCCCATAAGCTGTAACCAATCTAAGCAAATCAGACTTGACATGATCCTGATTTTGATAGAATAATAAATCAGTTCTATCTTGCTGATTTGCAAAATGATTGGCCCTCATGATGTCACCCCCTACATAACCCCTACTTTAAAACCTGGTGATAAGATCCCTCCTGTGATGGTCATATGTGAAGGAACTGGAACAAATCCTTCTGACATGAAGGAATTGGGACTCGGGGATGTTCTTGATGACATGCTGGGGGTGGAAACTAGTGGCATGTAATAAGGTATTGAATTGAGGACATTTTCTAAATATCTCACTCTCAAGAGTGTTGGTGTCTGTTCTTTTTACCAAAACATCCAAAAATGTAATTTCAGATCTAGAAAATGTCAACTTAAACTCAAACCCTCATATATTGCCATTTAGATACTCAAGGAATTCAAAAAGGAATTCCTCACTAGCTTTCCACACCATCCAGCAGTCATCAAGATACCTCCTCCAAATATCCATCTTGTTAATATAGATATTGTGACTGATGTCATAAATTACATGGTCCTCCACATACGCCATAAATAAATCTGCATAAATGGAGGCAAAAGAAGCCCCCATAGCAGTGCCCTGTGTCTGCCAAAAACATCTGTCCTTAAAAAAGAACACATTGTGAATCAGGACCTGTTCAGTCATGCATACCAAGAGGGTATTAAAACCAGGCTTATAGATATTAACCTTATCCAACCAATATTGCAGGGCCAAAAGTCCTGCCCAATGGGGAATACTGGTATATAGGGAGGTGACATCCAAGGTGCATAAAATCCAATGGGACTCTAGTTGGGTCTCAGAGATAATGGATAGGAACTGTGTAGTATCTTGAATTCTAGAACGTATATGTGCCAAAAGTGGTTTTAGATATAATGTGAGGAATTCAGAAAGGGGTTCCGTAAGGGAATCCCTGCCTGATACAATCGGTCTCCCGGGTGGTCTTGTGGGGTCTTTGTGGATCTTCGGGAGAAAATAGATATATTGCCTGCTAGGAAAATCAACCTCGAGTTGATGACACACTTCATCATTAATAATGCCCTCCTCTGTAGCCAAATCCAAAAACATGTCGACATCCTTTTTAAATTGCAAAGTGGGATCCGCCTGCATTTCCTGATAATGATTATGGTTAGATAACTGACGATCAGCTTCAGCTTCATAGTCCCCCAGATCCTGGACCACCACTGCTCCACCCTTGTCCACTGAAAGAACAACAATGTCTTTGTTGTTAATCAGTTTCTCCAAACACATTCTCTGATTTTTGTTCAGATTATCTTTAAGCTTGTCCTGTTTATGTAAATACAAATGTAAATCCTTGAGGACAGCATTTTGAAATGTTTGGACAATGGGTTGCATAGGTGGCCTGAACCTGGAGGCACGGAAGCAAAATTCCCTAACCTCAGAGGCATCACAATCAGTCCCACGAAAAAAGCAATTCAAATTCTGACAAAATTTAACCATATCTTCAGCAAAACGATGTTCTTGGACAAAAAACCCAGGGACAAAACTTAGTCCTTTATTCAATATATCAACTTGTTGGTCATCCAATACCACTGAGGAAATATTATGCACATTATTAACATTGGATACTAACTCAGAAGGATTGTTCCAGTTCCTCTACATACGACCATCACAGGAGGGATCTTATCACCAGGTTTAAAAGTAGGGGTTATGTAGGGGGTGACATCACGAGGGCCAATTGTTTTGCAAATCAGCAAGATAGAACTGATTTATTATTCTATCAAAATCGGGACCATGTCAAGTCTGATTTGCTTAGATTGGTTACAACTTATGGGAGGAATACAGTTGGATTCATGAACATTATCCGTAAGTATTGGTATCTGTTAAAATTGGATAATGTCTTAGAGAAATATGTAGGGGACCAGTGTCATTACTCATTTCGGAAAGGGCAGTCTTTGGGCTCTCTTTTTAGTCATTACAAGAAGGTTTATTACAGAGATACATGTTCCATTACTCAAGCTCACCTTTTTACAGGCCCTGTTTTTGGATGCTATCCATATGGTCATTGTACCAACTGCCCTAGGGTGTTGAAATGCCGGACTTTTTCTTCACAAAATTGTCCACAAGTTTATGATATATTATGTTTTGCCAATTGCAGTACATCTTGGGTGATTTATTTGGCCCAGTGCAATTGTCGAGCTTTCTATGTTGGACAAACTTCCCGCCCTTTTAAAGTTAGGATAGGGGAACATCTTAGTGATATTAAAAACAAAAAGGGGTCCAGTTCATTATATAAATACATTTCTAAACACCCTACAGGCAATTTTTGTTTTACGGTCATTGATCACATCAAGGATAGACATGTACAATCCCATGTTCTACATAAGCTCACTTATAAAGAGAAAATGTGGATCATCAAACTAGGGGCTCTATTTTCCCCTGGCTTGAATGATCATTTTTGAGGCATCCAATTCATATAGTTGGTGTTATATTTTTGTTATTATATTTGGGTTTATATACTCATTTATATAATTGGGACAACTGGGTTCATTTGTAACACATTTCATGTCTTTTTGAACTAGTGCACTATTTTATTGATGCACTAGAGGGCACTCCATGCTTCCTATATGAAGTTTATATAAGTTGCAAGACAGGAAGTTAGTTTTTGTCCTTATTTTGTACATCATGTTTGGTTGCTGATGAAGAATTTACCGAAACCGGTACAACCATGTTGGTGTACGGTTATGTTATGTTGCTGTCTTGAATTTGGAAATTAAATGAAGATTGCCTGATTCCAGGAGTTTAGTGCTGGCTTTTCTTTTTTAACTTTGGTTTGTTTTTTTAAGCCGTGCACCAGCCGTTCATGCAGGAGGAGGTTTTGGACCCATTTCAATTTTAAACCAAGATTATAAAGTGTTTATGTCTATAAAAGATAAAAAGAATGGCAAAAATGTTGCTAAAATTGATAGATAGGGATCAATGCCATTTTGTGGGGGGGGGGGTGTGCAAATATTTGACAATATTAATAGAACACTGATGATCCAGGGGGAAGCAGAGTATAAGAAAATACCACTGTTATCGGTGGGTCTTGATGCAGAGAAGGCATTCAACAGAGTAGGTTGGGATTTTATGAGGAGGGCAATGGAAGCATTTTTACTCCCTGATACAATACTAAGGTTAAATAGGAAAATATATGAGGGATCAAAATTAAAAATTAAAGTAGAAGGGTTCCTCTCTAAGTTGTGTCTGAACACAGGAACTAGGCAGGGGTGTCCTCTCTCACCTTTGTTATTTGCATTATATTTAGAAGTGCTGGCAAAGAAAATAAGGGACTCAGAAATTCATGGATATAATTGGTGTAATTGGTATGGTAATTGAAAAAAGTTGGCTTTATTTGCAGACAGTATTTTTTTGTACCTGCTAAAACCAGAAAAAGAAATCTCAGTGTTGTGAAACATTCTGAGACAGCTTCAAGTCTTTTGGGGATATAAAATTAATGAAAAGAAAACAATGACTATGGCTGTAAAGTATGTGCCCACACAAGATTTGGTTCAACAATACCCATATTTATGGTGACACAATAAAATTAAATATGTAGGAGTATGGATTAAAAAGGATTCTGTTGTGGCAGCTAAGGATATGTAGGAAGAGATTAAACAAAAGCTAATGCAAAAAACGAGAAAATGCAAGCTCTTGTTTATGGATATGGATAGCAAGATACAAGCAGTGAAAATGTTTTAGTTCTTTTAGTTTTATATACAGACCAGGCATATTTTTATCAACTGGAGGAGATGATGTGGACCGTAATTAACAAATAGTTGGAGGACTTTATCTGGGAGGGGAACAGGGCAAGGGTCATGTGTATATATTGATTATTTCAATAAAACAAGGTGGTTTAGGATTACTTGATTTGAAAGAATATTTTAGAGCTACACAGTTAAGACTCATATACATAACTCTAAATGGAAAGAGATGATGAAGCGAGGGGGGATTCAAGAAATAAGGAGAGAGTGGGATTTTGGATGCAGATCCTTAAAGAGAATAACAGGCATACAGAATGTACAGAGAGACACAAAGTCATAAAATATCAGGATCTGCAGGCAGAAACGAGAGCAATGTGGAAGAAAGATACTCGGACAGTTCCAATAGCAGTAGGAGCAACGGGTCTTACAAAAAAGAATTTACAATCGTATTTAGATACGTTACCAGTAGATGTAACTCCATGCGAACTGCAGAAGGAATCATTACTGGGCACATTGCGGGTGCTGCAAAGAGCACTACTGGCTGACATCAAATACTGAAACAATACTAATTTCATGTACTTTAATCATACTTTGACTTAGGAATGGGGTCCATTCCCATCATGGTATCAGAAACCCAAAAGACTTTGAGAAATTAAAAAAGAATGTTATATTCATAAAGTAGCAGACTGTTTTCTAACAACTAAGCCACCATTACAATGGAGAAAGGGGATTTTGCGGAGAGGAATGACTGTAATCAAGGGTACAGAGAGTAGGCAAGAGAAGGCTGGAATTTACTGCGGAAAACTGGCAAAGGATCCAAGGAAATGGAGGCAAATAACTAGACAGGAAAAAGTAACACAATGGGAAGAGGCCAATAAGTCATTTGGACTGCAGGCTACAAACTGCCTTCCCCATCAGGGATTGATATCAAGAGTATAAGCACAGAGAAAGGGATGGGGGAAGCCTAAGTAAAAGACCTGCTCTGGTAGAGTTTTTAGTTGACTCTAGAACAGAAGTTGCTGTTAAAAGGGGATAATTGGTAGGGTATATAAAATATTGCAAAATAAGTATAGGAATCAACCAAAGGAGGTTAGAAAACACTGGGAAGATAGATTGGCTAAGCAATTCAAAAGGAAACAATTAGAGGACGTATGTATGGCTCCCAAATATGCAACAAAGTCTATAGGGAGCATGATTTTTGTTTGGTAGTATTTGCATAGGTATTTTTATATCCCAAGCAGACTTCAAAGTATTTTTCATCAGTTAGACAGCAAATGTTGGAGATGTGATTGGGAAGAAAGATGTAGCTGGGAACATATGAGGTGGGGGTATAATGAGCTGACAGACTTTAAAAATTCCTTACAGACTACTCTGTCAGAAATATTGGGTGAGCAAATAAATGTAACTAAGGAAGTGATCGTTTGAGCTGGGATCTGACTTGTCTAGATATAGCAAGGCCTTGTTAAGTTTAATCTAGTGGTTGCCAAAAAAGCAATTACTAGAAAATGAAAATCAAAGTATAAACCAAGTACCTTTGAAGTATGAAATATTGTAAGATAAAAGAACTGGAAGTGGAAGCTTTAGAAAAGTGTAGGAACAAATGACATAGAAAAATGGAAAGGATTGTCACCTTTCATTGTGGCTAAAACCAGAGTAAGGCCACACCCCTCACATCACCCACAACTCCACCCATCCCTGTCCCTCTCCTGCCCACATCCCACCCATTTGGTGACATCACTATGACACTGGAACACTTTTTTTTTCTGTTCCTGATGCCTTCTTTCAGCCGATTTACTATGCTTTTCTGTAAAAAAAGCATAGTAAATCAGCCAATTTAACAAACTCCCATAGTCTGTTTCCTTTTTTGAAACAGAATACCGGAGTTTGTACAGTGTACTGGAGAATCAATTTGATTTCCGGATAGTCTGGAAAAAAACGGATAGGTGGCAACACTAAAAATGGATGTTGTGGGAGCAATGCATGCAGATTAATGTTTTGCAGGAGAAGTGAGCTTAAAAGGATGGTAGGAATTGAGCTATTTATGTAATGTTGGATTGCTGATAATTATACAAGAGAATATATGTGATGTGTAATGTTTGCAACTGGGAACATGTTAGTAAAGTTTGTTTTCTTTAACATAAAAATATAGTTGCCAATGTCATAAATGATAATTCAATAAAAGTGTTTAAAAATGTCCTGGAGACCAGCTATAATTTAGGGCTTACAATGTATTTATTACTGCTATAATGTCAACATTTAAGGTCCTAGAAACCAACTATAATTTAGGGCTTTCCAATGTATTTATTACTCATGTAATCTCTTTGACAGTTATGTGTTTTTTTCTATCAAGTTTGTTCCACAGGCCTTGCACTTTCACACCTTTGGAAATCACTCCACATTGCCAAGTTTGAGGCATCTGTTGAGACTGACAGGAAGGGAGATTGGGAGTGTGGATTTCAAAAGAAAGTACAATTGTGCCAGTTGTACTTACCACAGCAGAAGACATCTGAATTCCTCACTGACAAGAGTACAACAACCTGATAGCCTTGCTCTGGCTCCCTCCAACACCTACACTCTGACTGCTGACTGGCTAATGCCTTGCAGGGAAATCAGCAGTCACAACGTATACAAATTCAGGACATTCTTGCTCAAACAAAGAGAAAAAGCTTACTTGTCCTTAAATCATAAAAATAAATAAATATATAACTTTTTTATCCCAACAGCTAAATATATGCAATAGAAAAGGGTGGAGGGTGGATGTGGCTGCTGCAGCAGTGTGGAATTTAAACATCTTCTGTTAGGTTAAGTGCAACTTATACAATAGCATTATGTTCATCAGTCTCACTGCTCCAGTAGACTTTGGCTAACTAGGTTGATTACCAAAGCTTATACAACTTGAAAGGAAAGATAAGCGTCCAACAGCCAAAGGAGGATGCTACTAGCAATGCCACTCCTGGATCTGGAAAAGGAATCCAGCAAGTAATGCTTAGTAAATGTTTGCACACAGGACCATGCAGTTGCCTCTTAGATTCATGGGTTCATAGGTAGGTACTAGGCTATTAGCCCTAAGGCATTATAAGCCTAGCCAAAAGGTACCCTGGCTTTCGCCACCCAAGAAAATTATTTTCATGTGCCCCTGTCAAGCAGAGCCATAGAGGTGATCCCCGGAGTTAATTTCCTATTTCCCATCCAGTCATCAAGATTTTTCTTGAAGAGTGCTAATGAGGAGCTTTGTATGATACAGACAGGTAGTTTGCTCCAGAGTATGGGAAGTCTCTGGGACAGGAATCTATCCCTCCAGCATGTTCTGTTTATTGTGGTGACAAGATTTAGGTCCCTAGAATATGTAGCTTAGAGGGAATGGGATATCTTTAAGTGGAGCATGTCCAACAGCTCTGGGTTTGACATAGCTTTGTATGTAAGGCAGAGATCACCTCTGAGTAGGCGATATGCGACAGAGTAAAGCTGGAGTTTTTTGCGATGGTCTGCGTAGGGCATCTGTTTGAGGCCGGTAATACTCTTAGTGAGGTATTTCTGCGGCCTTTCCAGTTGTTGTAGATGTCTTGTGAGGTACATACCACAAGGGGCGTTGTATTCTATAATGGGTCTAATGAGTGACGAGTAGAGGGGAACAATGACCTCTTTTTTCCTGGATGAGAAACCTTTTGTGATGAGGTGTGCCATGTAGAAGGATTTCCTGACTACTATGGAGATGTGATTATCAAAGGAGAGACTACTGTCCACCTGTGTCCCAAGGTCTCTTATCACACTTTCCGTGTTAAGTAGACTACCACCTATGTGGTAGCTCATGGGTACAGTGTTTTTACCAAAGGGGATGACAATGCACTTTTTGGCATTGAGCTTGAGGCCATGGCTTTGACACCATGCATATGTCTCAGTGAGGCCCTTTTGTAGGATGTCCACATTGTCAGGAGTTTCGATTATGTTTCCTAGTTTGTAGTCATCTGCACCTTCGTCGGCCAAAGACCTTCTGTGTTAGCCTGTACTTCAGAAAAGTAGATACCAAACAGGCAGGACTGAACCCTGTGATGCTCTACTTGTCACTGTTCTGAAGTCGGATTTGGAGTCTGCTACTTTCACAGTGTGGGTTCTGTCAGTGAGCCATTTGGCAACCCATCTTGTGACATAGGGATTTATACCTAGTTTAGTGAGGTTTATCTATAATTCCAGAGTGG
Source organism: Protopterus annectens (assembly GCF_019279795.1). Taxonomy (NCBI): domain Eukaryota; kingdom Metazoa; phylum Chordata; order Ceratodontiformes; family Protopteridae; genus Protopterus; species Protopterus annectens. Next base: position 2,124,419 of record NC_056727.1, on the reverse strand, counting down.
GGGATGGTGTCAAAAGCCATGGTGAGATCTAGTTAGGCTGTGTGAACCACCTTACCCTTGTCTACGGCTTTGGTGACTGCTTCAAAGAAGTCTATCAGGTTTAGGAGACATGATCTGCCTTTTACAAACCCAAACTGGGTGGGGTCCAGAGTTTGGAGATTACCAATGTCTTTGTATATAAGTTGTATGAAGATACATTCCATGGCCTTGCAAACCAGACTTGTTAGGCTAATAGGTTCATAGGTTCATAGGTTCATACTAGGCTATCTACCCTAGGGCATTTATAAGCCTAGCCAGAATGTGTTTGGCTTTCGCCACCCATTTTAAATTTATTTTGCTATGCCCTTTTTCGAGGTTAGTATACTGTGCCTCTGTCTAACAGTGACACAGAAGTGATACCCGGGGTAAACCTACGATCTCCCATCCACTCATCAAGATTCCTCTTGAAGAGAGTCAATGAGGGACTCTGCCTAACCTGGACTGGGATTTTATTCCAGAGTGAAGGGAGCCTCTGGGTTATGAATATGTCCCTCCAGCATGTCCTATTTATTTCAGTGCTGAGGTTCAAGTCTCTTGAGCGTAGCTCGATGGGATTTGGATTTTCTGAGGTGCAGCATGTCCATTAATTCGGGTTGGACATGGCTTTGTCGTCAGGCACAGATCGCCTCTGAACAGGCGGTATGCCACTGAGTAGAGCTGGAGTTTCTTTAACCGGCAGCATATGGCATCTGTTTGAGCCCTTTGATCCTCTTGGTGAGGTACTTTTGGGGTCTTTCCAGTTGCTGCAGGTGTCTGGTAAGGTACATCCCAAAGGGGCATTGTACTCAATTATGGGCCTGATGAGGGATGAGTAAAGAGGCACAATGACGTCCCTGATCTAGATGTGAATCCCTTCATGATTAGGTGGGCTATATAAAATGTTTTTCTAACCACTTTGGCCACGTGGTTGTCAAATGAGAGATTGCTATCAACTTGGGTCCCCAGGTCCCTAATTACTTCTTCTGTACTTAATGGATTACCACCTATGTGGTAATTTGTGGCACTGTTTTTGCCAAAGGGATGACTATACACTTTTGGCATTTAGCTTGAGGCCATGGCTCTGGCACCAGTTGTCTGTTTCTATGAGGCCCTTTTGGAGGATGCTTGTGTCGGCTGGAGAGTCGATTATGGCGCCCAGTTTGCAGTCATCTGCGAACTTGGTCAGCCACAGTCCTTCCGTGTTGGCCTGTACCTCCAGGAAATATATACCGAACAAGAGAGGTCCCAGGACTGAGCCTTGTGGGACACCACTTGTAACTGGTTTGGAGTCTGACATGGCTCCAGCAATTCTAACCATGTGGGTTCTGTCCTTGAGCCAGTTTGCAATCCATCTAGTGACATAGGGGTTTATATTTAAGCTGGTGAGCTTATCTATAATGCCTGAGTGGGGTATTGTATCGAAGGCTTTTGCGAGGTCCAGGTAGGCTGTGTGGACCACCTTCCCCTCGTCAATGGCCTTGGTGACTGTTTCAAAGAAATCAACCAGGTTTAAGAGGCAGGATCTGCCCTTAACAAAGCCGAACTGGGTAGGATCCAGTGTTTGTAGGTCCCCAATATCTTTATTTATGAGGTCCATGATGATCCTTTCCATAGCTTTGCAGACCAAGCTAGTCAGGCTTATGGGGTGATAGTTTCCAGGATCCGTTGAGGCACCACCTTTATGGAGAGGGACCACTGTTGCTGTACACCACTCTTTGGGCACATATCCTGTAGTAAGGCTGAGATTGAACAGTAGTTTTATGTTTGGGTTTAGCTCTTCTTGGAATTCATGTAGGATGCAGCCCGGGACACCGTCTGGTCCCATTGATGCTGTGTTTTTTGCTTTGGAGAGGGCGGTGCTTACCTGAGCATCTGAGATGTCAGGGGGGCAGCACTCTGCTGGGATAGATATTTGCCCTTTTGGTGGGGAGGGGGGAGAAGTTTGCGCTGAACCTGTCAGCTAGGATGTTGGCAATGTCTGTGGGTTCGGTAGTTCCTGGTGTCCGTGGTGGCTCCCCCATTTGTGGAGTGGGATAACCATCGCTGTGCGCCATTCAGTGGGCACAAAGCCTGACATGAGGCTATGATTGAACATGGCGCTTAGGTGGGATGCCAGTTCATTCTGTAGTTCATGTAGAATGCAGCCTGGGATATTGTCAGATCCCATGGATGCTGTGTTCCTGGCTTTGGAGAGTGTGGTTTTTACCTATGCAGCCGTGATTACAGGAACTTTGCATTCTTCCAATATAGAGATGGGCCCTTTAGGGGGTGAGAGGGGGGTAAAGTTAGCACTGAACCTATCTGCCAGGATGTTGGCAATATTAGTTGGTTCTGTATATTTAGTGCCATTGTGCTGTAAGTCAGAGCAGATCTGAGTGTTGCCATTGAGATTCTTGATATAGCTATAGAATGCTTTGTGGTTGTCTTTAGAATCAGTGGCGATTTTGTTTTCGTAACTAGCTTTGGAGGATTTTATGAGGGATCTCAGCTTCTTACTGAGGCTGACCAGGGAGTTCCTCCAATCATGGGATTTTGCAACAGTTTATTTCTATTGTTGTAGAGTTTGTTTATGGCAGGGGACCACCAGATTGGCTTCCGTTTTTTTGCAGGATAGCATCTTGGTTCTGTTAGGGATAGCATGATCCATGCACTTGTGTAAGTGCTTATTAAGTGCATTTGTGTAGGACTCAGCAGTCGTACCTCTATTGTCCATCTGTTGCTCGCCACTTCTGTCTTAAGAAGCGTGATGTTGACTTTGGAGAAATTTTTTATGGTGGTTTCCCTAATGGGGGGGTGGAGGCAGGATGTGGATGTTTAGGATGATTAGCTTGTGGTCAGAAATGACCAAGGAGGAATTGACCTCTGGTGTGGAACACCAGTTGCCCATGTTGGTAATGACCAGGTCTAGGATATTGCTTCCCCTGGTGGGGGTGTGGATAAGTTGATCCAAGACATTGGAATTTATGAATTCCAGAAAACGTTGCGCAAAAGCGTTGGTACATGAGTAGTTTTCCCAGTTAATGGTGGGGTAGTTGAAATTGTCCATTATTAGGGCGTTGGGTTGTACTCTAATATCTTCCAGTGTATCAAGAAATGAGGAGTGTGAATCCTGGGGCATGGTGGGGGATCTGTAGCAAGTTACAATTTGGACTGCAGTCTTGCCCAGAGTTAGTTGCACATGGATAATCTCAGATGCATTATGCTGAGCAACTAGCCTGGAGGTGTGGATATCCTTAATGAATATGGACACGCCTCTGCCTTTAGTGTTTCGGTCCAGGTTAGGTAGCCGAAAGGTGTGGTATGAATTATAGCCTGGTAAAGCAGGGGTGCTCTCTGGAGCCTTGAACCAGATTTCTGTCATTGCACAGAAGTCAATGTTCTCCATTTTAAGGAGTGCCTCGAGTGAATGCATTTTGAGGTTTAGACTTCTAGCACTGAGTAGCATTACCCTCAGATTTTGCTTGCTTGTACCTGTTACGGTGGCGAATCTGTCATTTGAACCTTGCCTAAAAAAGGCACTATAGGGGTGGCAAGAGCCTTAGCCAGTGTCTGGAATCCCAAGGGCGACGGGTGCAGGTCATCTCTGGCAAAGCATCGTGGTCTGTTGATCATGTCATCCCAGGCAGATAGATACTGGATTCCCCTTAGAATGACACCAGAAGCTTAGCCAATTGTTGAAGTCAATAATTTTGTCCTTGTACTGTGGTATCATTCTGAGTGATGGCAGGATGCTACTCAGGACTAGAGTCATACCTGCCTGGGCTACAAGATCGGAGAGCTCCTCCATGTCTCTTTTCATGTAGTCCATGGTGGTACGTCTCAGGTCATTCACACCAACATGGACAATGACAGAGTCATATTTGTACTTGTTGTGGAGTGACCTGAGTGCATGCGTTATGTGACGGATCCTGGCACCCAACAAGCAGATGACAGTAACTTTCTCCATGTTTAGCCTGGTGAGTGGAACATCAGTGTGCCTGGCTATAGAATCACCTATGACTAGAGTGTTGGGTACATTGTTATGTCTTATGGGCTGTAGTTGAGTGGCACATTGAGTTTGTGGGCTATGTGTCATTTGGGTTGTGTTGGGGGGGGTGGAGGTTGCTTGCGTTTCTGCTTTGGAGGTCTCTGTTGCTTGAGCAGATTAGCCTCCGCGAATGTAGGTGTGTGTTTTGTGTTGCTATGTGTGTGTTTTGGTGGTGTAAGTTTTGAGGGACTATGTGATGAGTGTGGTGTGGTACAAGTGTTTACCTTCTCCTCTTGATTGTCTAGTCCAGTCTTGGGTGAAGACAGCTTTGCTTCCAGTTTGGCTATATAAGTGCATCTCTCACAAGTTGTAGTGTTGGGTGGTAGGAGGAGAGGGTTGTCTGTGCAAATGAGGCAATTGCTGCATTGCCCCAAGATGCCCAGATTCATCAGGTAGACAGGAGAAAACACCGGGAGCTGACCCTTAGACATGCCTGGATAGGTTCTTATTTATTAAGTACTAAAAAGACAAGTGAGGAAACTTGAGTGCTATAGTAATTTGTAGCTTATTTAGTGCTTACAATGAGTTCTGAACAAGTGCTAAGCTAAAAAAAAACAGATTTGAGTGCTAAAACTAAAAAAATGGCTAGTTCTAAGGGAAAATTTGAAGAACACACTTTATGGTGCCGGGAATAGTTTAACCCTAGCTAAGCAGCGATGCATAAAGTGTATTTTTTTTTTAAATATAACAGTAGCATGCTTTTAGAGTCTGCTCCTTTTTAATATGCCATCAAACAAAATAAGTCTGTATTAGAATGTGCTATAATCTTGTCTGAAAGTATTTTACCGTTACAGGAACAACAAGAAAAGATGTAGTGAGGAACAACCAACTGGAATTGTCTGAACTGACTCAGGTTGTCCTTTTCCAGTCCCATACTAAGAATTCCACAGCTGTATAGCTTCCCTAAAGGACTTAGTATTGACAAGATAATGTTTGAGTTGCAAAAGCAAGACTAGATTACATAGAATCTATTCTCCCAGATGGCTTAGTGGTTAAGGTCTAAGCCTCCCATGCACAAGGTGCAAAGTTTAAGCCTGACGTCCAACCAATGCCTGTATAGAGTTTGCATGTTCTCCCTGTGTCTCCATGGGGTTTTTCACATGTCCAAAAAACATGCTGAGTGTTTCAATCTCAAACTCACTAATGAATGGAGCTGTGGGCAGCAGTACAGACTCTACATGGTGCCCTACAGGGGGAAGAGTTGTACAGACCAACCGCTCTCAGCATCTACTGTGGTGCGCAGTATCCTCAACATAGGAGAACACGGATCACAGACAGCGTGCCGTGGCAGGGTTAGCCACTTGATGATGTAAAATATGGCTCTAGGTGATTTGGTCATGTTGACTAATGTCACCAAAAAGGGGCATGGGACGTTACTGGTGATAAGTGGGTTAAGGACCTGGCCTACTCTGACCCACGCCAGGGACCCTTGCTAATGGTGGGAGGGATATATGTGCCCCTATTGCCTAGTGTGTGCTCGCCATAAAGTCCAGCAACCTTGGGTCAATAAGCTACTGGCTGACCGTTGTCTAGTTGCACATCTTGGGTTACTTGGGATAGCTCTGTTGAGCGAAAGCTGGACGTAAAACCAACCAACTTACCAAACATGAACTGAGAATTGCTATGCTTAATGTAGGTTCACTGACAGGACGCAGCTTGGAAGTGGATGACATGATGATATGGAGGAGGATGGAGATCCTATGTATCCAATAGACGAGATGGAAGGGCAGTGCAGCAATGCCACTTGGCTTGGGATCCAGAGTCTACTACTCAGGTGGAGAGCAGGCTAGAAATTGTGTAGGAATTGTGGTGAGAGAGAGGCTTCAGAAAGCAGTAAGGGATATTGTCAGAATTAATGACAGACTCATGGCAGTCAGACTCCAGTGTAATTATAGGGCAGTATTCATAATCTCAGCTTATGCCCCACAGCAGGGTTGTGATAGTGATGAAAAGAGTACATTCAGACAGCAGTTGCAGGACCTACTAGATAAAGCAGGAGAACATGAATTGGTGTTGAAAATGGGTGATTTGAATGCACATATCGGGACAGACAGAACAGGATATGAGGACTGCCTGGGCCCACATGGGTGGGGTAACAGGAATAAAGGAGGAGAAGCCATTCTAGACTTCTGTCTGGCAAATGGCTTGATAGTAGCCAACACATGGTTCAGAAAGACAGACAGTCACAAGATCACATACAAGAGTAGTCAACATGCAATTCAGGTAGATTTCCTCCTAGTAAGGAAAAGGCACTGGGGTAGAACCCATGATTGCAAAGTCATCTCCAATGAAACAGTTGACCCACAGCATAAACCACTAGTTGCCACAATCAGCTGCAAGCAGTGGTCAGAGAAGGCTCTAAGGTCAACAGAGACCAGACAGAAGACCTGGACGTTGACTGGAGAGAAAGTACAACAGTTCAAGGAATTACTCATGGCTCTAGCACCCCAAGATGAGGAGGAAATATATGGAGTTGAAGAAGAATGGCAGCGCCTAAAAAGAGCATGTGTTAGGGCTACAGAAAAGATAGGTGGCCAAGCCAGGTATGGAAATAAGGTACATAAGGAAAGTTGGTGGTGGAATGCAGAAGTTCAGGAAGTCATCAAAAGAAAGGAGTGCAGGAAGAAGTGGGAGATAGAAAAGCCAGACCAGGCTAGGAAGGACTACTGGTTGGCTAACAAAGAATCTAAGAAAGAAGTTGCAATAGCAAAGAATAAGGCATCAGAGGCACTGTACCAACTTCTGGAAAGTGACACAGTAAGGGGCACAAAGAAACTATATCAGGTTGCAAGGCAAAAACAGAAAGATAAAGAAGATAGTCAGACACCCTTCATAAGGGATGCCTGCAAAAACCTGCTCACTAGTCTAGAGGACATCAAAGGCAGATGGAAGGAGTATTTCCAGCAGCTTCTGAATGAAGAAAACCCCACAGAAGCTGTACTGCCCCAGAAACAGCCTACGATGAGAGAAGAAGAGGAGCCCTAAGGAAGATGAAGTCAGGGAAAGCAGCAGGCTCAGATGAGGTCACAGCAGATATGATAAAGATGCTGGGTAAGATAGGGGAGAAATGGCTCCTGAAGGTACTAATAGCAGTGTGATGAGAAAGGTGCATCTCAGATGACTGTAGAATAAGCGTACTAGTGCCAGTGTACAAGAATAAAGGGGACATCCACAACTGTGGGGAGTACAGAGGCATCAAACTCCTATCACACTGCATGAAAGTTCTGGAGAGAGTGATTGATAAACAGATACAGACAGTAGTAGAATGTAAGATGGGAGATGAGCAGTTTGGATTCAGATCAGGATGCAGCACAATTGACCCGATGTTTGCATTGAGACAGATACTTGAGAAGAAGCTAATGATGAGGAGAGAGTCCAACTGTGCATTTTTAGACTTGGAGAAAGCATATGACAAGGTCCCAAGAAAGCTGATCTGGGCAGTAATGCAGTGGTTTGAAGTCCCAGAAACATTGGTAGAATTAGTGCAGGCTATGTACAAGGACCGAATGACTCAAGTACGAACAGTGTTCGGCCTCACAGAGGGGTTCCCAGTGGGAGTGGGTGTACATCAGTGTTCAGCTCTGAGCCCACTGCTGTTCATACTGGTGATGAACTACATTAGCAAACAGGTTGGAGGGGAGGGTTCAACAAAGCTGCTGTATGCAGATGATGTGGCAGTGCAGGCAGACTCTGAGCTAGAACGTCAGCAAAGGATAGGAGAATGGAATGCAAATCTGAAGGCTCATGGGATGAAACTAAGCACAGATATGACAGTGATAATGTCAGCAAATTGGAGAAATCAGAAGAAGCTGAGAATAGAGATAGAAGGGAAGATAGTGGAACAGGTAAACAGCTTCAAGTATCTGGGAGGGGTAGTTGAGGAGAAGAGTAGTCTGAATGAAGAGGTCAAAGCTAGAATCAGGGGATGCAGCCAACTGGCATAGAGTATCAGGTGTAGTCTATGACAGAAGAATGCCAAAGAAGCTGAAAAGTAAGGTGTGCAAAGTGGTGGACCAGTACTACTGTATGGTACAGAAACCTGGGCAGTAAAGGCAGAACAGTTGAAGCTAGAGGTGATGGAAATGACGTGCCTGAGAAAGGTGTTAGGATGCACATTGTAGGACAGGTGAAGAAATGAGGACATAATAGCAGAAGCCAAAGTAGCTCTAATTGCAGAAAAGATCAAAGAGAACAGATTACGATGGTTTGGGCACATGTGTAGAAAAGCAGAAGACAATCTGGTGAGGAAGATTTGGGACAGACAGGAAGAAGGTAAGAGGAAGCGAGGACATCCAGCAAAGAGGTGGATGGATTGTGTGAATGAAGATCTGAGACAGTCAGGCATGAGTGTTGAAGAAGGCAGGAGTGTGGCACTGAATTGAGAGAGTTGATGACAGTTAACACGATACCCTGACCCCATGTAGAAAACATGGGAAAAAAAGGAGCTGATGATGATGATACTCCCTGCCATTCAAATTCTGAAAGAAATGGGGGAGAGAGATGGTTATATTCAAGGTACAATCTGAATGCATTAAGGGCAACATTGGAGGATTTTTTTCCCTACAGATAACTCTACATGCATGGAAAGGGAGTTAATCCACCATGAATAGTTGCAACCCAGATACTCTCTTACAGGTATCAGAGCAATAAATGCCAGTTAGTCTACTAAAAATGAACCAAAACCATCTAGAGTACCTAGTTCAAAAGTAGACAGAAATAACTTTCCCAGGAAAATATTAAGTGTCACATGAATAATAGCTGACCTTACAAATCAACAGAATAAACTTTTTGTACAATAACTTGAGCAAAGACTGAAAGGAAGACATGGAGCCACTGGCAGACATGCTGAAATGTCTAAACATATCCCTTGACAAAGGAGTAAACAGGCTGTGGATAGCAACTCATACAAATGTCTGAGAACAAGAGGTAATAATGATAGATAAGACCCTTGGTTATAGGTGAGGCACCAACTAGAAAATCATCTCCAATGGTTAACATAAGATTTCCTAATAGCAGGATTTCTTGCCTCCTTTAGTACTTACTGCACATCCTCATCAAAAGTGTGCCTAATAGGTATTAGACTGAATCATCAGGCAATCATTTGAAGTTGCTTGTAATTAAGGTGTATCACATTCCTCTGGTTTTGTGTGAGTAGATCCAGTCTGTGAAGAAGCCTATGGTAATTGCCTCTGGTCTTTTCCATAAGAAGGGAGAACCAATGTTGCATGGGCCAGAAGGAGGAGTACCACAATAATTTTTGGAGAGCCCTCTGAATCTTCAGAATTACCCTGGGTATCAGTGGCAAGGGTACAAATGCATTAAAGAACATTCCTGACCATGGGAATGAAAATAAATAATTTTCCAGGATTGCTTGCAAGGGGTCCTGGAGCAGAATTTATTCAGATGTCTGTCCTAAAAGAAGGCAAACAGATATGTTTAAGGTATTCCTTCCAATGCAATCAATTCATGGAAGATCCTGGTTCAGTTTCTATATGTGAGGGTCTCTCCCTGTCCTGTTCAGTTTGTCTACCAAAATATTTTGCTTTGATGGAGTGTACGATGACTGGAGAGTTAAGGAGTACTGAAGAGCTACCTCTGAAGCCATCGTAGCCAGCCTGCACAGAGGGTATGACCTGGTGCACATCACTGTGGTGTTGTTTGTAATCACCTAAAGAAATCCTGTGGACCATTGATGATAAAGACATTTTAAGGCATGGATCACTACCAATATATCTGACATTTATGTGTTCTGGTCTGTCAGGGTATTTCTACAGTCTTGCAGCTTTATCCCCATAGAAATTATTCCCTGAGCAAAATCAGGGGCAGTTGTAGTTATAGACTGTCTTGTGATATGAGGAGAAAATGAGAGACCTAGATTTAGTCCTAATTGCTCTTGCCACCAGTGCAGTTCCTTTTTGACAAAGTCCACACTTGGAATATGAAATTTCAGAGGATGAAGATGATGGGTCCACGTGTTTTTCACAAACCACTGCATTTTCCCATGTGTAACCTTGCAAGCAGAATTATGAGAATCACAGAAGCCATGAACCTAAAATCCTGAGATATTCTCTTGCATTAGTCAGAGTCTGATTTGAAATACTCAGGAAAATTTACAGATAAAAATCAACCTTCTCCTGTGTAAGAACAGCCTTTTGCTGAAAGATCTCTAGGAAGAAGTCCAAAAACACATGAGAAGGAGTCAAAGAGGATGTTTGTACATTTTTCTGGAATCCTAAGACGAGATGAAACCCGTGGTGAGAACTCTTGACATCTGGGAAAAAATTCTACAAAGATAAGCAAGTTGTCTTAATAAAAAAATATGTGAATGCCATGCAGTCCGCAATGAGCTATCTCTGTTGCTAGTCACTTTGTAAACATGCTTGGAGATGCATATAACTGAAAGGGTAATGCAGGGGAAGTACAGTTGTGTAAGTAAACGTACCACAATAAGAAGTTATGTACCTACCATAACGTTCCATGTTAGTTGTCTTCTTCTCGCCTTCTTTCTTGCTGGATGGGTTCGGAGCCAATCCTTGGCTCCGACTCGGCCTATACTATAGCTCAAGAGCTATTTTTACCGGCTCGAGGCAGCCCTATATCCCACAATACCATGTGCTAACTCCCCAGATCTCGTTGACAGCTAACACATAGTATAGTTTTATTGTTACCAAAAAATAAGCCATTATATAAAAATACGGTCTCCCTGCTGGTAACACTCATGATACGGGTAACCCTGAATAACTATGTATCATGAAAGAAAAGGACTAAGAGACCTTCAAGTCTGTCCAGGCTAGGGGGCAGGAGGGAGGGACGCAAGAAAGAAGGCGAGAAGAAGACAACTAACATGGAACGTTATGGTAGGTACATAACTTCTTAATGTTAAGTTGTCATTCTCGCCTTCATTCTTGCTGGATGGGACAGCGTCCCTAGCACCTTGGTCCTGGGTGGCTCAACGGAACAGACTCCTGAGTACGGTGGAACCAAAGTCAGCTCTATTTCTGGAGGCTATATCAAGTTTGTAACGGGTAATAAAAGTATGTTGAGAAGCCCATGTAGCTGCTGCACAAATGGCATCTAATGGTAACCTTGCTTGAAAGGCTGTTGAGGTTGATAGTGCCCTGGTTGAATGAGCCTTAGGTCTTGAAGGAAGTTGTTTGTGTCTCAACTCGTAGACAAAGGTAATGATGGATGCTAACCATCTGGAAAGAGTTACCTTTGATACTGGAAGTCCTTTCTTTCCTTCAGCATAAGAGAGGAAGAGCTGTTTTGACTTTCTGAATTGTTTTGTCCTGTCTAGGTAATACCACAGTTGACGATGAACATCCAAGGAATGTAGTTTCTGTTCAGCCCTGTTTGAATAATTTGGGAAGAAAACAGGCAAGTCAATAGTGTGGTTCAGATTTGATTCAGAAGAAACTTTTGGTAGAAAGGAAGGATTCATTCTGAGAGCTACCCTGTCTTTATGAAAAAAACAAATAAGGGGGATGGACAGACAAGGCCTGAAGTTCCGACACCCTTCTAGCAGATGTTATAGCCATCAAAAACAGAGTTTTCCAAGAGAGAAACTTGAGGGAACAAGAAGCTGCAGGCTCAAAGGGGGGGAAAATTAATGAAGTTAACACCAAATTTAGATCCCATTGTGGAGGAAGATCCTTAATGGGAGGTCTGAGCAAGAAGATGCCCTTGAGGAAAGCTTTACAGAGTTTATGGGACATAATATTGGTTTCCGAGAGCCCTACATGAAAATTGGCAGTGGCTGCTAGCTGTATTCTGATAGTGGCCGACGACGACCCTGAATGATAAAGCTCCGCCAGAAAATCTAGAACTTTATGAATTGGTGCATTAAAAGGATATAAGGACCTAGCCTCTGCCCAGAATGAAAAACGCTTTCATTTACTCGCATAAGTCTTCCTAGTATTGGACTTATGGGAGGCAAGAATGATATCACGGACAGGAAGAGAAATAAAGGGAAGCCTGGCTATGGTTGGAAGTGGAGCAACCAAGCTGTGAGGTTGAGGGACTGAAGAGACTGGTGCAGCTTGCCCGTCAGATGGGTCAAAAGGTCTGGAAAGTTTTCCAGATGCCAGGGCTGTTCCAGTAGATAATGGTACAGGAACGGAAACCATACTTGTTGAGGCCAGTATGGAGCAATGAGGATCATTTTGGATCTCAATGCGGTTGCTTTCTGAATTAACTGCGGAATCAACGGAAAAGGGGAAAAAGCGTATAGAAGACCCCGAGGCCAATCCTGGACAAGAGCGTCTCTGGGAGGATGGCCTGGTAGAGGGAAGAGTGTGAAGAAGTCGAGGCACATGCTGTTTTGAGGTGTTGCGAAAAGGTCACAGCAAGGCTGGCCCCACTTCTGGAAAATTCTCTCTGCTACCGCCTGATTTAGAGACCACTCGTGAGGCATGAGAATTGTTCTGCTCAGTCTGTCCGCTATGACGTTGGACCTCCCGGGGATGTGCACTGCTATCAGAAACCGTTGAGAGGAGATCGCCCACTGCCAAAGTCTGAGTGCTTCTCGACATAGGGGATAGGACTTTGTTCCGCCCTGCTTGTTTATGTACCGCACTACAGACATATTGTCCATTTGAACTGCTATAGTCCCCATAGGAAGAGAGTCCTGAAGGGCTTGCAATGATAAAAGCACTGCTCTCATCTCCAGGACATTTATGTGCAGGTGGCATTCTAATTGTTGCCATGTGCCCTGGACAGTCCTGCCCTGATACTGCCCCCCCCACCCGATCAGGGAGGCATCCATTGTCACCGTGGCAACTGGAGGGGGAAGAACAAAGGGTCAGCCCTGAAGAAGTTGAGGGGAGACCATCCACCAGGAGAGGTGTTTTTTGCAAGTTGGGGTTATCAAAATGTTGTGAGTCATTGGGAGCTGTTGAAAGGACCACTGAGAAAAAAGCATCCACTGGAGAATTCTCATGTGGAAGCGGGCTAAGGGGAGAAGGAGAATCGCCGCTGCCATGAGGCCTAATGTTTTCAGTACTAACTTGACTTGAATTCTGTTGGACTGAACATTCCGCCGTATGTCTGTCACTCTCTGAGGTGGTAATGTTGCAGACATTTCTGTGGTGTTTAACACAGCGCCTATGAAGTTTATAGATGGACAAGGCGACAAGGAGGATTTTGCGAAATTTATGGAAATACCTAGTTTGTTGCAAATGCGAATGGTGTAATCCCTGGCTATGATAAGATGCTGCTTGGTGGTAGCGGTAATGAGCCAGTCGTCTAAATATGGAAACACCTGGAATCCTTTTTGTCTCAGGTGAGCCGTGACCACTGCCAAACATTTGGTGAACACACTGGGGGGGCTGTGGTGAGACCAAAGGGCAGGGCTCTGAATTGGTAATGACTGGCTCCCAGCCAGAAGCAGAGAAACCTCCTGGAGCGCCTGTGTATCTTTACATGATAGTACACATCCTGAAGGTCTAACGAGCACATCCAGTTGTCTCTGCCCAAGAAGGGCAGAATGGACTGCAGCGTTACCATCCGAAAGTTTGTCTTCTGCACAGACTTGTTCAGTCTGCTGAGGTCCAAAATGGGTCTCCAGTCTCCTGTCTTTTTTGGTACCAAAAAGAACCTGGAGTAGATTCCGGATCCTAGCTGGTCTGCTGGGACTGCCTGGATGACTCTTTTTTCTAACAGCTTTTTTATCTCTAGCTGTGCCTGACCCCTTTGTCCGGGTGGTACGTCTGGGAGGGGTCTTGGCGGTTGGATCGGAGGGGAAATGAAGGGGATTTTGTAATCCTCAGATATGATCGACTGTACCCATTTGTCTTGAGAGAAGGATTGCCAGGCTTCCGGGTACAGAGATAATCTTCCCCCGACTGCCTCCAAAGGTGGACAGTCAGGAAGCTTCTCAGGGATGCTGAAAGGGTTGGTCAGGGAAGGATTCCCTGGAACCCTGGTTCTGTGGACCCCCTCTGCCCCTGGGGCGGCGTCTGTATTGTTCCCCTCTGCCTCTGGGGAAGTTCACCACGTCGCAGGCGCGACTCCCTGTGGTTTGCGGAACCACATCTTTCCACCCTTCTGACCTTTAGGGTATGGTCTAGATGGTGTGGAAAAGTGAACTCCCATGGCAGAGAGAGTCTTACCATCTTGCTCGCACCTGGTGAGGGTATTCTTCACCTGAGGTCCAAACAACTCTGAACCATCAAAGGGAGTGTTGGTGAAGGACGCCTTGAAGGGATCAGCAAAATTACAGAGTGGCATCCAGGAGTGACGTCATAACGCAACACCTGTGCCTGCGGCCCTAATCGCTCCATCGGCTGCATAAGAGATAAGCCGCATGGAGGAGTTGGCAATGGAATTCAGGGTAGCCAGCTGGGAGTTAATCTTGTCCTGATACCCCACAGCAGAAGGATCCTGTATGGTTTCACCCAGTTCTTTGAGCAAATCTCTCTGAAGGCGGGTGAAATGACATAAATAGTTCAGCGACCGCATGGCAAAAGTCGCTGAAGCAAATGTCCGCTTACCATACCTGTCCATAGTCCTGGACTCTTTATTAGGAGGATGAACAGGTACAGAAGGATCAGCTAATTCCTTCTTAGTGGTGGCTGCTACGACCATAGCATCTACCGATACACCTTTGGTCAGAAATGGTTTGTCAACCGGAGCAGAAATAAATTTAGAAGGCCTCCTAGGGGTAGGTTCCATCGATTCAGGAGCTGCCCACGCCTTTCTGGCCACTACTTCCATCAGTGGGTCGAAAGGAGTGGACACCCAGGAGGTGGAAGGGCGAGACCCAAAAGCGTCAAGGTAAACCGACTCGTCCTAGGAGGGTTTGAGGGTGGACCAATTCCCCCTCTGTTTCAGGATCTCTAGGATGTCTGAAAAGGAGACATCCTCAGAGGGGGATCTCGGGGAACCGTCCGACTCATCCAAGTTGGTGTCCGAAGTGATAGACTAGGGAGAGTCTATGTGCTTCCTCTTGCACTTTCTTTTCCTAGGGGGTTCCCCTGAAGCTTCAGGGGAGGCCTCGGAAGAAGAAGAGACACCCAAAGTGGGTACCCTATGCTTTGGATCTCTGCTATCAATTGCCAGAGGATGACCAGAGACTGTAACAGGCACTGTAGAGGGAGGAGCTGAAGGAACCAACCTTGGAGCGGACACCGGATCCAGCATGCTCCTCATCACCTCAAAGGCTCCCCTATTAAGCACAGAAGAAAGTCCTGGCTCCAAGGATACCAGGACCACTCCCGGCGCCGACAGAGAAGGCTCCGAGAATGATGTCGGGGCCGAACTAACCAGCGTCGACGCTCCTAGAGGGAGAACGGGGTCGGACAAGGGTCTGATGCCACTTGCCCCCTCGGAGCCGACGATGGAGTCCCGGCGCCCGGACCTCTCCACGGACGGCACCAATGAAGAGGTCGGAGCCGACAACGCCGGGGCCGAAGGTGGTAGTATCGGCTCCGATGTGGGTAAGGTCCCGGTTCCGACAAACTCCGGCTCCGAGCTCAACTGAAGAGTCAGAGGAGGAATCGAAATTGGCACCGAGGAGCCACAGTCTGGTGAGATGGGCTTTGGAGTATTTGGGCCAGTGCCTGAGACTTGAGGAGTCTACTGACCACCCTCTCAATGTCATGGTAGGACAGCCTGGAAGATCTGGAGGAATGAGTCCTATGACTCTGCTCCGACAGTAAGGGTGATCCTGGAGCCGAACAAATGGACTCTACGGAGGGTGACCTAGAGCGCTTGCGTGCTGTTGTTGGCTCCGATACGGGTTTCGGAGCGGGTAAAGTCTTGCTCGCATCCGACTGGAGCCGATGTCGGAGCACTTTCGGTTCCACCAGCCATCGACTCAAGAACTGGAGCCGAGGGTTTGGCGGGCTTGGACGACTTCTCCGAGCCAGACTTAGACGGGGAGTCATCAGGCTTCAATAAGCCCCTCAAAATTAGTTTATTGCGGCGCTCCTGCAGGACTCTTGGACTAAATCCATGACAAATGGAACAAGAGTCCTGCAGATGCAAGGGTCCCAGGCAATAAACGCAAGAAGTGTGACCGTCTGTCAGAGACATCTTCTGGCAGCACGAGTCACACTTCTTGAATCCTGAGACTTTAGTGTCTTTGGACATTATAGTGGACACTAAAAATCTAACACAGTCAGCATACACAACTCACTCAAACACTCACACAAGGGGAGAAGTTAAAGGGCTGACTAGGAAAACACACACACTCAATAAGGGCAAACTATAGGGATAACTATAGAAAAACTAAAGCCTGAAGGCCCGTTTATCAATTTGACTAAAGGGGAGGAGGGCTTAACGAAAACTGTTCATAAGCTTTTAAGGGTAAGATAATGAACAGATAGGGAAAACTAACCTTAAATTTTAAAAGTCCTTACAAAAAGAAAAAAAAATGTTTTACACTGACCTGAGCCGGTAAAAACGCAACCTCGCAGCGAAGCGGCAAATGAGATCTGGGGAGTTAGCACATGGTATTGTGGGATATAGGGCTGCCTCGAGCCGGTAAAAATAGCTCTCGAGCTATAGTATAGGCCGAGTGTGAACCCATCCAGCAAGAATGAAGGCGAGAATGACAACTTAACATCAGATGTTCAAATGATCATTGCTGCAGTAGCCTAAGCTATATGGTTATATCCTGTACAGGATAGAACAGACAGCCAGCTTCCAAAGTTTCAGGTCACCTTCCACTTTCCAAAAACAGGCAGTTAGCATGAGCTGAGCTGACTAAAAAGACATGTTTGGGCACCAAGGCCTTCAAAGCTTTCATGCCAGTGGAGAGAGGGAGAGAGATGGATGGGCTGAGCCTTGAAAGGACAAAGCTAGAAACAATAACAACAAAAATAAATATCCACATGGGCATAAAAACACAACAAAAAACAGGGGGATGGATGGAGGGAGAAGCAGCAGCTACTGAAACAGTAACCATTAGAATGTTTACTCTTATGGTAAATTTACTTACACAACTGTACTATGTTCATCATATTGATCACTGCTGCAATAGCCTTACCTATAAGAGCAGATTACTCTAGCTTACTACATTTGGGTGGTGAAAGAAGAAGAGTCCAGAAGCCCCTGAAGAATGGTCCAGCAAAGCTTGATCTAGACCTAGAGAAGGAATCATGTTTAAAGTGCTTTATAAAGTATGTACAGAGGACCAAGTTGTAGCTTCTAGAATACTTCTAGAATCCACCCCTTTCCAAAAGCCAAAGATAAAGCTATGAGAGTACTCCTTGACCCTGTCTGGAATAGAAATGTCATGGTGAGCATAACAAAGGGTAATAGCCTTAGACAACCATTTGGAAATAGTCTGTATTGACACAGGTTTTCCCTTCTACTTACCTTCACAAGAAATTAACTGATTCTAAAATCTGAAAGAGTTAGTTCTCTTAATATAGTACACAAGTTGTCTGTGGCCATTCAAGGTATGAAGTATGCTTTCTTCCTCATTTTTAGGTTCAGAAAAGAAAATGGGGAGATGGGTAATTTAGCTTAAAGTAAACTTGGATACCACTTTAGGCATAAAAGGATTAGTTCTCAAAGAAACCCAGCCTCTGTGGAAAATGAGATGGTGTTGACGTACCATAAGAACTTGCAACTCAGATACCCTTCTTGCAGAGGTCAGAGCAATTAGTAAAACTGTTTACCCTGTTAAGAACTTCAAATCAGCCAGGTTAGCTGGTTCAAATGAAGCAAATGTTAACTTCTCTAACACAAAATTAAGATCATGATGAGGGTCCACCAGTTTTCTTGGAGGTCTTTTATGCAATACCCCTTTCAAAAACATTTTGACATGAGAATGCATTTAAAGTGGAGAATCTATAGGCAGAAATGTTGAAATGGTTAATATATGAACCTTATGGAGAAGTAAGAAAGGTCATAGGATAGTAACTCACACAAATATTGTAAAACCAGAGAACAACTAGCCCTCAGTGGGTGCTGGTTACGTTGCTGGCACCAACTATAAAACCTTTTCCACTTACTAATATATGATTTTCTAGTAGCAGGCTTTCTTGCCTTTACTAATATCAGCTACACATCCTTAATAAACAGATGTCTAAAAGGACGTCACCACAGTGAACTTGGGGGATTCCTTTTGAATCTTCAGAGGGACCCTGGTATAAGTGGAAAGGGTGGAATTTCTGTCCAAGGAAAGGAAAATGCATGTCTTCCAGGTTTTCTTGCATGGAGTCATGGAGCAGAATGTTGGCAGCTGACTGTTCAGAGAGGAGGCAAATAGGTCTACTTAAGGAACTCCTCACCAATGAATCAAATCTTGCAAGACACACTAATCTAGTTTCCATTTGTGTGGGGTCTGCCCCTGTCCTATTCAGCTTGTCTGCCATACAATTTGCTCTGACAGAATGTCAGATGCCATGGATAGTTTGCAAAGGGGCTATGACCTGGTCCTCCCTTGCTTGTTGATGTACTACATAATTGTGGCATTGTCTATAACCACCTGAAGAGGTGTTGGGGACAAAAGATGCTTCAGAGAGTTGAGTGTTTTAATCAGGGCAAGCATCTCTTTTACATTTATGTGCTTGCATCTGTCATTGGTATCTCACACACTTTGCACTTTTATCCCTACTGAAACTGCTCCCCAGGCAAACTCCGAGGCATCTAGAATGGAGGAGGGGGGAGAATGGGAGACCCATATTTAAGGATATTAGTTGTCTTCACCTAGTGATGTCTATTCTGACAAACCCTAGCACTGGTATCATCCAAAAAGACAAAAGATATTGGTGTTAGAACCAAAGAGATTTCAGCTACAATTGTATCTTTCCATTTGGAGTAATGCCATGGGTATTATAAGAATCACAGATGTAGTGAGGAATCATCCTGAGGTATTCCCATGCAGTGACTAAAGCCTGAGTGGTAAACCTTTGAAATAGATCTAGATAATATTCTATTTTTCCTGTGGAAGAAAAAAAGCTCTTTGAAATGAAGTGCTGAGATGACACCCAGGAACACAATCCTGTGTGAAGGAGTCAAAAAAGATTTTTGTGAGTTCTCTTGGAATCTCATCATATGTAAGAGACCTCTCACCCGAGAGACAGATTCCTGACACTTTGAAAATGCCCCTGCAAAGATAAACAAGCCATGTAAATATGGAAAAATGTGGATACCCTGTCACCTGCAATAAACTATAACTGGAGAAAGATATTTTATGAATACTGTTGGTACAGTGGATAGTCCAAAAAGTAAGGCAGAGAACTGATAATATGATCCAGACACACAAAACCTTAAGAAATGCCTGAAGTCTGGATGAATAGGGATGTGAAGATAAGCATCTTGTAAATCTAGTGCTACCAGAAAAATTGAATGAGGAAAAAGTGTAATAGGTTATGAAGTGACATCATTTTGAAAGTGGGCAGTATCACAAACAGGTTTAGGAAAGAAAGATTCAGAACTGGTCTCCAACCATTTTCTTACTTTGGCACTAAAAAAAATCCTTGAATAAAAACATTTCCCCAAATGGGAAGGAATAACTAGTTCTATCACACCCTGGGACAGCATGTGATGAAGGACAGTTGGAAATAAAAGAGTCTGGTCTGGGGGATGTGGGATTATGCTTGGATAGGAGGAATTTCCTGCCACTGTCATCTGTAACATTGATGAATCATTGATGAATGATTTTCAGAACCCATTTGTTTGAAGCTTTCTGTTGCCAAAGAGGAAAGTGGAGACTCAGACTTTCTGGAAGGGAAATGGGGCTGACAGGGGTGGGGGCAAGGTCATTAAACAGTCATTCTGACTTGTTGGCTGTCCTTGGTTTTGGGAGTTTCCATAATTCGTTTTGGAACCCCTTTAACATTTCTTCTTAAATGTCTGTTCACCTGCATTTTGTTGAGATTGTTTATTCTGATTTTTGCCAAAACTGGATGAGGGGTTAGGGAATTTCTTAGAAATTTTGGGAAATGAGGGATGAAAAATCTTAAGAGATTTCCAGTGTCAACTTAACTCTTTCATCACACTTTTTGATCACCTATGTAGTAGCATCTATCATAGGTTCATAGATGTGTACTAGACTAATGGCCATGGAGCCTTTACAAGCCCAGCCCATAGGATTACCCTGGGATAATTTAAAATCATTTGGGAGGTTGTGAACATGCAGCTGGGCAAGCCTCCTCAAAACAGTACCAGTGGCCAGAGCCCTGGAAGAAGCTTCAAATGAGTCCTATACACACACTGTAAACAATAAGATGTGACCTGTACAATAGAAGTAACTAAATTAATTAAAGCAGAATTTTCCTCACAAGAAAAAAATTGCAGACAAAACATTCCTCATACTTTCACAATTAGTCATAATAAACTATAACATTGAAGCCTGACAATTCAAAATTCTGAAATCAAAGTTGCAGAAGTATACACTTGTTTCCCATACTTATCAATAATCTCTCCTTCCTTATCAGAAAGAGGTTTGGAAGTAACTAAATGCTTAGTAGCAGTGGGATTAACTAAAGCTACAGCTGCTGGGTCAGGTTTAGGAAGAGTGTATAAAAAAATTAAAAAAAAGACTGAGGAAGTTTCCACATCTTTTCTGCTGTTTTAGGAGCAGCTGGCTGACTATCAGGAAAAGTGCAATCAGTAACACACACATCCTCCAAATGTGACAGAACTGAAAGAATGGATGAAGGTTCTGGAAATTCCTTCTGTAACAACTCATAGCATTTTCTGAGGGAATCAGAAATCTGAATATAAAATCCTATATCTGTCACTTCATCTTCCTGTCCTGATTCAGAATCTTGAATCTCTTCAAGAAAAGAGGTATCCCTGTTTCTTTTACCAGAAACTACTTTATAAGAAGGGTCACTAGCCTAAATTAAAACCCCAGCCAGACACAGAAAACTACTCCTGTCTAAGGAAATTTGAGGAGAACTAGATATAGGTTTAGTTTTCTGTTACTTTTTTATATGAAAAATGGGGCCAACAGAGTTAATAAAAGACTACTATGTGCTGCTTCACTTTTCTCATTTCCGGGGTCCCCTTTTCCCCTATTTTTGAACGCAGCACTGTACCATATTCTTTTTGTTATACAGAATGACGATTTCCACAATTAACGCCCCTTGTTATTTTTCACTTTTTTTTTCAGTTGCTGCCCAAGAACCGTCCACGAGCCACCTCCTTCAGTCCTTTCATCCTGGGAATGCCCCCAAACACTAACGATGCATGAGATCTTTTAATTTTGGTTCCTGCAGCCAATAAGAATGTGATGCTGACTGACTGTGGGAACTATTTTATTCATTGTAGTTGCTGGATGCATCCGTTTTGTTGAGGGATTTTTATGACAACTGCTTATCCCACAAGTGTTCTCCAGTGAGGATTTTGTTTTCTTTTACCAGAGGTATGTGTATCACAAATGTCTTTACAAGTTTTTTTTTTTTTTTTTTAATCGTACATCTCTGTACATTATAGCTCCTACAGGAATTCACATGGTTAAGCCACTGAAATTTTCAAAGCATTACTTAACTAATTAGAAACCTGACAGAATTTTAATCATGGGATATGAATTCCAGCCAGGGTGACCATGGTGAGCAGATGGAATGTGCGGGTGTGAAATGGTAGTTTTTGCCGAAAAAGAAGTTATGCTCTTACCATAACGTTCCATCTGTGTTGTAGATCGTCATTCATTTCTTACTGATGGGAACTTCGGTTCCATCCTCGGAACTGACTCGGTCAATACACAAGCTCGCGCAAGCCAAAAAAACTCTCGAGCTAAGTCCTACCCATGGTGCCCCTCTCCTCCTATCTTCAGATCCAGTTTGCCTGCCAGGAATAGAGACAATGAAGACAATGGAGGCCCTATCTAAGCAAATGCCCTATCAGGCAGACAGAACCAAAAAGATCCCCCAGGAGTCTTCAGGCAGGGGGTAGGAGGGTGGGACGTAAGGAATGAATGAAGATCTACAACACAGATGGAACATTATGTTAAGAACATAACTTCTTTATCTGATGTTGTAAATCTGCATTCATTCGTTACTGATAGGACCGAGTCCCCAGCTACTTTATGTCCTGGGAGACCCTATGGAAGGATATTCCTGAGCACCATTGAGTCAAAGGATGCTTTTCTCCTGGAGGCCATATCCAATTTGTAATGCATGATAAAGGTATGGGGGTTGCCCAAGTGGCTGCTGTGCAAATGTTATCCATAGAGACTCTGGAATGAAATGCCACTGAAGTGGACACTGACCCGGGGGAGTGAGCCTTGATTCTAGTAGGCAAAGTTAATTTGTTCTGTTGATAGACAAAGGTGATGCAATCTCTTAGCCATCATTTTGACAAGGTGACTTTGGAAACAGCTTTGCCCAATTTGGGGCCTGACAAAGCTATGAACAGTTGGTCCGACTTTTGGAAGGATTTAGTTCTGTCTAAGTAAAAACATTGTTGTCTATATACATCCAGCATGTGTAAACGGTATTCACCTTTGTTAGAGAATTTTGGGAAAAGGACTGGTAAATCAATGGACTGGTTAAGAATTGAATTTCAGATAACCTTGGGCAAAAAGGAGGGGTTAGTTTGAAGTGATACTCTCTCATTTGGAAAATCAAATAAGGATGATTAACACACAAAGTCTGTAACTCTGATACCCTCCTGGCTGAGTTGATGGCTACCAGGAATAAGATTTTCTAGAATAGGAACTTTATGTCACATGTGGCAGAAGATTCGAAGGGTGAACAGGTTAGAGTCTGTAGGACCAAAGTCAAATTTCAAGGATCAGTAGGGTTTTTAATAGTTGGTCTGAGGTGTATAACTCCTTTCATGAAGGTTTTGCAAAGATGGTGGGACATTAATGAAGAGTCGTTAAAGCCATTATGAAAAGTGGCGATAGCTACTAGGGGAACTGTAATAGCAGAGGCTGAGGCTCCTGCATGTAGTAGAGTCAACAGGTATTCCAAAACCTTATGGACCGGGATTGAAAGTGGGTCTAGTCCTTGTTCTTTAGCCCAAATTACAAACCTGACCCATTTACTGTGATAGGGTTTCCTGGTGGAGGGTTTATGAGAAGCCAGAAGAATCTTTCGTGCTGGGGAAGATAGGTTCATCTGCCTGGCAATCAGCAGAAGTGGAGATACCAAGCAGTCAGCTTGAGACTGCAAAGGTTGGGAAGGACCAGCCCCTGCAGGTAAGATAGGAGTCCTGGAGTTCGATCCAGTGTCCATGGGCAGTGAACCAAGTGAGGCCATAGAAAGGGGAAGCAAACTTGACGGGGCCAATAATGTGCAATGACAATTACCTTGCTCCTCAGCCATTGTGCTTTCTTCAAGAACTGTGAAATGAGAGGACTAGGGGGAAAGGTAGACCCAGGGGCCAATCATGTATCAGAGCATCACTCAGTGACTCCCCTTGGGGGGGAATCAGGGTGAAGAAGCTGCTGCATTTGTGGTTCAAAGGGGAAGCAAAGAGGTCGCAGCAAGGCCGGCCCCAACGCTGAAAAATTTTAGTCACTAATATGGGGTTGAGAGACCACTAGTGAGGCATCAAAATGTGCCTGCTCAGTTTGTCTGCAATCGGACTGGAATTCTTAGGAATGTGCATTGGTAGTAGAAAGCAGTTGGTAGCTATTGCCCATTTCCACACTCTTAGGGCTTCCTGGTATAAAGGGTAGGATCTGATTCCTCCTTGCTTGTTGATGTACCAGACTACTGACATATTGTCTGATTGGACAGAAATTGTCCCTGACGGAAGGGTTGTTTGGAATGCTTGCAATATTAAGTGCACTGCCCCCAGTTGTAGGACACTGATATGCAGTTTGGCCTCTAAGGGGGACCAAGTGCATTGGATGATCTTTCCTTGGAAATGCCTCCCCCCACCCCATCAGGGAAGTGTCCATGATTACTGTGGCTTTGAGTTGGGGATGACGACACCATAACTCCTCCTCTGGCTTCATCCACCAACTCAGATCTTGTTTGCATCTGTTTGTTATGCGGACTGGATGTGTTAAAAAAGACCACTGAGATGATAGCAGCCATTGGAGTAGCCTCATATGGAATCCTGCTAGTGGGAAAAGTGAGACTGTAGCCCCCACTGAGCCCAGCAGTTGTAGGACCTGTCGAGCTGGGACAAGATTTTGAGAAAGTATTATTTGAAGTTGAGAGCTGCGGTGGTGGTGATGTGGTAGTGTTGTCGCCTCACAGTAAGACATTGTCCTGTTCGATTCTCAGCTAAAGCGTCTTCTGCGTGGAGACATGCGTGAATGGGCGTGCCTTCGTTGAAGGTTGTGCATCAGGTCTGGCAAGTCAGTACGTAAAAATCTACTGCCAATCATTAGCGGACCGGAGTTCCGCTGTGGCGACCCCTAACTGGGAAAAGCCGAAAGATACAACATTATTTGAAGTTGAGATCTCAGTCTTAGTAGCCTGTGAAGAGGTAGGGCAACTCTGCAGGACATTGTGTCAAACGTTGCCCTAATGAACTCTAAGCTTTGAGTTGGTACCAGCTTTGACTTTTCTATGTTTATTGAGATCCCTAGTTTTTCTGTCAGACTTTGAGTGTACAATATGGCTTGAAGCAGTAGACTCCTGGTTGGAGAGGTAAGGAGCTAATTGTCTAGGTATGGAAACATGCGGAATCCTTGTAGTCTCAGGTGAGCTACTACTACTGCCATGCATCTGGTGAACACTCTGGGGGCTGTGGAGAGACCAAAGGGCAGTACTCGAAATTGATAATGATTGGCTCCCAGCCAGAAGCAGAGATATCTTCTGGATCATTTGCCAATTTTTATGTGGTAATACGCATCCTGAAAATCTATACAGCACATCCAGTCATCCTTCTCCAGAAAAGGAAGAATGGATTGAACTGTGACCTTCCAGAATTTTGCTTGCCTGATGAATTTGTTCAGTACACTGAGATCCAAAACTGGTCTCCAGTCCCCTGTCTTTTTTGGCACTAACAAGAACCTTCTCAGCAGTCTTTGAACTTCTAGCGCTGCTGCATCCCTCTGACTGGGTGGAACATCAGGGATTCACCTTAGAGGCCTGGGGTAAAGGTAAAAGGGGATATGTTGACCTCGAGTCATTATCCTCTGCACCCAGGAGTCTGATGTTATCGATTACCATGCCAAGTGGTGCAGGGAAAAACGTCCCCTGACTGCTTCCAGAGGTAAGCAATCAGGCCACTCTTCAGGAGCGCTGATAGGGCTGACCAGAGAAGGAATCTCTGGGGTCCTGGTTTCACGGACCCCCTCTGCCATGTTAGGTGTGTCTCCCTGATGAGTTCCCACCTCTGCCCCGGGGGGATTGCTCACCACAAGTGTCACGGAAAGGTCCTTGGGATTTCTTGAACCACATCTTTCCGCCCCTCTGACTCCTGCAGTAGGATTGTTGAGGGGTTGAAAAACATATGCCCATGGAAGATAGGGTCTTTCCATCCTTCTCACACCTGGCTAATGTGTCCTTAACTTTTGGGCCAAACAAGGAAGACTCATCAACAGGAGCA
The DNA here is from genome assembly GCF_019279795.1 of Protopterus annectens. Classification (NCBI taxonomy): domain Eukaryota; kingdom Metazoa; phylum Chordata; order Ceratodontiformes; family Protopteridae; genus Protopterus; species Protopterus annectens. The sequence continues at coordinate 2,098,960 of NC_056727.1, read as the reverse complement.
CTGACGAAGGAAGACTTGAAGGGGTCCGCAAAGTCACATAAGCGCATCCAGGCGTGACATCTCATGACAATGCCTGAAGTGGGTGCTCTGGCACCCCCTCGGTTGTGTGAGTTATCAGCTGCATGGAGGAGTTAGAGATGGACTCTAGGGTGGCAAGCTGAGAGGTGACTTTATCTCACACCTCTTCGGGTAATACCCCTGCCAAAGTATCTGAAAGTTCTGTAATTGGGTCCCTTTGAAGACATGTAAAATGTACCATGTAATTCAGTGAATGTATGGTGAAGGTCGTTGAAGTGTAAGTCTGCTTCCCTAGTCTATCTATCGTCCAGGACTCCCTGATCGGAGGATGAACAGTTGAACTTTCTTCCCCTAGTTCTTTCTTAGTGGTCACCACCACAACAATGCAGTCTACTGCCAAACCTCTGGACCAGTGAGGCTGGTCTTCTGGTGGACAGAGAATTTTATCGGGCCTCCGGGGAATTGGCTCAACATTATCAGGGGCCTTCCAGGCACACTGCACAATGAGTTTTATCAGCTCATCTGTAGGTGGGGTCACCCAGGAAGTAGGTGGTCAAGCACGGGAGGCTTGCAAGAATAAAGATTCCTCAGCAGAAGAGTTAATGGGCTTCCAGTTGCCCCTTTGTTTCAGGATTTCCAGTATGACTTTGAATGAGACATCTTCAGGGGGTGACTGTGGGGACCCTTCTCCCTCATCAAAATCCGTATCATTGTGGATGGATTCCTCAGGGGAATCCACATTCTTCTTGCACGTTCTCTTTTGGGGTGGCTCCTCAGTGGGATCTTCTGAGGAAGACTCTGAAGAGCGGGTGCCCTGGAGCAGGTTTTCTTGCTGCTCCCATGCTCAAAGTCCCTGCATAGTGGCTACATCAACTGCATGCCAGAGGAAAGGAAACGGTCAGGTTCTGACGCTGGAGGTGCCAACTGCATGCTTGCAGAAGCAAGAACCCTCTCCCATCACCTAGAAGGCAAGCCCACCTGAAGAGGGATGAGATCCTAGAACTGAGAGGGACAACCTCTGAACTGGGGTCACACCCCACTCCAATGAGCCCACCTCCAGGATAGGAGCCCTGAGAGGATTAGAAGCTGCCAGAACAGCTGGAACCACAGACGGTGCCATAGAAAAAATTGGTGCCGATCTAGGGGTCACGGTGTCGACAGACCAGTCATGGTCCCGAGGGTGGACCGGCTCTGAATGGAGTGAAGTCCAGAGGGTAGGCTCCAGAACTGTGGAAGGAAACATCACAGGAACTGAAAGCATATCCACCGGGGTAGACATCTGTACCAAGGGCTCTAGAGCCTGAGAAGAGGTTGAAGGAGGATATGTTGGAGTCTGTGCAGAAAAACCTTCAGCTCCAGGTGGGAAGGAAGTCTTGGCAGGGGGTGGAATTCCTCTGGCCACCAAGAGCTGATCAACAAGCCTTACTACGTCTATTTCAGAAAGACTCCTGGTGAAGGACAGTCAGGTCTCTCAAGAAAAGGACTATATTGTTGTCCGAAAAAGGGGTCAATAGTAGGTAAGTATCTGGTCCTGGGCAAAATTTCAGGTTTCAGCATCAAGAATGGAGCCATGAAAGAAGTCATTGTCAGTGCAGAAATTGTGTCTGGTAGCGAAGTAACTATTGGTACCAAAGCAGATATCAGTGTTGTTGGTTCCGTGGCTGCCAACTTCGGCATCGTAGAGCTAGCCATAGGCTCTGGTGCTGAAATAGTCGGTGCAGACATTTTAGGTATTTTTGGTTCTGATACTGTCTGACAGCGGTTCAGTTCCGTAAAACTCGGGGAAGCTGGAACCGAATGGCTTCTCTTTTTCTTTTCTTTCTTGGGAGATGCTGAGACCTCCACCTCAGAAAGGGCCTCCAAAAAGAGGGTTTTTAATAAACCCTTCAGGATCAATTTATTCTTCTGCTCTGCCAAAGTGTGAGAGCTAAAATTTTTACACAGGTCACATGGAGGTTGTATCTGAAGGTGAGGAACTCCAAGACAGTAGACACACAAAACATGCCTGTCAGAATTGGGCATCTTTCACCCACACTTGTCACACTGTGTGAACCCGATTGTTCCTTTCTTGTCAGACATAGTGTAAGAGCCTAAGAAGCTAGACAGAAAAGGGAAACAATACAGTAACAAGATTTAACCAATATCAGAAATACCAAAGGAAAACACACAGAAGGGAGAAATTATCCTCAACGGTGGAAAGGTAATTACCACAAGGGTAAGGGAGGGACCCGTACAAACAATGGTACTAAGACTACCAAAAAGGGTAGGAAAAGGGAGAAAACTCACACACAAAGTATAAGGTAAAGAGAAGCATTAATCGCTAAGAAAGCGAAGGACTAGAAAGATATTCAACTATATATATATATATATATATATATATATATATATATATATATATATATGGGTCTACTTCATTTGCCCTAACTTCCAATTGACTGACACCCATTTGCCTGACCCCATTTGACTGAAATTTCATTTGACCGACACTTCATTTGACTGACACTTCATTTGACTGACAAGTATTATTGGCAAGTAAATGGAATATCCCCTTCCCCACTGTAGTGCGACCCTGGAGTTAGAATATATAGTTGGGGGGGGTGTGGGGGCAAAGCCCCCCACTTAATTTCATATTATATTGTTTGGTTTTGCTTTTATATTGCTTAGTAAAACAAAAATAAGTGGGGGGCTTTGCCCACCACATCCCCTATTGTGGGGTGCTGTGCCCCCCACACCCCCCTAACTATATATTCTAACTCCAGGTTTGCACAACAGTGGGGAAGGGGCATATTCCATTTACTTGCCAATAATACTTGTCACTCAAATGAAGTGTCAGCCAAGTGTTGGTCAAATGAAATTTCAGTCATTTGGTCTCAGGCAAATGGGTGTCAGTCAATTGGAAGTTAGGGCAAATGAAGTAGACCCATATATATGTACATATATATATATATATATATATATATATATATATATATATATATATATATATATATATATATATATATATGTACATATATATATATATATATATATATATATATATATATATGTGTGTGTGTGTGTATATATATATATATATATATATATATATATATATATATATAGATAGATAGATATAGATATATATATCAAAAAATTCTACTACTTAGCTGACAGCTGGCTTGGCACGTCTTGCGAAGTACACAGCAAATGACATCTGAATATAGGAGGAGAGGGGCACTATGAGTAGAACTTAGCTTGAGAGTTTTTTTTGGCTGACGCGAGTTTGTGTATTGGCCGAAGTTCCCATCAGTATGGAATGAATGAAGATTTACAACATTAGACTGAACGTTCTCCAGTAAAAATACATCTCAACTGCTTTGTTTAAGAAGTCGGGACAGAGGCAAAAGTAATGGAGAAAGGACTGTAAATAGGGACACATTAAATATTGCTGTTATAAGGATTCCAAGATGGTGGACAGACTGTAAACACCCTCTCTTTGCAGCTCCACACCTTTCCTTTTAAAACTATAATGATAAGCATTACTGGACAGACACAACAGGCTCCAAATGTGCTGCAAGCAAATCTGAAGCAATTCTAATGCATAGGAAGAAAGCGTATGCATATATGAGTGCAATTCTGTTCCAAAATAAACAGGTCTGCTGGAGGCAAGTCTGCAGCTCAGAACATGCGTATCCAGGCCTGTAACTTCGTATTTGAAGAACTCTGCTCAACTACAGATCACTCTGAAATGGCTAACATTCTCGAGCAAATGGACACTCAAATAACAAAATCCAAATTCTCACAGATCACGTCACCAGAGAACGAAGTGATTGCAAAAAGGCAGAAAATATTGAAACAGCAAGAAACTCCTAAATCAAACAATAAACCTAAGACTGAGGCAGTATACAATATAAAGGAACTGAAAACAGTCCTTCTTCCAATCCAGACTGCAATCCAAAACTTCTGAGACCAGCTATCAAGCTTTGGGACCACGCGTGACCATATTGCTTCAAGATTGGATTTAACCGAGGCTAAGTCAGTAGCAAATGAAATGAAGATAGAACTACAAAAACAATTAAAGGCTAAGGATGCAGCTTTTTAAATCAAAAGTTAATTGATCTTGAAGTACAGAGCAGAAGGAACAATGTACTTATAAGAGGAGTTCCTGAGGTGTATGATCAGACAAAGCTACAAAATGCACTTAAACAGATATTTTGTGCCCTCCTGGATGACAACAATCTAGTTAAAGAAATAGTGATAGAGAGAGCCCATATAAATCTCAAAAAAACTGACAACCTTAGGCAAATTTATGCCAAGCTGCTGAATTATTACCATGTTCAGAAAATAATGGATGCAGCCAAATCCAAGGGATTGATCATGTGAAATGACTATAAAATCACATTTGTACAAGATCTTCCACTTCAAATAAAACCTAAAAGACAGATGCTTTCTCCTTAATGTGCTTTTCTGATTTATAAAAACATCAAATTCTAAATGAAATAACCCTAATACTTTGTGCTTCCAATAAAAAGAAAATAAATACAGTATCAACTCACCTAGTGAAGCCAAAACAGCTTTTTTAAGAGCCTTTAATGAACTGCTACAGTTAACCTAAATGTGCTGACTCATGGCATGCTCTAATACAAGTCTCTTCAGGAACTTGCAATTCCTTTGGTTGTTATGACCCTTGTGAGTTGGATGCTGTAAATATTGAAAGAAAAATTAACAACCTTGGCAGGGAAAAATAAACAGCAGCAGATATCTAGGTACCTGACGTGCTTTAGTCCTGTTTTGAAATTCTAATGTCATCCAGAAATACAGGGATTTCCCATTAAGAAGCTGCAAAAGGAAAAAGGGGAGGGCTGCACTGTACAAGTTTATTTTCCCTTCAGGACTGAATTGGCAGCGACACCACCTTCCTTAAGACTCAGCATTCATAAGGAAAGTGGTCACTGGTAAACCGGTTTATTGCAGTTCTGAATTAAATCAAACACAGAATAGTTCTTGTGCAGAATTAAACTGAACTATGGTAAGCTTAAAACCGAACTTTACCATTCTGATCGGCTGTTGATGAGATGTGGTGAAACGAGAGACTTTGTTTCTTCCTCCAAGTATAGTACATACTGCATTTCTATTTAGACCTACAGCTTACCATTCCAGTGCCTTACTTGGTCGTAATGTATACTATAGACTAATCCTGACTAAATATTGTGGGAAGAAATATCAAGGGAATTGCTATGGCTAGGCTTGTATAAGCCCTAGAGCCGATAGCCTAGTACAAACCTATGAACTTGCCTGTCACTATCGAAAATTCTGTCAACTGTTTATACAAATAACTGAAATGCTCTGCCATAAGATTTAAATGGAGTCAGGCACAGTATTAACTTTCATATTGTATCTCTCCTAAGACTGTACAGGCAATGTTTTGGAGATAAGAGCATCGAACACATATTATATTCATTTTTTTTGAACAGCTGTATACTAACGTAATCTTAGGCATTATTCAGCCAAATAGAGTAATCAATAATAGATTACCTAATACCTCCACGCTGTTTAGACATCGATGCGTTAAAATATGGAAAATAATGTTGGTTCCAGTATGGTTATACACAATTTTACTGATATTCTCACATTCCTGAAGGGTCCTGATAACTTGAGGAACGCTTCTTTAAGCATAACTTGTGTGTGGCACTCATCCTACTAAAATACCTGCATTAAGCTGTTCTTTCATGTTTAATACTCATGTTTCTTGTGAGCTGATTTTGATGCTGCACTATGTTTTACTATGCCAGGTTATTAACAGTTATAATTGAAGCGATGATGTAGAGGTTTGTACTGATAGTTACTATCACATCTTGTGATTTCAACTTTGAGTACATTATTGTTTTATTATTCACACTTGAAACTTGATCTTCTTGTTATGGTTATAATATGTATGAAGATAGTTTCTACTGTTAAAGAACTACAAAAAGTGTTCATTGTTATTCTCCCCTTAGGTCAATTGTTTTTAGGGTTAGGTTTGGGGATAGTTTTGGAGATCGATGATGCTATGATGACAAATACGGACATGTCTCTACTACAGATTACTTACATACTTTCTAAAGAAAGAGTTAAAATCCAAATAGATTATTATCTTGCCTAAGTTTATTGTGAACAAATAATGTGGTCTATAGATTCTTGGAACGTTAGAGGCCTTCACGAAACTAAAAAAAAAAGCTACTTATGTACTTAATCTTTAAGTCTGATGTTAATGTCATTTTTGTCCAAAAAACACATTTAATGAAAGATGACAGGTCCATCATATTAGCATACATGGGGGCAAAAGAAGCCCCCATAACAGTGCCTTGTTTCCAATGCTATATAGTGCCACTGAACCAAAAAAAAATATTTTTCAAACTAAATTCTACTAGTTCAATAATATACATAGCCACAGTGGTATTCCCTAATGCAAACCCCAAGACTTCAATTCCATGACTGTGTTTAATACTGGTATATAAACTTCTCATGTATATAACCAAATAGTACATATCTTTCTCCCACTGGATACCAGATATTTTATTCAAAAAGTCAAACGTATCCTCGATATATGAAATGTGTTTTTTAACTATACCTAACAAATAATTATGAAGAAAAACACCTATCTTATTCAAGAAATATTGACATGCCAAAACAATCGGTCTTCCAGGAGGATTATGAACATTTTTATGCACTTTTGGGAGGCAGTAAAAACAGCCATCTCGCATCTATCATTATTATATTTTTTATTTAAATCATCCTCTGAAAAATATCCCAGTCTATAACCCTTATATAGAAGCTCCTGATAATTCCAAATCTCCTTCTTATACTGTTCAATCTAAGCTACGTTATATGTATCAGCATCATTCAGATGATCGTAACACATTTTAAGATACTGTGTATAGTGTAGTATAACTAGCTTATTTCCTTTATCAGCTGGCTTAAAGATGATTTCTTTCTTATTGCACAATTCCTGTAAGGCTTGCCACTCTAAATTAGTTAAATTATATTTTACCTGGTCCCTACTTTTAGCAAATTTCTTAAAAGCATTTTCCACTGCAAACCGAACCATAACAGAAAAATGCTGCACACTGTCATGATTAAATGGTGGGATAAATTGACTTTTAAAAGGCACCATACTTGTATCTAGTTTAAAATATGCATTACATTCATCATAATTTTCCACATCAGAGGCACATGAATAGAAACTAAGATCAGTATCACATGATTCAGCAGAATATTGTTCCCAAACAACATTATTATCGCTTTTATGTTGAAAAAAATTCCATAAATGCAATTTCCTGATTAAACAGAAAACACTTTTTTGATTAAATATAATCTCAGCATGGCAGTAGGAACAAGCTTGTGACCTAGATTAAGTGCAGCAGTCTCATACTCATTTAATACATAACCAGATAAATTAATAACATAGTTAGTGTCCCATGAAGTTATATAATCAGTTCTTTCTAAACTGTTTGTACCTTTGCTGCTGTGGAGGCTGCCGTTGCTGAAACTGGCCTTCTCTAGATGACTCATATGCATTCCGCCCTCATTTTCTCCTGTTCTCATCAACCGTTTCCGAACAAAATGTTTGTTGCATATAATGTAGCTCCTGAGCTGCTGGTAACTCGGGGTAGTCCATGTAGGCACTATCCCAATCAGTAGATTCTCCTGCATATTCAGAAGGGACCTGTGTGCCCCCTTGTTGATTTTTATCTCCTTCCTGGATTTGAAAACGAATGTCTCTACAACATCTATTCTGATTGGTTTTCCACAAAAAAGCAGTACTTTTTTATAATCCCCTTAGCCACGTAACAATTTCCTCTTTTTAACAGCTAGCAGTTGCTTCTCTGACTCTGCTAACTTATTATTGATTTCAGATAAATACTGTTCTAGTTTACTAACAGAAATATTGGAAACTAGTACATTACACACAGATGCTATTTCTTCTTTTAACTTACTTTGTTTAAGCAAGTCCTGTTCCACTAAAATGGAAATCCATTCAGTGGTGCATCTGTGTGCTGCCGCAATCCACCTCTTTTTGAATTTAACATCCTCTTCATGACTGGTGTCAAACAGGGTTGAAGGACTTTTAAAAGCCCTTAGTCCACGAGGTGTTACATCTAGTTCCAAATAACACTTTAAACTTAGGATGCTAAAATGCACCACCAACTCTCTATTCATCAGTTTATCCAATTTGTCATACATTTGTTGCATCTCTGCAGATAACGTACCAGATATATTCTGTCCAAAAGACAGAAATGGATTATTACTTCTCTTATTTTCTTCACTGAAAAACCTCTCCCAAGGTTTTATATTACCCACTTCACGTGAAGTATTACCTAGACTTGTAGATTGTTCCCCCATCTGGACTGCATACTGGTCAATGCTGCACTGGGTCGAGTCAAGATGTCCCTGCCTAAAAATCTTAGGCAGACCTAAAGCTGGCTCACTGGATATGGAAAACACCAAATGCAACACCAAAAGGCAGAAAGCAGCAAATATGACAAACCAGTGACCACAGAAAGTAATTTAATATCTCTGTCTCTAGCATCTTGGCTCAAATAGCCTTCAATGGAGTACAAAAATCAGTGCAAAATCACATTTTATATACATCACCCATAACATCCTTAATTAAACAAATTATACAATTAATTAAACACTAATTATATTAACACTTTCCAATTACAAATGACATTAATTCCCCTTGGACTTAAAGTGCCATATTTAAATATAAAAAGGGATTCTTTGTACAAAAGCTTCTTTTTAACACCCATCAGCCCTTCATTTCTTTCCATCTTTTCTAAAATAGTGCCTGCAAACCTGCAGGGTCACCATTATGGTGTTCAAAAAAAAAACTGGAGAGGAGACTGGAATTTGGTGCAAGACCCTACAATAGACAGAACAAATAATAAAAACTCTCGAGACCTTCAACCAGTTTTAGCATTAGAGGACCTTGTTACAGAATTTTCACTAATAGATCCCTACAAACTCAAATATGACACTAATCCTAAGGTAAATTGCACATATTACTCACCTTGCTACAAATCATGGTCTAGAATAGACTTCTTTCTAATCTCAGATTCCTTTCTAAAATTAGAGCTTAATTATAGTGGTGAACCTAGATTTCTAAAATAACCCTCAAAATAAACTGGTCAAAAATTAAACAAGATAGCTTTAAAATAAATGTTTTGCATGGTCCCTAAACCCCAACCTTTTGTTCAAACAAGACATCGGACAGGAAATAGGTTTCTTGATGACTTAGAGAATAACTTTCTAGACATCAATATACCCTTTGATATAAGATGGGCTGCAATGAAAGTGAGGATAAGAGGCATTTTAATTCACAAAGCATCCTATTACAAAAAAATAATCAAGGATAAAGAGATTAAACTATATTCTGAAATTAAAAAAATTGAGCAAAAACTCCAACATAATTTTAACCTAGAACTGGAAAATAATCTGCTGAAATTACAAAAAGATTTATATATGATGCATAGTCAAAACTATTCTTTTACAGAAATGAAACTTCTCACTAGATATGCAGACATGACACAAAAACCATCCAAAGTATTAGCAAAAATAATAAATGCACACCAATCAGCTCCCAATATAACCAAAATAACATATAACAACAAAATAGCAAATATAAATCAGGAAATAATGGATATCTTTGTAGAAAGTTATACAAAATTAGATGGACCCCAGAAACAAACCTCAGTAGAAGACTGTAAAAGTTTTCTTTACAATATAAAATTTCCAACAACTGAAAATCATCAAGCTGACCTCCTAAAAACACTCCTCTCAATTGAAGAAATTACAAATGTAATTAAGAAGCTAAAATTAAATAAATCTCCTGGGCCTGATGGGTTCACCTCTAATTTTTACAAAACCTTTGCATCCAAACTCTCACCCATTCTTCTGAAATTATGTAATTTTATTACTAAAAGGGGCTTCACTGACATCTACCTTAACAACTCTAATAGTTCATTCCAAAACCTAATTCTGATAACAGGAACCCCATGAACTACAGGCCAAATGCTCTTATAAATACAGATCTACCTTAATAACTCTAATAGTTCATTCCAAAACCTAATTCTGATAATAGGAACCCCATGAACTACAAGCCAAATGCTCTTATAAATACAGATATAAAAATTCTGACTACAATTTTGGCCAACAGACTCAAAATGATACTATCCAACATTATATCATCTAAACAATCTGGTTTCATGATGGGCAGGCAAACATGGGGCAATACTCTCACTCCAGATGCAGCTATTCAACTAATGAGGAAAGATAAACACCCCAGATATGCTCTCACCTTGGATGCAACTAAAGCATTTGATAGAGCAAACTTAGAATTTCTATACCTAACATTGTCATATTACAATATCCCTGAATAATTCATTAAACTAATTAAAATTCTTTACAAGTCCACCACCACAACACTTTTCTTGAACAAGACACAGTCTAACCCAATAAAAATAATTAATGGTACTAGACATGGCTGCCCCCTATCACCCTATCTCTTTAGCCACTATATTGAACCCTTATTTCTATATATAAAACAAAGAACATTCCACCATATTCTAGCGATTCTGCATAACTTTAACAACATACACAGATGACATTAAAAAGAAGTTATGTCCTTACCATAACGTTCCATGTAGAGTGTTCATCTTGCCTTTGTTCTTACACACAGGGTTCGGAGCCGATCCTCGGCTCCGAGTCGGCCGAATTGCAAAGCTCTGAATCTCAGAGAAGCTCGAGACCAGCCCATATCCCACAATCCTCCCTGCCATTACTCAGATCTAGTTTGCAATCAAACCAGATGAAAGGATCCAACACCTGCGGTGCTAGAAGCAATACACTCTCTTCAGCCATTCAGAGACACTCTCTCACCATAGCAATAACTAATGGTCTAAGCATATATCCCATGAAACACGGGACCATATACCCCGCAAAGGGTCAAGACACGTCGATCAGACTCTAATCCTACCAGTTCTTCCAAACACATGGGGGGGGGGAATGTAAGAACAAAGGCGAGATGAACACTCTACATGGAACGTTATGGTAAGGACATAACTTCTTTATGTAAGAGTGTTCAATCTTGCCATTTGTTCTTACACATGGGTAGCGTCCCTAGCTCCATGACCCCGAGTGACTCATGGAAGAACGTTCCTAAGCACAGTGGAACCAAATGATGTCCTATCCTTGGAGACCTTGTCCACTCTATAATGAGTGATGAAAGTATGTGGTTTAGACCACGTGGCTGCTGCACAAATAGTGTCCAAAGGCAAGCGAGCCGCATGAGCTAAGGAGGTGGAAACGGATCTGGTAGAATGGGCCTTAGGTTTGTTTGGTAAGGATTGGTTTGATTTAGAGTATACAAATGTTATACAGTCAGCAAGCCATTTAGATAGTGTACGTTTAGTAATTGCCATGCCCTTTTTATTGTCTGCAAAAGCAACGAAGAGTTGATCCGTTTTTCTGAAAGCTTTGGCCCTGTTTAAATAAAATTTAGTTGCCTGTGAACATCCAACTTGTGCAACATATACTCCAGTTTGTTAGTATGGTTTTTGAAAAAGGTAGGGAGTTCTATAGACTGGTTAATATTCGTAACTGAACATACTTTTGGAAGGAAAGATGGATTTGTGCGCAAAGAAACCCTGTCTGGGTGGAATATCAGGTAAGGTGGTCTGACCGATAATGCCTGCAGTTCTGAGACTCTACGAGCTGAGGTCACAGTGACGAGAAACAGCATCTTCCACGACAAGAACTTTAGGAGGCATGACGAAGCAGGTTCAAAAGGCGGCAACATGACTTGCGACAGCAGCAAATTCAGGCTCCATGGAAAGAAAGGTTTTCTGACAGGCGGTCTAAGATGGAAGGTTCCTTTCAAAAAGGCTTTACAAAGCCTGTGAGACATAATGGAAGAACCTCCCTCACCAATATGGAAGTTTGATATGGCCGCCAACTGTACTCTTAGAGTGGAAGTAGAAGCTCCTTCGTGAAAAAGGATGGATAAGAATTCTTAAATTTTATGTAAAGGAGCTACCAAGGGATCTAAGTTTTGGCTAGATGCCCAATATACAAAGCGTTTCCACTTACTCGTATAGAGCTTAGTAGTAGAGGCTTTATGAGAAGCAACTAGGATGTGTTGAACTGATGGAAGGAGTAGATGAGACCTGGCTAAGCAGGGAAGCGGAGCAGCCAAGCTGCTAGAATGAGGGACTGTAGAGACAGGTGAGGAACTCCCGACGAGTGTGTCAGCAGGTCTGGCACTGGGTCCAGAATCCACGGTTCCTCTATTTGATGAGCTCGAAGAAAGGGAAACCATATTTGACGAGGCCAGAATGGGGCTATGAGTATTATAGTCCTTTCCAGGCTCCTGGCTTTCTGTAGAAATCTGGGAATCAATGGAGTCGGTGGGAATGCATATAGGAGACCCGGGGGCCAATCGTGTATCAGTGCATCCCTGGGGACATCCCCCGGAGGGGTTAGAAGGGCAAAGTAGCTTCTGCATTTTGCATTCAATGGGGAAGCAAACAAATCGCAGCAAGGCTGGCCCCATTTGCGGAAGATCTTTTCCGCCGTCTGTGAATTCAGGGACCACTTGTGAGGTAACAGGATGGCTCTGCTCAACCTGTCCGCAATTACGTTGGATGACCCCGGGATGTGCGTTGCTATCAGAAAGAGACCCGTGGACTCTGCCCATTGCCAAATTCTCATGGCCTCTCTGCATAACGGGTAAGACCTGGTTCCCCCTTGCTTGTTTATGTACCAGACTACAGACATGTTGCCTGTCTGAACTGCTACTGTCCCTAGAGGTAAGAGGGCTTGGAAGTTTTGCAACGCTAGGAACACCGCCCTCAACTCCAGAACATTTATATGCAGAGTGTACTCCATGCTGGACCATTCTCCTTGGACTGTTCTTCCCTGAAAAAGGCCCCCCCCACCCTATCAGGGAAGCGTCCGTGGTTACTGTGGCTGTTGGAATGGGTAGAACAAACGGACAACCCACAGTGAGGTTCTGGTCGCGCACCCACCATGAGAGGTCCCGTCTGCAAGATTCTGTTATCCTGATCTCATGCGTTAGGGGTAGGTGTTGGAATGACCACTGCGCAAAGAGCAGCCATTGAAGAATCCTCATGTGTAACCTTCCCATAGGGACTGCAATTAATGCGGCTGCCATCAGTCCCAACACTTTTAACACCAGTTTGGCCGGCGCTTTCTTGCTGACTAGAAGAAGTAGGACCTGCTGTTTGAGCGTTGAAGCTCTTACTGGGGGGAGTTTTAGTAGTGTCGATTGTGTATTTAGATCTGCTCCGATGAAGGAAATACACTGTGAGGGCGATAAGCAAGACTTTTCGAACTTTATGGATATCCCTAAGTGGTAACAAAGGCCGATTGTGTAGTCTCTGGCTTGTAATAGTCGACGCTCGGTGGTGGTGGTGAGGAGCCAGTCATCCAGATAAGGAAACACCTGGAATCCTTGTCGTCTCAAGTGAGCCGCAACTACTGCCATGCATTTGGTGAATACCCTGGGGGCTGAGGTGAGTCCAAAGGGCAAAGCTCGAAACTGAAAGTGACTGGCCCCCAGCCGGAAGCGCAAGTGATCTCTAGACGATCTGGCCATTTTGATGTGGTAGTACGCGTCTTTGAGATCTATAGAGCACATCCAATCATCCTTCTGTAAGAATGGAAGGATCGATTGAAGCGTGACCATCCGGAACTTTTCCTTCTTCACGAAGTTGTTGAGATGGCTGAGATCTAAGATCGGTCTCCAGTCCCTTGTCTTTTTTGGAACTAAAAAGAACCTTGAGTAAGTTCCGAATCCTCTTTGGTCCGCCAGGACTGGTTGGATGACTCTGTTTTCGAGCAGCTTTGAAATTTCTACAGCTGCTAGTTTTCGCAGATGGGGTGGCACGTCTGGAAATTTTCTTTGTAGAGGTGGTGTTGAAAAGAAGGGGATTTTGTATCCTCTGGTTATAATGCTTTTTACCCAAGAATCTGAAGTAATGTTTAACCAGGCCAGTGGGTATAAAGCTAAGCGACCCCCGACTGCCTCCAGAGCAGGACAGCCGGGCCTCCACTCAGGAATGCTGGAAAGGCTTCCCAGGGACGGAATCCCTGTCGCCTTGGTTATGCGGACCTCCTCTGCCACCGGGGCGGCATCTTCCATTTCTACCCCCTCCTCTGCCTCTGGAGGGGGTATCACTCTGTGTGGCCTGGAAAGATCCCTGATTCTTACGGAACCACATTTTTCCACCTCGTTGCCCTTTGGGGTACGGTCAAGTAGGAGCGGAAAAACGGACCCCGACAGCAAACAGGGTCTTTCCCTCTTGCTCGCACCGAGTGAGAGTCTCCTTAACCTTGGGCCCGAAAAGTGTGGCACCATCAAAAGGGGCATTGGCAAAGGAAGACTTGAAGGCTTCCGTAAAGGAGCACAGCCGCATCCATGATTGTCTTCGAAGAGCAATCGCTGAAGCTGCAGCTCTACTCGATCCCTCGGCTGCATACGAGATGAGCCTCATGGATGAGTTTACTATGGATGTGAGGGTGTTAAGTTGTGCTGTTACCTTATCTGAAACAGCAGCATCTGTGTTACCCTGGAGGGTATCTGTCAGCTCCTTGATGAGATCCCTCTGCAAATGTGTGAAATGGGTCAGGTAGTTTAGCGAACACATGGAAAAAGTCGCTGAACTAAAAATGCACTGCCCATATCTGTCCATAGTCCTACAATCCTTATTAGGAGGATGAACAGATGAGGAAGATTCAGACATCTCCTTTTTCATGGCTGCCGCCGCCACCACCATAGCATCGATAGGGACTCCCTTGGTGAGATAAGATTTATCTTGGGGGGCAGTGATGAACTTGTTTGGTTTCCTAGGTACTGGTTCCACTGTGTCAGGTGTCTCCCACGCCCTTCGAGCAATCAAATCCATTAATTCATCGAAAGGTGGGGTCACCCAGGAGGTAGAAGGTTGAGCCCCAAAAGCCTTCAGCAGCACCGACTCATCCTCAGAGGGGGCTAGGGACTGCCAATCACCCCTCTGTTTCAAGATCTCCAGGATGTCTGCAAATGACACATCCTCCGAGGGTGATTTGGGGGACCCCTCTGCCGTATCCAAGATGGTGTCAGACGTTAGAGATTCCTGTGGGGAATCTATGTGCCTCCTCTTGCACAACCGTTTCCTTGGGACCTCATCAGAGGGGGCTTCTGGTGAGGCCTCCAAGGAACAGGGGGAACCCTCTGTGGGTGGCTGAGGCAATTGGGCTCGACGCTTGGGATGGATCGTGGGAGCAGAAACAGAAATAAGAAGTTATGTACCTACCATAACGTTCCATGTTAGTTGTCTTCTCTCGCCTTCTTTCTTGCTTGATGGGTTCGGAGCTGATCCCTCGGCTCCGACTCGGCACTTGCTAAGCTCGAGAGTCACTTTTACCAGCTCGAGGCAGCCCCATATCCCATGATGCAAGGCGGTAAGTACCCAGATCTCGTTTGTTGACAAAGGGCAATAGCACCAAGCATAAAATACTTCCCAAAGGAAGAAGAAACTTACAGATGGAAAAAGGACCAGGTCTGAATGGTCTTTAGCATAATAGTTTCTTATACAAGGTCTGTCCAGGCCAGGGGGAAGGAGGGAGGGTCGCAAGAAAGAAGGCGAGAGAAGACAACTAACATGGAACGTTATGGTAGGTACATAACTTCTTAATGTTAAGTTGTCAATCTCGCCTTCATTCTTGCTTGATGGGACCGCGTCCTAGCACCTCTATCCTGGGTGGCTCAATGGAACAAACTCTTGAGGACTGTAGAGCCAAAACTGGCTCTGTCCCTGGAGGCCAAGTCCAATTTGTAATGGGAAACAAAAGTGTGAGGAGTAGCCCAAGTGGCGCTGCACAAATAGTGTCCAAAGGAAGTCTAGCTTGAAAAGCTGTAGAAGTAGCTAAACTCCTAGTTGAATGTGCTTTAGGTTTTGAGCACAGCTGTTTTTCCCTAGTATAAATTTCAGTGATGACCGAAGAAAGCCATCTGGACAAAGTCACTTTAGAAACAGGAAGGCCTTTTTTATTATCCATAGGAAACAAAAAGTTGATCAGATTTTCTAAATTTTTTGTTCTGTCCAAATAATATCTAAGTTGACGATGGACATCAAGATAATGTAGCTTTTGTTCAGCTCTGTCTGAATAGTTAGGGAAAAATACCGGGAGATCAATGGATTGATTCAAATTGTTCTTTGAGGCGACCTTAGGTAAAAAGGTTGGGTTAGTTCTCAAAGATACTCTGTCTTTGTGAAAAACCAAATAGGGGGGTCGAACCGAAAGAGCATGAAGTTCAGACACCCTCCTGGCAGATGTAATAGCCACTAGAAATAACGTTTTCCAAGAAAGATATTTCAGGGAACAAGAAACAGCTGGCTCGAAGGGGGGAAGAATCAAGGATGTCAGCACTAAATTTAGATCCCACTGAGGAGGAGGATTCCTGATTGGAGGTTTTAGTAGGAAAATTCCCTTCAAGAAGGCCTTGCAGAGCCTATGGGACATAATATTATGATCTGCTATCCCGACATGAAAATTGGAAATAGCAGCCAATTGAACTCTGACTGTGGAAGAAGAGGAGCCTGCATGAAAAATCTCTGCTAAGAAGTCCAGAACTGCCTGAACAGGGGCAGTAAAGGGATCAATATTTTGGGCCTTAGCCCAATAAGAGAAACGTTTCCATTTGCTTGTGTAAATCCTCCTGGTAGAGGATTTTAGTGAAGCTACTATGATGTCTCTAACTGGGTTAGAGATCAAAGGAAGCCTGGCTAAGGAAGGAAGTGGAGCAACCATGCTGTGAGGTTGAGAGAAGGGATTGACCGGTGCAGCTGACCGGATTGGTGAATCAGAAGATCTGGCACTGGGTCCAGATGCCATGGCTGCACCAAAAGGTGATGATGGAGGAACGGGAACCAAACTTGTCGAGGCCAGTAAGGGGCAATGAGAATCAATTTGGCTCTCAAAATGGTAGCTTTCTGGATCACCTGAGGGATCAGAGGAAATGGAGGGAAGGCATAAAGAAGTCCCTGGGGCCAATCCTGGGTCAGAGCGTCTCTGGGGGGATGGCCTGATAGAGGTAAGAGGCTGAAGAAGTCTGGGCATTTGCTGTTTTGGGGAGTAGCAAAAAGATCGCAACATGGACGACCCCATTCCAGAAAAATCTCTTCCGCTATAGATTGCTTGAGAGACCACTCGTGAGGCATGAGGATAGCTCTGCTCAATCTGTCCGCTATAATGTTGGTTTTCCCAGGGATATGCGTTGCTACCAGAAACCGATGAGAGGAGATCGCCCATTGCCAAAGTCTGAGCGCTTCTCGACACAAGGGGTAGGACTTGGTTCCGCCCTGTTTGTTGATATACCAAACTACAGACATGTTGTCTGTGTGGACTGCAATTGTCCCTACGGGAAGAAAGTCGTTGAGGGCTTGCAACGTTAAAAGCACTGCTCTCATCTCCAGGACATTTATGTGCAGATGGTACTCGAACGGTTGCCACGTCCCATGAACCATCCTGCCCTGATAATGACCCCCCCACCCGATCAGGGAGGCATCCATGGTGACAGTGGCTATCGGGGACGGAGGTACAAAGCACCTGCCTTGGTGAACCTGAGACGATGTGATCCACCAAGCAAGATGCTCTTTGCATGTCTGTGTCACCAGAATCTGGTGACGCATTGGAAGTTGCTGGTATGACCATTGTGTGAACAGCATCCACTGAAGAAGGCGCATGTAGAATCGAGCCAGGGGAAGAAGAGTAATGGCCGCAGCCATGAGACCTAATACCTTTAGAACCATTCTGGCCTGTATTTTCTTGCTGGCCAGAATGATCCTGACATGAGTCTGAATGTCTGAAACTCTTTGTTCTGTAAGGGTAGCTGACATCCGAACAGTGTTTAAGTTTGTGCCTATGAAGGTAATAGACTGGCAGGGCGATAAGGATGACTTTTGAAGTTGATTGAGATGCCCAAATGAGAACAAAGGTCTATTGTGTAATCCCTGGCTTGTATAAGCTGATGCCTGGTGGTGGCTGATAGGAGCCAGTCGTCGAGATCTGGAAACACCTGGAATCCTTGAAGTCTCAGGTGAGCCGTGACCACTGCCATGCATTTGGTGAACACTCTGGGGGCTGTAGTGAGACCAAAGGGCAGGGCTCTGAACTGGAAATGACTGGACCCCAGCCGAGCGGAGAAATCTCCTGGGCGTCTGTGAATTTTGATGTGATAGTACGCATCCTGAAGATCTATTGAGCACATCCAGTTGTCCTTCTGTAAGAAGGGCAGAATTGACTGAAGAGTGACCATTGAATCTTGTCTTCCTGACAGACTTGTTGAGTCTGCTGAGATCCAATATTGGTCTCCAGTCTCCCGTCTTTTGGGGACCAAAAAGAACCTTGAGTAGATTCCGGGCTCTGAATGGTCTATTGTAACTGGCTGAATGGCTCTTTTTTGCAGTAGTTTTGCGATTTCCAACTCTGCAATGTCCCTTAGACCGGGTGGTACATCTGGAAGGGAATTTGAGGGGAAAGGACTTTCCTCGAAAGGAATTATGTAACCCTTGGATATGATCGACTGTACCCATCTGTCTTGAGTGAGGGAATGCCAGGCTTCTGGGTACAGTGATAATCTTCCCCTGACTGCCTCCAAGGAGGGACAGCCAGGCAACACCTCAGGGATGCTGAAAGGGCTTGTCAGAGAGAGGCTCCCTGTTTCCCTGGTTCTTCGGACCCCCTCTGCCTCTAGAGCGTCTGTTATTGTTACCCCCTCTGCCTCTAGGGGTAAACTGACCACGTGAATCTGGCGTGACTCCTTGGGATTTACGGAACCACATCTTCCCACCCTTCTGTCCTTTGGGATAAGGCCTAGAAGGGGTGGAAAAACGGACTCCAACAGCAGAAAGAGTCTTGCCGTCCTGCTCGCACCTGGTCAAGGTTTCCTTCACCTGAGGGCCAAACAAAGCTGACCCATCAAAGGGAGAATTTGTGAAGGGCCTTAAAGGGATCCGCAAAATCACATAGCCGCATCCAGGCTTGGCGTCTAAGAGCCACACCTGTGCCTGCGGCTCTACTTGCTCCATCCGCAGCATAAGATATTAGCCGCATGGAGGAGTTTGCAATGGAATTGAGGGTTCCTAGCTGAGAACCAATTTTTGCTTGAGCCCCTGCAGCTGTAGGAACCGGAACTACTACTCCCAGCTCCTTCAGGATATCCCTTTGGAGTCTGGTGAAGTGACATAGGTAATTCAGCGAGCATAGCAAAGGTCGCTGAGGAAAACATCCGCTTACCGTACCTATCCATGGTCCTAGAGTCCTTATTAGGAGGATGGACGGGCACGGAAGGATCTGCAAGTTCCTTTTGGTGGCGCAGCCTCCACCATGGCATCAGCGGGACACCCTTAGTAAGGAATTGTTTGTCGCTCGGGGCAGTGATAAATTTTGAAGGCCTCCTAGGGACTGGCTCTACAGAGTCAGGAGCTGCCCACGCCTTCGTGCAATCACCTGCATAAGGGGTCGAAGGCGGAGATACCCAGGAGGTGGGGGGCCGGGATCCAAATGCCTCTAGGTATACTGACTCACCCTCAGGGGGTTTGTTGTGGGGCCGGTTTCCCTCTGTTTCAGAAGTTCTAGGATGTCTGAGAAGGAGACATCCTCAGAGAGGATCTAGGGGCTCCCTCTGACTCATCAAAGTCAGTATCCGCAGTGACAGACTCGGGGGAGTCTACATGCTTCCTCTTACAAGTCCTCTTCCTAGGAGGATCTCCCGAAACATCAGGAGAATCCTCGGAAGAGGGGGAAATTCCCAATGGGGAAACCTGAGGCGGAGGATCTCTGGGTCCTGTAGCAAGAGAAGTGGCAGAGATGTCAACAGGTACTATAGAGGGAGGAGCTACGGGAACAGACTGCTGACTGATACCAGTGGCCAGTACACTCTTCATCACCTCGAATGCTCCCCTTCCAGGCAGGTCCGAGAGAACCCGCTCCGAAGAGCTAGGAACTCCAGGAACCACCGAAAGGGAAGTCTCCGAGGCAGATGTCGGAGCCGAGCTCACCAAGGCCGAGGCTCCAAGGGGAAGAGCGGGTTCGGACAAGGGTCCGATGCCACTCACCCCTCGGAGGAGACCATGGAAGCCCGACCACGAATCCCTCTAAGGAAGGTCTCGAAGAGGAGATAAGAGTAGAGGCTGAAGGAACAGAAAGGGGTATCCGTCCTCCAGCCGTAGCAGTAACCATTCGAAGACTCCAACTCCAAGCTCTGGGGTAGAGTTGAAGGAGGAACTGTAACGGGGTGTGGACCAACAGTCGTCTGTTGAGACGGACTGTGTAACATTTGGGCCAGTACCTGTGACTTGAGTAATCTACTGACCACTCTCTCTAGGTCATGATCTGACAACCTGGATGACCTTGAAGATCGGCTCCGATGGCTCCGTTCCGATAGAAGAGGTGAAGCCGGGCGAAAGTATCGGCTCCAAGGAAGGAGACCTCGACCTCTTCCTGGAATGAGTCATCGGAGCCGATACAATAGATCCTGTCGGAGCCGACCTCGGAGCCGACAGGAAGCCTCGATGTATCGGCTCCAGGCGGAGCCGATACAGCCACCAAAGTAACGGTGTCGGAGCCGATCGGGCCGACACGATGCCTGTGCCACATGGGTGTCGGAACCGATCGGAGCCGACATCGAAGTGGACAATACAGATTCGGCACCGATAGCCATCGGTGCGAAGGCTGTCAAGCTAGAATCGGCTCCAGCGGGCCGATCTCGACTCAATGCAGTCGGAGCCGAGGCCGCAGGCTTAGATACAGAAGCCTGGGCCTTGGAAGGTTTTACTGATTTTGGTGGAGCCGACTTAGCCGGAGAGCCCTCCGGCTTAAGAAGGCCCCTAAGAATCAGTTTATTCCGTCTCTCCTGCAGGACTCTCTGGCTGAAGGAGTGACAAATAGCACAGGAGTCCTGCAGGTGAAGAGGGCCCAGACAATACAGGCAAGAAGTGTGACCGTCTGTCAGAGACATCTTCTGACAGCACGAGTCACACTTCTTAAAACCTGAGACCCTCTCCTTTGACATAGTGTAGAAAAACACACACACACACCAGTCAAAATTAAGTTAAATAAAATACCAAAAGGTATTCTATCAAACCAACACACACACCCTAACAGGGGGGGGGATGGGATAGGGAAAAGATTGACTAACAAAAAATTAAAGGAGACAGGGAATTTCTGTCAGAAAAAGTACAATATAAACTTAAAAACTATCAATAAAGGGTTTTTGACTAAAAAGGGGCTTAAATATCACAAAAGTGAACAACTTACCAGGAGCTGGTAAAAAGAAGACCTCCTAAGCGAAGCGGCAAACGAGATCTGGGTACTTACCGCCTTGCATCATGGGATATGGGGCTGCCTCGAGCTGGTAAAAGTGACTCTCGAGCTTAGCAAGTGCCGAGTCGGAGCCGAGGGATCGGCTCCGAACCCATCAAGCAAGAATGAAGGCGAGATTGACAACTTAACATGTGGCCCTTTTGGGGAAGGAGAAGATTCCCCTGATGATGTGGTTGTCTGTGCAGACAATACCTTCCTCATAAGGTCAAAGGCCCCCGAACCCCGGCTAAGGGCTCCCCCGGTTCCGAAGAACAAGGAAGCATCCCAGAACCAGGTGCCGTGGGCTCCGACCTCGAGGACGGAGCCGAACCAGTCTGTGCTGAGGCCCCGAGAGGGAGAGTCGGCACCGACAAGTCGGTACGACTCTCGGTCCTGGAACCGAGCAAAGACCGTCGGCTCCGCGACTCCCCTAAAGGTTCTGAAGGAGTCGAAGTCAAAGGTGTCAATCGTGCAATGGACGGTTTCGGCACCTAGGGCTCCACTATCATCAAGTCATCTTCTCCCGGCTCCGAGATCTGGATGGGTCTCGAAGGAGGACCCGTTGGAGATATGGGGAGGCCTTCTAGTTTCGACACCAACTGGGAGGAAACTGCAATTAACTTGGAAAGGGCTGTGTTCTCCATGAGTTTCTGTATGACACGATCCACATCTGTGTCAGACAAGGGTCTAGAAGAACGGGTTGAAGGAGCCGAAGAGGCACCGACCGAAGAATGGATGGTGGTGGCAGTTCCGACACCGGTTCCAAGATCTGGGGCTCAGCAAAAGATAAATGTTCGACGCTCGGCCCCGAGATCTGTGGAACCGGCGAATGAACCCGAGAAGATGAACTCGGAGCCGATGACATGGGCTCCGACATCTTCGACCCCTTCGAGGATTTAGAAGCCTGATCCGACTTGTCCAAAGCCTCTTGAAAGGCCGGCTTCAACAATCCTCTGTCAATAAGCTTCCTGCATCTATCTGTCATGACCCTCCCGCTAAAGGAATGACAAATAGAGCAATCCTCTTGGAGATGGAGAGGGCCAAGACAGTAGACACAGGAAGCATGATTGTCAGTAATGGACATTTTCTGCCCACACTGACATCTTTTAAAACCAGATTTGGCTTTTTCTGACATTGCACAGTAACAATGATGATAACTATAATAATAGGGAAAAAAAATTACTAATCCTAGCAATATATGTATACTAAACAGGTTATATATATAAAACTCTCACAAAAAACCACACCCAAGAAAAAAAGGGTTAGGCCACAAGGGTGCCTAAAGAAGAAAATGGGTAAATATATATAGATCACACACACACAGCACTTCTACAATAACTACTAACTATAAGGAAGTATCAACAAGAAAAAAATTTGAATTCTTATCTGAAGAAATCAACAACAACTGAAGTTTCTATCTGGTCCGAGCTCTCCTCAATCCGATCTGTTGCAGTGGCAAACTAGATCTGAGTAATGGCAGGGAGGATTGTGGGATATGGGCTGGTCTCGAGCTTCTCTGAGATTCAGAGCTTTGCTATTCGGCCGACTCGGATCCGAGGATCGGCTCCGAACCCTGTGTGTAAGAACAAACGGCGAGATTGAACACTCTTACATCATATATTTTCAGCTACCAAATACAGACCTAAACAAAATCCTAAACGCTATTGAGAATTTTTCTAAAGTGTCAAATTATGAAATCAATACCTTGAAATCCTTCATATTCTGACTTAACCCCTTGGGTCATAATATAGCTTATTTTCCACACACTTCTATTAAAACAAGGTACTTACTTAAATACTTAGGGGTAAACTTTGAGCATACTCATAAATCAAATATGCAAAATAACCTTCTAAAAATGGACAGCTGTAAGGCTAGATCTGCAGAGATGGGAAAACATGAATTTCCCACTGTTATCTAAAATTGCAATAGTTAAACTGAATATTCTTCCGAAACCTCTATACCAGCTCAATGCCACTAATATTACAATTTGTAAATTGTTTTTAAAAAAAGTAAATAAGGACCTATCCAAATGTATTTGGTATCTGAAAACAACCAGAATTAGTTATACAAAATTAATACTACCAAACGATAAAGGAGGCATGGGGTTACCAGATTTTGAACTGTATTAAAAAATAATATGTTCCAACAGAATTATCCAGATTGCTGAATATAACCCAATGAGCAATGATTGGTTTCCACTGTGGGTTAAATTATGGCACACTCACATTAAAAAATACAGACTTAACCCTAAAGCCCTCCCCTTCACGGACATTTCACACTTAAACAAATTTAAAGTACATAACTTACTTAATCATAAAATTCTCATGTTCCAAGAACTTTTCGAATTTCTAAACCTTTCAAAAAAGCTATTACAACCAATTCATTTAAACCCTAACTTAACAATAGGGACAACGATGTTAAATCTAGCCCAATACCCATTAGTCAAAAACTTCATCATCTGGGACATCTACAACTTAAAAATAAAACCAATGACGAAATCAAGGAAAACTTCAACTTAAGCAAAAAATATATTATTATCATTAGACAAATCATGGAACTCATTGCAACTTTCAAAAACATACCCGAAGAGATGCAAACAGATGTTAATACTTCATTAACGATACTGAGATGTCTACTGTAAAAAAAGAAAATGCTTTATACTGTGTACAAATTAATTACAATAATAAAATATCAAGCCTGTACCCTATTCTCTAAATATTGGAATGGAATACTCAATAAAATTACCATGGAACAAGTTTCACATGTTATAGAAAATGCTGTTAAATTATCTCCTTTTAGAAATGTACTATATACACAATTAATGATCAATAATAATGCTCATTTCACACCAATTAGACTGAACAAATTTAACTCAAACTCTGCTCCTTTCTGCTCAAAGATGCATGTAGACCTACTTCACATACTTTGGTATTGCAAAGTTGCTCAAAATCTATGAGGTTCATGAAGAGTCAGGCTAGAAAAGATGGGATATAGGAAAACTACTATTTCATGGGAGTTTGCAATTCTTCACATTACCACAGACAGAATACCCAAGCAGAAATTCCACATTCCTATCACTCTTTTCACGTTAATGAAACTTTATATCACTCAAAACTGGTTAGATAGATCCAAATTAGCACAGGATGGATACAGAAACATGGCACTCAAATACATCACCTCCCATAAAATGATAACAAAAATAGTAAAAAATATTATTAATACCAGAAGTTTTGGGGTTTTCTCATTGTCCACATTCTTAAGGAATAATACTCTTTGTAGATATTACAAACATTAGCTTATAATAATCACTACCTGCTGTCTTCTGAATACATCATAATAAAATAAGCAGGGTAAAATCTGCAGTTTCATATTAACTGTATAGAACCTATGAAATAGTAAAACTCCCTGCTCTATGAGATTTCTCATCACAGTAGTTGTAAATATTGTATATAGTTGTGGGTTAACTAAAGGTCAAAAATCTTTATATCAAGTCATACTATTTTTTTTAAATGCAAAGCTATCAACAGTACTGCTGCTTATGTGCCATTTCCTTGTTTATTGTAACCTTGCTGGCAAATTATCTATATGGTCTTACGCCCAATATGGTTGCATTCTTTGTTTGCATGCAGCCACTTTGTACATTGGACTGTTGTAAATTTGTTGTTGAATTATCTCTGAAATAAATAAAACAGATTTTTGAGGGAAAAAACATTTTTTTGTTATAAAATGATTTGTGTTTGCATGCATTTCCGGAAAAATGTATGAAATTATTTAGTGACTTCAATCCATAGGCATTTACCAGCAAACCACAAATTTTATTAGGACAGACCTAAGTTATGAGGCAAAAATTTGGACATTCTACAAAAGTCAGTACTGTGGTGAACTAAGGGTTTTACTTACAGGTAATGTCTGTTAAACTGCCATGGAGCTCACACTCTTAAACCTAACGGTTACCATTATTTTACGCTGGCTAAAATAGAAGTGTGTGTGTCTGAGTGTGTGAGTGCATGCCTGCATTTAGAGTGTGAGTCAGATCAATCGAGCAATTATTTTACATTCGCTAAGCAGCAGTTTTGCTATTTAGAGAGTGTAAAACTATCAAAGAAATTTAAGAAAAAAAAATAGAAGTGTGTGAGTGTATGCCTGCATTAGAGTGTAAGTGAGATCAATCGAGCAGTTATTTTACACTCGCTAAGCAACAGTCTTGCTGTTTAGTGAGTGTAAAATAAGAAGAAATTTAAGAAAAAAATAGGTGTGTGTGTGTGTGTGTGTGTGTGTGTGTGTGTGTGTGTGTGTGTGTGTGTGTGTGTGTGTGTGTGTGTGTGTGTGTGTGTGTGTGCGTGCCTGCATGAGAGTAGAGTGAGATCGATCGAGCAGTTATTTTACATTCGCTAAGCAGCGGTTTTGCTGTTTAGCGAGTGTAAAAGTAAAATAAGAAAAGAAAGATAAGTATGCACATGTGTGTTTGTTTCTGTTTAGGTGTCTGAGTGTATGCATGCTTGCCTGAATGAGATCTAAAGTATGTTTGTGTGTATGTATGCCTGGGAAGAGTGAGATCGATCTGTCAGTGGCAGAAGAAGCAGCAGTTCAAAGAGGTTTGCATACCTCTCCACCTCTTAGCTCAAGATATCTGAAAAAGCCTGAAATTTTATTGATTTTTTTCCTGAGGGACACTGAAGGTATAGCCTTGTTGAGGTCCCCCCCCCCATACACACACACACGCATACACTTTACCCATGATAAGCTGGTGAATCTTTCTCTGAAATAATTACAGAAAGCTGGATGCATTATCACAAGTACCTACCAGAAGAAACTTGGAATTTAGGAGACCATCAAGAAGTAAGTATAACTGTTTCATAGTTCTAGCATAGTATATACCTTCTTTTACTTCCTATTACTCAGGACAGCTAATACTAACTGTACAAGTCCTTTTTCCTACAAGTTTTTTTGTATGTAAAACTCTTCTTAATAAAATTTAGAATAGATTTGTCCTACATTGGTTTGATACCTTTCAGATGTGTTTAATTTGGCTTGATGGAACATACTTCATTAGAACAGAGTGATATTAATGTCTGTGGTGGTGCAGTGGTTAGTGTTGTTACCTCACAGCAAGAGGTTCTCCGGTTTGATTCTTGCTGGGGTGCCTTCTGTGTGGAGTCTGCATGTCCTCCCTGTGGTTATGTGGGTTTCTTCTCACATTCCAAAGATATGCCGTAGGTGGAGTGGACACTTTAAACTAGGCGTAGGTGAGAGTGAGCGGTGCAAATCAACAACCGTGTCAGGGCTAGCCACCCAGTGGTATAAACCTTGGCTCAAGATGATTGTCACTGCAAAATTGACAGCCTGACACCATATGGAAAAAGGGGTTGAAGATGGATGGTCCAGCTGGGTCAAAGAGACCCTTTTTCAGTGAAGGTCCAGGGAGAAAAGCTCTGCATACAGATATTAAAACTTTCAAGAAGAGAAAAATATTTGCAGGAAGTAAACAACATACATAAATAAGTGATATATACACTTGCATATTTTACATGCAGAGTAGTATGACAATGGAAACATCACATGAGAATTACGATTAACTTGCATAACTTGCATGATATCTTGTAAGAATTAGAAGGGATCATCAGGCTATGGCTGTTGCCATGGCAATCACACAGGCTTGCATACTTTATTTATTTATTTGACTTTTGGTGACTGGGAAAGTCCGACTGGGTCAGGAACCCATTTTCAGCAGAGGCATGGGAAGAAAAGCTACACAATGCAAAGTTTGATCAGTAGAAGTTTATAAAATAAAATTTAAAAATGACAGGTAAACTACTGTACATCAGTAGAATCGTTTAGTATGAACATGAAAAATAGCAGTATTGCACTGAGTCTAGTTGCAGATGTATCCATTACGTTAGATACAATTGGTAATATATACAACCATCTTAAACAAGGGGAACAAGAGGTAGAAAGACGGGTATTTAGAAGGAGAGTTAAAGGGAAGTAAGGAGTGATCAACCTGAAGTAGAGCATAAGCAGAGCCAATTATTTGTTAGGGGCTCCTTAAGTAACATTTTGAATTTGGATGAGTTAGTTGTGTCGACTATATGCTGGGGAATTGAGTTCCAGGCTTGTGGTATTTGTTTTGAGAAGAGAGCATCTCCAAAACTGTTGTTGGCTTTTGTAACCTTTAGAAGTAATTTGTTGCATGATCACAATGATCTACAGTTGGTTGAACTAGGTTTTTAAGGGCTGAACATTTTTCTGGGTGGTGGATGTTGGAGTGGGCGATGGTGAATTGGTATAGTACTATAAAGTTAGGAGGTTCAATCCATTTTAGTCGTTGAAGGGATGTGCAGTGGTGTGATCTATGTGGGAGGGCGGAAGCAAACTTAGCTATTTTGTTGTAGCAGGACTCAAGTTTGTGAAGCTCTGATTTTCTTAGATTAATGAAAATGGGGGAGGCATATAACAGAGTGGATAGTAGATGAGTTCTGGCTACAGACTGTTTAGAGGTTTGGGTAAGGAATGATTTGGATCTGTACAGAGTGCCAAGTTTAATGTGTACCTTTTTGATTGTTAGAGCTATGGGTTTATCATATTTTAGGCAGCTGTCAGTGGTGACACCTAGCAGTTTGGTGTGGATGACAAGATTGATTTTAGTGTTTTTGGAGTGTATTTTAAAAGGGGAAAGGGAGTTTTGAATAGCATTATTTTAGTCTTATTGGGGTTAAGTATGAGTTGGTTGTTAAAGAGATATTGTTCAACATCTATCAAGGATTTCTGTGTTTTGTGGAGGAGCTCAGGGAGGGATGGGGCTGTGCAGATGTGTGAGGAGTCATCTGCATATGACTGTTGCTGAGTCAGTGGTGGAACTGAGTTTGTTGGTAAAAATGATAAAAAGTAGTGGTCCAAATATTGAACCTTGTGGTATACCGACTGAGACAGGGAGCAGAGTTGAGATTTCATTTTGCCATTTTACTACTTGTTGTCTGGCTGACAGGTAGCTGCAGAATCATAAGATGGCTGGTTGAGAGAACCCAGCACTGTGCCCTGAGGGACTTCAGTACTGATCAGCCTCTTTGTAGAAATGGACTCCTCCATCCTAACTTTCTGAATCCAATAGGTTCATAGCTGTATACCAGGCTAACAAACAAAAGGGCCCTTATAAGCCTAGCAGTGCTACCCAAATGTGACACAAATTTGATTTATACAAGTGGAGATTTACTGACTGCCTCTGTCCATCAGAGATGTAGGAGCCAGATCATTCTTTACATGACTTTGCAAATAAGACTATTCAGACTAGTGAACAATAACCAAGAAAAATGGAGAATGCGCCTGATAAATCACCATGAACCAAAAATGTATCCAGGCACAATTAGAAGGGACTTAGTGGTAACAAAAACTCTTTTATTGCCAATTCCCAGAATAAACACTTCCACAAATGTATTAAAATGCGTTTTCGTCTCACAATTTAAAGACTTCACCAGATACAACAAGGATTTCTTTCCACTCTTTATATAACATAGCTAATTAATAAATAATAATTCAATTTGTCACTTTAAAGTACAATAACATAACAATAAATCAACCTTAAAATGACAGAAATACCATAATATAAACTACAAACACTATTTAAAATACAGATACCTGTCAAAAAAATTCTTATTAAAAAATGAATATAAACATAACAAAATTCAATTTAAAATGCACTGTTATAGGGAAAGAATGCATGTATATAGTACCATGGTGCCATCTATTGACAAAAGGTAGTACAAACAAGAAACACTAATAAATCTTTCATATAACTGTAAAAATATCCCAAGATAGAAAAATGTTCACCCACCAAATTAAGGGGATAAGATGATGGTAGACATGACATTCCCAGTGTTAAAATAAGTGATCTTTTTACAATTTAGCAGCCCTTAACTTTAACACAGGTGCCAGTGAAATATTATCATTGAGTCCTGGGTACCTGTTAGCCTCCAGCACTATCTGCCATATTCTAATTCAGTTTCTCATGGACCCCCCCCCCCCCAACATCCTTAGGGACTACTTCTATGACAGAGGATATAAACTTAGATTTTTTTACAAATTAATGTGTGCTTGAAAAGGGCATTCCATTCATTTTGATTTTTAACATCATATAGGTGTTCATAAATCCTTTTTAACTGACACTCAGTCTTACCCAAGTAGAAAGCCTCACAGTTTTCACACTGTGCGATATACACTAGCCCTCTGGAATTACAATTAGAAAATAATTTTCCTTCTAAATGTTTCTGCCTAGTCTTAACATGTATTTTCTCACTATGACTGACATACGAACACAGTGAACAAGCCCCACACTTATAAGTCCCTACGTTTTTCTGATTATTGACTTCTGGGATAACTGTATGCTCAAGCATACTTTTAATGTTCTGTTCTTTTCTAAATATAATTTTGAGAGGCTTCTCCTTAATATTCTCAAGATCTGAAAATTCAGATAATTTTTTCCACTCCTTTTCTATTATCCCTTTAATGACATAAGCATCCCCAGTAAAGTTAGTGACAAAAGCCTGATCAATGTTGTCCTCATGGGTTTTTCCTCCAGGTAAAGACATAGTCTTCCCTAAAATAGGGGGGTACCTTTCCAATCTACCCTCCCTCACTTCATCTCTGATCCTGTGTATCAAATCCACTAGATAACCCCTCTCAAAGAACATTTCTTCCAACTTAACACATTCCTTTTCAAATTCTTTGTCTAAAGAAGTCATTCTACTTGCACGGATGAACTGGACTTTTACAATCCCCTTCTTTTGAAAGATGTGGTGGGCACTAGAGAAGCAAATATAACAGTTAGAGAAAGTCTCTTTCCTGTAAATAGTGGACTTGAAACATCCCTGCCCTTTGTGTATGGACACGTCTAAATAGTCCATGCAGTCATATGCGACCCTGTAGGTGAACTTTAAAAACGCAGTGATATTAGAGATATACTCCACAAATTCACCAAGTTTATCCAAACTTTCCCTCCACAAAAGGCAGATGTTGTCTAGGTATCTTTTATACATCTTCCACCAGGTAGCATATTGGGAGTGAATAACAAATTTCTGTTCCCAGATGCATAATATAATGTTGGCATATGTGGGGACACAACTAGCCCCCATAGCCACTCCCTTATCTTGTTTGAAGAATTCACCTTCAAAGAACAAAAAAGTGTTCCTAAGCACCAAATCAGTCAACTCTAGATACACATAAATGTCATTATGAGAGAATCCATCATTCATTCTAAGTCATTCTTCCAACCATTGTAATCCTACATCATGGGGGATAACAGAAAACAAGTCTACCACATCAATGGTAACAAATATCAACTGCTCAGAAAAATATTCTGGCTTAACATTTAGTAAGAAGTCCCAGGAGTCCTTCAAGATGTTTTAGCTTTCAGTCCAAATGTTTGGCTAAGGGGATAGTTTTTGAATCCTCTACCACTACTGTCGGCCTGATGAGAGGGTCTTCAGGGTTTTTATGAACCTTGGATATTCCAAATATGGAAGAAACCCTAGGCTTATTGTTTCCCAAATAAGAGTAGGTTTCATAATCTATTGCCCCTTTGTCAAATAATTCTTTCAGTGCAAAATCTATTTTCTTGTAGGCAATATCTATCTCATTGATTGAAACCCTACTATATCTGGAATCATCCTGCAGAATTGTCATTTTGGCCTTGTATAGGATCTTATCCATGAAAACTATTCCCCCTCCCTTATCGGGTTCCATGACTCTTATGGTGTGGTTCACTCTTAGATCATTCAGAAGTTTACTTTCAGCGTGGGTTAAATTATTCCTAAACTTGTTGTTACTAAATCCTTTTCTAATTTCCCTTTTCAAGGCAAGCTCCAGATTCCTCAATTGGGGGTGCAAACAGAGATTAATTGTACGACTCTTTTTTGGCACTTCTGAGTTCACTACTAATCATCTTCCCCCAAACATATTTTCTAAATTCAATTTCCTGACAAACAGTTACACATCGAGAATAACTTGGGTAAGGTCACTTTTCTTTCTTGGGATAAACTTAAAAACTTTCATGAAAAGCTTAAAGTGTTCCCTACTAATATCCACGTTACTATAATTAAAAACGTAAAATCCCCCAAAACTAAATTTACTTTTGTCCTGCATTATTGGCAAAACATCTAAATCTAGACTGTTTACCTTGCATTCCTCCTTGGACCTCCAACCCTCCGGTGGTAAGGATCCTGGTAAAAATGGGTAGATTTATTTTTAAGTCTCTTGGACCTATGTGTGTGTGTGTGTGTGTGTGGGGGGGGGAGGGGGGGTAAATCCACATGGTCATCCATTTCCTCAGGCCCATCAAAGCCATTAGCTCTTTGATAATTAACAACCACCTCATCATTGTCTTGCTGCTCAAACCAGCCAATCTCTGCAATGGGTTTGTATGTCCCCCTTCCATTATAAGGGAAGGTATTAACAGACTTGGGGGGGGGGTAACTTCTACCCTCTTGATATTCTTTGATGTCCCTACCCAGTCTTTTATATTATATACCTCTTTACATTTGTCATCAGTCTGACATCTTGTATCATAATACTTAACTTTCTCATATTCTACAGTAAACATCAAGTCATTAATTAAACTTTGGTTCAGAGCTTCTATATTTTGTTGCAGGCCAGCCATTTCATGTTCATTGTTTTCAGTAATGGCCCTCAAAATATCTAAACCACAGCAATCAAAAATAGAAACCAATTCCTTATAAAACTGACAGTCAAGTTGTACATTATTTGGGTATTTATATAGCTTAGACCCTTGGGGAAAATCCAAAGATTAGTACATTCCTTTAAATATAGGTTATCGATGTCCAGAGTCTTATACTTCAACATAGTCTCATGCAACTTCCAGAGATTCATTTTAAAAGTATCAGAAGTCTCTACATTCCTAGAATTTGCTGTCCATGTATAAAAAATGGTTTCTGAAATAACTATGTATTTAGGTCAACATTTTTAAGGATTTCACATGAATTATGCACTTCATTCCCGGGATGATCATTAACAGCTCCTAACGAGCGAAAAATATGAGGGGAAGATGCAAAATCATCATGTCCTTACTGCACTGAAACACCAGATGCCTGTTCCTCTCCAGTCTGTTGATTATTAGCATCCACTGTAATAGCACGCTGAAGCCCAATACACATTGTCACTTCCTGGTTGCAAGGAAAAGAAACCAAAGACAGGATCGCAGCCAAACCTTGTCCAATTGGAATAAGTAGATCCACCAATTGGGTCAACTGACCTGTGATCTTCTGGAATTCACCAACTTCACTAGTTCTCACACCTTCTGGATGTATTGTGGGTGAATTCTGCCCTTCATTAACCTCCATAACCACTGAACAATAACCAAGAAAAATGGAGAATGTGACTGATAAATCACCATGAACCAAAAAATCTATCCGGGCACAAATAGAAGGGACTTGGTGGTAACAAAAACTCCCTTATTGCCAATTCACAAAAAATAAATGCTTCCACAAAAGTATTAAAATGGTTTTCGTCTCACAATTTAAAGACTTCATCAGATACAACAAGGACTTCCTTCCACTCTTTATATAACCTAGCTAATTAATGAATAATAATTCAATTAGTCACTTTAAAGTACCATAATATAACTCAATAAACTGACCTTAAAACAACAGAAATACCACAATATAAACTACAAACACTATTTAAAATACAGATACCTGTCAAAAAAATCATTTCCATGGTTTTGCAAATAAGACTATTCCGACTAGGAGACTATTAAGACTATTCTGTCAGAGCTTCCCCAGGGATAGGCACAGCATTTTGACAAAACAAGGAAGCCTTTCCTGTTCATAGTCAGGACCAACAACAGTGGCTCTCCCTTGCCTGATGATGGGACTCCAACAGCCACAGAAGATGTGGTTAATGTCTGGTCCATACTGGCTGTAGGTGCTACACCAGAGGAATTTGGGGTAAAAAGATGAGTGGTCTGAGGTACAACTAATGGAGGCAGTAGAGTCACCCACCTGCAGGTTAAGCAAATTGCTAGCCTGCTGTAGTGGCAAAGGTTGTTTACTTAATTATTTTATTTCTGTGGCTGGAAAGACTTACCATGAGACCAGCAGTTTGTTCCATGTGCAAGTCAGAAACTGTGCCTCTTTCCTGGGGAAAACAAGCAGGAAAAGCTTGTAAAACTTAAAAGTCTATAAAAAGTCACATTTTTCACGCAAAAAAATACAGCAAAAAGTACTTTAAAACACTTTACAAGCACCAAGAAATAAAATAAACACAATTTCTTCACAGAAAAAATGTTTTTCAGTTACATTAAATAACTTTTAAACTGAAGGAAAAAAAGAACACTCTCATTTAAAAGTACAACCGTCTTGTGACAGTCCAGTAAAACACAAACTCCTAGCTTTCAAATAATTTCTCTAAACGGCAAAGTGTTATAAAAAAACATTTTTTTAATAGAAGTATTTTTTCCCCAAAGGGAACTTATTTGCCCAGCAAAGGAACAGTTCAGGCTGATGGTCGATCCTTGAAAGCCTCAGAGGAGCATGCTCTTCAGTTGCGGGAAAGCTCTAAAGGGCTTGGCATCTAAACATGTCTTAATCAGCTCAACTCAAGCTGACTGATGGTTTGAGCATATGGAAGGTTCCTTGAAGCTTTGGGACCTGACCGGCTCTTATATTCTTTGCAGAATATAACCAATATAGCTAAGGCTACTGCAGCAGTGAACAATTTGATGAACATCTGATAATGTCACCCAGACACAGAGAATCTGATATATTTCTTGAAGCCTTTGGCTATGGGGATGTGATGATAACCATCCTTTAGATCTAGTGTTTCCATGAAACTCAAAGGAGGAATGAGAATAACACACTCTAAAGGTCAGCATTTTGAAATGTGGTACTTTCACTGAACTGGCCTCCATGAAAGCACTTTCTTTGGAAGCAAAATCATTCTGGAATAGAAGCCTTTGCCCCTTTGATCTGGGGGCACAAGTTCTATGACTCTGAGATCAAGCAGGTGTAGAAGAACCTGAAAAAAAACCCTCTTTGCTAGGTTCAAAGAATGGAGAAGAATTCCCCTGAAAAGAGGTATTTGTATCCAGGCCATATTTAACAATCCTGAACCACTTTTATTGTCACCCAACAGTCTGATACAACTTATTGCCAAAGGGGAATGTACAGAGCCATTTTCTGGGACAGATTTAGAGAGGAAGAGCTTGGAGGGGAGAGGTGGCAGAATACTGATATGGTCATTCTGAATTAGTAGACTGTGCCCTTGCCATTTGTTTTAAAGAGTCCCTGTTTCTTGTTATTCCCCTCATGCCATCTCTTTTCTTCCATTCCTATTTGGCTGGAGGTGGCAGGGACTAACTGGTTTGTTTCTTAAAAGGAGTACGTGATTAGAGGATTTGTAATGGGGGGACATGAAAAATCTTAAGACATTCCCAAATTAATTTCCTTCTTACATCAAATTTTAAGGATCTGAGTAACAGACAGGCTAAACTAAACTGCCTTATCTAAAGCAGAATTCAAAATTTCTGAGTTTATTTCATAAGCAAACTTTGGTTACTTACTCAGGCATATCTCCTCAAAACTGTAGCGGTAGCAGTGACTCTAGACACAGTATTTGTACAATCATTCACATTCTTCAAAGCATGTTTAGATACTTGAGATTATAAACAATAGGGTTCAGAATGGATCTACCTTCTTTAGAAAGTGTGGCAGAGTATTTCCTCAAACTGTCTGCACAACACAGAATAAACTTTCACATATATGCCTGGTAGTTAAGAATTCTGTAAGCTAAAGTGGAGGAAGAAAAAAAATTCTTACCAAATCTGTCCAATACTGTGCCTTCTTCATCCATAGATAAAGGGTTCATATTGACCAACAGTCTGTTTCTAGCTGGCAAAGAGGTAGAAACAGCAACTGGGTCTGATCTAAGATGGGAAAACAAAGGTTTGTTAATCTGAGGTACTTCATAAAGTTTATCTGCCTTTTGGGGACTGAAAGTTGAGAATTAGGATTATTACAGGTAATTTTAAACACATCCTCAGAGGCTGGCAAAACAGGAAGGATGGTTGTAGAATGAGGTATATCCACTTGTAACATATCATAATATCTCCTCAAGTCTGGGAAGCATCCACTTGTTCCCATAAAAATACTTCATTAATTCTAGTAATAGTCTGGGAAAAAGAAACTTCCCCCAAAGGAGAAGGAGGAGGTGAGGATCAAGTTTCCTCAGAATCTGAATTTTGGGCTTAGGAATATGCAGGAGAAGAAGCCCCATCTCTGTTCATGTCAGAATTCTCTGAAAAAAAAATTCTCAGGAATTTCTTTATTGATATTGCCCACAGGAAAAAATCATCTTTATGAAGAGACACTATATCTTCAGGTGAACAATGTCTAATTTTTTTATCTCTTTGCAGGTAACACCCTAGAGGAACACAGAATAGCAGATAGCACCTAGACCCCATCAAGAATTCACTTTTCATGGCTACCCTAAGAAGCATCTCCCAAGGTGTCTCCCAAACTCAAAGAAGATGATTTTCCCATACCCAAAGCAGACACTAGAACAACCATGGAGGGCATTGCTGAAACTGGGACATGATGGCTGAAAGACTACACCAGAGGAACCCAGAAAAGTGAGTGGTTTGTAGAACAATAGCTAGCCACTACAGGTTCACTCACAAATGACTGAAGTGCTGTCTGAGCCTATGAAGGCAGCAGGGGCTCTTTACTCTCTTTTTTTTTTTTTTTTTCTTTTTAGGTGCAGCAGAAGACGAGCCAGTAGGACCAGAGTAAGTATCCATACTGTAACTAAGGAAGAAGCCTGACTACTAGTAAGTTATGCTGGAATGAGTCTGTTGGATGGTAAGTTGTCAGATAAGTGCTCACAAGCAACACATGCTCTTACACTTTTCCACACAGTGCCACATATACTGTAAAAGCATAAGCAGTATAGAAAAAATCTTGTTAAAACAGAAACACACAATTCAAAAGTGCACTGACAAAAAAAAAAAAGTTCCAGGTAAGTTGCCATCAAGTGTACACAAGCACTAAAACACTCACCAACATTTAACCCTGCAAAAACAATTCATGGTCCTTAAATTTACACACAAAATTCAAGGTTTTCACAAGCAGTACACTTTTACCACAGAAGTAGTCTCTAAATGCATACCATAAGCCTTAAGTCAAAAATAGTGGCCCCTGACAGGAAATTTTTGATACTGAGCAAAAATACTTGGTTTCTTAAAGGTGAAATACTGCTTTTAGTCATAAAACATAACATTTATTTATTTATTGACATCTGATTACCAGGAAAGTCTGACTGGGTAGAAACCCATATTCAGTGGAGGCCCAGGAAGAAAAGCTCCAAATTATTCCAAAACATTTGAAGAACAATAATTTTACAATCTTCAAAAAAATATATCTGCAGGTTAATGATAACAAATTAGACAAAATATAAAAACATTGTTTAAGAATCGATACAAGTTATATGATAATTTAAAATTCAGATATATTTTAGACAGTTTGTAGTAAAATTAAAAGTAAGTTAGTCTAATACAAACAGGAATTGCAATACGAAGTGCAGGAAAAACAGGCTTATGGTGTATTTAGAGAGAAAGTCAGGGAATGGACTTTGATAGAAGTAAGGAAGTAAGTGAAGAAGGGAGAGTACAAAGGTATAAGGAATGAAATCTTCACATTTAGAGATGCAGCTTACCCTGGTTTTGAGCAAGAATAGAGCCAGATTTTAGCTAAGAAGTATTTCAAAGTGGTTTTGAAAGATGGGAGGGAGGATACTGACCTGACAGATATAGGTAAGGAGTTCCAGGCTTTAGTAACCTTGTGAGTACAGACTATGCCCAGCAGATTTGGCAGGTGTGTAGACAAAGAGGAGTTTTTGGTCACTGGATCGAAATGACCAACTGGGAACATAGTCGTGTAGAATTTTTAGTGCTGGACAGGCAGATGGATGCTGGCTAATTTTATAGTTGGTAAGAAGCTGTGTATATGTTAGTTGATGAGGCAGTTCTAACCAATTTAGGCTTTATAGTGCTATATAGTGGTGGGATCTGAAAGGGGTATTTGCCGCAAATTTATCAACTTTGTTATAGCATTGTTCAAGTTTTATTTCTTGTGAAACCTGGAGGTTAGTGAAGATGGGAGCGCCATAAAGAAGTGTGAGGAGGAGATAAGTAATGGCAACTATAGCTTTAGTTGCATTAGTGAGAAACCTTTTGGCTCTATAGCATCCCTAATTTTTTATGAGGTTTTCTTATGCAATTTTGTATCTGCAGTTCAATTGTAAGATTATCATCCACTATCACCCCTAATAATTTGCTATGAGAATTGACTTTAGTGGTTGTATTATCAAGACAGAGGACTTTAATTTTTGTTTTTACACGAGAGGGGGATTGGGAGAAAAAGTAGTAATTTGTTTTTTTTTCTGGACTGAGCAGGAGTTATATGAGTTACAATGTCATGTTTCAGTGGCTGTTAAAGCCTTCTGAGTAATTTTTTGGTGGTAGTGGTGGTGTACCATGTTGTCAGATATGCAAATGAGAGTGGAATCATCTGCGTATTACATTAAGGTGGTTTGTTGTGTGCATGTATACAAGGTGTTGGTGAAAATGTTAAAGAGGAGGGGACCAAGGATAGAGCCTTGTGGTACACAGGTGATAACTGGGAGGTAAGGAGACAGCATGGAGTGCCATTTTACTGACTGATACCTGTAGGAAAGGGAGCTTTTGAACCACAGAAGGGTGAGCTGAGAGAGGCCTAGTGAGGACATTTGCAGTAGAAGTTTGCTGTGACAAACTGTGTCAAAGGCTTTAGACAAGTCTAGAAATAAAGAAGAGACTAGTTTGCCATTATCTCTAGCTTTATTGACAGTATCGATATAGGTTAGAAGGGCAGTGATAGTACTATGGGAAGGATAGTAACCATGTTGTGTAGGGGATAGGAGTTTTTCCTGCAGAAGCTGTCTAGCAATTGTTTTTGAATACATTTTTCAAGTATTTTGGCAAGAGGAGATAAGATTTCGATCGGTCAGAAGTTATTTATGTCTGTTCATAGGTTCATAGGTGTGTACTAGGCTAATTGCCCTGGAGACTTTCAAACCTACCCATAGGATTAATGTGGCATCGTGCCACCCAACCTTAGTTCCTAGTGCCTCTGTCGAATAGAGCCACTGGAATGATCCCAGGGGTGAATTTTCTATTTCCCATCCACTCATCCATTTTTCTCTTGAAGAGGGCCAGTGAGGTGCTCTGCTTGACATGTATGGGAAGTCTATTCCATAGCAAGGGCAGTCTCTGGGTTATGAACCTGTCCCTCCAGCATGTTCTGTTGATTGTGGTAATGAGGTTGAGGTCTCTGGAGTGTGTGTGGTGTGGAGGGATTGGGATTTCTTTAGATGTAGCATTTCTAACAGAGCTGGGTCAGACATGGCTTTGTAAGTCAAGCAGAGATCGCATGTAAGTAGGCGATATGAGACAGGGAATACTTGGAGTTTTTTTGAGTCTGTCCATATAGGACAAGTGTTTAAGGCCTAGGATCCTCTTTGCGAGGTACTTTTGCGGCCTCTCCAGTTGTTGCAGGTGTCTAGTGAGGTACATGCCAAATGGTGCATGGTACTTGATGACTGGCCTAATGAGGGAAAAGTACAGGGAGACAATGACTTCTTTCTTCCTGGATGCAAATCCTTAGTAATGAGATGTGCTACACAGAAGGACTTTCTGACCACAGTGGCAATGTGGTGGTCAAAAGAGAGGTTGCTGTCAAACTGTGTTCCTAGATCTTTTATAATGCCTTCTGTGTTCAGTGGACTACCATCGATGTGGTAATTCAAGGGAACTAGGTTTTTCCCAAGGGGGATGATGACACATTTTTTGGCATTGAGCTTAAGGCCATGGTTCTAACACCAGTCATTGGTCTCATTGAGGTCTTTCTGTAGGATGTCAACATCACTTGGGGAGTTAGTAATAGCTCCCAATTTGAAATCTTCTGTGAACTTTGTCAGCCAGAGTCCCCTCGTGTTGGCCTCGACTTCAGAGAAGTAGATACCAAACAGGAGAGGACCCAGGACCAAACCCTGTGGGACTCCACTACTGACTGGTCAACAGTCTGACTTGGAGTCAGCTACTTTCACACTGTGGGTTCTATCTATGAGCCAGTTTGCAACCCAGCTAGTGATATAGGGGCTGATGCCTAGCGCAGTGAGTTTTTCTATGATTCCTGAGTGGGGAATGGTATCAAAGGCATTGGCCAGATCAAGGTAGGATGTATGAACCACCTTGCCTTCACCCACAGCTCTGTTGACTTACTCAAAGAAGTCGATCAAGTTGAGCAGGCGTGACCTACCCTTCACAAAACCAAACTGTATAGGATCCAAAGTTTGGAGATTCCCTATATCCTTGTTTATTAGGTCCATAATGGTGCGTTCCTTAGCTTTGCGTATCAGACTCGTCAAGCTAATGGGGTGATAGTTCCCGGGGTCTGTAGTCACTCCTCCCTTGTGGAGAGGGATGAATATAGCAGTGCACCATTCGGTAGGGACAAAGCCTGAGGTGAGGCTGTGATTGCCTAGGGCACACAGGTGAGGTGCCAGTTCACTCTGTAATTCATGTTGAACACAGCTGGGGATATTGTCAGGTCCCATATAAGCTGTATTCTTGGCCTTGGACAGTGCTGTTTTAACCTGTGCAGCAGTAATACTGGGTGCCTGGTATTCTACTGCTATTGTGATTGGTCCTTTTGGGGGGGACAGGGGTAAAGTTCGCACTGAATATGTCGGCTAGTATATTGGCAATAGGAGGTACCATTGTGCAGTAGCTCAGAGCAAATCTGGGTATTGCCATGGAGATTCTTTACATAACTATAGAAGGCCTTGTGGTTTTCTTTATTTACTATCTGCTGCAATTCTGTTTTCATAGCTAGCTTTAGAGGATTTGAGAGGGATCTCAACCTTTTGTTGAGGCAGATAAGGGAGTTTTTCCAGTCTTGGGACTTCACTTTATTCCGCATCAGTTTCCTCCTTCTGTTGTAGAGTTTGTTTATGGCAGGAGACCAGAAGATTGGCTTCCTTTTTTTTTTTTTGAGGAGAGCATCTTGGTTCTATTGGGTATGGAGAGATCCATACATTTATGTAGGTGTTCATACAATGCATTGGTGTATGATTCGGTGGGCATGTAACTATTCTTCATTTGCATGGGTGCCGTGAAGTTAGCCACCTCTGTTTTTAGTAGACCAAAGTTAGCTTTGGAATAGTTTTTCATAGTGGTTACCTTTGTAGGGGATGGTGGGAGGGATGTGGATTTTCAAGGTGATTAGTTTGTGGTCAGATCTAACCAGGGAGGAGTTGACTACTGGTGTAGAGCAATGGTCGCCCATGTTAGTAATGACCAGGTCAAGGATGTTGCTACCTCTAGTGGTGGTAAGAACGAGCTGGTCCAGGGCATTGGAATTAATGAATTCCAGAAAGCGTTGGGCAAGTGTATTGGTACATGAGTAGTTTTCCCAGTTAATGGAGGGGTAGATGAAGTCACCCACTATGACAGTGTTAGGTTGGACCCTAATATTCTCCAGGGTGCTTAGGAACGTGGAGTGTGAGTCTTGGGACATGGTTGGGGACCTACAGTAGGCTACGACCTGAATTGCTGTCTTACCCAATGTTAGCTGCACCTCAAGTATCTCAGATGCGTTATGTTGGGCTACCAGTCTGGAGGTGTGCGCATCCTTTATGAATATGGAAACACCACCGCCTTTGGAGCTTCGGTCCAAGTTCTGGGGTCAAAAGATGTGAAATGAGTTATAGCCTGGTAGTGCAGGGGTGCTTTCTGCTGCCTTGAACCAGGTCTCTGTTACAGCACAAATGTCGATGTTCTCCATTTTAAGGAGCGCTTCGAGCGAGTGCATTTTGAGATTTAAACTTCTATTGTTGAGCAGCATGACTCTCAGACTGCAATTGTTTGTACCTGTTACAGTGGTAATTTGGTCTTTGGATCACCACCTAAAAAAGGCACTATAGGGGTGGCAAGAGCCTTGGTCAGTATCCGGAATCCCAGGGATGACAGATGCAGGCCATCTTTGGCAAAGCATCAAGGTCTGTCAGTCATGTCATCCCAGGCAGACAGATACTGGATCCCATTAGAATGACACCAGTATCTCAGCCAATTGTTGAAATCAGTAATTTTCTACTTGTACTGTGGTGTAATTCTAGGTGATGGTAGGATGTTGCTCAGGGCTAGGGTCATATCTGCCTGGGCTACATAATCCGAGAGCTCCTCCATGTCTGTTTTCATGTAGTCCAGGGAGGTACATCTTAGATCATTCACACCCACATTTACAATGACAGAGTCATATTTGTACCTGTTGTTGAGGGACCTGAGTGCGTGCGTTACGTGGCTGATCCTGGTGCCTAACAGGCAGCTGCCTGTTACTTTGTCCTTATTCAACCTACTGAGTGGGACATAAGTGTGCCTCACTATCCTGTCACCTATGACTAGTGTGTTGGGCATGCTATTTTGCTTTAGGGGCCTTGGTTGAATGGCACACTGTTTAGGAGAGTTATGTGTGTCTTGATTAGTGTTGTGTTGTGGTGGTCAAGTGCATTTCTGCCTTGAAGGTCTCTGCTGTTTGGGTAGATTTTTATTGACAGCCTCAGAGAAGGTGGGTGTGTGGTTTGTGCTTTATGTAAAGACAGTGCTAGTGTGTGTTCTGGAGGGCTATGTGTTCCATGTGGTGTGGTGCAAGTGTTGACCTTTTCTTCTTGACCAGTTATTCCGGTCTTGGCTGGAGAGTGCGTGGCTTCCAGTTTGAATATATAAGTGCATCTCTCGCAAGTCTGAGTGTTGAGAGTTAAGAGGAGAGGGTTGTCTGTGTACATGAGGCAGTTGCTACATTGCCTCAGGATGCTCAATTTCACCAAGTTAATAGGACAAAGCACTGGGAACTGACCTTTAGACATGCCTGGAGGGGTGGGCATTAACAATAAGTACTGGATCTGTTTCCTTGTAGAACTTTTAGTGCTGGTAGCACTTTTGTGTGCTACAATAATTGCTACAAGAGGTGTGGTAGAGTGCTGAACTGATAAGCTAGTAAAAGTGCAGGAGAGGAGAGAATTAGCAGATCTAAGGGAAAAACTGAAGAGCAGACTTTGGCACCACTCAGAAGCTTACAAGCAGTCCTGGATATAGCAAATTTGTATCTGGACTAGACTAGTTACAGGAAAGGCGGGAAAAGCACAAACGTGGGCTTTTAAACCAGAAAGTTGAAAGAGATGGAAAAACTGCCCAAATGGCCAATAAACTACAATTTCTGGGCTAGAAACCACTCCTCTTGTGGTAGATAGGCTACCTAGTGCTTACCACTCCCACTGATAAGCTATAAGGCTTCCCCTCCAACACAGAAAGACTTGGGGGACTCAGAAGCTTACCAACACTCCTGGATACAGCAAATCTCTGTCTGGACTAGACTGGTTACATGAAAGGTGGGAAACAAGCACAAACACACACTTTTACACCAGAAAGTTGAAGGAGATGGAAAAACTGCCCAAACGGCCAATAAACTACAATTTCTGGGCCAGAAACCACTCCTCTTGTGGTAGATAGGCTACCTAGTGCTTACCACTCCCACTGATAAGCTAGAAGGCTTCCCTCCAACCCAGAAAGGCTTGGGGGGCTCAGAAGCTTACCAACAGTCCTGGATACAGCAAATCTGTATCTGGACTAGACTAGTTACAGGAAAGGCAGGAAACAAGCTTAGATTTTTTGTTCCAGAAAGCTCCTAAAACAGCACTAAAAACAATTTAAATGCAGTCCAAACTAGCACACTTTAGTGTGTAGCAGTGTTAAAGCAAATACAGTTCAAATAAATGCAATTAATTCAAAATGTATTCTGAACTAAATTCAATTGTTGTTTTATTCAACTCAGAACAGTTAAAAAGTGCCAAAAATATACTTATCAGCTGAGAAGCACACTCAGTCAGAACACAAGGAGATTTTTTTTTTTAGTGAAGTGCAATTGAATTTCCTCCTTTGTTAGTAAAGTGCAAGTGAATTTCCTCCTTTGTAAAGACAGATGTGTGACTTTTTCCAGAGAGAGTGAACGTGGGATTCCTGGAGTGACCTATTTTTAACTATTGAGACAGTATAGGCAATGCTATTGGCTGCTATTTTTAGGTACTAGCTATGAACATCATCAGTTGAAGAAGAGCATGTTTTAAGTTTGTTTAAGAGTAGTTTTATATAGGATGTGGGCACAGGTTTGAAGTTGAAAGTGGATGTGGTGATATGTGGCTGTTTGGCAGGGTTGGGATTAGATATTGAGGAATCCTTGCTTACAGATGCTATACTAACTATAAAATAAGAGTTGAAGTGTATTTCAGTTTCACGTGGTGAGTTATCGGTAGAGGGGTTTATACTGAATTTTAGGCCAGGATGCAAGATTTCTTTAATGGATGTCCAAAATTTTTTAGTGTTGTGTTTAGTATTATTCTGAAAGCTTTTACTGTATAATATTGTCTGAAAATGGCAACAATTTAATTGTGGAAGGATTGCCCTGTGGGGATATTTTGGACAGAAATGAAATTTATAGACCAATTACTTCCCTTGTGAAGCATCAAAGCTGTTTCTTCTTCATGTGACACAAAAGCACTGAATATTTTTAATTTTACCACTGATTTTTCTCCAAAGGGCTGACCAAAAATCGGTCTGAATTTAGCTG
This sequence comes from Protopterus annectens, assembly GCF_019279795.1. Taxonomy (NCBI): domain Eukaryota; kingdom Metazoa; phylum Chordata; order Ceratodontiformes; family Protopteridae; genus Protopterus; species Protopterus annectens. The sequence continues at coordinate 2,054,834 of NC_056727.1, read as the reverse complement.
TGAGAGACATATAAAACTTTATGAAGCTAGTCAGTTGTAGTATCCTGGGCAGGATACAACCTGTATAACCAAAAGGATACTGCAGCAGTAAGAATTATGAACATCCACTATTGCCTGGGCCAGAAGGAGTCACCATAATGATTTTTGGCAAGCCCTTCTGAATCTTCAGTATGACCCTGGGTACTCAGAAAGGGTGGAAAAGCATATGAGAACATTCCTGTCCAGGGAAAGGAGAATACATTTGTTTTACAGGCCTATTTGCATGGAATCCTGGAGCAGAATTTGGCCAAATGACTGCTGTAAATCGAGGCAAATAGATCTATTTGAGGTATTCCCCATATTGGGGTCAATTCCAGGAAGTTCCTTGATTCATCTTCCATTTGTGAGGGTTTGTCCTAGTCCTGCTCAGTTTGTCTACCAGTAAATCTTGCTCTGATGGTATTTAAAATGATTTTAGAGTGATATTGTACTATAAAGCTATATCCCAGACTGCCGTGGCTAATCTTTACAGAGGGTAAGACCTGGTTCTCCCTGCTTGTAAGTACGACATTACTGTGGTGTTGTCTGTAACCACTTGTAATGGTCTTGGAGACCATAGATGATACAGTGAGCTGACAGCATTTATTACTGCTAACATCTATTTAATGTTTTTGCATCTTTGGCGGTCTCTTTTTTTCTTTTATTGCTGTAAACACCAATCCCCAAGCAAATTCTGAGGCATCTGCTAACTGCTGTGTTGGAGCTGGAAGGGAAATGGAAGATCTGGATTCAGATAAAACTGCTCTCTCCACCAAAGAAGTTCTCTCTACAGATCCCAAAACAGGAATCTGGAAAGTCAGAGGATGTTGCTGCTGAGACCATGCTGACTTTAAGTACCATTGAATTTTTTTCATGTGGACTCTGGCTAGAGGAAGCGTAACAATCATGGATTCCATAAATCTTAAAATCCCCCACAAATTCCCTTGGTGCAACCTTGATTTAAGTGGAAAACGCAGGAATAGATCTACAGGTACATTTGTGAAGAATGAATGGTGAAGAAAAGCTCTTTGAACAATCCTGTGTGATGGCATTAAACAGAGTTTTGGATATTCTCCTGAAACCCCAATCTGTGCAGGAGATCTCTCACTAAAATTAGAGATTCAGGACACTTTGAGAAAGACTCTGCAAAGATAAGCAAGTCATCTAAATAAGGAAAATGTGAATGCCTTGCAGTCTGCAGTAAGTTATCACTGGAGCTTGATACTTTGTGCATACTCATGGAGCAGTGGTTAACCCAAAGGATAATACAGTCATGAAAGTGTGATCAAGACACAGAAAACATTAAGAAAGATTTGAAATCTAGTTCTATGAAAATGTGATGACAAGCATCGTTTAATCAATGGTCATCAAAAAACTTGAATGGGAAATGAAAGGTAACCGGATGTGAATGGATAACATTTTGAATTTTAGAAGTATTACAATATGGTTTAGAAAGAAAAGATATAGGACTGGTCTCCAAAAGTTAGCAGATGCTGAATGACAGGAGGAAAAAAATGTAGTTTGATCTGGCAGATAAGGAGGAAGAGATTTCCACTGCCAAGTGGATCCCTGATTAATCACTCTCAGAACCAACTTGACTGACAAAATCTGTTGCCAAAAAGAAAGAAAGAGAGAGATAGAGATGGAGAGCCAAATTTTGGGGAAGAATTAAAAGTTCACCTGTGTGTGAAGTGTAGTGGTGGTGGGTGATTTCTGAAGATAATCATTCAGACTTGTTAGACTATCCTTGTTTGGGGGGGGGGGTCTCCTCCTTATTTTTAGTTCTTTTTTTTTGAGCCCCCTTGGCATTGCTTTTTAAAACCTGATAACCAGCAGCTTGCAGTATCTACTTATTTTGTTTTTTGTAAAATGGTGCAGAGGTAGTAGTAGACCTTTTAACAAATTTGAAGAAGGAAATCTGAAAAATCTGAGAAACCTGTTTCAGTTTCCCTCTCTTGTCACACTGTTAAAGGACCTCTGCAGCAGATGGTCCAAATCTATCTAAGGAAGAATTCAAAATTCTGAGTATGCAACTGAGCAAACTTTCTCAAGAGTTTCTGTAATAGCAGCTCTGGGTCTGGGAGCGACATCAGATGAATCATACGGACATGTAAAGAGTGTTTAATCACTTCAGACACAGAAACAATCCGATTACATAGACTTGATTCTTCTTCAGATGAAAAGCCATAATGTTCATATTCTAAAAAGAAGCAAGCACAAGCTGTAGTGTGTGGGCTTGTCAGTTTAGAATACTAAAAATAAGTATAGCAGAATAATACACATTTTTCCAAATCTTTCAAGGCTTTCTCATCCTTATCAGAGGGGAAGGGATCTGCATTTAAAAAGAAGTTATGTACTTACCATAATGTTTCATGTGAGTTGTTCATCTCACCTTCATTCTTACACATGGGTTCAGAGCCGATCTATCGGCTCCAAGTCGGCCGCTTTCACAAGCTCAAGATCTTAGAGTAGTTCGAGGCCAAGTCCCTGTCTCATGATGCTCTCTGTCTCACCTCAGATCTAGTTTGCTGATCCCAGCAAGTAACAGATATAACATGTAACAGGTACTCCAGCTGGAGTAAGAATTTGTATAACAAGACCCACCAGACTACAAGTCTTACTCGTTCTTCGAGAACCTGGAGGGGGAAGGCGGGAGGGAATGTAAGAATGAAGGTGAGTTGAACAACTCACATGGAACGTTATGGTTAGCACATAACTTCTTTATGTGAAGTTGTTCAATCTTGCCGTTCATTCTTACACATGGGTAGCATCCCAAGCACCCTAATCCTGGGTGGCTCACGGGAGTATATTCCTGAGGACAGTGGAACCAAAGGAAGCCCTGTCCCTGGAGGCCCTGTCTACCTTGCTATAAGTAATAAAGGTATGTGGCTTAGACCAAGTGGCAGCTGCACAAATAGTGTCCAAAGGCAATCGAGCCGCATAAGCTGAAGAAGGGGAAACAGCCCTAGTGGAATGTGCTTTCACGTCATATTCTAATGGTTGGTTCACTGAGGAGTATGTAAATTTAATGCAGTCAGTTAACCATTTGGAAAGAGTAACTTTAAATATTGGTAGCCCTTTCTGAGTGTCAGCATGAGAAACAAAGAGTTGTTCAGATTTTCTAAATTCCTTTGTTCTGTCCAAACAGAATCTCAATTGTCTGTGAACATCAAGCTTATGCAACATATACTCCAACTTGTTAGAATGGTTACTGATGAAGGTTGGGGGTTTGATAGTTTGATTCAGGTTAGTCTCAGAACACACCTTTGGAAGGAAGGATTAGTCCTCAGTGACACTCTGTTGGGATGAAACACCAAATATGGGGGGTTGATAGATAGGGCTTGAAGTTCAGACACTCTACGCGCTGAGGTAATGGCTATCAAGAAAATTGTTTTCCAAGAGAGAAATTTTAAATGGCAGGATGATGCAGGCTCAAAGGGGGGAAGAATAATCCGTGACAGCACACAATTCAGATTCCATGGAGTAAAAAGGTTGTCTAACAGGCGGTCTAAGATGAATGGTACCCTTCAAGAAGGCCCTACATAGTCTGTGAGACATTAGTTTAGAACTTTCAGATCCGAGGTGGAAATTTGAAATTGCAGCCAATTTAACTCTTATAGTGACAGCTGCAGCATTTTCATGAAAAAGCTTAGCCAGGAATTCCAGAATATTAGCAATTGGGGGAACGTAAGGCTCAATATTATTCTGTGAGGCCCAAAAGGCAAATTGCTTCCATTTGCTGGCGTATAACTTTCTAGTGGAAGCTTTATGGGAAGATACAAGAATATGTTGTACCTCTGAGGGAAGATCATGTGACCTGGCTAAGTTGGGAATCGGAGCAGCCAAGTTGTCAATCTGAGGGAATGAAGAAAGGGATGAAGGGCCCCTGATGAATTTGTCAGTAGATCTGGAACTGAGTCCAGAATCCAAGGTTCCTCCAGTTGATAGAGTCGAAGGAAGGGAAACCAAATCTGCCAAGGCCAAAACGGGGCTATTAAAATTACAATCCTTCCCAAGGCTTTGGCTTTCTGTAAGAATTTCAAAATCAGGGGTGTCGGTGGAAAGACATACAGAAGTCCTGAGGGCCAATCGTGTACGAGCGAGTCCCTTGGGCTGTCCCCTGATGGGGGATTCAGGGCAAAGTAGCTTCTGCATTTGGCATTCATTGGGGATGCAAACAGGTTGTAGCAAGACTGGCCCCATCTGTGGAAAATCATCTCTGCAACCTCGTCTTTGAGGGACCAGTCATGTGGCAACAGAATGGCTCTGCTCAGTTTGTCCGCAATCACGTTGGATTTCGTGGGATGTGTGTGTTGCTATCAGAAAGCACCCAGTGGATACCGCCCGCTGCCAAATTCTCAAGGCCTCTCAGCATAAGGGGTAAGATTAGATTCCCCCTTGCTTGCTGATATACCAGACCACCGACATGTTGTCGGTCTGGTTCACAATCGTTCCCAGAGGTAGAGAGTCATGGAAGTGCTGCAACGCCAAAAGCACAGCTCTCAACTCCAGGACATTGATGTGCAGCTGTGACTCTGTTTCTGACCAGGTGTCTTGGGCTGTTCTTCCCTGAAATAGCCCCCCCACCCTATCAGAGAAGCGTCTGTGGTCACCATGGCTGATGGCAGGGGAAAAACAAATGGGTGACCTACTGTTACCTGGTGGCTGATCAGCCACCAAAGAAGATCCTTTCTGCAAGCATCTGTAATCATTATCAAAAAAGACATCAGAAGTTGTTGGTAAGACTATTGGGTGAAGAGCAACCACTGAAGTATTCTCATGTGCATATGGCCCAGAGGAACTGCTATGAGCGTAGCTGCCATGGTACCTAGTAGTTTCAAAACCAGAGAGGCTGGCACTTTTTTCCTCATCAGAATGTCCAATACCTGGTCTCAAAGAGTGGCTATTCTGTCAGTGGCAATTTTACCATGGCGGTGGTGGTGTCTAAGTCTGCTCCAATAAAGGAGATACGCTGCGATGGTGACAATGAAGACTTGTCAAAATTTATAGTTATTCCTGACTGAGAGCACAGGTTGATGGTATGATCCCTGGACAGAATCAGTTGATGCCTGGAGGTGGCGGTAAGGAGTCAGTCGTCCAGATACGGAAACACTCAGAATCCTAGACGCCTCAGATGAGCCGTAACCACTGCCATGCATTTGGTTAACACTCTGGGGGCTGTTGTGAGACCAAAGGGTAGTGGTCGGAATTGGTAGTGACTGGCTCCCAGCCAGAAACGCAAATGATCTCTGGATGGCCTGGCCATTTTGATATGATAGTACGCATCCTTGAGATCTATAGAGCACATCCAATCACCTGTTCCTAGGAACAGAAGAATCAATTGAAGTGTGACCATCCGGAACTTCTCCTTCTTTATAAAGGTGTTGAGTCTGCTGAGGTCCAAGATGGGCCTCCAGTCCCCTGTTTTCTTTGGAACTAAAAAGGAGTAAGTTCCGATCCTATATGGTCTGCTGAGACTGGCTAGATGACTCTTTTTCCTGCAGCTCCTGGATTTCTATGGCTGCTTGACCCCTGAGACTGGGTGTAACGTCTGGGATTTTCCTTCGAATAGGTGGGGGTTCTGAGAATGGGATGATGTAACCTCTGGTAACAATGCTTTGTACCCAAGAATCTTTTTTAATTCCTAGCCTGGCATCTGGATACAAAGACAAGCGACCCCCGACTGCCTCCAGAGTAGGACAGTCGGGTCTCCTTTCAGGAGCGTTGGTAGGGCTTACCAAAGAACTGCTCCCTGTTGCCCTGGTTTTGTGGACCCCCTCTGCTGCCGGGGCGGCATCTTCCATTATTATCCCCTCCTCTGCCCGTGGAGGGGGGTTCACTATGTGTGTTCTGGAAAGCTTCTTGGGACTTTTGAAACCACATTTTTCCACCTTTTTGCCCTTTGGGGTATGGTCTATTAGGAGTGGGAAAATGGACTCCTACGGCAGATAGAGTATTTCTATCTTGCTGACACCTAGTGAGGGTCTCCTTGACTTTGGGCCCGAAAAGGGATGAACCATCGAATGGGGTATTAACGAAGGAAGACTTGAAGGCTTCTGCAAAGGAGCATAAGTGCATCCAGGAATGTCTCCGAAGAGCTATTGCTGAACCCGCTGCCCGACTCGAACCATCGGCTGCATACGAAATAAGCCACATGGATGAGTTAACTATGAAATTTAGGGTATTAAGCTGGGCTGTCACCTTCTCAGAGACACCACCATCTGTACTACCCTACAGAGAATCTCCAAGCTCTTTTAGGAGATCGCTTTGAAGATAGGTAAAATGAGTCAAGTAGTTGAGCGATCGCATAGCAAAGGTCGCCGAACTAAAGATGCATTTCCCATACCTCTCCATAGTCCAGGAATCTCTATTAGGAGGCTGGACAGTAGAAGAGGTTTCAGACATCTCCTTCTTGGTGGCCGCCGCCACCACCATGGCATCAACCGGCATTCCCTTAGAGAGGAACATTTTATCTTGGGGGGATGTAATAAATTTGTTGGGCCTCCGCAGGACCGGTTCCATAGTATCAGGAGATTCTCACGCCCTTCGAGCAACCAGTTCCATTAGTTCATCGAAGGGATGAGTCACCCAGGAGGTGGAAGTTTGAGACCCAAAGGCCTTCAGGAGCACCGACTCATCCTCAGTAGGGCTAACGGACTGCCAGTCACCCCTCTGCTTAAGGACGTCCAGGATATCAGCAAAGGAGATATCCTCCGAGGGGGACCGTGGGGACCCTTCTGACTCCTCTAAATTGGTGTCTGATGTAAGAGACTCCTGCGGGGAGTCCAAATGCCTCCTCTTGCAAAGTTTCTTCCTGGAAACTTCATCAATGTGGGCTTCTGGTGAGGTCTCAGTAAAACATGGGTCACCCAATGGGGTTACCTGAGGCTCTGGGTCTTGACGCTTTATGGGGACCTGTGATGTAGAGACAGAAAGAGGCACTTTAGGGTAGGAGGAAGAGGGCCCTGATGACCTATGAGTCTTGGAAGACATAACCCTTCTCATAGCATTGAAGGCTCCACTGCTCCGACCCGAAGAAGCCACTGGTTCCGAAGAAGACAGCAACTTCCCCAGTGCCGAGACAGTGGGCTCCGACCCAGAGGAAGGAGCCGAGCTCATCCAAGCCGAAGATCCGAGAGGAAGGGTCAGAACCGACACACTGGTTTGACCTCCCCCCCAGAGCAGACCAGAGAGTTTTGGCTCCCAGACACCTTGAACGGCACTGAAGTAGTCCAGATTGACAGAGCCGATAGCACTGGAACAGGTGTCAGCTCCGAAGGATCCACGATCATCAGTTCCCCCTCCTCTGGCTCCGACGGCCCGACTCGGCTCAGAGGAGGAGTAGTCACAGCAGGTACAATTGTCTTCAGTTCCAAAACCGGTTGGGTCTAAACCGATAATAATTTAGATAGTGCCGGATTCTCAAGAAGCCTCTGCACCACTCGGTCCACATCCACATTAGAGAGGGTTCTCGAAGAACGAGTCGAAGACACCGAAGAAGCCACCGATTGCAGAATGGGTGACCTCAAGGTTTCGGGGACTGGCTCCGAAACACTGGCTTGGTGCACGGCTCCGAAGACTGCGGAGCCGGCGACCGCTCCTTAACAGCAAGGCTCAGAGCAGATGATTTGTGCTCCGATGAAGCTTTTGAGGACTTCGACCCCTTCGATGACTTGGAAGTCTGGTCAGCCTTGTCCAAGGACTCCTGAAAATCTGGCTTCAGCAAGCCTCTATCCACCAGTTTTCTTCTACGCTCCAGCAACACCCTGCTACTAAAGGAATGACATTTTCTGCCCGCATTTAGGGCATTTTTTAAAACCTGACTTTTGCTTTTCCTTCTGTTCAGCCATAACAACAACAAAAGTCTGCACCAATTAGAAGCAATCCAAAAACAATTATTTAAGCCACACTAAAGAAACCGTAATTAACTATAGCACACACAGCAAACTCTACAATAACTACAGAGCTAACAATCTATATAAACACTCTAACAATATAAATCGCAACTTTACAATAACTATAGAACTATCTATATAAACACTCTAACACTAACTATAAATTCTATTAGCTATGAAAAATTAGCAAGGATAGGGAACACACTGTTCAAAAACAACTAAGGTACGGCCAAATGCCTAAGAACAGCCACACTTAAGGGATGAAAATCTCGTCAGCAGAAAAGGCACGAATAAGGCCTGAACTAAAACTAAGGCTAACTAGCCCAAAAAACACACTCTTAGCAAGAGAAACTGCAAAATCTTTGCTATAAATATAAGAATAATCAAGAATACTGGCCCAAGCTCTATAACAACCTCCGATCTGCTGCAGCAGCAAACCGATCTGAGGTGAGACAGACAGCATCATAGGATAGGGACTTGGCCTCGAGCTACTCTAAGATCTTGAGCTTGTGAAAGCGGCCGACTCGGAGCAGAGAACCCATGTGTAAGAATGAATGGCGTGATTGAACAACTTCACATCAGATGTTTAGCAGATGCAGGATTTACAATGCAGAATCATTGCTGTGTGTGATCTGGGATTAGACTATAAAAACTTTTAAGAATGAGGAATTTTATAAAATCTATCTACTTTGTTAGGGGGCAGTAGGCTGTTTACCAGGCAAGTTACTGGATGTAATAAAGGCATCCTCCAATACTGGAAGAATAGGAGAAACTGGAGTAGATTCAAGAAATTCCATTTTTAGTAAATAATAATACTTCTTAATGTAGCGCACTCGCAGGTGTAGCTGAAGTAGATATAGGTTCCTTCCTACCTTACTTTGGTGACACCCCTATTAGGCCCAACACACCAAGGTGGCAAGAATGACAGATTTTTTCTAGGTGACACATCTAGTTTAAAAGGCAATAGCACATTCACAAACAAATTATTTCAACAGTGCACCTGTTAGTAATAAGGCAAGGTGAGATATGCAATGCAATGAATTCATACATCCACCCTCTTCCCCTCAACTGAAAAAGGTCTTGACATTCAAACATGCACAAAGAAGGCAATATCAATGAGCAGTAAAGCTTTATAATGCAGCAATACAAACACGGGAGAAAAATGCAATGTCATTAAGCAATAAAAGAGTTATAATACAGCAATACAGATATGAGAAAATGCAATGTCATTGAGCAGCAACATTCTTGAAGGCAACAGTACAAACATGAGCAAAATGCAATGCCATTGAGCAATGAAGATTTATAATACAACATTACAAATATGAGAAAATGCAATCTCATTGAGCAATACTAACACCCTCAGTCCCCTTGATCAATTCTAAACTGACCAACTGTGAAACACTGTATTATACCTTGTTCATTGGCCAGTGACTACTTACAATCCTGCTGCCAGCATGATGGGGCCCAAGTTGTAGCTCATATAGATCCCAGTTATTTGTAATCCACAAAGCATTTAGAGGGGGAATCCACAATAAAAATATATAATGACGACCAGAGCCTCTCACCACTCCGTCCAGAATATCCCAGTGACCAGGCACCATGGTTCCTCTGATGAGAAAAGTAGAAAAATCACCTGCCAAAACTCTGGAAATCATCTATGGCTTCTCTGCACTAGGCCCAAAGGAACTCTTTCTTGCTGAATCATATGCAGGTGGGGAACTACTGATTTCAGACTTCTCTCCTGATTCCACAAAATACCATCATCCAGGATTTCAGCAAGAGACAGACACAGTCTGCTACTTCACTTCCCTGTCACAAAAGCACGAGAAAAGAAAATCCAGTCATGCTGCAAGGCCCTTTTTTCCTTCAGCTCCCTGTTTCAGTCTTCCCTCCTTCAGCTAGTGTTCCAGTCTCCTCTTTCACTTTCGAAATTTTCTTTTATATTCCTGAAAAGAGCTCCACCTTGTGGTGTAATGAAAAACTACAGTCTGTTACTTCTACAATGAAATACAGTGGGAGTTACACTCTCCCCCCACTTGAAAATCTTGGGTCCCCCCAAGTCAAAGGTAGATTGGCAGCAAAATATTTACAAGCACTAATTCACCATCAACTAAACAATGTTTTTGCATTCAAAAGGTACATTCCGCCAAGGGTAATCATCCTTATGCATAACTTGGGAAGGGGTGTCACCACTAGAGTAGGAGGCATAGGGATTATGGGCGCAGACTCTATGATGAGCTGTGGTCACAGGTTCCTGTGTACTATTGTCCCAAGCTGTTATATGTAAGTCTCTATGGGGGCCGAATCAGTCTCTGCAGTTTTGGTTCGAAAGAGACAGCTAAGGAATTTTGCTCAGAAGGTTTGTCACCCACATCACATTCAATGTCCAGTTCTTCAGTAGGCATATTGTCTACTTCTAAGATCTCCTCTTGTATAACTTCACTTTTATTTTCCATAACGGCATTACTGTCCTCAGCACTATTTTCTGAAGTTTGCATAGCAGGGTCTCCATAAATATCAGGTTGTAAGAGGCACAGAATCATTGCTTAGTCTATTGTTAGGTCTGGGCTGCTCAAAATGACAAGGAATGAATTCCGGTGCATTTAAATTGAGATTACAGCCCACGGGGTCTTGAACATTCTCATAAAAAAACGCAGTGAAACCCCAGTCATCATCACTGTCCTCTGCTCCTTCAGCAGGAGGGAGCATAGTCTCTTGAACATTGGAGGGGATAGTTCCTCTCCACCTTAGCCTTCTGGATCACCTTGAGTTAGGTTTCTGCTGAGCCATTCTAGGTTCCAGATTCATGAGTCTCACTGATTTTGCCAAAGGCATTAAGTTGTTGCAGTGCCAGGTTTTAATGGGTCCTTCTTTCCCCTAAGGGCAAACTTGGTAGACAGGGATATTAGGTAGGTGAGAACAAATTATGTAAATCTCAGATCCCCAGTGGTCAGCTAGTTTATGCTTTTCTTGTAGTCCCAAATTTCTCAAAAGAACTCTGTCTCCTGGCTGCAAGTCATGCATCTTTACTTTTTTGTCATAGTGAGCATTGTTTCACTGATGTCTTTGTCCTGTTGATTTTTCAGGAAACTCATAAGCCTGTCTGAGGTTCTTCTTGAGTCTCTCCACATAACTGCAATGAGATCTCACTGGTGTATCATCAGCTGTGACTCCAAAGGTGACATCAACAGGAAAACAAGCTTCTCTTCCAAACATTAGGAAGTAAAGCGAGAATCCTGTAGCATCATTTTTAGTACTGTTGTAAGCATGCACCACTGTGGCTACATGTCTACTCCATTGACTCTTCTTCTCAGCAGATAGTGTCCCCAACATGTCTAGTAAAGTTCTGTTGAAACAGGCTGAGGATCCCCTTGAGGATGATAAGGAGTGGTGTGACTTTTTTGGACTCCCAACAGAGTGAGTAGTTCATGGACAAGCTTGCTCTCAAAATCACGTCCTTGATCAGAGTGTATCCTTTTTGGCAGGCCATAGTGTACAAAGAACTTCTCAACTAGTAGCTTTGCCACTGTAATAGCTTTCTGATCGTGAGTGAGAAATGCTTGACCGTATCTGGTATAGTGGTCTATCACCACCAGCACATTACTGATCCCGCCTTCATCCGGTTCAATGCACAAAAAATCTATACAGACCAGTTCCATGGGTCCACTACTTTCCATCTGACCCAATGAGGCAGCTCTTGTCGGCAGAGTCTTTCTCTGAATGCATTGAAGACATGTACGACAATAATACTCAACATCTTGATTCATGCATGGCCAGTAGAACCTGTCTCGTACCAGACCCATAGTTCTGTCATAACCAAGATGACCATGTTCATCATGCAATGATCAGAGTACTACTTCTCTATACTTCTGAGGAAGCAACAACTGCCATTTTTCACTGCCGAGTGCACTTGCAGAACTCCTATACACTAGTCCATTCTGTACTGGAGTCTGTCCCATTCTTTGGCCAAAAGTCTTGCCAGAGGATGAATATCCATGCGAAGCATATTAACTTGTTTCTTTAATAAAGCAGCTATCACCAGCAGACCTAAGGGGTCTTCTCTTTGATCTCTCCTGAGGTCACTGTTACTCAAAGCTGGTAGCGATGAAGCCTGTAAAGTGATCAGATTACAGTAAACTTGGGGTATGCTTACTGCAGACAGACCCAACTTCTGGACCCAACATTAAGTGTGTTGATAGCAGGTTGCAATCTGACACACAGCTCTCACCCCTGGCGTTGGAATTTCCACCCACTCACCGCCGGGGTGTAAATCTCCCTAAGGTCTTCTGGACAGACCATCAGTATCTCCATTTTCATGTCCTGGGTGATATTCCAAACTGAAATTACAGTTGCATAGAGCTGCCATCCATCTGTGGCCAGCACCATCTAGCTTTGCAGTGGTCTGGATGTATGTCAGAGGATTGCTGTCAGTCTGCACTTCAAATTCAGCCCCATAGAGATAGTCATGCAGCTTGACCACTACAGCCCACTTTAAGGCAAGGAATTCCAACTTGTGTGCAGGGTAGTTTCTTTCTTTGGGGGATAAACTCTGACTGATAAAAGCCACAGGTCTCAGCTTCTTGTCATACTCCTAGTAAAGGACTCCTCCTAAGCCATCCATGCTAGTATCCACATGTAAAGTGTATGGCTTTTTGAGTCAGCATATGCCAGCTCAGGGGCATGTGTGAGGCAATAATTAAGCTGTTCAAATGACTCTTCGCACTCAGGAGCCCAACGACTCTCGATGAGTTCTTTAGAACCTCTTGGTCCCTTAGTTTTTTTCACAAGGATATCTTCATCTGTTTCATCTGCTTTCTCATCATTTCAGAGCAAATGGTTGAGGGGCCTTGCTATCTTTGAAATTCCTTCCACAAACCTTCTATAGTAACTGCAGAACCCCAGGGAAGATTGCAGCTCTGTGATAGTTTTGGGTCTGGGCCAAGATGTCACCACTTCAACTTTGCTGGGATCTGTGGATATTCCATTTGCAGACACTACATGTCACACATAGGTCACTGAAGGTTGGAAGAACTTGCATTTGTCCAATGATAACTTAAGGACTTCCTTCTCAGTCCTGTCCAATACCTTTATCAGTCTTTCTCCGTGCTCCTCTAGGGTCCTCCCAAAGACAATGATGTCATCCAGGTAGACTAAGGCTTCCAGGAGATGCATGTCTCCAACTGTTCTTTCCATGATTCTCTGGAAATTTGCCAGTGCATTTGATAAACCTTGTGGTAGGCGATCAAACTCAAAAAATCCCAAAGGTGTGATGAAGGCAGTCTTCTCTTTATCTTCTGGGTGCATAGGGATTTGATAGTATCCACTCCTTAAGTCTAGCACACTGAACCACTTACTGCCCACCAAGCAATTTAGAGCATCTTCAATCGGGGAGTTGTGTACTGGTCTGGAATGGTTCACTGATTCAGAGTATGATAGTCAACACACATGCGAATTGACCCATTCTTTTTCCTGACAATGACAATGGGAGAGGCATATGGACTTCTTGACTCTCGAATTATCCCTGCGGCTTTTAGTTCTTCCAAATGTTTTCTTAAGTCCTACAGGTCTCCTGGAACTACTCTTCTGGAATGTTCCCTGAAAGGCTGGTCCTCTTTTACTCTTATTCGGTGTTCTGCACTCTTTGCACAGCCCACATCTAGTTCACTAGTAGAAAAACAATTTTTCTTTTGCATTAGTAGCTCTTTAACTCTGGTTAGCCACTCAGGGGGCAAGATACCACCTCCTATATCAATATCTTCCAGCTTCAGCTCATTGGCCCTGCTCTCATTCCTTGTCAACACAGAAGCAGATAAGGGAGTGGCAGCATAAACATTTCCCAAACGCACTTGAGAACATAGGACAATGGGAGTACTTCCTTTATTCTTTAACCCCACAAGCAAAGTGTTATAAGGATGCTTTAACTTGTCCGCAGGCCAAACTTCTGGGACTAATTCCAGCCCCAGTGGCAAGTCACTTACTGGATCTGTTTCCTTCATAAGATGAGAGGAAACTGTTTGTCCACACATCCTCACTTTGGCTCTCAAGCAGGTGACCTGACCAGGATGAATTATATGCTCTTTCCCAGACAGGGTCCACACATGGCCAATTTCATCTTTCTTACTATCCTTCTCCCTTTGAAGGGCAAAACTGATCTCAGGAGAGGATGTAGTGTTGGGTGTTCCTGGGTCAACTGAGGCATTAGCATTCTTCTGATGAGGTCAGTATCTGTCCCCACTAAAATAGATGCTGAATCTTTTTCTTTTGGCTTGGGGCACACAACAGTGAGTGTTTCAAAAACTTCTGTTGACCCAACAACTGAAGTGGAAAATTCTAACTTGAGTGAGACATAACAATCATAAGGGAACTCTGTGTCACTTAGCCCCCAGATCAACAAATCTTCTAACTTTCCAAGTAGCAAATGCTTTAAGTATTTTTGATAGAAGTCTCTGTACAGAATGGCTATTTGTGCACCAGTATGCAACAGTGCTTTAATATACACTCCTTCTATTTTTACTGACACGACAGGAGACGGTCCCAATAGGCCATCGGCTACTTTCATTTTCTGGTGCTGTTCAGCTGTATGGCAATCAGCATGTGGTTGAGGTACCAACGGTTGACCTCACCATTTTAACAGATAACACTCTTACTTAGTAATGCTTTGCAGTCTAAGATGCTGAGATTTTGGCTGAGATGGCTTTCCAATTTGGTTGTTCACCTCAGATGAGCTAGAAGTGTGCATAGTAGGCAGTTTCTCTCCCCTATTACAAGAGTTTATGTGGAAAGGAGATCCAGGATCCGGTCTCTTGATGTTAGATTTTATGGCGCTCTTTGTAACTGGGCAATCAGCTGACTGCTTCACTGAGGCCCTTTGAAGTTTCCCTGCATTGCACTAGCCAATAATAGTTTGTTCACTTTTTTCAAGTTCTCTGCCTTAGGACACTGTTGTTTTATATGCCCTGCATCTCCACAGCGAAAACAAAATCCAGTAGGAACTCTGAACATTGGCTGATTCGGTTCTTCCCTGAGTCCTTTTGTGGAGGTTCTAGATGATGTATTTCTCCCTTCAGCTAAAGTTACCATGGCTATCTGCAATTCTGCAACTATCTTGGTGACTTGAGCTATGGCGTCAGTCAGGGTGGACACCTGCATCTGCAACTGTGACATCTCTACATTGCGAGCACTCTGGACCACGACTCCTGTTTGAGTAGTGAGCACGGCTATAGGCTCCTGCTGGTGTTCACTCACTATTTTAGTTGCTGTTGAACACTAAGACTTGGCTTCCAACAGGGCTTCCTCTTCCCTCACCTCTTTAACAAACTGTGAATAAGTTAGAGTCTCTTCCCTATTTCTCATCCTCATTTTCCACACAATGGGTTCCATAGCTTGAGCTCCCTGTAAAATTTGTCTGATCCGTACTTGGTCAGCTACCTTTGGATCCACCCCCTTCTTTAGGATGATCTGGTGGAGCATTTTATCTAATCGCTTAATGTAATCAGATAGTTTCTCACCAATTTCTTGGTATGTATGTTCAAACTGATACAGTAGGTCAGCAGCCCTCTCGGTCCTTCCAAACACATCCTGCAATACTCCTAAATAGTCCTTGGCCATGCTACCTTGCTTACCCATCCTTAGGTTGTGTATGGTATCCGCAGCTAATCCCTTTAGACTTTCAGCTGTCCGCTGCTTCATCTGAGATTCTGGTATATCCCACTCCTCTAGGGCTTGTGAAGCCTGATCCATCCAGGATTCAAAATCTTCCTCTCCCTGAGGTGTGGGCTGTTTTCCAGAAAAGAAATGCAATTTGAGGCAGTCAAACCCAGTGAATGGCTGTGTAGGCTTTAAGCATTTTTCTGCAATACTTCCCAAAGCTATCAAAACTTCAGGCCCTATAGTATTTATGGACAGTGAAGCTGCAGCTTCTGGTATAAGGTTCTGACCCACTTGGATAGCTTCCACAGGTATTTTCTCTGTTGCTGAGGTAGTACACTTCTCAGGGATTATCACACGGACTGCACTCTCACCTGCAATTTGTACACTCGAAGGTATATGCTCACACTAAATGACTTTTCCATTCTAATAAGGCCAATGTGCTCTGCTCAGTAGGGTCTATAGCGCTGTCTAATAAAAATCTATGCCCCACAACTGGTAAGGATCCCGTGACTTGATGTATTTGCATAACAGTCCCTGTGACCCCTGGCAACCCCCATTACTAAGCAGTGCTGTAACTGAGCATTGTGCTGTTTGCACCACTTAGCGGCTACTTCTGGGTTCATGTTTCTGCTGGATTAACTTTCCAAACATACAGGGGAATAGGGTGGAGCCCAAGGCAGTACAGGCAATCCCAGAAGAGCCCCCAAATGTAGCACACCCACAGGTATAGCTGAAGTAGATATGGGTTCGTTCCTACCTGACTCTGGTAACACTCCTATTAGGCCCAACGCACCAAGGTGGCAAGAATGACAGATTTTTTTCTAGGTGACACATCTAGTTTAAAAGGCAGTAGCACATCCACAAACAAGTTAGTTCAACAGTGCACCAGTTAGTAATAAGGCAAGGTGAGATATGCATGCAATGAAACCATACATCCACCCTCTTCCCCAGAACTCAACAGAAAAAGCTCTTGACATCCAAACATGTGCAAAGAAGGCAATATCAATGAGCAGTAAAGCTTTATAATGCAGCAATACAAACACAGGAGAAAAATGCAATGACATTAAGCAATAAAAGAGTAATAATGCAGCAATACAGATATGAGAAAATGCAATGTCATTGAGCAGCAACATTCTTGAATGCAACAGTACTAACATGAGCAAAAGGCAATGTCACTAACAATGAAGATTCATAATACAACAATACAAATATGAGAAAATGCAATGTCATTGAGCAGTACTAACACCCTCAGCCCCCTTGATCAATTCTAAAAAGACAAATTATGAAACACTCTATTATACCCTGTTTACTGACCAGTGACTACTTATAGTCTTGCTACCAGCATGATGGAGCCCAAGTTGTAGCTCATATGGATCCCAGTTATTTGCAATCCACAAAGCATTTAGGGGGAAATCCACAATCTTATAAAAATATAAAATGATGGCCAGAGCCTCTCACCACTCCGAGCAGAATATCCTAGTGACCAGGCACCGTGGTTCCTCTGATGAGAAAAGTAGAAAAATCACCTGCCAGAACTCTGGTAATCATCTATGGCTTCTCTGTACTAGGCCCAAAGGAACTCCTTTCTTGCTGAATCATATGCAGGCATGGAACTACTAGTTTCAGACTTCTCTCCTGATTCCACAAAATACCATCATCCAGGATTTCAGCAAGAGACAGACACAATCTGCTACTTCATTTCCCTGTCCTCAAAGCACTAGAAATGAAAATCCAGTCATGCTGCACGGCCATTTTTTCCCTTCAGCTCCCTGTTTCAGTCTTCTCTCCTTCAAATGGTGTTCCAGTCTCCTCTTTCACTTTCGAAATTGTCTTTTATATTCCTGAAAAGAGCTCCACTTTGTGGTGTAATGAAAAACTACAGTCTATTACTTCTACAATGAAATACAGTGGGAGCTACATTAATGACAGTGGAAGACCATTAATGCTCCCACTGAAACAACTGATGCATTCTGGATAAGATTTCAGAAAAAGAAAATCATTCTAAGGGGCTAACAGAAGAATCAATCTCTTCAGAATCTGAAAACTGAGGCGAGAAAATAGTAGTTGCCCTTTCACAATCATGTTCTGTTTCAGTGTCCTGAAAATCTTAAGACATTTAAGAATTCCTTTTTCTCTTACCAAAAACACCAGCAATGGTACGGTCAGGAGCCTGAACTAAACCCTGAGCTGAGCCTAACAAATCACTTATGTCCAAAGTAACTGAGACAGGTGAGGAAAAATGTCTTAACATTTCACTTTTTTTGACAGGATTCTGTAAAGATGGAGACCTATTTTTGATAGGAAAAACTTCCCTAGGGGACAGGCATTCTATTTTGCCTATGCAGAGTGGTATTCCCTGCCCCTTTTTTCCATGATGAACAACAGTGGTTCTACCTAGCCCACCAAGGGCACTCCAGCAGCCAACAGCCACAGAGGACATCTCTAATCCCTGGTCCATTGTGTGTTTAGGGACTACACCAGAGGGATACAAGGAAAAAAGAGTCCCAGAAATGGCCACAGTAGAGTCAACCATCTGTGGCTGAGACACTGTGCCTGCTGAAGTGGCAAAGGCTACTTGTTTTTTTTTCTTTTTACAGCTGGAAGAAGCAAGAACTGAGGTTCTGTGGTAAAGCCAAAAAAGATGGCTGATTCCCAGGGAAGCCTGGAAACAGTAACTGGTGAAATAGATGAGCATTACCAAAGTCAATTTCTCCACAAAAAAACACAGTGGAAAGCAATTTAAGCACTTACTCCATAGCATAAGTACAATAACATAGCTTTTACTAAGGAAAGGGTAGTTTTAGGTTAGTTTTAACATTTTACCACAAAAATATAAAGTAATGCCCCTATTTAAAAAGTTACTATAAATCATGTAGCAGTCTATAAAAACACTTTTCCAAGCTTAAAATATTAATTTTACACAAAAAGATTGTCTTGTGTCATAAAATTAAAAGTGGAAGTTTTCCCCCCAAAGAGAATATAACTGCTCAGCAATGGAACAGTATTAGTTGACCGTCAATATTCAAATGCCCACAAGAGGAACACTCTTTGGGAGCAGGAAAGCTCTGAAGGGCTTGGCTCCCAAACCACTCTTTTCCCTCTGTCTGATCTGGTTAATAATTTGGGTGCAAAGAAGGTGCCCTAAATTTTGGAAGTTGGCCAGTTATATCCTTAGCAGAATTATAAACAAAGGTTATGCACTTACCATAACATTAGATCCATGCTGTCTCATTTACATACACTTCAAACATGTGGGTTGTCAGATTCGATGGGATCTGACCTTGGCACCAATCTTAAGCCTATTGGTTCCAGAGCTCAGACTCCTCTCCTACCCATAATTCTCTAGGTTGCTTTTGAGATACTTAGATCGAGTTTGTCTCTATAAAAGTGCAAATTTTATAACTATTTATTTATTTGCACAATAACCTAGGGAAAGGTAAAAAGTATTAAACTGCAATGGATGTTAAGAAGCATTTTCATTCTAGAGAGACTGTGTACAGACAGGAAGTAACATCCACTTGATTATCTAGAAGCCATAGGTGACAATTTGGAAGGGGTAGGAGGGAGGGAGGGATGGAGTATGAAGTGGATGAAAATGAGACAATATGGATATAACGTTATGGTAAGTACATAACTTTTGTATCCAATGTTGTCAATTTTCATCTGTTCAAACATGTGGGATAGAGTCCCAAGCTGTCAGACTGGGTGGTACCAAGGAATGGCACTCCTGAGTATGGTGGAGCCAAAAGATGAACACAGTCTTGATTGTGCATCTAACTTACAGAGGAAGACAAATGTGTGTACAGTTGCCCAAGTGGCTGCAGTACAAATTTCATCAATTGGCAATCCTCTATTAAAAGTGGTAGAAGTAGAAACTGCTCTTGTTGTATGTGCCTTATTACTTTTTAAAGTTAGAGTTTTCTTACAATACACAGAGGAGATGGAATCTGAGAATCATCAGGATAAAGTCACTTTCTAGACTGCCTTACATAATTTTGGCCTAGCAAAGGAAATAAAGAATTGGTCATGTGGATATAGAATCTATGTTGTCTGCAAACATATAATAAATGCAGGAGGTATTCTCCTTTGTTAGAGTATCTTGGAAAGAACACAGGAAAACATATAGATTGATGCAAACTAGTATCGGATGCCACCATAGGAATAATGGATGTGTTAGTTCTAAGGAAACCCCTATCCTTATGAAAAGAACAGGTATATGGGTTTTGATAAGTGGGCTTCTAGTTATGAAAATTCATTTGGCTGATGTCAGTGCAACTAGAAAAACAGTTTTCCATGTAAGGCATTTTAAATTTTCTGTATTAGAAGCCCAAATGGGAGGCTGAGTCAGAGCATGTAACAGAATGATGATGTCCCAAGGAGGTGCTTGGTCTCTTAATGAGAGGTCTAAACAGAAATGTTCCCTTAAGAAAGGCTTTTGAGATGTTTAGGGATGCAAATGAGGTATCATTAACTCCAATATGAAAATTCAAAACAGCTGCTAACTGAATCTTAATATCTGCAAAACTGGAGTCTTTGTCAAAGAGATCAGATAGGAATTCCAGTATGGAAGGAACTGGTGCTGAGAAAGGATCTAAATCTCTGGAATAGGCCCATATTGAAAATCTCTTCTATTTGCTGTGGCAAGCATTTCTGGTAGATGTTTTTTTCTGAAGCAGAAAAAATATTAACTACTATGGGATAAAGTCTGGCATCTCTGGCTATGGTTACAGTTGGAGGAACCATGTGGTCATCTTCATAGATTTTTGATCCGGAGGAGGCAGTCTGGAAAGGTGGGATAGTAGATATCGATACTGATCCAACATCCATGGAGGATGTACAAGGAGAGGCCACAGGAAGGGGAACCAAGTTTGTTGGGGCCAAAAGGAGACAATGAGGATAACTCTGGCCTTGCAGTGACTTGCCTTCTAAATGAACTTGTTCATTAAGGATAAAGGTTGTAAGTTGTACAGGAAAACCGAGGACCAAGTGTGGACCAGCGCATCCCTTGGTGACTCTTCCTGTGGGGATATCAGGGCAAAGTACCTGTTACATTTGTTGTCTAGATAGGAAGAAAAAAGATTGCAGCAAGGTTGGCCCCAATGACTGAAAATTGCTTGTGTCACTGCAGAGTTGACAGACCACTCTTGAGGCATTAGTAGTGTTCTGCTCAGTTTATCTTTGAGTACATTGGAGGTCCCCAGGATGTGCATTGCTATTAGAAAGCACAATGAAGACATCGCCCATTGCCAAATCTTCATGGTTCCTCCTTGTTTGTTGATGTATCATACAAAAGTCATGTTGTTTGTTTGAATGGAAATCACAGCCTTGGGCAGTAGGTCCTGAAATGCCTGCAATGCTAGGAGAACTGCCCTCTTCTCAGAGATATTGATGTGAAGATTGGCCTCTGTTGACTGCCATGGACCATGGACCATCTTCTCTTCAAAATGCCACCCTCCATCCTAGAAGGCAAGCATCTGTGGTCACCTTTGCAACTGGAGGATCCATGTGGATAGGGCAAACTTTGGTCACCAATGGAGAAGTTGCCACCAAGCAATCTGGTGTTTTCAGACTTGTGTAATTCAACTTTTTGCACATAGAGGGTGAGTGAATTGTGACCACACTCACATAAAGAATCTTGCTAGAGTAATCATAAGAATCATCCATGCCATGAGGCCCATGAGACAGGATTAACCTCAATAATAGTTTTGGCTGATGGAGAAATTGCAGGGTTGTCAGGTGAAGTGACTGGAGCCTATGTTGGGGAAGGCTGGCAATCTGGAGTTTGGTGTATAGGTGGCACCCTACGATGTCTATGGTTTGTGTTGGAGTCAAAGGACATTTTGGTAGGTTTATTGAAATTCCTAAGTTCAGAAGTAACTGGAATACATGGTCTCATTGTTTGAGCAGGAAATGCTTAGTGGGGACAGTGAGGAGCCAAGTGCCTATATAAAGGATGACTTGGATCCCCTGTACATGCAGGTGCACCACTACTACTGCATTGATCTTGGTAAACACCTGGGGGCTGCGGTGAGACCAAACAGCAGAGTTCTGAATTGGAAATGATTGGCTCCCAGCTGAAAGCAGAGGAACTTCCTGTTGTGCTTCAACATTTTAATGTGATTGTAGGCATTCTGAAGATCTACAGAATACATCCAATCATCCTGCCTCGGCAGAGGCAAAATGGACTGAACCATGACCATCTGGAATTTTGTCTGTTTTACGAATTGGTTTAAGTTACTTAGATCTAAAATGGGTCTGAGGTCCCCAGTCTTCTTTGGCACTAAAAAGATCCTGCAATGCACTTCGGATTCTAACTGGTCTTGAGGGACTTGATAGATGACTTTTTTAATATCAGCTTTGAAATGTCTATGGCTTCTAAGTCCCACTTATTGGGTGGAACATTGGGGACTTCTTTTTCTGGGGTTGTAGGAAAAAGTGAAATTAATAGTCTCTTGATATTATCCTTAGCAGCCATGAATCTAATGTTATCTTTTGCCAGACTTAAGGGTGTAAAGAGAGATGCCCCCTGACTGCCACCAGAGTGCAGCAGTTGGGCAGATGTTCAGGAGTGCTGAAAAGCTTTTTTGGAAAAGGGGCCTCAAAAGCTTTGATTCTGCAGTCCCCCTCTGCTTCTTGGGCATCATCTGTTAAACCTATTTTCCCTTCTGCCACAGGGAGGTCTGTCACCTTGATAGTTAAGGAAAGAACTCTGTGACTTGTGAAACCACATCTTCTTCCCTGATCTCTGGTTCCTAAACAATGTTCTCTGAGGGGGAGTGGAGAATGAACTCCCACTGCAGAGAGAGTTTTGCCATCTTGTTGACTCCTGCTAAGTATATTCTTGACTTTAGGTCCAAACAAAGTGGAACCATTGTTGGGAGCATTAATGAAGGATGACTTGAAGCCTTCCACAAAGTCACACAGTCGTATCCATGCATGTAAGTGCATGGTGATACCAGTGCCTGCTGCTCTGGCTGTGCTGTCAGCTGTGTTCAATAGCAGATGCATAGCCACGTTAGAAGATGATTGTAGGGCGGACAGTTGGGAGTCCACTGTCTTCTGAACATCTGCTGGCAATACCCCCAAGAGGGACTTGGAGATCTCCTTTTTTAAGTCTCTCTGAAATTGTGTTAAGTGGGCAAGATAATACAATGATCTAAGAGTGAAAGTCCCTAATGGGTAAGTCTGCTTTCCATATCTGTCCATTGCCCTAGATTTTCTACTGGGAAAATGAAAAGATGAGCTCTCTACTGATAACTGTTTTTGGTGGCTACTGCCACCAGCACAGCATCTACACATAGACCTTTACTTCAGTGCTTCCTGTCAGTCAAAGCACATAATATGCGATCAGCTTTCTTTGGTATGGGCTCTACTACATTAGGGTCCTTTCACACCCATTGAGCCATTAGATCAATGAGAGGATTGATGGGTGGTACCACCCAGGATGAAGTTGATTTGGAACCAAAGGCTTCCAAAATAACAACTCATATGGACATGGGTCTTAGGATGTCCAGCCCCCTCTTTGTTTCATTAATTCTAAAATGTCTCCAAAGGAGACATGTTCAGAGAGGGAGACAGGGTAACCCTCTCCTTCCTCCAAGTCAGTATCTACTGTGAAAGACTCTGGTGATGAGTCTAAAAATGCTTCCGCTTGCATGTGTGAACACCTTCTGGCATTTCCATAGAAGGGTCAGAATCAGACAGAGAACTGTCTAAGAAGACCTCTTCAGAAACCCTTGGTGCTGACTGTGCTTGTACTAATGGATGAAGAGGTGAAGAAGCAGAAACAGTTGGGGTTTGAATGGAACCAAACTAGCTGAAGCTACCTTGCTTTTGGAAGTTGACAAAACCCTTTCAAAGGCTTCAAAAGCTGAGGTTGCTATTGATGCCGATGATTGCCTCCACTCCGAAGTGGAAAGAGAAACCTCAGCACTAACAAGTCCCAGCTCCAAAGTAGATCTCAGGTCCAAGCTATCTACAGCCGAATCCCCAAGAGGAAGAGACAGCTCCGATGATCTCATTTCGACTTGGTCCTGAGTCTTATCCCAATTTGACACCATCAGAGTAAAGAGAGATTTGGATGCAGTCAGCATCTGCAAGATGCAAGATGTTCTTCCACCAACAAAGGAATTACGGTTACAATCAGTTCAGATAAACTGAAAGCCAAAGGATGGATCAGTGTAAACTCTTGAATGGGAGGGCAAGATGGAAAACACTTGGTACATTCCCAGGGGATAGTGCCAAGATAACCCAAAGCTGCATCTACAGCCTCAGAAATGTCCTCATCATCCTGTCGATGTCAAGCTCTGTGATAATCAAGAGTATGATGTTACCAACAGAGGTCAGGAATACCATTTCTCCTGGAGGATTGGAGATTGGTTCTTGGGAAGGAGACTGGAGCTGAGAAGTAGAGAGTTTTGACCTTCTTGAAATCTCCGGGTCGGGTCCGACCAATGTAAAGGGTTCTGGAGATCTTTTTTGGCAGATTTTGAAGGAAACTTGCTCCTTTCCTATATTTTCTCTATTTTTCTTTTTCTTTAGATTTAGTCTTTTCTTTCTCTTTTGTAGAAGAAGATGAATTTGAAATGGTAGCTCATGTCTTTGTGGGAAGAAGCCCCATTAACACTAATTTGTCACTATGAATCTGGAGGATCCTGGCACTGAAGGCTGCACAAAACTGACATACTGCATCAAGATTGATGGCACGAAGGCAGTAGACACATTTTGAGTACAGGTCCTGCAATGGTTAACTTGTGCCCACATTCTGAGATTTTTTTAAAATGTAATGTCTCTGACATCATCAAGAAAACAATTAGAAAAACACACTAAATTGTGCGAAAGGTCAAATCAGTAAACATGGCTGTAGTAAACCAGCGAGTAGCATTGAAAAGGAAATATTTTGCAAAAGGATAGAAGGCCTGAAAATACCTATTGGAAAACGTATTATTAACATTCTATTTTTTAAACCTATCAGAAAAGAAATTAAGAAAGAAAAAATAGTGAGAGAATAAACTCTTATGGTAGGAGAGGAGTGTAACTATTTGAAAAACTGGAAAATCCTACTTTGAATACTTCTGAGAGTTCTCTACACATCCTAAGTGTTTGAGTGCCAAACAACATCTGAGTATCTCAAGGGCATCCTAGGGAATTATGGGTAGGGGAGGAGTCAAAGCTCTGAAATTGATAAGCTTGAGATCGGTGCTGACGACAGATCCCATTGGATCTGACAACCCACATGTTTGAATGGATAAAAACAGACAACACTGGATCCCATATAGCTAGGGATACAGCAGCAAAGTGCACAAAAAAAAAACAGAAATTAATTTCCTACCAAATTCCAACAAATCTGCATTGTGTAGGGAGTTTCCGTGGAAAAGAATCAACCCAAATCAGGCAGACTGTCCCGGGGCTCAGGCCTCCCTTTCCCAGCTATGTAGTAGACATTCACTGCCACTTCCTCTGAAACTGACAAGAGTGGTCTTCCCTTGCCCATGCATGGTGACTCTATCCCTGGTCCTCAGTGGCTGTAGGTGCTACAACAGCAGGACAAGGGGGAAATGGTGAGCAGTCCATGGAACCAAATTTAGCTACATCAGTCACCCACTGGTAGTTAAGATAAACAGATCTAGCCTGCCTCACAAAGACTCTCTGATAACTTTCTTCTTCTTCTTGTGGACAGGGAAGGGAAGAACCAAGGAGACTGGTAACTGCTCCATACGTCTAGCTGTGAAGAAGTTCAGAAAGACTGGTAGCTGAGCCTACAACAGTCGCTAAGCCAGTGTCAGTCAAAAAGACAGTACTGAGGTAAAAAACATACTGACAGTTCTCAAAACATTCCTGTTGCTATCACATAACTACTATAAAAGAATTTAAGTAAAGTTTCAAAAAATAGATTTTACACAAAAAGTTACCACAAACATTCACAGCAGTAAAAACTACTCAGACAAGGAATTACATTTCTTCAGAAAAATACAATAGTGGAAAGTTTTCCCCCAGCAGGGGCCTTATCTGCACAGTCTTAAGGGATCGCCAGCCGACTGTCAGGAACACAATGCCTACAGATGGAACACACTTCAGTGGCAAGAAAGCTCTGAAGCTTTTGGCACTCTAAGTGCCTTCTATATGGAGCTTGGCTCAAGCTCCTGGCAGTTACAGTTCATGAAAGGTGTACTCAGGCTTTGAAAAGCTGGCCGTGTCTGTCATATCCCTGGCAGGATATAACCCAAATAGCTTGGACTACTGCAGCAGTGATCTGATGTTCAGCATGTGGCATGATAAGCTCACAAGCTGAAATGAAAGTAATAATTATCAAGTTAAATGAGAAAGGAGTATATCAGGTATAATGAAGAAAAATTTACATTTATTCTGTTGACAAGGCAGTTAATCTCTGGCAGAAAAAAACCCATCTGATCTGTGAAATAATGAGATCTAGGGAGACTTTATTCCTTTTCCCTGTCCCTCGTCTGCCCTTCAAAGAAGTGAGCACTAAATCCTGATAGGTGTCACAAAGATGCAAACTTTGCTTTCTTGTTACAGTATTTCACCCAGTCCCAGGTGTAGCTGTGAAAAAAAAGTAGTCAGACAAAAAAAAAAGGAATTTGTTACAACTATAATTTAAATTATAAAAATAATTTGACTCCTGTTACCAGCTCATAGATCTTTGGTGCTTCGAACACTGCATATTCAGGTTCATCTCCAGTAGGCTCTGGTACGTCACGCAAAAAATCCACAAAATATGGCTCTGGATGAATTTCTGCAGTCAAGTCTGTGTCAGTTTGTTCCTGAATAACATGTAAGAGAGATTTCTCAAACCAAAGTTTATCTTCGGCAGTAATAAACCTAAAAAAAAAAAATAAACAAAATATTAAATACCATTAAACAAAATTGTTTTGATCTGCTATACAAAGTATTATCTCTTTAGTTAAAAGAATGCTTGACACTGGAAAGGAATGTTTGTGTGTATCTGCGTGCACTTAATAATATGTTTTAGGTATGTCAGTTGAATTTCATGGAAATATATCACATGGATGTGATGATGAAGATATGATGTGCCATGAGTGAAAGAGTGCATGTATTAATGCATTAATGTCTGATTATGAATGTCAAAATGATGTCTTTAATGCCTTCTAAATCATTGTCTTCAAAAGTTTACATTTTTCTTCCCTTCAAATTCAAGTATTGTAGACTGTCTAGTGTAATGAGGATGCTAGAATTGTTTTAGTTTCCAGTGGTTTTTTTTAGATTCCATTTATTTAATTGGTTTATTAAATTATAACGAACTGACACAGTGGAAGACAAAATTATGCAGAAGATATTCATCAAAAAGATAAGTAGAAACATAATAATTCTCTTTCTGTGATGCAAATTTTGCTTTCTTGTTACAGTATTTCACCCAGTCCCAGGTGTAGCTTGATAGCTTGGGTCATACATTCATAAAGAGAAGCAAAAGAGAGAAAATGCTGGCTCATTCAACAATCACAAATTAGCATACTGGTATGAAGCTTTTTTTCAACGAAACCAGTAGCCCACTACTTACTAACGAAGAACATATATATGTGTGAGACATTTAATTATTTTTGGTTTGCTGTTAAAACAAACATAGACTGTTATACTAGACAGAAAAATAATGGGTTTTACTGCCTCACTCTTGCTATCTCTCAGCTGATCTTTTTCAGCAGTAAATCATATTGTTGCAATGACACATTGTCTTCTGAGATATCCAATGAGTATATGTAAATGTATGAAAGTAGATATCTCGATGTCATTCATATTTCTGTGACTGTAAGAAAGTACCACTGTTTATGATGAACTTAGTATAACAGCAGATGTTCTAATTATCACTGCTGCAGTAGTCTTAGCTATATGGGTTAGATCCTGTCAAGAATATAACAGCCAGCCAGCTTCCAAAGTTTCAAGGCACCTTCCAAATGCTCAAAATGTCAAGCAGCTCAAACTGAGATGAGCAAAAGACATGTTTGTGTGCAAAGCCCTTCAGAGATTTCCTGCCAGCAGAGAGAGAAAGAGGCTGAGCACTGAAAGCACAATGCTACAAATAACAAAAAAATAAATGTCCATACCTTGGCATAGAAAGTACACCAAAAAAGAGGGGGGGATGGGGAGGCTACAGCAGCAGTGAGTATTTGAACTTCTACTGTTAATGGTAAACTCAGCTAAACTCAGCTTACACAACTGTACTATGTTCAGCATATTGATCATTGCTGCAGCAGACTTAGCTATATGGCTAGATTACTATAGCTAACTACATTTGTGGGGTGGAAGGAGGAGAGTTCAGAAACCCCTGGAGAATGGTCCTAGCAAAGCTTGAGCTAAACCTAGAGAAGGAATCAAGTTTGTAGTGCTTTGTAAAAATATGTACAGATGACCAACTAGCAGTGTCAAGAATGCTTCTAAAAACTAACTCTTTTCAAAAAGCCAAAGATGAAGCCAAGGCCCTGGTAGAGTGGGTCTTAACCCTGCCTGGAACAGATTTGTTATGGTGAATATAACAAAAGATAATAGCCTTAGACCGCCATTTTGAAATAGTCTGTTGTGACACTGATTGTCCCTTCTTACATTCACAAGAATGAACAAGTCATCCGAAGATCTGAAAGATTTAGTTCTTTCAGGATAGCACCTGAGTTGTCTGTGGACATCCAAGGTATGGAGTAACTTTTCTCCCTCATTTTTAGGTTGAGGAAAGAAAATGGGGAGATGGATAGTTTGGTTTAAAGTAAAATTGGATACCACCTTAGGTATAAAAGAAGGATTAGTTCTTAAAGAAACTCTGACTCTATGGAAAATGAGATGGGATTGACTCACCATAGGCGCTTGCAACTCAAAAACTTACAGAGCTCAGTGCAATCATTAAAACTATTTTCCATGTTAAGAACCCCAAGTCAGCCAGATTAGCTGGTTTAAATGGAGCAAGTGTTAACTTCTCTAACGTGAAATTAAGATCCCAAGGAAGGGTGCCAGTTTTTGGGAAGGCCTCAGGAAAAACCCTTTTCAAGGACATTTTGACATGAGACTGCATTGAAAGAGGAGAATCCCTGGGCAGACATACTGAAATAGCTGATAAATGAACCTTGAATGAGGAATAACAAAGGCCATAGGATAGTAACTCACATAAATATTGTAAACCCAGAGAGCAACTATCCCTGAATGGGTGATGGCTATGTTGTTGGCACCAACTAGAAACCTTTTCCATTTTCTAATATATGATTTTCTACTAGTAGGCTTTCTTGCCTCCATTAGTACCTGCTGCACGTCCTCAGAAAACAGGTCCCTAAAAGGAATTAAGATCCTATCATTCAGGCAGTCAACTAAAGATAATTGATGTCACAGTGTATCAAACACTCCTCTTCTTCTGTGAGCAGATCCAGTCTGTGGGAAAGCTGTAGCAATTGCCCGTGGCCATTTTCAAATAAAGAGAGAGCCACAGTTACCTGTTCAAGAAAGAAGTCCCACATTTATCTTGGGGGATTCCTTCTGAATCTTCAGAAGTACCCTGGATATTAGTGTAAAGGGTAGAAAGACATACAGAAACATTCCTGTCCAAAGAAAAGAAGAGGCATCTCTCTTCCAGGCTTTCTTGCATGGATTTCAGGAACAGAATTTTGCAAGTTGGCTGTTCAGAAAGAAGGCAAACAGGTTTACTTGAGGAACACCTTACAGAAGGGTCAAATCCAGCCTTCTGATCAAGTTTCCATTCATTTTTGGCCTTCTTGTGCTCAGCTTCTCTGGCACACAGTTTTGCTCTGACTGAATGTAGGATGCCTGTAAAGTGAGATTGCTAGTCTTCAAAAGGGGTATAATTCAGTTCCCCCTTGCTTGTAGATGTACCATATGAGTGTGGTATTGTCTGTAACCACCTGAAGAGGTCCTGGGGGCCAAAGATGGTTCAGAGAATTGAGCGCCTTGATCAGGAGAAGCATCTCCTTGATATTTATGTTTGTGCATCTGTTCTTGGTGTCTCACACCCTCTGCACTTTTATCCCTCTTGAAACTGCTGCCCAATCAAAGTCCAAAATGTGTGTGGTGATTGACAGCTTTGTATTAGGGAGGGAAAAGGGGAGACCTGGCTTTAAGGATATCTGTTGTCTCCATCAAAATATTTCTCTTCTGACAAACCTGAGCACTGCATTTTGAAAAGATAAAGCGTGCAGATGCTAGGACTGAAGAGATGTCAGATACAACTGCATTCTTTTCGCTCAAGTCTTGCTCATCAAATGATTTATAAAAATCAGCAAATATCAAGACTATATATTCCCCATTCTGAAGGAGGTATGGGCCTCCTTGAAATTGATTATACGTATAGATCTGCAATTTGAGACTGCATACATATCTGCTAACCTCACAAGACCCAAACATAGTAAAAGTTTTGAAACATGAAGAGAATAAGTCTTATATGACTTCCCTGCTTAGTTTAACAGAAGTATATTCATGTCAATCTGGAATGGAAATCAAACCAGTAGTAGATAAAAATCAGGCAGCAACTGAATGTGCCAAAAAACAAAAGAAAGAATATAAGGTGAAGGATCAGATGAAAAGGCAAGAAATTGGGAAAATGCATAAGCATAGTTGTAAGTATAAAAAACTCTTCGAACAACCTCATGTTGATCATGATCAAATGCAAGCATGGTTAAGGAGAGGTGAATTTAAACTGAAAGTCAAAAGGTTAATACTAGCGGCCCAAAATAGTGGACTACATACACATTCGTTTACAAAGTCCATTGAACACGTGGGAGAAACAGATAAATGTAGGTTTTGTAAAAAAAAGAACTGGAAACAGTCGCACATCTTTTGCTTGTTGTGATATACTAATGGCAGAAAGACTGTATACTGAAAGGCATAATGATGTGGCAAGACTGTTGAATTGGGGATTGTGCAAAAATTATAATATTAAAGTAGCTGAAAATGCTGGAAACATGAGCCACAAAGCATTATAGAAAATGTTGAAGTTTATATCACATGGGAACACCCACTACCAACAGTTCAAAAAATAGATTGAAGAAAGTCAGATATAGCAGTCCATGAAAAGAAGACAAAAGTAGCATTGAGCATTGAAATTGCTACACACATTGACTACAGTGTGTTGTGTACAGAGAGACACAAAGTCATAAAAATAGCAGGATATGAAGGAAGAAATGAGGGCAATGTGGAAAAGGATACTCAGACAGTTGCAATAGTAGTAGGAGCAAAGGGTCTGTGATGATGTGAGTGCCAGTTATGCCAGGAGATGTAGGGCAGTGGATATTGTAACATATGCCAGCACAGATAGCTGGAATTTTGTAAAGAATTATATGTTGTTTGTGTATTAAACTGATTTGTACAGATGCTTGTGTTGAAAAATGTATTTGTACAGCTGCTTGTGTTAAAAATATATCAACAGTGTGTCCTGCTGGACAGCAGATGAAATATACATGTAATATTGTAACTGCTGAAATGTAAATATTGTAACAAAGGATATTGGAAGAGAGGAGATTAATCTCAGTCCAGCTAACTTTGAAAATAGTTTGAAATTAAATTACCTGGCTTTAGGTCATAAAGATTGTATCTTGCCGTTCTCAATGCAGCCAGAACAAAATGTCTGTACTAGGAAGCTTTCTGTATTGTCTTTGGAGTGAACTAATTGCTACTCTGGAAGGGTGGAGGTTGGACATTATGTTATGACTTCCCGAAGCTGCAACAGATCTTAGCAAGCTCTGTTTGTGCGCATTATTGACACGTGCTAAATCCTGGCAGCTTCTAGCCAAGGGGTAGCATGGGAACCAGAAGTCAGATAACCAGATGCATGTGATGTCATTCTGTAATCTAGAACAAAAATTATGTTTAATACTAGATGAGATTGAAGTCACATTGCAGTCTGTTTTTGGAACCTGACATAGTAGGACCCCTCATCTACTTCATCTTGTCTTGCTTTAGTAAGTGAACCAAGGAATAGTAATTGTTTAGATATACATACATACATACATACAAAAATTTCAAGCACAGTCATTAATGCCCTTCTAGCTTGCCAATATACAAAAACACTTGTTCCTATAATAAGTGCCTAGGCTGTTCTTAAAAAGACCTAAACTAGTACTTGCTTTAATGTAATTTGGTAGTCTGTTCCATGCATCAGCTGCTCTGTCAGAGATCCCATAAGTACACTTCTCACCCCTATAGAATCTTGTAAGTAGGTTGTCTGATGATTCTCTAGTACTTTTTGATAACCCAAACATTTCCAGAGGTAGTTGTCTCTAAATGCCCTATAAACCTGAATAAGATCTCCTCTTAGATATCTGTAAGAGACACTGTGTAAGTTCATATATTTTAGTCTTTCATAATAACTTAAATATTCACATCCATGGATGCCCTCTGTACTCTTTCCAGTTTCCTCATGCTTGTTTTCTTATAGGGTTTCCATATTGTTATTCCATACCCAAGTTTGGGTCTAATGTAACTAACAAACAATCACTTCATCATTTTGATTTCCTAGACTTTATAAATCTTTTTATATAACATATTGTTCTATAACTATCATTAAGCAATTGGTTGATATGATTAGAAAAACCCATAGCTGGATCTACCCATATACCCATGTTCTTAAATGAGTCTACAGTTTCAATCACTGTGTGCTGCGTTAAATATTCACCTTTCAGTTTATGTCTCCCACATCTCATATGCTTAGTTTTTGATGTATTTATCAGCATATTATTCTCCTGTGCCCAAATGGTCAATTTAGTCAAGTTATTTTGCAGGTATGCCTTATCTGTAACCCATGTAATCAGTTTACCAAATTTCAGGTCATCTGCATATAGACTGTAGAACACCTCAGAAGAAAAAGTTAGGTCTGAAAGATACAATATAAACAAGTAAGGGCCTAGGACAGAGCCCTGTGGGACACCCTAATTCTAACCAAGGATTTCACCTGTCCAGTTGCTGTATGATACCTGCCATGTCTTATTTGTAAGCCATGCAGCTATCCATCTTATCAAAAGTACATAAGTACCTAGTTGTACTAATTTATTGATCAGTGTTTTGTGTATTTCCTGTCAAATGCTGAAGTTAAATCTATATAAATTACATTGTAGCACAATTTTTCCTTCATAGCTGTTATTATATTGTTATAGAACATCATGTTACAGGTGGTAATAGATCTATTTTCAACTTACGCATACTGATATATGGTTTCAAGTCCCAACCTATCCAATTCTGACAATAACTTAATCAATATTATCTTCCCTATTATTTTTCCACAACATGAAAGTAGACTTCAGAGTCTATATGACTCTGAGTTTGTCAACTCTTCTTTCCCTTAAAGACAGGTTTAATAAGCACAATTCCAATCTTGAGGAAACTCCCCATATTTATTCGACCTAGTGAATAATAGACATAAACTGTAAATTCTTGCTGAAGTGTTCTCAGGTCATTGTTACTAATTCTGTCTCCCCCCTGTGCTTTGTTTGGCTCCAGTTTGCATAGTTCTTTTCCAATATAATCTAATTTTATTCGAGTATCTGGAGTTACATGGATGTCACTAGGACAACGTATTACCGCTTTTGTAGTGCCAAACTGTTTTGCATAAGTTTTTGTAAACATATCTATAATCTGTGTCTGAGAATAAATTTTAGAAACTGCACACAGTTTTTAAATTTGTATGTCTTTACTCCTTCCACATCTTATGTATCTATTAAAAGGTTTCCTATTACGCTCACTATCTTTATATAAATTTTCTTCAATTTTTTCTTGATCTAGTCTCACACTATCCTTAATCTGCTTGTCTGGTTTGTTTATTTCAGTTTTCAAAGTTGTAGTTCAACCTGTCTTCCATTTCTTATATTTTTTTGTCTCTCACCATAATCAGATATCTTGTTCTTATGGAAATATATCCCCCTGATGCTATATGCCTAGATCCTGATGTGAAACTTTATTTTTTTTTATTTTTTTGCACTCAAACAGTTTCTCTTTCAAAACTTTCCACATTCCATCTGCAGTTTTCCACTAAACACCTCACTCTAGTTAGTTTTGCATAGTGACTGTTTTGCTTCTAAATAATCTGTAATTAGCATTTTGTGCATTGGTTTAGATTTCAGTTTGGCAGAATTATCTACCAACAAATTAAACTTTATAACCCCATGATCGCTGCACATCAATGCTGGTAAAACTTGACTTGAAGTCACAGTAATTTCTTTAGAAACACAATGTCAAGTATGTTCCGTCCCCTGGTAGGTTTTTCTTTTTACAGTCTGAAGCAATTGTTGTTCCTGAATATACATTGTGAATAATTTCCTTACTAACGTTGTTGAATCAATATAATCCCACTCTGTTTCTGATAAATTTAAGTCATCAGCTAATATTCTTCCCTCCTGTGTTTCATGTAAGAAATGTATGACTTCCTCTAGGTCATCTGCACTTGAGTTTAATGGTCTATACACTCCAACAATTGTTATATGTTCCAGGGTTGTCTTTACTGTCACAGTTACACAGTATATAGTATTGGTATTATCACTGAACATGTAATAATCACAGGACTCATAATTATCTTTAATCCCCATCATAATACCTCCACCTGATATTTTTGTTAGAATGTCTGTTACAGTAAAAACATTTATACTCTGACAGAACTAGTTTCCAGTCATTGTTCTTTAACCATGTTTCACAGACAATAACAATATCAATCTTGAGGGAATGCAGCAAATTTTCCAATAAAAAAGCTTTATTATTAATGTCCCTAGCATTAACAACCATCAGAGATGCATCAAATGTTGCTATCTGTGAAGTGTTACATTTTTGACCTGGCACAAATCCTGCTTAGTGTTTGTCAAATATTGCAAAATATCTGCTGAAAAAATTATCTTCCCTGATCTTGACAAATGCACACCATCTTCTCTGAACACGTGTACCCAAAACTAGGCTTGGATGCTCTTCACATTTCCATTTTTTAAAACAGGACATTTTTTTCCATGTGGGTATTTACCCAAAAAATCTTTTCATTCACAGTGACCATACTATGCTTTCTACAGGTGATTTGCAAAAAATACATGTAACACCAGTACAAGTCAAGTCAAACGTCACGTCAAGTCAAAGAAAACTTCACTGTCATTCAGAACTATTGACCAGTGTGGCTGAACGAAATTACAATGCTTCGTTCTCCATGCAGGAAACAGTTGCACATACACACAGAGAAAATTTAATAAAATATCACAGTAGGAATTTAATAAGTAGCAATTAGTAAGTACCCTATACCTCTATCCCAGCTTGTGGTGTGCCAGAGAAGAGACATTCTTAGTTTTTTGGGATACCAAAGGAAGTTGAGTAATAAGTTATTCATATTCTGTTTAATTTTGACAGGTGGGGGAATTATTAGATTGGCCAATGAATAAGATTTTAGGTAAAAGTATCATTTTGATTAAAGTTAGTCTGTCTTCAAATGTGAAGAAGAGTCTGTTCCAACTGTCTATTCAACTAGTAATTGAGTTTATAAGATGAACTCATGGCATTTTCTGAGGGACTGAGAAACCTCAGTGTTCTCTTACTGAAGACACTGGCACATTCTAGCAATAGTCTCAGAGAAAGAGCAACCCCACAGGAAGAATTGGAAACTGATTTTTCCTCAGAGTCTGAAACAGAAATCTGAGGGAAAAAATTTATCCATCCCTGCATTTATCTGTTCAGATTCAGAATCTTGAATCTCTTCAGGAAAACAGAATCCCTCTGTTTTGTTTTGTTTTACATAAACTACTTTACAAGATGATCAATACCATTAATTAAACTCTCAGCCAGATCTAGTAAACTACTCCTAAAGAAAGAAATTTGAAGAGGAGTAGACACCTGCTTGGTTTTCTTTAGCTTTTTGACAAGAAGAATGAGGCTAACTGTGTTACTAATTGCAGTGGCTGCTTCTCCAGGGATGGACACATCATTCCCATGCTCACCATCCCAGGACCAGCAAGAGTGGCTCTCCCTTGCCCACTAAGGGGACTCTAATAGTCATAGAGGATGTGGCTAAACCCTGGTCCATAGTGAGTGTAGGGGCTAAACCTGAGGGATTTGGAATAAAAGATGAGTGGTCTATGGTACACAAAATGGCCATAGCACAGTCAACCAGCTGCGGCTGAAGCAATTTGCTAGGCTGCTGTGATGGCAAAGGCTGGTTGCTTGACTTTTTCTTTTTGTGGCTGGAAGAAGGATTGACCATGGGACTGGTAGTCTGTTTCATGATCAAGCCATGAATGGTGCATCTTAAAACTACGAGTCCACAAAAGTTTAAAAAAAAAATATATATATATATATATATATATATATATATATATATATATATATATATTCACTTTAGAACATCAAAAGCCCATAACACTGAAATTCAAAACATTGAGACCAAAATCTGGAACATTCAAAACACTGAAAACTCAAAACACTGAATCCCTATAGGGTTGCCAACCATCCAGAATTCTTCCGGACTGTCTGGAATTAAGGGACACTGTCCGGAAGAATGGAAAATGCCTGCGCTGTCCAGAAAAAATGGTGCACTGTGCATATTTTCTTTTAGTTTACAAAAATTACATTTTTTTAGGGGTGTTCTTCTTTAAGAACGCCCTTTGCATCTGGGTGCAGGAGCTGAAAACAGTGTCTTTGCGACTGTTGTTTATGGACGGTCTGTCTACTATCTTCCGCATGCATGGAATTTGAATTATAAAGACGTTTGGACTGTATGCTGAAAAGCCCCAGGCAAAGCACGAGTCCGGCTGGTGTTTGATCTTCTCTAATCCAACTGCAGCACATGCAAGTTCCATTTTTTTTTTGTTTTGTTTTGTTTTTCCTCAGCTTTAACCTTTAACTGAGGTAAGACTCCTTTCTCTGATCAAAGCATACTTGTATATTGATCTAGAAGGCTGTGTGTGTGGGCTCTACTCCCACAGCATATAGATGGATTGCTCAAGCTCATACTGTGTTGTATTTTAATGGGGCAGGGTGCTGCAGTCCTGAGTATGTCCTCCTATGATGCCTAGTAACTAAGAACCTGTTTTCAGTTTGCCATCCATTTCCTATTGCATTTGCAATATTACCAGCTTCCCATTTTTTAACGTAACATAGGCAATCAATTCTTTAAGGGCAGCATGCATTGATTTGTAGATGAAACACTGAAATATAAAATTGTTTGCTAGTAGCAACTTTTCATTAGTTGCAGCTCTCTTTAATAATGTGGAATTATTTAGATGATGTTTTACTTCTGCAGAGATTGTGCATATTGACTGATATTGGTGGATTTTAATGACAGAAGTATGAGTGGCCATTTATGGTTGAAAAGTTCTGAATTAGGCAGTTTTGTCATTATTGGTTCATGTGTTTTGTTTCAATGCTTATTGGCAAAATGTTTACAGCTATAAATTTAACACAGTTTAACAAGTGGTGATGTTACTGTCATCACATCATCACATCATCACTGTCAAAAATAATAAGGCTTGTTGAGGGCAATGTGTGTGTGTGTGTGTGTGTGTGTGTGTGTGTGTGTGTGTGTGTGTGTGTGTGTGTGTGTGTGTGTGTGTGTGTGTGTCTAAAAGCTGCAAGTTGAATGTTAGCCATATGTTTTTCATTCGCTTATCAATGAGAAATCAGAAGTGTACAGAAAAGTATCTATCATTTTTTGAGGGGTAGCTGATATATGAAAAGAGCACCTATAGCATTACATCTGCCTGATTACTGATGAGGCTTGATGGGCAGCAATGTCTGTCAAAGAGCAATATGGCTATCTTATTTATGTGAAGACTTCACTGTCACATCTGATGTACCCTCTCTAAAGGGGCATGCATAGTCATCTGGGACAGTATGTATGTGGGTGTTTTGTACTCAAGTACCCTATTAGAACTCTCTGGATTTTTAGTGTGAATTAGTTTAAGGGAACTAACATATGGCCATTTTCATACAGTTAACATATCCAACTTTTTAGAGGATTGTGTTGCCACAGCCTGGCAATATACCCAGTTTTTACTTGGGGGTAGGTGACCATTACTCACAAGGCAGTACAAAAGTCATATTCATAATATATATGTGCACTACGTTCTTATTAGACCAGAAGTAAAACATAATTTTCTTTCACCATTCAAGACAACATTTCTGTTACTCCATACAGGGTGTGTATGAGAGCACTGGACTCTATCTACCAATGCAAACATTGTTCTGACATGTACTTTAGAGTTGAAATGCATTCAAATACTTGAAGTTGGAATGGCATTAATAAGTGTGTCTCCCCAAACTTCTATCTGAATTCCCTGATTTTTTTTTATTGTAAACTTCTTTAGAAGACCTGGCAGAAGGCCACAGTATCTGTTTTCTGGCTGTGAGTATTTAACATCGACGCACAAGGCCAGGTGAGACTAATGTTCAAAATATATTTGCAAAAAGTCCTTATTATTCCAGGAGTACATTTTTATATCATTATCCAAAAGTATATTGTTACTCTTACTAGTAAATCCAATGTTTCAGAAAGCTTGTGTAGCTGCAGTTTGGCACTGGTTGTTTACAGACATCATAAAAGAAATATAGATCTGCACAGTACAAAGTGTGTTTTTGCTGCAAGTCATTTCTACCAAGTATGTAATGGTTCAGGTGATGGGCAGCCTAACAAAAAAGTGCTTTTAATATCTATGATCATATTACAGCCTGAAATTTAAGTTATCTCCATCACTAGGCTGCAGCTTATTCAGGTCTCTCAGTTGTGCGCTTCTGGGAATTTTAGTTAGTTTTTGCAAAGATGCAATCTGTGTTAAACATTTCTTTCTGGATTAATTGCCTTATTCCAAATTGTAAATGATGATATTATGACTGGCTTACTCAAACCTACAACTTACTGAGGAAGGCTTCATAAACCTCTTTCAGCAGCAGACCATGATATAGGCTAAAGCAATGGATGGTTTCAAATGCCATGTTGTGCTAATCTCATCACTGATGCTACTGGATAATACAACAACCAGGTTCAGCACTACCTTACTTGCATTTTTGCATGAAATTTCTATTCTGCTGTTATTGTTAATTCATCTCATACTGACACTATACAGCTTCTATCAGTTATAGGCTTCTGCTATGGTAGCAAATAGCTTAAAAAATGCTATGCTTTTTAAATCAGTAAGTGCTCCTCTTGCTCTCTGACCTTCCCACCCTTCAGCAGCTTCTGGCACCCATATTAACTCCTTCCTTACACTGGGGCAGTTCAATATAACTTGACATTATTATGATTAGAGCAACAATTCTGCTATTTAAGTATATCAGTAATATGCCAGTTTTGTTTCATTAGATATTCTACATGAGCATGAGTGTACCAGTCCTACAGCTGTGTTGGCTAGTAATTTGTGTCTGCTAGCTGTTATTATGTATTAAAATTTAATACAATCAGGAAGGTGAATCAAAGAACTTTTGCACGCCTTTAAAAATGTGTGCAAGGGGCCTATGATTTGAAAAAACCCAAAAGTAAACTTAGTCCACCACTGACCAGATGCCTTTTCTTTGAATGTAGGCTTCAATGCTGTCCCAGTGAATGTGAGTTTTAAAGGCAAAGAAGTATTAAAGCTATGTCTGTTTATGAGAGACTGTATTGCTTGTTTAGCAAATGTCTATTACTGTTTGTGCTGTAAAATTCGAAATAAAAGTTTTACATTAAATCTGAATATCTGTAATCATTGTAGAAGTAAAGCAGAAAACAGTATGCACAGAGTTTTGAACAGTATTTATGGCAACTGGGGAGAAATTGAGAGATGGCCAAGTAATGGGACACCGGAATGGCTGCGTGTGTGTGTGGGGGGGTAGCGCATGTGTGTGTGGGGGGGCGCATGCGTTGGGGGGGGGGGTACCGCATTTTGCTTTCCTGTGCATGTTCAGAATTTTTGACATGAAAAGTTGGCAACCCTAGAATCCCATAACATTGAAAAAACATAGGAAAACAACATTTAATATATGCCAGCACAACTACTTTACTTACAGAAACAAATAAAAAAAACATATTGCACTACCTCAAATATAAGCAGGGGGCAAGCCCCCCTGCACCCCCACTCCCCCTGCTACTTAAAAATATCAACTCCAAGATCGCACTACACAGAACAAAATGGCAAACATACCATTCTGAGCTTCTTGACTGCCTGTTTAAATTGTAAAAAACTATCCTCAACCTTCTCTTACAAACACTACTTCATTGTTAAAACCTTACAAATTACTATATAGATCTCTGATATTTACTGGAGTTTCATAGGTAACCTCAGTCATGTTCCCTTCTTACTTGCTATACTACAACATAACACATCTTAGTGTAGTGTAGTGCGATCTCAGAGTTGATATATTTAAGTATTTAAGTACCAGGGAATGTGGGGGGAGCAGCCCCCTCACATGGGGGGTGCAGGGGGGCTTGCTCCCTGCTTATATTTGAAGAACTGTAATATGGTTAGTGTTTTTTATTTCTGTATGTAGTTGTGCTGGAATATAGTACATGTTGTTTTTCTATATTTTTTCACTGTTAAGGGATTCAATGTTTTGAGTTTTCAGTGTTTTGCATTTTCAGGATTTTGGTCTCAAATGTTTTGAATTTCAGTGTTATGGGCTTTCGATTTTCTAAAATAAATCCATATATATATATAGGATTACAATTAGAATCTTGATGTGGATTCGGTTGAATCCACTTTAATGGATTCGGTTGAATCCACTTTAAATGAAGTCCGGAGGTCTAATGGTAACAATGTTGAACTCCGATATAGTCCACCACTGCCTTCTCAGTCTTCCTTTCTTGAAATGTTCCATATCAGTGATTTTCCATGGCTGACCACATTTTCTTTATTGTTGGTGTTGTTTCCTGGTTGGGTTCTTGTTTTGCTCCGGACCCTGGATGGATAGCATGCATTCCCTTTCTCCTTGGCCATAGGTAAAAGGAACAGATGAAAAAGCTGATTCTGCTTCCTTTCATTGGTATTATTTGGCTCCCTCTAGTGGTTGCTGTTTCATTTGGAGCCTTTATTAACATTGGATCGTCCATTTCATTCCATTGATTACATCCATTATTTACCTCTTTTCTTCTAGCCCCTTGCTGTTGAATTGTATCCATTTTCCCATTGTTAGGGGTTCCTTGTATAATATTGTGCCCTACACTTTCCAAATTGGAGGCACTTGGTGCTATGTGCGAGTTTCATCTAATGACTTCTTCATACTGGTTCTCTCCATTCTCAGCCATGTAAATACAGGTCCATTTTTTTAAGTCATTCCTAGCTCGCTCATTCTTCCTAGCTACAATTTTTTTTCTCTTCAAGATGTTAAGAGAGTCCAAGATGCCACTGAGCTTTATATCCACCAACTCTGATGGAAACTCATCATATAGTTTATTTTGCATTACTATAACTTTATCATATAGTAGCCTTTCCTCCAGTCTCAAGAAATCTATAATGAGCCTCATGTAGTTGAAGCTTATATCTATGTTCATTTTTTGCCATCTCTTTAATAGTTCCTCATAGGTCGGCATTTTAAACACTCCAAGACCTCTTGGGACTATCTACAATCTCAAACATGCTTCTAGATGGTATCTCTGAAGATGAAGACATCTGAGCTTAAATAACGCATTTTCAAGTTGTATTACTTTGCTATTTAACAATATCACATCAGCAAGCTCATTTATAGGTTGGCTATTTTTTGAAATTATATCATTCAGCAGTGGATTTGAGTCATCTTTTAGGCTACTTATGAGTCTCTCAATGCGGGCATTACCTGATTTCCTGCTAGTGTTCACTCTCGGCATATATTCAAGCTCTACATCGGGCAAGCCCCCTTCAGCCATCTCTTTGGGTTCTCGTAGAAGAAATAAGTAAATAAATCCACACAGCAGCAAAGACAAGAAACACCAAATAAATATCCCACTCCACAAAATATTCGAAACAACAAGCATGCAAAAAAGCAGGACAAGACGATGGCCACCAAATTATAAGTTTTTCAAAGCAATTTAATAGAATCCAAGGATATAAAACGTAAGCGCTTTCACAGTTTCTATGACTGCTTCTTCAGACGTTAATACCCACTAAAACACTGTTTCATTAAATACTATTGCACCTTACCTAATAGGAACCAACATTAATTAGTTCATCTGTAATTTAAAGCAGTATAAACAATAATACAAAATGCCAAGTAATTTAGAATAGTATATTCTAAAAAAATAACACAATATATATATATATATATATATATATATATATATATATATATATATATATATATATACTAAAGACACATTT
The DNA here is from genome assembly GCF_019279795.1 of Protopterus annectens. Classification (NCBI taxonomy): domain Eukaryota; kingdom Metazoa; phylum Chordata; order Ceratodontiformes; family Protopteridae; genus Protopterus; species Protopterus annectens. The sequence goes on along the minus strand of NC_056727.1, from coordinate 2,013,031 downwards.
GCAATAAAAATGTTGCATAATTTAAACAGGAGTATATAGTGTTGGTAATTAAAAAGTAGCTATCAAGGGCTGGTTCCCCTTATCTATGCAATGGTCTAGCTTTTAAAACAGGCTTTATGGGAACCTTGTCATTCAGTCCACTACCATTATCTGCTTTCGATCTAATTATCCATAGTAGCTCATTGAGCTCCATTTTATTTCTAATGTCTCTACCTCTACCATCCATTCTAGTTTCTTCCATAACCATAAACATAAACCTATGCATATCCCCCTTGCTAACAACATGCTTAGCCAAAGCATTATTGTTTGTTTTAGTACTTATATTATAAGGATGTTCCCTTATCCTATTACATAATCTAAGGTCAGTTTTGCCTACGTAGAATGCACATTCTATACAGTAGGCTAAATAGACTACATACATGGTGTTACACGTAGCTGTCAGTCTGAACACAAAAGTCTTATAAAAATCAGGATGGAAGAATTGTCCTGATGTATCTATGTACTCACAAAAATTGCATTTATTACATAGCGTGGTTGTTAGGTTTATATTCAAATCTATCTGTGTGTCTTTACCTATGGAATAACACAATTTCTTTTTTAAGGATTTCATGTTCTTATATATAGAATTTGGAGTATTGCCTACTAGTTTCTGTATTTGCTTTGCAGCTAAGACTGGCCAAAATGTCCTACAGGCATTATTGCACTCCTAACATTGCTAGAGTAGTAAACTGGCAACCTGACTAAACTTTGACTTTGTTTACCCTCTATATGAGAATCCATGTCATTTATAGCATCAGAAAAATAAAATGTTGCCTGTATATGTATTTTTTCTTTCACCTCATTCACAGTGCTTAGCACCTTCTGGGTATTATATCCCCTATTAATACATCTACTTTCTAACTCTGTCATTTCATTAGGACGTGGTCTTCTCTCTCACATATCCTCATGGCTTGTCCCCTCACTTTATTCTCAAATAAGTGAGGTGGATGCATAACACTACTATGTAATATGTTATTTCTATAGCACATCTTCCTATGCACTCTTGCACTAACTTTATAGATTTATATACATGCATATCCAAGTAGGCTATCTCCTGATAAGAATAATCCATAGTAAATTTCAAAAATTATGTGGTTTCATTGATAAACATATGGAAGGTTTTTAATTAATTTTTCAGTACTTTGCCATACCAAAAATAAATCATCGACAAACCGTCAATAGAATCTTACTTGCTCTCTATATGATCCTTCTACTATAGTTTGCTGTTCCCATGTTTCCATGATCAGATTGATGTAGCTATTTGCACACAATGTGCCCATAGCCACACCATCCAATTGTAAATAGATATTTTTATTGAACATAAAAACATTATTTTCTAACACTGTCTCCATTAGGAGACATAGCAAATCGATAAACTTCCTGTCATATTCGCTATTTCTGATCAGGTACTGCTGTAACATTAATATTCCACCTTCATTAGGTATCTTGGTAAAAAGGGATTAGACATCCAGTGTTACTAAAATAAGATTCCCTATTTCTGCCTGACATTTAAAAAATATATATATAAATTACTCAGAAACAACTTAGAATCATGTAGTATAGTAGGATTACTATCTAACAGTGGTTTAAATTTTTTTATCTAAGAATATTGATATTGGCTCAGTACACCAGTTTCTTCCTGACACAATAATTCTTAATGGAGGATATGTGGGATGCTTGTGTATTTTTGGTACACCATGTATGACAGGTATCAGAGGTTCCTCTATCAGAAAGTACTTGTATAGATGATGTTCTATAGTTCTAGACAGTAAGCACTCATTAAGCATTCTATGCACTCTATTCACCATTCTATCTACCTCTCTATAGTCAATCATTATATATGCGTTGTCATCCATTAACATTGTCTTCATACTATTAACATAATGCTCATAATCCATAATAACAACCAGTCCACCCTTGTCTGCATGACATATTACTGTCTTGTTGTAAGTTAGACAGTGTCATATGTTCCTCCTTTGTTAGTTTATTGTACAACCTAACACCTGTTTTACATTCATTGTTTTCATTAACATTCTTATACAATTCATCTATACATAACTTCTCAAACACTTCAAGTACTGGGTGATGAATATACTCATTTTTAAATTATGCTAAATTTTTATTGTATTTTTATTGTATCTGTGTCTTTAGTATTTATATATATATATATATATATATATATATATATATATATATATATATATATATATAGTGTTATTTTCTTAGAATATACTGTTCTAAATGACTTGGGATTTTGTATTATTTTTTATACTGCTGTTTCTTTAAATGACAGATGAACTAATTAATGTTGGTTCCTATTAGGTAAGGTGCAATAGTATTTAATGAAACAATGTTTTAGTTGGTATTGACGTCTGAAGAAGCAGTCATAGAAACTGTGAAAGCGCTTACATTTTATATCCTTGGGTTCTAGTAAATTGCTTCAAAAAATCTTATAATCTGGTGGCCATTGTCTTGTCCTGCTTTTTTGCATGCTTGTTGTTTCGAAAATGGTAATATAGTTTGTTGTACTTTTTATTAATACAAGTGCCTATGATTTAAGTGACAATTTAATAAAGGTGTTTATAAAAAAAAAAATAAGACAGTTTTAATGTTAGGTGCCTGTAAATATTCAAACAGGAAGTTTAGGGTACACACCAACATTCAAGTCAAACTGTATTTGAAAGCTGTTAAGTTGAATACATTCAAGGAGGGCACAGAGGACTCTACAAAATTATATTTTCTTCTCATCTGTAATTTTCCTCAATAGGATATAAATGTGCAGCCAGAGTCTGTATACTATCCAGTCTGGTAAAATGAGGGCTGCAGCTTTGTTGTTTGCAATTTATATCTTTCTCTTAATTTTCAGTGACTGACATCAGCAGAATTCACTGGAGATGCTTGTTAGTAAGTCTGATCTAGTTTCTTTACTACTTGTTGAATGCAAACTGGATGAGGAAACAACTTGCTGAGTATAAAGTGACAAAGTTGAACTTCCAGATTGCAATTATTCATATGAAATCATAGCTGATGTGGTTTCTAAGCATATGTCAACAGTGATGTCTTTATTTTGTCAGATTTGTCCCCTCTTTGTGTATGTGTGGCACGCAGTTAGTATATATAAGTTTTGGGAGGGTCTATATCAGGTCTTCTAAAAACATTTACACCCAAAGCTAGATTGTTGACACATACTCAGTGAAATTCACTTCTGCAATTCGCTGAATACTTAAAGGGCAAAGACATAGCTGGCCAACTACACAACTTTGCCCTTTTCTCCATTATAGTGCAATCTCAGAGTTGGTATATTTAGTTGGGGAGAGGGGCACAGCCCCTACATGGGTGGGTTTGGTTTAGGTAGATTTTGGTCCGTTGGGTTGCGAAGCAAGTATTTGTTTGCCCTTTAAGTATTCAGTGAATCGCAGAAGTGAATTTCGCTGAATACATGTCGACGATCTAACGTTCGGTGGACAGGTTTTTTGAAGAAGTAATATAAATTCATTTAGGGAGTGGGGTGTTGGCCCAGTACATGGTGATGCGGGGGGGGGGGGCTTGACCTGGGCAAAAAATACTTGCAATTAATATTCTTGTTGGGTTAATATCTCAAGAGTTGTGCTTGATGAACTGGTTACTCACCTAGTTATAACGTGACAACTCATACTGGAAGTATGTGATCTGACTGGAAATCAGTACCTTCAAATCTGAGTTCACAGATCTCCCAGAATAGTGTGGACTGCTCTCTGATTGTATGAGGTGAGCAGCTATCTCCTTGTCTGAAGTGTGAGACCTGATTATGTAAGTCCTAACACTTCAAAATAGATTGCAGTTCAAACAAAAACTGAATTTTCAAACTTGCTATTATACCTTTCAAGTATTTTTATGGCAATTTCACATTCTGCATTCTTAGTCCTAGCTACTTATAATTTTAAGACCACTGTTTATTATAGTATGGAGAATATAGTGAGGTATTAACATTTTAAACATAGCATATATTTCCCATATTCTTGATGTCAGTGTTTGCATTTGAAGTCCTTGGAATTTGAAAAGTCACCTGAAGTAGCAACATCAAGCGGGGGAGTTTGACTGTTTTGGGATTTTGTTCAAAAGTGAAACAACAAGTGATTACAGGACTGACCAGCTGATGGCAGCAGCAGTCAAAGTACTGCAGGCATAGTAGTGGACTATAGTGATACTATGAGAACCGAGCCACAACATGGAACTTTCAATATATTAGTCTATGTTGTTGGTCATGAACTTTGAATAGTGAACAAAAGGATTAGCTCATTTACAGAAGTTGCAGAAATGAGAATCATCTGCAAGACAGCTGGGATCACTATGTGGCACAGTGAGGGGTTTAGCAATCTAAGAAGATCTCACAATACTGCCACTACTCTACCAGGCTTGTTAAGGTGGTTAAAGATTTACTTGAGAATGCTCACCCTGAGCACCTCCTATAAGAAGTATACCAGGCATGGCCACTGGTATGAGGTCCTGGGTAAATCTTTGATATTCTTGAGTGACTGTACCTCTTAGTTTGTGTGGAAGCACTGTGGAGTACAACTGGATGTGCTGAAGACTGTAACTGCGGATAGGAAAGCCTGATCTGCCCTACTCAGCTTCCTATCACCTTTCTCATCACCAGTAAAGGCAACTTAAAAATGGATGGATAAATCTGAGAAGTACCAGTTCATTTCCTATGGGCTGATTCCAAATCAACAAATCCTTGAATTGTTCTGACTTTAATGTATAATTCACATAGCAACATTCTTCTGTGCTTCCCTTAAATCTAGTTATTGCAAATTTTAGCAGTACAGTTAGCATGGCTGGCTTTTTATTCCAGAAGACATGAAACAATTAAATAACTGAATTATCACCTGTCTGCAATAACTCTTGTACATTCATGTTTAAAAAGTGCCAGTAAAATAAAGATGCTCTGGCATTCTTCAGATTTTATAGTCAGCATTCCTTGCCAGATCCGCGACAAGTCTCGAAGATTGAAGATATAGTGAAACTTTGATGGAGTTGGTAACATCTTAGCCTGAAAAAAGAAACAAAAATTTGTTATTGAAAAAATACATAAAACATTACTTTTTGCTGTCATAAGTCACAATACAGTCTGGAGTTAACAAGCTACTTTATTAACATCCCTTTTGTGTAGCGCATCCTTCACAGTACAAGACCAAAAGTCACAAACCCCACATTATGACTGTCCTAGAAAAACAATAGGTAGCCATAAAATGACATTTATCAGAAAGTACCAAAAATAAAGAATCAATGGTATTAACACTTTAAAGGAGTGAATAGGCATGTTTTCAATCGGACTACAAGACCATTTAATCTAGAACTGACAAATTTGCTTTATAATTTATTGGTTAGTCCATTAACGCTCCTCATATGGCATGTTTTCTTAGTGCTCTTCCTGTTCATAAGATAATACTTTATTATTATTTTGAAATCAGCCTGAAAAGTCCTACAAGCGAACAAAAGTGCTAATATATGCATTTTAATAAGTTTACTTATTAATGGTTTGGCATTCTGGTGCAAGCTAAGTGTATTTTTAATTTTAATCATCTTTTTGTTTCTCTGTGAAGAAAATTTTAAGAATAGTTCAAAATTTTATAGTTTGTACACAGAGTATTATCCATTTGTCAGGTTTCACTCAATGTGGTGACCAGAGATTACAACATTCCAATTGTCAAAAGATTATAGAATTTGGCACTGATACTGAAACAAACCAAGTATACATTTTAATAGTATAAATAATAAAATATAAAAAATATGAATATGTACACATACACCTATATATATATATATATATATATATATATATATATATATATATATATATAGGGCCAGATTCAGGAAGCCTCCGTGTAAGAGTTATAACTCTTACACGGAGGCTGCAGTTAAACGGTGTGATGTCAGCATGTCATGCATATGCATGAGGTGCATGAGGCATGCTGAATCACACTGTAACTCTTACACGGTCCGTGTAAGACAGAAGGGGGCGTGTCCGTTGGCTAAGCCCTGCAAGCGGACACGCCCCCAGAAGTCTATAATGGCTGAAAGTAAACAGCCACGAGAAAGGCCATGGAAATGTGATTAAACACACTACACAACACATGCCCCCACAGACCAGCAATGTAAAGAGTGAACAGATGTTATAAAATGAAAATAAAAACTGTTTTATTTTTTTTAAACCCCGTAAATGTTTGCTACTGTGTGCCATGTGCGGGTGTGCTACTAGCGCAACTGCAGTTAGCAATCAGTGGAAAAGGATATAAGAACTAAATATGCAAAGTAAGCCAAGAAGTAATAGCATAGCGGTAGAGTTGTCGGCTTGAGAGCAGGCAGGCAAGGTTCGAGCCCACACAACAACCTTTTTTTTTTGTAAATAAGCACTAAAAAGGCCCCTGACAGTATTGTACAACTGTAAAAGTATTTCCTTTTGTAAAATGGAATGAAATGGAGCATATGTTTTCAAGTAATACAATAATAAAAATATGTAGAAATGTACTGATAGCTAAACTGCAGTGAGACAGAGTGCCCGTAGCTAAGTAGTGTTTCACAAACTGCAAACTGCTTGCCCGTAGCTAAGGACTGGTTTAACAGGCTCAAACTGTGTGCAACTAGCTGTGCTTAGTTTAACATGTGTGTTACTAGCCAATTAAGGTGTAACCCAGCGCACACCGTTTGCGCGACGCGCCCACAAGCTAACCGGCAGTGCGCATGCGTGAGCTCCGCAAACGAGCAGACCAGGTTTTAAAGTGCTTAAAAGTGCTTTTGGCATGTTTGATTGACAGGTCCTGAAGTCAATTCTAGACAGTCATAAAATTTAAAATTCAGTGGTCAGATTTGAACCCAGGATACCATGCACTAGAGTCAAGGTACTAAACCACTAAGCCATGACAGCAGTACTTAGAAATGCAGAAATAGCATATATATAGGATGTAAGCCAAAATGGAGCATGATAAAGCAGTTTCTGTGAAGTAGATACAATTCTAAACTGGCCAATCATAGAAATGTGCGGGAAAATCGGCATATATAAGCCCCATAGGCGGGAATACACAGCATAAACGATTGTAGAATAGACCTGCAGGCAGAATGAGTGGAGTAGGGAGGGACGTTGCTTTCGAGCACAGCGGTGGGGCGTTGAGGAGTCCAGATACATGGTCTGGCTCCTAGTTCACCATCATGAGGCCCAACTCATGCAGGGCCAGGTCTCATGGGGAGCGTACAGGGCGGAGGCATGGGACCAGTTGGCTCATGATCTGACCAGTGCTACTGGCATTCCACGCACTGGTGAGCAGGTCCGTCACCACCATGCGGACCTGAAGCGACGTAAGCAAGACCAGTTGACCCAATGGATCCAGGAGGCCCGGGATATGCCCAACGCCCCACTACTGAGTAAGTTACATTTTACTTATGTATGTAAGGAATTCAACTAGCTGATACCAAGGAGATGTGTATTCCAATATTACTTGTTTTGTATTACAGCTGCAGGTGTCCGCTCTGTGAATCGAATGGCACATGACCGCAGGCTGGTGCGGCTGCGCCACCATGCAGGTTAGTAACCCCACCTAGTACTTGTAAATAAATATTATAGTGTAGCATGTAGCAGAACACTGCAGTGTATTGATTAAAAGTAATAGAATGTGCAAGCAGCAAGTAAAAGTCTGCAGGTATGGCTGCAACAAGTTCATCAGTATGCAAGTGAAACTGGAAATATAAGTGATAGAAATAAATAGTGCTGTAATACAGATGTCCCACCATTAATTAAATGTAGTATAACCTGCAGTAGTCTCAAGAGTACAGCTTCAGAATCTGAGGTAATCACATGTGAGATATATCCCCTGTTGAAATGCTGAATCATGACAGAAGTGAGGCTGCTGGAAAGTGTTGGAATCCCCACAGGTCTAATATGTGAACAAAGCCTAGAAGTACCAACCTGAACTGTGAAATTGCAGGATGTGTGAGAGTGACAGAAAGGGTCATGTATCAATGAATAACGTAGTAATAACACCTGAATATATAAGCTTCAGTGTGGTTCTACAGAACTAAATGCATGTGGGAATTAAAACTTAACATCCCAAACTGATTTCAGTGTGTCTGACTCTTGAATGTTCAGGCCAAAATCTGTATATGGTGATCACAGTCAGCAATTTGCAGATAGAATGAATGATTGTCTGACATACTAAACATCCATAGTTGTCCCCTGCCCTGTCATCAAAGTGTAGCAGGATGATGTATCTGATCAAATTCAAAATAACTAGGATAGTGATGTATCTGTAACAGGTCTAGCATGACAGTCAAGTAAGAATCATTTGGAAAGTATCACCCACAAGTTAATTGTGTTTCTATTACAAATGTATATCAATGTATAATTTATGAATGTGTCATCATTTTCTTTCTCCACCCCACCCTATAATTGCAAATTAAAAAACACTAAATATTGGTATGTGAACATTTCATTAACCATGGACATTTGTCCTGTTTCAAAAATATATGCATGTCTGTTGTTGCATGTGCCCTGGTCATACCTGCAAACCTGCAAACCTGATGGCCTGTTGCCATTAATCAACCCTGCATGTTGTTCGATTGTGTATTTCTGTTCAAATAATGCATGTGATATTGATATGCCCGTTGTTCAATGGTGTTAATATCTGGGTGTTTGTTTAATGGGAATACCAATGCATGCTGTTACAACTAATTTGAATGGAATAATATGCCACTAACCCAAACTAACATAACATACACACAAACCTAGAACGCTTGGGAAGGCAGGTCCCAGCGGACCCACCTCTCCCACCTCAGCTGGCGAGTGCACCTGGCACTAGTGCCCAGGCCGGACCCTCCTCCGGTGGCCCTGTGCCACCTTCGGGTGGAAGCGCTGCAGGGGATGGGGCCCATCCCCCTCTGCAAGCGTGGCCGGAGGAGCACGTCCACTCACCCTCCAAGGTGTCCGGTCTGTGGTGCGAAGGGAGATCCAAGACTCTGTTCTTGGGCCCCTACGCCAGCTTGAGGCCCGGTGGCACAGCTTACGGGCTTGCCCGTTGTCCCGCCTGCACAGCCCCCAGCACAGCCCTGTCCTGGGCTGTGAAGGAACAGTGGCAACTGCCTATGGGTGGGGATATCAGTTCCACTGTTGCCATCTGTGGGCTCATGTGCCTTGGATATCCCAACCTCCGTCCCCGTCAATTGTGTAACCCCCCCACATGTGTCATACACCGCCCCTGTATGCGTCTTGTCTGTCTTGTCTGTTAACCTACCCAACCTACCTCCCCAGCTATACCGACTACCTCACCTGACATACCACTCTCACCTGATAAAAAAAAAAAAAGGGCACTCTGTACCCACAAAAAATTACTCGCCATACATAGCTGTCCATGTTGCACACATGTCCGCTGGACATCGAAACTGTTAATTACAATTGGCTGTACAACAGGTATTAATGTTGTCCTGACACCTCTCTCAGGGGTGGAAGGTTCCAAATGTCACACCAAATTGCATACAAATGCACAGCTGTTGCTGAGAAAGACATGGGCAGCTATGGGTCTCACCTACATCCTTCCTGCAAATACCAAGCTTGTTTCCCTACTGTCTTACCCTCTTTGTGACCCCTTTTTCACCACTTTCCTGTCACCCCTTTTCTTTTCTTTCAAAGAAAATAGCTGGTGTGCTTGTGTGCTCAGAGCTCACCGCCAGTGCATGCATGAGCTCCGCAAACGAGCGCAGACCTGGTTTTAAGTGCTTAAAAGTGCCTTTGGCACTTTTGATTGACAGGTCCTGTACTCATTTCGAAAGAAAAATAAATTCCCACTGTCAGTCTCGAACCCAGGACCCTGGTAACACTAGTCTGTATGACCTACCACTAAGCCATGACTCTCATACAAGAACATAGTGCTAAAATAAATATAACATGTAATAGTAGGAATCAATATAAAGGTAATATAGGATGTGTACTACCCAAAGCATGTCAGGTAGATTTTAATGCCTGAATTACTGGATTCCCACACTAGTTTAGTGTTCACGGAAACAGCCCTGCTAATTGTTAGCTTGTACATAATAATGTGAGGTAATGTTCATATATGAAAGTATTATATGTACACACACATATATATATATATATATATATATATATATATATATATATATATATATATATATATATTAATACATGTGAAATATAGTGGTAGGTGTCAGTATTCACACACACTCACTACAGGAAACAGTGAAAATAAATGCAGCAACCACAATCTACAACACAGCCTGACTCCTGTGAGACTTAATAACCCTTTTAACTGCGTAAAGGTGCCTTCAGCACTTTGATTGACAGGTCCTATACTCAGTTTGAAAGAAAAAATATTCCTACTGTCAGTTCCAAACCCAGGACCTTGGTAACACTAGTCTGTATGACCTACCACTAAGCCATGACTCTCATACAAGAACATAGTGCTGAAATAAATATTACATGTAATAGTAGGAATCAATATAAAGGTAATATAGGATGTGTACTACCCAAAGCATGTCAGGTAGATTTGTAATGCCTGAACGACTGTATTCCCATACTAGTTTAGTGTTAACAGTAACAGCCCTGCTAATTGTTAGCTTGTACATAATAATGTAAGGTAATGTACATATATGAAAGTATGTATATGTACACATACATACATATATATATATATATATATATATATATATATATATATATATATATATATATATATTAATACATATGAAATATAGTGGTAGGTGTCAGTATCTATACACACTCACTACAGGAAACAGTGAAGATAAATGCAGCAACCAGAATCTGCAACACAGCCTGACTCCTGTGAGACCTACTAACCCCTTTAACTGCTTAAAGGTGCCCCCAGCACTCTGATTGATAGGCCCTATACTCAATTTGAAAGCAAAATATAAGCATACTAGTAGGCCCTACCACAAGACCATTGTAACACTAGTCTGTATGACCTACCAGTAAGCCATGACTCTCATACAGGAATATAGTGCTAAATAAGTGGAACATGTAATAGTAGGAATGAAGATAAAGGCAATATAGTATGTGTACTACCCAAAGCATGTCAGGCAGACTTTTACTGTCCCAATTACTGGATTCCCATACTAGTGTAGTGTTAACAGAAACAGCCCTGCAAATTGTTAGCTTGTACCCAATATTGTCAGCTAATGTACATATATGAAAGTATGTATATGTACACATATGTATATATAGCAATACATATGAAATATAGTCGTAGGTGTCAGTATGCATACACACTCACTACAGGGAACAGGCGAGAGAAATGCAGCAACCTGAATTCACAACACAGCATGAAGCATGAGAGATGTACTAACCTTCACACTCACAGAACACTGTCAACAGCATACCAGCATGGTCCACGCCCTTACAATCTGAAAGGGCAACGCCTATCTCACATACCCTTTTATAGCACTGTCCTGAAATCACAGTGAGACATGCAATCAGTACACAACTGGCTGTATGCAATTAGCCAATGCTGCCTTACAATTGGTGCAGAGGCCATCACATGGACCTATGCAGATACCTACAAAAGCATCCAGTACCCACACTCCACACATGCAATACAGTCATTGCACAAAACCTACTGAGAAAGAGAGAGAGAGACAGAGAGAGAAAAAAAATATATACAGACAGCCAGCAGCAAAACCAGCAGCAGCAGCAGCAGCAAGCAGCAAGCAGCACCACTGACACAGCAACAGCTGCCACAAACACAGGTAATGCAAAGTAGCAGGTTAATACTGTGTTTACTGTGACACCTCCAAATGTATCATAGTTCACTATCTATAGGTATGTCCATGAGATAGGTTGTGTGTACATAGTCCTGAAATATATACATATGTAATATTGCTGTACATGTTGCCCATACTTAAAACTTCCATAGCTTAGAACACAAGGCCAGTTGTGCATATGATGCAGTAGTTACCAGGGTCAGTAGAGGTTACTCCTCATTGGTGTGGGACCACTGTGTATGTATGGCACTGTTCAGGTACATATCCTGTAGTATGGCCAGGGATTAATATCAGTCTGTAATGTGGTGCTATGTCCTCCAGGGGTGAACGTAGCACACATCCAGGGATACCATTTTGTAACAGTGATGCTATGTGTTCTGCAATGTTGAGGGTGGCCCTCACCTGGACATGTGAGAGGATAGGGAGGTTACAGTCATCTGTGATAACTAATTCCACTTGTGTAGGAGAATGGGGGGGGGGGGTACCTGCACCTAAACTGTCTGCAACAATGTTGCCAATATCTGTGCATTTGGTGAATGTGAAGCATCTTAACACTGATGACCACAGATGCCTTGCCTTCATGTGAATCTGCCCTGTGCTGCAGTAGCCTCCTGCTATTGTTATACAATGTGCCTGTATCTGTAGTCCACTGGACAGGATAAATAAGTGGTGTGCATACGGTCTGGGTTAGATATGTGTGTGCACAGTACATGCACTATGTGGGATGTCTGTGGTAAGCTTTTGCAAAGGGGCCAGCAGTGTGTGTTGTGGCTTCCACTGGCCCAATGGGCTGCATGGATAGCATCACAGTCCTAACTAGTGAATAACTGTGTAATTACATGCATACATAGCAAGGTAGTGTACTGTGCTTGTGGTGTTGTTGGGATATGTATATCCAGGCTGAGTAATGTGTGTCCACATCACAGGGTTGGATGGCAACACACATCCAGTATGTAGGGATGAACACCCAGAGTGTTTCAGACGTGTCGCCTGTGCAGAAATATCTGGCCATTACCTGTGCATCCCCCACAACACACACACATGCAACATATGGCAGAAGTACTATAGCAGTACACATAGGTTCATAGGTTCATACTAGGCTATTTGCCCTAGGGCATTGATAAGCCTAGTAGAATGTGTTTGTCTTTCGCCACCCAATTACAATTTATGCTGCTATGCCCTTGTCCGACGTTAGTATACTGTGCCTCTGTCTAACAGTGACATAGAAGTGATACCGGGGTACAACTATGATCTCCATCCACTCATCCAGATTCCTATGGAAGAGAGTCAATGAGGGACTCTGCCTAACCTGTAGTGTGAGTTCATTACAGAGTGAAGGGAGCCTCTGGGTTAGGAATATGCCCCTCCAGCATGTCCTATTTATGTCAGTGCTGAGGTTCAGGTCTCCTGAGCGTGTGGCTGTATGGGACTTTGATTTCCTGAGGTGCAGCATGTTCATTACTTCTGGGTTGGACATGGCTGTATATGGCAGGCACAGATTGCCTCTGAACAGGCAGTATGCCACTGAGTCCAGCTGGATTTCCTTTAACTGGGCAGCATATGGCATCTGTTTGAGCCCTTTGATCCTCTTGATGAGGTACTGTTGGCCTTTACCAGTTGCTGTAGGTGTCTGGTTAGGTACATCCCAAAAGGTGCATTGTACGCAATTATAGGCCTGATGATGGATGAGTAAAGAGGCACAATGACCTCCCCTGCCGTACATGTGAATCCCTCATGATTAGCTGGGCTATATAACATGTCTTTCAATCCACGTTGGCCATGTGGTTGACAAATGACAGATTGCTATCAAGTTTGTTCCCCAGGTCCCCAATTACGTCTTCTGTACTCAATGGCCTAACACCTATGTGGTACTTTGCCACCAATGTGGAGGTGTGGGAATCTGCGTTGAATATTGATACTCCCCCTCCTTTGTTGTCTGGTCCAAGTGTTGGGGCCGACAAGAATGGTAACAGGTATAACTTGGTAGTGCTGGTGTGCTCCTGGGAAACCTGAAACAGGTTTATGTTACTGCACAGATATCGATGTCCATAATGCTAAGTAGGGTTTTGAGTGCGTGTATCCTGAGGTCTAGACTTCTGGTGTTGAGTAGCATCACTCTTACTTCCTCATCCTTTGTGATACGAATGGATGTGGGTTTGCCTTATGAGCCTTGCCTAATAAAGGCACTATGGGTGTAGCAAGAGCCTCTGCCAAAATCCAATAGGCCAGGGGTGACAGGTGCAAGCTGTCCCTAGCAAAGCATTGTGGCTTGTACAGCATACCACCCCAAGATGACAGGCATTGGCTCACCTGTGAATGACACCAGTACGTCAGTCAATTGTTGGAAGGGATCATCGTGCCTTGATATTGTGGCATCATTCTTGGTGAGGGTAAGATGCTACTCAAGGTCAGGGTCATACTGTCTTGGGCTACATGCTCAGAGAGCTCCTTACTGTCTCATGTCATGTAGTCCAGGGAGGTATGTGTCAGGTCATTCACACCAGCATGGACATTGAGTGAGTCATACCTGTACTTGCCTTGGAGTTACTTGAGTGTTTGTGTTATGTGGCGGGTCGTAGTGCCCGACAGGCTGCACACTGTGACCCTCACCTCGTTAAGCCTGGTGAACGTGATGTCAGTGTGCCTGATGATAGAGGCACCTAGTACAGGTGTATGAGGTGTGTTGTTTACTGTTAAGGGCTGTGAGTGTTCAGCACATTGGCTTTGTGAGATATGTGTTGCACGTGTTTGTTTCCGTGGTAGTGGTTGCTTGGGTGTCTGCTTTGGAGGTCTCTGCTGCATAGGCAGACCTGTAGTCTGAGCCTACGAGTATGTTCATGTGTGATCATGTGTTAGTTTTGCTGTCGTGGTAGGTCTATGTGAGACTGGAAGTGTAGTGAGTGTGGTTTCCTTCTCCACCTGACTGGTTATGGCAGTATTGAGTAGAGAGAGCCTAGCCTCCAGTTTGGTATATGGTTGCATCACTCACATGTGTTTGAATTTGTTGTTAGGAGGAGGGGGTTGTCTGTGTACATGCAGCTGTTATAACATTGCCTCTGGATTACCACACTCACCAGCTGGACTGGGGGGAGACTGACAACTGACCTTTGGACATGCTAGAATACTATTGTGAATTCGTAATAATTGAAAACAAGGTCCAGTGGGGAGTGAGGGTGTACTGATATTACCTACTACTGCTGACTGATATAATAGCTTCAGTGAGCAAGTGCCAGGTAACTTAAGTGCAATGTGTTACAATTAAGTAAATGCAACAATGACAAGCAGTCACTTGCTGTCATGTGTAACATGGAAATACGTACAGTAAGCAATGCAGATATCAGTAGTGAGTCACAGAAGTGCTGAGAAGCTGTGTATTATGTGGAAGTAGCGTACCAGTGAAATAACAAGCTAACAAATAACAAGCATATAAACAAAGCTAGATTCAGGAGGCTTGGATGTAGTGTTTGCTACAGCAAACAAGGTGTACCAATGTCAGTAAGATACAGCTCAAATATGCAGGCACTATAAACCTGAAACCAGAAGTTCCCAGCTATGAATGGCAGAGTACAGCCTATTCTCACACAAGAGTGCAGACCACAAACCTTGTTAATGTTAAATAACTGGCCTGAAGGCCAACTGCCTATACCAGAACTAATACACTTGGACACTGGGCTCTCAATCAGCAGTTCCCAACTTCGAAGGATGAAAGATATGTGTCCTGCCACCACAGTGCTTGCCACAAACCTCCCTAATGTAAAACAACTGGTCTGAAGGCCAAGTGCTTAATCCAAATGACTTAGAATGATAGCTACACTTTAATCAAGTTACAACCAAGCAGTAATAAGTACAATTTAATACTCCCTGTATAGAATGTGTACCATGTATTGCTGAGATACTATGCTGATAACCTGTTTGTGTACCTTTCCAGGGGAACATGGCTCCGAAAAGGAACCCCGCATATTCTGCTGCAGAGGATGAAGTGATCCACCAGAGCCTGGTGCGTGACTATGCCATCCTGTTCTCACGCACCACCCAGAATCAGCAGGAGAGGTCTGCACTGTGGCAAAATCTTGTTAGCAGGATAAATGATGTTGGCATGCATGATAGGACATATGAGCAGGTGAGACATCACTGCAGTGATTTGATTAGAAATGTCCGCCAGCGTGCTGCAGATATCCGCAGGCAACAGGTTGCCACAGGTCTGGGGTGGCCACACATCCCCCCATCACCAGACAGGAGGGGCTACTGCTAAGTGTTGTGGATCCAGCCCCAGAACAACAACAGCATCAGTCGTGCATCATGATGGAGGTTGGATCCACACAGCAGCAAGACACCGAGCGTGCAGGTAAGATGCCATATTTATTTATTGTTATTAGTTTTACATTTGTTGACCGAGATAGTCTAGCTGGATATATGTCCATTTTCAGTAGAGGCCTGGGGAGAAAAGCTCCACACATAACATAATAAAGGCAGACAGACAAGTTGTTAATACAGACATCCAAAATAATAGAAATATAAACCAGCTTGTTAATTAAATCAACATACATTTAAGGAACTCAAACAGTTTAAAGTCATACACAATGTACTGTCGGTTTCAAAGCAATTCTACCTAAAACATAACGGTTATGCAATAAGGCAAAAGCCATATAGATAATAGTTAAAGCTCAGAAGGGTAGAGAAGTAGAAGGAGTATGAAAGATAAAATAATAGGGAAGAGGCAGGAGTCAAGAAGGGAAGTGAGGAAAAGAAGGAAGACAGTCAAGAGGAGGTGGGAGGGATGGGAGAAGTAGGTCAGAGCATAGAAGGACATCAAGGGAAAAGAAACAGGGTAGAAGCTAGTTTTTATGCACAATGAGGGGTTAAAGGTAAAGAGAGGGTGGGGAGAGGGACGTTAGCCTAGAGTACTACAAGAACAAAGCCAGTGGTTTTGGAAGTACAGTTTGAGTTGTTGTTTGAAGAGAGGTAAGGGTGAGATTAGAGTTAACTCCTTGTATGTACATATGACTGTTCTGTACACTGTTACTTCATGCATGCATAAGGTGTGCATGTGGTATGTATCTGTCATCATGATATGTAATTGTGCATGTGTGATACAGACATTATGAGCAGCTGATGTGTATAAGGGAACTAGTGTACTACTGTACTGTATCATGTGCAAAACAAATGGCACACTTGTGCCCACTGACATTACTCTCTTCATATTTCCAGGTCCCTCCCATCTAGCAACGAGGCAGGCCATACATGCTGGTGAGTGTGTTTAACATTACCTGAAAAACAATTTATAATACTAGTAAGAGTAGTGTAACTCTGTAGTATACATGCTGGTGAGTGTGTTTAATAATACCTGCAATACACAGTTTAACAATAGTAAGAGTAGTGTAACACAGTACTGATGTGTGTGTTTACTGTGGGGTGTGCATGTGTGCAAGTGTGCCTGTGCCCATGTGTGCATGTGTGTTTGTGTCCATGAGTGCATGTGTCCATTTCTGAATGTGTGCATTAGTATTGAAGTGCATCTCTGTCAAATATGTGTTGAGACTGTAATCTGTGTTCCCTGTTTTCCTCCCGTAGGTTCTGGTGCTGCTCTGGTGACCTGCAGCAGGGAACCTGAATCTTGTGCCCCAGGTACTGATGATGATGAAATGTCTATAATGGTGCAGGAAGGTGTGTCTGGGTCCGCCATTGGTCAGCCAATTGACAGTACACAGCTGTCAACCCCTTCAATGCGCACAGTCATCCTGCCGTTACATCCTTTGTCACCATTGTCCCTAGGTGATGGACAGTATGCAGTGGGCATAGATCAGGGTAATGTGGTACCTGTGGTACATGCATCCCCACAAAGCAGCCATGAGCAGGGTCCTCCAATGGTACCACGCAGACAGTCACCCATGGGTTCTCGTGGGGGCATCCGTGGCCGTACTGCCTCTGGCCGACGTGCCCAAGGAGGTATGTCAACCTCCACTATGTTTCGGACTGTTATGCAGGCACAGGCACGTATGGAAAGGTACACCAGACAGGGTCTGAGGGAGCTGAGAGCATGTCGCACAGCCATGACAGACGGCATGCGTGACGTTGCGAATGCTATCCGTAACTTCACAGATGTCGTTGACAGACGTTGTGGGGACATACAACAGCTGCTCCACAACCAGATGTCCATGGGCCAGGGCGATGGTGTGCGTTTGCGACGTCGACGTGGCCGTATGCCAGCAACAGCACCAGCTGGCAGTGGCCGCGGACAACAGGCCCACTCACGCACCTCAAGTGCCAGCACCAGCCCCAGCAATGCTGGGTCTGTGCTGTCATCAGGACGCCCCAGGAGACCACGTGCACGTGGCTCTGGACAGTCCCAACAGGGAACTGTGTCCAGTCAACACACCCCCGCTTCCGATGACAGTACCCAGTCTGGGTTAGTACCGGATACGGCCCGTAGCACCCCTGCCAGGCACAGGTACCGTGTCCGTGCCCACAGACACTGATCTGGATGACCTGACAGGTGCAGTCTGTGGCTGTCCACAAAACCCTGTACATGGCAGCCATTATGTGGGACTGTGTGCGTGCTTACACACATGCAGAAATCTAACACCTAGGGCAAACACATACACACACACACTGCACCAACACCGGTCCACCCTGTACTGCTGCCCCTCACAAACACACATACACACACATGTCAATTGGTGTTACCAGTGGCTGGCTTGGGCATACCTAACCCACACCCTGTGCATATGATGACACTGTGCCACCTCCTGCATACTACAACATTGGTGCAGGAAAAGGTAAACACGTTGCTGATGCACAGGGTGACTACATAGATGTGTATAAGTAGTAACATGTTGGTAACTGTTCACTGTTCCACTATGATTGTGTGTATATCCCAGCAGTCCTGCTGCAGTAACTGTATGAATGTCCTCAATTGTTATCTGCACCCATACTACTTACCAAAGTGTACCAGCTGCACACCATCACATGCTACCATTGACTATGGGAATGCGCATCATGTGCTGTTATGTAGATTCAGCTATATGTATCTGTTCTGTCACACATGCATTTACACACACCCTGCTATCCCCACACATGCACACGCTCACCTGCCATTCCCATTATTTATTACCCTACATGAGTAGCTGTCGATACATGACAGGTACACATTTGAGAAGTGCACTATGTTGATTACTACCGATTTCCTCCTCTCTACCTGTACTCACAGGGTGCAGGCAACCTCATTAGTTTAAAGGTGTAATGTGCATCAGGTACTGTGGTACCCTGATTGCCACATCAAACATGTTTCCCATACGGAAATGCACACACAGACACATCCCACATCCACACACTTGCCACATTCAGGCTTCAAAACACTATCTAGGTATATTCTGGTACATGTGCGTGTTACAGTAGCATGTAACACTATACTGAGTACTGGCAGTTGTCTGTTGTCATGTTGTTTGTATAGAGTAAAAGGATTGTTCGTTTATCCTACTTCGTTTTGTGGACATTACTTGAAGAAGTGTTACCTTACATGTGTTATTGGTACCACCACCTTCTCTTTTGTAGTTTTGTTTGTATAGGGTGCTGTCAACATCACTGCTTGTTAAGGGAAATGTGCACCCTGCAGTGCATAGCCCCATTTGGCAAAAGCCACATCCCACCCCACCATTGTGCACACACACTAACCCCACCCACAGTAAAACACATACTTTCCATTTGCAAGATTCAAACCCCTACCTAACTGTGTTATGACAGTAGAGGCAGACACATTAGCAGAGTGTGCTATTTGCATTAGTGGGAGAAATCCTTTCTAATGCTGTACTTAGAGGGTGCTGACATCATCTGTGTGTAGGAGGAGGGATGTGCACCCTGTAGTGTGTTCTCCCAGTTGGCAAAAGGCACTTTTCCCTCACAGCATTATGCACACACACAAACCCCACTCATACTAACACACATACATTCCCTTTGCAGGATTCAAACCCCTACCTAACTATGTTATGACACCGGAGAAAGACGCATTAGCAGAGCGCGCTATACAAATTACTGGAGGACTTTAATTCAGGTAATATAGTTATAGAGTCCTGACATCATCAGTGTTTCAAAAGGGAATCTGCATCCTGTAGTGTACTGTCACAGTTGCTAATAGGGGCATTTCCCACACACACATCGATGTGTTCGAGGTTTGCATATGTGGGGGATCCAGTACTCCAGTGTGATTAGTATATGGTTCGATTGCAACAATGAGGGATATACTTCCAGTGGTGAGCATTTTGTACTCATGTTTGTGATGATCAGGTCTAGTATATCTGCCCCTCTTGTGGGAAGGTTGATTACCTGTTCCATAGCTAAAGAGTGTCTGATCTATGGGAACCCTAGAGCTTGGGTATTGTGGCTTGTGTAATGTTCACAGTCTATGTTTGGGTAGCTGACGTCACCCAGTATGATGGTGTTTGCAGAGAAATCTATACTCTCCTGTGTGAGCATGAAGGCTGTGTGGGAGTCCTGAGTTTGAGAGGGTGCTGTAAGAGCTCCTCTGTGTCTCTTTCCATGTGGTCCAGGGAGGTACGTCTCAGGTTGTTCGCACCAGCATGGACAATGACTGCCTCATACTTGTACTTGCTGTGGAGTGACCTGTGTGCCTGTGTTATGTGGCACATTCTATCACCCGACAGGTAGCTAAATGTGACCCTCACCTTGCTCAGTCTGGAGGGCGGACGTCAGTCAACAGCTCATGTCAAGCATGTTCACACCCCTCATAAATGATGTGGAAACCTTCAAAGGCCCCAGGCCTGTTGAAAATATGGACCAGACTGCAGATACCTGTATAAAGGCATTCTATGGACACATTCAGGAATGCATGGATCATGCAACCACATATGAAAGCATGACCCAATCCTCCAAAGGCAGACGTCCTGTGTGCTGGACACCAGCCATAAACAAACTATACAATAGAAGGATGAAGCCACTACATGATACAACAAACTCCCAAAATGTGAAGGCATCACTGATGAGTATTAGAAGACAACTACAGGCACTCATACGATTGTCTAAGGCCATCTTTGAGAGAAGATTCCACAAGCCACTGAGGATAATCACAAGGCTTTCTGTAGTTATGTTAGGAACCTGGGTGGTAATACCCAGATATGCTCAGAGGTAATCC
Organism: Protopterus annectens; assembly: GCF_019279795.1. Taxonomy (NCBI): domain Eukaryota; kingdom Metazoa; phylum Chordata; order Ceratodontiformes; family Protopteridae; genus Protopterus; species Protopterus annectens. The sequence continues at coordinate 1,992,084 of NC_056727.1, read as the reverse complement.
AAGATGTCACACGAAATACAAAACACACAGACATTGCCATCATCCTAGTGGACAGGTTCACTGCTACCTTCTCCCCCCCACCACACCAAAAGGGCAAATATGTCTCCCAGCAGAGTGCTGCCCCCCCCTGACATCACAGATGCTCAGGTAAGAGCTGCCCTCTCCAAAGCAATAAACACTGCATCAATGGGACCAGACAGTGTCCCAGGCTGTGTCCTACATGAACCACAAGAAGAGCTACACCCAGACATAACACTACTGTTCAATCCCAGCCTTACTACACGATATGTGGCCAAAGAGTGGCATACAGCAACAGTGGTCCCTCTACATTCAGGTGGTGCCTTAACGGATCCTGGACACTATTCGCCCCATATGTCTGAATAGCTTGGTCTGCAAAGCTATGGCAAGGATCATCATGAACCTCACATATATAGATATTGGGGACCTACAGACATGTCACCATACACAGTTTGGCTTTGTTAATGGCAGATCCTGCCTCTCAAACCTGTTTGATTTCTTTGAAACAGTCACCAAGGCCACTGTCAAGGGGAAGGAGGTCTACACAGCCTACCTGGACCTTGCATAAGCCTTTGATACAATACCCCACTTGTGCATTCTAGGGAAGCTCACCAGTGTACATATTAACCCCTATGTCACTATGGATATTGCACAGTGGCTCAAGGGCAGAACACACATGGTTAGAATTGCTGGAGCCATGTCAGCCTCAAACCAGTTACAAGTGGTGTCCCACAAGGCTCAGCCCTGGGAGCTGTCATGTTCATTATATATTTATCATAGGTACAGGCCAACATGGAAGTACTGTGGCTGAGCAAGTCGCAGATGACTGCAAACCGGACGCCATAATCAACTCTCCAGCTAACACACGCATCCTCCAAAAGGGCCTCTTGCAAACACACGACTTGTGCCACAGCCATGGCCTCAAGGTGAATGACAAAAGCGTATAGTCATCCCTTTGTCAAACACAAAGTGACCACAAAGTACCACATATGTGTTAATCCATTAAGTGCAGATGAAGGAATTATGGACCTTGGGGTACACAGGTTGATAGCATTCTACCATTTGACAACAACATGGACAAAGTGGTTAGGAAAACATTTTATATGGGCCACATCATCATGATGGGATTCACATGTAGATCGGGGAGGACATTGTGCCTCTTTACTCATCCCTCATCATGCCCATAATTGACTATAATGACCCTGTCGGCATGCACCTTACCAGACACCTGCAGCAACTGGAAAGACCACATACGTACCTCGACAAGAGGATCAAAGGGCTCAAACAGATGCCACATACTGACTGGTTAAAGAAACAGCAGCTCTACTCAGTGGCATACTGCCTCTTCATAGGCAATCTGTGCCTGACATATAAAGCCATGTCAAACCCTGACTTAATGGCCATGCTGCACCTCAGAATATCCAGATCCCATCAGGATACACGCTGGAAAGACTTGAACCTCAGGAGTGATATACATAGGACATGCTGGAGGGGCACATTCATAACTCAGAGGCTCCCTTCATTCTGGAATATTATCCCAATAGAGGTTAGGCAGAGTCACTCAGTGACTATCTTCAAGAGTGATATTAATGACTGGATGTGACATTGTAGGGTTACCCTGGGTATCACTTATGTGTCACTGTTAGACAGAGGCACAGTATACTAACCTTGGAAAAGGGCATAGCAAGATAGATTTACAATGCATGGTGAAAGCCACACACATTCTGGCTAGGTGTATAAATGCCCTGGGCAGACATCCTTGTATGAACCTATGGACCTATGTATCTTGTTCACCATTGGCCCTATGTGCTGTTAATCACCAATGCAATCTCAATACTATGGTAGCATGTGCAAAGGTCAGTTGTCAGTCACCTCTATGGTACAGTTGTGGAATATGTGAGTCATGTAGTAATGTCACAGCTGCCACATGTACACAGTCAACCCTATCCCCTACCCATGGATGTACAACACATGTATGAGATGGAAACACATGGCCAAACTGTGGACTAAGCACTCTGAACCCAGTACTGGCATAACCTGTCAGGTGGCATGAAATACTACAGTGACAGCAATACCAGTCTGATGTGGACCTACACTGACAGCAATACAAGCATGGAAACACACCGGGCCATTCGTGGAGCCTAAGGATAGCATCCTGCATGACTGGCAGACACCTCTGCAGCTGGCACACAGGCATACGTTAGGCCTGCACACAGCACGCATAACACATAGCACACAAATCCTGTGTGCCAAACAAGCACAGTCTGTACAGCTATACAACACTACTGCTGCAGTTGTGTTAGGTACTTTTATTGTCCAGTACAGTGAGGACATGCTCACCAGGCTGGACAAGGTGGAGGTCACAGTGATATGCTCATGGGGCACTATGGTCCACCACATAACACAAGCATACAGGTCAGTCAGATGCATGGACACATATGACTCAGTCATTGTCCATGCCACCACAGCTGATGTGGGATGTCCCTCACTGGGATACATGATAGGGAACATGGAAGGGATCACTGAGCAAGTGACACAGGCTGGTAGAACCCTGACCTTGGTTGGCATCAGACCCTCACCAGGGATTCTGACATATTACTGAATGCTAATGAATTACTGTAGCTACAACACCCTAGCTGAACGGTTCTTAGCATGCGGTCACTGCATTGCTATGGAACAACGTCTTACCACTCCCACAACAGGTGAAAACATGCAGCACCTGTTCATCAACAACAGGTAGACTATATGCCCCAGACCAGGTGTGTATCCCTCACTACTAGGCTGATAGCATCTACATCTCACACTGTATATACACATCCCACATGCAGCACCTGCACAGAAGACCACAGTCATAATGTTACCCTGTGCAAATACCATGTATTCACATGTGGCAGGCATCACACATGGTAACTATTGAAGGTCACAGGTACATATGTGTATTTGGCACACACATACATCATGTGTGCATTGCCATAACTGGTTTAATCAATGTCATGCATTATTGTGAGAGACAACCCGCACACATGGGCATTCTGTGTGGGCAAAACACACGTGGCATGTCTGTAATCAAAAGCCATAAATAATTGTGATATCATTTAGAAAGGGGTATGTGCATCCTGTAGTGTGTTTTCCCAGTTGCCAAAAGGGATATTTCTTTCATACACACTTACCCCCCCTTCACACACACTTGCCACTTGCTGGATTCAAACCCCTACCTAACTATGTTATGACACTAGAGACAGACACATTAGCAGAGCGTGCTATTCACATTACTGGGAGATTTCCTTTCTCCTGATATACTTATAGGGTGCTGACATCATCAGAGTTTAGAAAGGGGAATGAGCATCCTGTGGTGTGTTTTCACAGTTGCCAAAAGGATGTTCCTTACATACACACTTACCCCCTTCACACACACTTGCTGGATTCAAACCCCTACCTAACTATGTTATGACACTAGAGACGGATGCATTAGCAGAGCGCTATTCGCATTACTGGGAGATTTCCTTTCTCCTGATATACTTATAGGGTGCTGACATCATCAGAGTTTAGAAAGGGGAATGAGCATCCTGTGGTGTGTTTTCACAGTTGCCAAAAGGGATGTTCCTTTCATACACACTTACCCCCTTCACACACACTTGCTGGATTCAAACCCCTACCTAACTATGTTATGACACTAGAGACGGACGCATTAGCAGAGCGCTATTCGGATTACTGGGAGATTCCTTTTCTCCTGATATACTTATAGGGTGCTGACATGATCAGTGTCTAGAAAGGGGAATGAGCATCCTGTGGTGTGTTTACACAGTTGCCAAAAGGGATGTTCCTTTCATACACACACATTTACCCCCCTTCACACACACTTGCCACTTGCTGGATTCAAACCCCTACCTAACTATGTTATGACACTAGAGACGGACGCATTAGCAGAGCACGCTATTCAGATTACTGGGAGATTCCTTTTCTCCTGATATACTTATAGGGTGCTGACATGATCAGTGTCTAGAAAGGGGAATGAGCATCCTCTGGTGTGTTTTCACAGTTGCTAAGAGTAACATTTGGACTAAGTGTGTGAGCATGCCCAGTTCAGCCTTCCCATGGCATGTTGTGTGAAAGATGTCTCATTTATCTAAGTGTGTGAGCATGCCCAGTGTGAGCTTTCCATATGTTGAACTCTGCAGCCCATCACATTTGTGGATGAGTGTGACCTTCAACAAATATCTCCAGTTTATGGTTGTGTGTTCTGTGCCATGTTGTGTAGTTACTGTCCAAATGCTTTTTGTGTGAACACAACAGGGATTATACTGTGCCTGCAGGTTTTGCATGGGATACTTTGCACACAATTGTCAACATCCGTTCATACTGACCTAACACTGTAGTACTGTATAGTGTAGTGGTTCAGTACTTTCACTGTGGTGGTCAGTATCCTGGGCTTTAGTCCTATCACTGCTTTACATTTCCATAGTGTGCACAACAGCCTGGTTAGGGTCCAGTTGTGCACATCTGCACAAAGGCGGTGCCTCTACGGACCCTGGTAATTACCACCCCATAAGCTTAACAAGTCTAGTCTGCAAAGCTATGGAGAGGATCATAATGGAGCTCATAAACAAAGATATAGGGGACATGCAGACATTGGACCCGTCCCAGTTTGGCTTGGTCAAGGGCAGATCATGCCTTTTGAACTTGGTCGACTTCTTCAAAACAGTCACTAAGGCCATTGCTGAGGGAAGGGCAGTCCATACAGCCTACCTTGACCTTGCAAAGGCTTTCGACACAATACCCCACTCGGGTATTGTAGAAGGACCTACCAACCTAAATGTAAACCCATATGTCACAAGATGGGTTGCAAACTGGCTTAAGGACAGGACCCACAGGGTTAGAGTTGCTGGCGCTATGTCAGACTCCAAGCTGGTCACAAGTGGTGTCCCACAGGGCTCAGTCCTTGGACCCCTATTGTTCATCATCTACTTCTCAGAGGTACAGGCCAACATGGGAGGACTTTGGCTGACAAGGTTTGCAGATGACTGCAAACTGGGCGCCATAGTGGACAGTGCATCAGACACGGATATCCTTCAGAAGGGACTCACGGACACTGATAGCTGGTGCCAGAGCCATGGCCTGACGTTAAATGCCAAAACATGTATAGTCATACCCTGCGGGAAAAGCAAGGTAACCCCAAGCTACCATATAGGTGGCAATCCTGTAAGCACAGAGGAGGTTATCATGGACCTGGGGACCCAGGTTGACAGTGGCCTTTCTCCTGACACTCACGTTGCTAACGTGGCTAGAAAGACCTTCTACATTGCCCACCTGATCAGGAAGGGATTCACATCCAGATCTAGTGGGGTCATTGTTCCCCTGTACTCTTCACTTATCAGACCAATGATCGAGTACAATGCCCCATTCTGGATGTATCTCACCTGACATCTGCAGCAATCAGAGAGACCCCAAAAGTCCCCCACCAAAAGGATAAAGGGTCTCCAACATCTGTCATATGCTGCCAGATTGAAGACACTCCAGCTCTATTCAGTCACATACCGTCTGCTCAGAGGTGACATGTGCCTGACATGCAAGGCCATGTCCAACCAGGAAGTAATGGACATGCTCCACCTCAAAATCGCCAAATCCACCAGAACCACTAGGGCAAGTGACTTAAACCTTAGCAGGGATATAAGTAGGACATATTGGAGGGATAGATTTATCACTCAGAGACTCCCTATGCTGTGGAATACAATCCCGGTCCATGTGAGGCAGAGCACCTCACTGGCTCTGTTCAAGGGAATCTTTACCTGTGGATGGGAGATCATAGGTTTACCCGGGGACCGTCTCTGTGCCACTGCTGGACAGAGGCACGACAAACTAATGGGCACAGTATTGTTTCCATATAAGGGGTGGCGAACGCCACAAAACTCTGGGCTGGGCTTATACCTGCCTTAGGGCAGATAGCCTAGTATAAACCTATGAACCTATCTGACCATGTTGCATTATGTTCGGATATGAACTACTTACAACAGCCTCATCCAACATCAGTAGTGTATTCCACAACATAGGTGTACATTGGCAAACACTACCGATGTGCCCTAGGCCATTTCTAATGCTAGTCTGAGAGTGTGTTTGTCCTTGACACATTGTAAGTGTAGTTTGCCATGACATATGTCTTGTGTAGTATACTGTGCCTCTGTCTACCTGTGACATAACATTGATACCCAGGGTAAACCTACCGTCTCCCATCCACTCATTAAGATTCCTGTTGAGGAGAATCAATGAGTGACTCTATGGATAACCTGTACTGGTAGTTTACTCATGCGTGGGGTGGCTTCTGTGTTATGGATAATGCAGTACAGCTTGTCCTATGTATGTCAGTGCTGGGGTTCAGGTCCCTCATGTGCATAGCTCACTGCCATTCAGATTGTACAAGGTGCAGCATGTTCATTGATTCCAGCTTGGACATGGCTTTCTACATCAGGCACAGCTTGCGTCTGGGTGGCCAGCATGGCAGTGTGTGGAGTTGCACTCTGTTTAATCAGGCAACACATTACATGTGTTCAAGCTCTTTGATACTCCTGGTGAGGTACTGTTGTGGACTTTACAGTTGATGGAGGTGTCTGCTGAGGTACACCCACAGGGGCTGTTGTGGTCATTTGTAACGCTGATGAAGGATAACTGCAGAACCACAATGACCTCCCCTTATCTAGATGTCATAACCTTCATGATTAGGTTGGTATATGGATTGTTTCTGTTAACACTACAGCCACATGTTTGTCCTATGCAGGATATCTACCCCTTGTGTACCCAGGTCCGTCATTACATGTGATGTATGTAATGGGTTAACACCTATGTGGTAATTGGTGGTCACTTACTGTATATCCACAGAGGTTGACTATACAGTTGTCTCCATTTCACATGCTGACATGGCTATGGCACCGGTTGTCTGTTTCTATGTGGCCCTTTTGTGGGATGCTTGTGTCAGCTGGAGTGTCAGATATGTTAGGCGGTTTGTAGTCCTCTGCAAACATGTTCAGGCACAGTCCTTACATGTTGGCCTGTACCTATGGGGCATATATACCAGACGGGAAGGTCCCAGGACCAAGCTTTGTGGGATACCTGTTATATGTGGTTTGTAGTCTGACATGGCTACAGCATGTCTGGCCATGTCAGTTCTGTCGTTGGTCTGGTTTGCAACCCCTCTAGTGACATTGGGGTGTATATTTAAGCTGGTGAGCATATCTATATTGAACACGTAGGGTATTGTATGGAAGGCTTTGCAAGGTCCAGCTACACTGTGTGGGCCACATTGCCCTCATCAGTGACCTCAATCACTGTTTCAACTGAGTCACACATGTTTAGGGGCGGGTCTGCACTTCATAAACCCACACTGGCTAGGGTCGGGTGTCAATAGATCCCCAATATCGTTATGTCTGCGGTACATGCTGATCCTTACCATAGCTGTGCAGACCAAGCTTCTCAGGAATCTGTGGTGGTTGTTTTAGTATCCATTCAGGCGACACCTTTCTTGAGAACACCCACTGTTGTTGTACACTGCTCTTTGGGTACATATCCTGTGGTAAGGCTGACATAATGTCAGGGAGGCAGCGATCTGCTGGGAAAGATATTTGGCATTATGAGGGGGGGGGTTTGCACTGCACCTGTCAGGATGTATGTTGGCAATACGTGTGTGTGTTTGGTATGTTGTTTGTAATATTTGTGTGATCCAGAGCATATCCAGGAATTCACAACACGCTTACTACCATCAGTTGCAGCAGCCTTGGAGTTATCCTTAGTGTTCCGTACAATTTGTATCATAGTAGGTTCATGGGTTCATACTAGGCTATCCACCCTAGGGCATTTGTAAGCATAGCCACAGTGCGTGTGGCTTTTGCCACCCCTTGCTATGTGAATATTATGGCCACTTATGATTTACTTAGCTGTGCCTCTGTCTGGACATGACACAGTAAAGATCCCCAGTGTACATCTACAATTATCCATCCATTTTGCTAACTTCCTGTTGAAGAGTGTCAGTGAGGGGCTCTGCCTAACATGTAGTGGTATTCTGTTCCAGGGTGTGGAGAGACTCAGGGTTAGGTATCTGTCCCTCCAGCACATCCTATTTGATTATGTGTTAAGGTTGACATCTCTGACTCACACAGCTCCGATGGCTTTGGGTTTTCTGGGGTGGAGCATGTCCATTACTTCTGTGTTGGACATGGACTTGTACAACAGACATACAATGCCTCTGTGTTGGCAGTATGTGACTGCATTCGGCTGTGGTGTCTACAGCCAGGCGGCATATGAGATATAGTTGAGACCCTTTATGACTCTTGCTGAGGTACCTTTGAGGTCTTTCTAACTGCTGCAGGTGCCAGGTAATGTACATCCCAAATGAGGCATTGTATTACAATATGGTCTGATAGGGGAACAGTATAGGGGCACAATGACCTTTGTTGACGTAGATGTGACTCCTTTCATGATACAGTGTCCAATATAGACAGTCTTCCTAGACAAATTGGCGATGTGGCTGTCACATGACAGGTGACTGTCCACTTGTGTCACTAGGTCCCTGATTACTCCTTCCACACATAATGGTTTACCACCTATGTGGTAATTTGTGTGTACCTTGTTTTGTATTTGGTGGTACATTCATCCTGTCCACTGTCTTCAGGACAGTGGGGTGGGGTTCCTGTGTGTGAGAGTGTGGTCTGTAGCATGCTACAGACTGTACAGCAGTCTTGCGTACAGGTAGTTGCACATGGGTGGACTGCAATGACATAGGCATTGTCAGTTAACTGGACGTATGGCTGTCTGTGCTGAATATGGATACTCACCCTCCTTTTATGTTTTGTTACAGGTTTTGTGGCCATAACACATGATATGTGGTATTACCTGGTAGTGCTGGTGTGCTGTCACGAGGCTTGCAGCAGGTGTGTATCACTGGACTGACATCAATGTTCTCCATACTGGGAGGGCCTCAGGAGCATGCATATTGAGGTTTACACATCTGGCATTGATCAGCATTACCCTTCTGTTTCTTTCCAGTTTTGTTTTCTATGGTGGTGGGTTGCTCTTTTCGGCCTTGCCTACGGGAGGATCTCTGTAGTTTGCAAAAGCCTTAGGCAATATCCAGACGCTCATGGGTAACAGGTGCAAGCCATCCCTGGGACAGCAGCATGTCTCACTATGGAGTCACCTATTACAACTGTATCAGGCATGTTGTTTCTCCTTCTGTCCTGTGACTGTTTGGCACACCAGCTTTGTGTACTATGTGTTACATGTGCTATGTCTGGAGTTTGTTTTATTGGGTGTCTGCTTTGGAGGCTTGTGTTGGTGTTGTGTGTTTGTAATTAGGGCCTCTGGGAATGTTTTTGTGTTTATGTGTTTGGTTTACAGTCGTTGTAGGTCTATGTGGGACTGGGTTTGTGGTGTATGTGGTTACCTTGTCCTCCTGACTAGTTTTGACAGTACTGATTTGGGGGGCTCAGGCCCGGTTTGGCTACCTGGTTGCGTCTATCACATACATTTGTATTTATTGGGGTGAGTTGTTGTTGTGTGTGTACTTGGGACAGGTGTCACATTGCCACTGGATTCACAGATTCTACTTGTTTTGCCTGGCCTTAGTGGATTGTATGTGTGGACACATTTTATTGCCATACTAGTGATCACTGATTACTTCACTTTTCATGTTAGATCTATCATGTGGTAGCTTCCTCATTCTCTTCAATGGTTTAGTAATTTATGGTGTCCAGCATGCCAGATGCCTGGGTGTATGGCATTGTGTCTTGTTGTTTGTGATTGCAGACTCCAAGCACTCTTGGCTGTGTTCCTGGTATGCCTGTATAACATGTTCTGCAGTGTGTCCCATATTCTGGACCTGCACAGGGCTTTTCATGGATTCCACATTGGTTTGTAGGGGTGCAAGCTATGCTTTATACATGTGTTTCACTGTGGTAGTCTGGCCAGGGACTGGGGTCGTGATGTGTAACTACAGTGTGCTTACTCTATGGTCTGGTCTTACCAGTGAGGGATACACTTCTCATCTTGACATCCAGTACACATATTTCTGATTATCACATCCAGTATGCTTACCCCTCTTGTGGAAGTGTTACATTTTGCATGTCCGTTTTGTTTGATGGATTCTGGGAAATTGTCTACACTTGTGTCAGTGCTAGTATAATACAAAGAGTATAGTGACATACACCTCAAAAGCTGACTTCACACTTCTTTGGACTGAGATGGTATCCGTTAAGCCCACTGGGCCAGTGGAAACCACAACACACAATGGTGACTCCTTCACAGACACTTTCTACGGACATCTCTGAGATAGCATGGACCATGCAATCACTAATAGAAACATGACCCTCTCCACCAAGGGAATGTGGCCTGTCTGGTGGACCCCAGCCATAAACAAACTGTATAACAGATGAAGGATACTAATGCAAGACAGAGCTACATCTCCTAAAGGGAAGGCGGCTGTGAGCAGCACTAGTAAAAGCTACATTCTCTCATAAAGACATCCAAGGTCAACTTTGAGACATAAACACCAAAGACGATAGAGATAACCACACTGCCTTCTTCAGTTATGTCAGACACCTGGGTGGGAACCCTCAGATATGCTCTGAGTTGGTACACAACAACATATATTTCAGTGACCTGACAGATATTGGCAACATTCTGGCAGACAGGTTCAGTGCAATTTTCCCCCTCCCTCACCCCCAACAGAAGATAGTTATCACAGATGAATGTAACCTCACTGTCATCTCAGATGTCCATGTGAGAGCCGCACTCAGCAAAGACAAGAACACAGCATCATTGGGACCTGATGGTATCCCCAGTTGCGTGCTATGTGAACTCCAGAAGGAGCTAAACCCGTATATACAAATGCTATTTAACCTTAGCCTTGCTACAGGATATGTACCTGAACACTGGCGTACAGCAACAGTGGTCCCACTCCACAAAGGAGATGCCTCCACAGACCCTGGGGACTACCACCACACAAGCTTAACCAGCCTTGTCTGCAAAGCTATGGAAAGAGTCATTATGGAGCTCTTAAACAGAGACATTGGTGACCTACAGACCCTTGATCCCACCCAGTTCAGCTTTGTACAGGGCAGATCCTGCATTTTGCACATGTTTGACTATTTTGATACTGTCAGTAGGGCCATTGATGAGGGCTACGCGGTCCACACAGCCTACCTGCACTTGGCTAGGGCCTTTGACACAATACCCCACTCAGGCATCATAGACAAGCTCAACAGCTGAAATATCAAATCATATGTCACAGGATAGTTTGCAAAATGGCTAGGAAACAGAACCCATGAAGTCGACATTGCAGGTGCCTTGTCAGATTCAAAGCCAGTCACACGTGGTGTCCCACAAAGATCTGTCCTGGGACCCGTCTTATTTGGCATTTACTTTTCAGATGTGAAAGCAAACATAGGAGGGTTGTGGCTGACAAAGTTTGCAGATGACTGCAACCTAGGCACCATATGTGAATACATCAGCCAGCACACACATCCTACAGAATGCCGTCACAAAGACAGATAGCTGGTGCCGGAATCATGGCCTGAAACTGACTGCAACTGATGTGTGGTCATCCCCTTTGGGAGGAACAAAGTACACACAAATCAATACATAGACAGCAACCCACTGAGCACAGAATACAAATCAGACACCTGCGGACACATGTAGATAGTGACATCTCATTTGACACCCATGTTGCCAAAGTGGTTTGAAAGACTTTCTATCTTGCCCACCTTATCATGAAGGGTTTTCCATCCAGATCACAGGAGGTCATTGTACCACTATACTTCTCCCTTATCAGGCCCATGATTGAATACAAAGCCCCATTTGGTATGTACCTCACCCAGCACTTGCAACAGCTGGAGAGACCCCAAAAGTACCTTACCAAGGAGATCAGGGGTCTACAACACATGTCATATGCTTCCAGACTAAAGGAAATCCAGCTTTATTCAGTGGCATACCGCATACTTACAGGTGACCTATGCCTGACATACAAGACCATGTCCAATCAGGATGTGGTGGACATGCTCCACTGCAAGCAATCCAAATCCACCAGAACCATGGGAGCTGAAGATTTGAACCTCAGCACATACATGTATAGGACATGCTGGGGACAGAGTCATAACTCACAGGCATCTCACACTCTAGCAGAGTATCCCAGTTCATGTTAGACAGAGTCCCTCACTGACTCTCTTCAAGAGAAGTCTGGACAACTGGATGTGGGATTGTAGTTTTACCCCAGGGTCCTCCCTGTGTCACTACTAGACAGAGGCACAGTCAAGGTATTCAATTATGTACGGGGGTCATAATGTGTCACTACTAAGTGAGAGGCACAATATTCTGAATCTATTCTGTACACGTATTACCACTATAAGGGGTGGCAATAGCCACATCACTATGGCTAGGCTTATAAATGCACTAGGGCAGATAGCCTAGTAGTAAACTATGAAACTATGACACTATGGTGTATGTGTAGGTATTGTCAGTCAAGCGATATAATGTGGTTTGGGGGGCTTGATATCTTCCTGTCTTCCAACAGTTTGTTGTCTATTCCTTCTGGCATGTCAAGGGATCAGTTGCTAGTGTCCTCTCCTGCTCAGCTGGTGAACCTGGGAATATTGAGGCAATGTTACAATTGACGCATGTACACAGACAACCCTCTCCTTCTCCCACAAAACACAAATGCATGCAAGAGATGCAACTATATAGCCAACCTGGAGGCTGAGCTCTCTCAACATAGGACTGGCAGGACCAGAGAGGAGGAGAAGGTGACCACACACACACCACAAACCCAGTCTCACATAGCACTATCACAACTTCAAATCATACACATAAACACACAAAGACATACTCGGAGGCTCTGATCACAGATCTACCATACCAGCAGAGGCCACCACAGCAGACACCCAAACAACTGCCTCCACAGGGCACAGCACATGCAACACATAGACCACAGAGTCAGTGTGCCAAACATTCACAGCCCTTAAGGCCAAACACAATGCCAGACACACTCGTCATAGGTGACTCCATAGTCAGACACACTGACGTCCCGCTCACCAGATTGAGTAAGGAGAAGGTCACAGTAAGCTGCCTATCGGGCGCTGGGATCCACCACATAATGCAAGCACTCAGGTCACTCAACTGCAAGTACAAGTATGACTCAGTCATTGTCCATGCTGGTGTGAACGACCTGAGATGTACCTCCCTGGACTACATGAAAAGAGACATAGAGGAGCTCTCTGCTTATGTAGCCCAGGCAGGTATGACCCTGACCTTGAGCAGTATCCTACCTTCACCAAGAATGATGCCACAATACAGAGACAAGATGATCAGCTGTAATAGTTGGCTTAATCTATGGTGTCATTCAAAGGGGATCCAATGTCCGTCTGCCTGGGATGACATGCTGGACAAGCCACGCTGATTCGCAGGGGACGGCTTGCACCTGTCACCCCTGGGCTTCCGGAATTTGGCTCAGGCTCTTGCAACCCCCATTGTGCCTTTTTTAGGCAAGGCTCAGATTCTAAACCTACCACCCTAGAACACAAAAAAGGAAGTAAACTAAGGGTAATGCTGCTCAATGCCAGACGTCTCAACCTCAAGATGCACGCACTCGAAGCCCTTCTCAGTATGGGGAACATCGATGTCTGTGCTGTGACTGTAACCTGGTTCAAGGCTCCTGACAGCACCCCAGCAGTATCAGGTGTTACCTCATATCATGCGTTCCGGCCCCAAAATCCGGACGACACCAAGAAAGGAGGGTGGGTGTCCATATTCATCAAGGACACCCTCACCTCAAGGTTGGTGGCAACACACGATGCATCGGAGACCATCCAGGTGCAATTAACCGTAGGCAAGACTGCTCGGCAGTTTGTAGCAGGTTACAGGCCACCCTCTCAAACTCAGGAACCTCACACAGCTTTCCTGAAAACACTGGAGGGGATAAATGTATCTCCAAACACCATCATACTGGGTGATTTCAACTATCCCAATATAGACTGGGATCACTAATCAAGCCCCAACACTCTAGGCCAAAGGTTCCTAGAGTTCATAACCTCAAATGCCATGGAACAACTAGTCACCATCCCCACAAGAGGAGACAACATACTAGATCACATCATCACGAACATGGGGTCACAATGTTCAACACCAGAAGTATACCCATCATTGGTGAGATCAAATCATAAACTAATCTCACTGGAAGTCCACATCCCGCCCCCCCCCCCCATAAAGAACACCACAGTGAAGAACTTCTCAGAAGCCAAATTCACACTTCTAAAGACTGGTGTGGTCTCTTTCAAGGCCCCAAGCCAGCGGAAACCATTACCCAAGCCGCTGAATCACTTACAAATGCCTTCTACCAGCACCTCCAGGACTGCATGGATCAGGCAATCCCACACAAAACAAAGACTCTTTGTACCAAAGGCATGCGTGCAGTCTGGTGGACCCCAGCCATAAACATGCTCTACATCAGAAGGAAGGAGCTACTACAAGATAGAGCAAATTCCGTAGAAGGGAAGACACCCCTGCTCATTATGAGTAAAGAACTGAGATCTCCCATAAAATCATCCAGGGCACATTTTGAGAGAAAACTCGCTAAGGACTCAGAAGACAATCATGAGGCCTTTTTTAGCTATGTTGGAAACCTGGGAGGTGACTCCCAGATATGCTCAGGATTAGTTCATAATGATGTAAAGATCACTGAACCTACAGACATTGGCAACATACTGGCTGACAGGTTCAGTGCATATTTCCCCCCCCCAAAGGGAGGGATATCTATACCAGGGGATTGTAGCCCCCCAAACATCTCAAATGCTCAGGTGAGAACTGCTCTATCCAAGGCGTGAAACACAGCATCCATGGGACTGGATGGTGTCCCCGGTTGTGGGCTCCACAAACTCAATGAGGAATTGAACCCGCAGTTAGGGCAGCTGTTTAATCTTGGCCTCACCTCAGGATACATACCCAAGGAGTGGCGTACGGCAACGGTGGTCCCACTTCACAAAGGTGGTGCCTCCACCGACCCCGGACACTACCGTCCCATCAGCTTGACAAGCCTGGTCTGCAAAGCTATGGAGAGGATCATAATGGAACTCATGAATGAAGACATAGGGGACTTGCAGACTTTGGATCCAACCCAGTTTGGCTTTGTCAAGGGCGATCATGCCTTTTAAACTTGGTTGACTTTTCAGAACGGTCACCAAGGCCATTGACGAGGGCAAAGCAGTCCACACAGCCTACCTTGACCTGGCAAAGGCTTTCGATACAATACCCCACTCGGGTATCATTGACAAACTCACCAGCTTAAATGTAGACCCATACGTCACAAGATGGGTTACAAACTGGTAAGTGACAGCACCCACAGGGTCAAGGTTGCTGGCGCCATGTCACACTCAAAGCCTGTCACAAGTGGTGTCCCACAGGGCTCAGTCCTGGGCCCACTTTTGTTCGGCATCTACTTTTCAGAAGTACAAGCAAACACAGGAGGATTATGGCTGACAAGGTTTGCAGATGACTGCTAACTGGGAACCATAGTTGACAACCCATCTGACACAGACATCCTTCAGACGGGTCTCATAGAAATGGATAACTGGTGCCAGAGCCATGGCCTACAGTTAAACGCTAAACAATGCATAGTCATACCCTTTGGGAAGAACAAGGTTACCCCTAGTTCCCATATAGGTGTTACTCCTCTAAGCACAGGAGAGGTTATCAGGGATCTGGCCACCCAGGTTGACAGTAACCTTTCGTTTGACACTCACGTTGCCAAAGTAGTTAGGAAGACCTTCTACATTGCCCACCTCATCATGCAGGGATTCACATCTAGATCAAGGGAGGTCATTGTTCCCCTGTACTCATCACTCATCAGACCAATGATTGAGTACAATGCCCCATTCGGAATGTTTCTGACCCGACACCTGCAGCAATTGGACAGGCCCCAAACATTGCTCACCAGAAGGATAAAAGGTCTCAAATGTATGTCTTATGCTGCCTGACTGCAGGAACCCCAGCTCTATTCAGTCGCCTACCATCTGCTCAGAGGTGGCCTGTGCCTGACATACTAGGCCATGTCCAACCCGGAATTAATGAACATGCTTCACCTCAAAACCTCTAACTCCATCAGATCTACAAGGGCAGGAGACTTAAACCTCAACACGGCTATTCATAGGGCATGCTGGAGGGACAGATTCATCACCGAGAGACTCCCTATGCTGTGGAACATCATCCTGGTACATGTGAGGCTGGGCACCTCGCTGGCTTTGTTCGAGAGAAATCATGACCAATGGATGGGAGATCGCAGGTATACCCCAGGGATAACCTCAGTGTCACTGCTTGACAGAGGCACAGCAACATAATGGGCATATTATCCTTAGAACTGAAGGGGTGGCGGAAGCCACAAAACTCTGGGCTAGGCTTATATATGCCCTAGGGCAGATAGCCTAGTATGAACCTATGCACCTATGAACATAGGCCTGGTGCAGTTCCTGCTATTAGGACAGTGGTCTGCAGCAAGCTATTTAGTAGTAGGCAGTTTTAGCAATTGGTATTTGACCATGGCTAATCCATGTTGCTTCTTGTTGTGGTACCAACATGGGGATGTGGTTATCCATGACATTTATTGCTAGTCACCCTCGTTTTGTAGCTTGTTCCATGTTTTTGCACATGTACATCCCTGTATGAGGTGTGACCTGGTAGTGTTAGGGTGCTGGTGTGGGCTTTGACCCAGTTGTCTATTACAGCACTGATATCTACATCCTCTATACTGTGTGCGGTTACACTGCACACATCTTGCTGTTTATACTTCTGGCATTGGGTAGCATTACATCTAGGTTCCTATCCCTTGTGGTACCTATGAATGTGGGTTTGTGTTTTTGTGGTTTGTGATGGGTGAGGGTGGATGTTAGTCAGGGTCCTCAGGTGTGCATATGGTACATGGTGTTACATTACTTGACACATGGCATTCATGCCTCGGGTGGTGCTGCAGGGCTGCCTCTGTCGGATGCACATACTACACTCCCTGTACATGTTTGGAAGCAGGTTGTGTCATGTTAGGCATCCCTGTTACTATATGAGTGAGTCAGAGCGGGTATCAGTCCCAGTGTTCCTACTGACCAAGTGTATGTGCTATGCGTTGCCTCTTTGCCAAGGCCAGGGCATACTGGGCACGCCTCCTTCTGCCTACTGGGGCAAGGTCAGGTTGTTCCTCCTCCGAGTCACCCTCTGCCTGTGGTGGCCTTGGCAATGGTGGGGTATGTTTGGCCCAGCCCTATGCTGGTCCTGCTGCAGCTGTTTCCGCAGGATCATATTATGTAGCATAGCACATATCATGATCATTTGGGTACATGTAGTTGGTGTGTACTGCAAGGCTCCACCAGATGTGTCCAGACACCGGAACCGTGACTTGAGCAGCCCAAACACACGCTCTATGACGTTACGTGTTTGTGCGTGTGCCTCATTATGGCGTTCCTGTTCAGGTGTGTGTGCATTTCTGATGGGTGTCATCAGCCACGGCTCAAGTGCGTAACCTGCATCCCCTACTAGGTGTCCGTGTGGGAAGTCCCCACTGGCAAATGATTGGTACAGCTGCGTCAGATGCCAGATGTGGGAATCGTGGTAGCTCCCAGGGCAGCCAGCACACACATTCATTATTATGCCCTGGGCATCACACACGACCTGGCAGTTGATGGAGGGGAGCCCTTGCGGTTCATGTAGGCTCTACCCGCTCACCGGCTGGTGCTTTGATGCGTATGCGTGCAGTCTATTGCACCCAATACCTCAGGGTATCCCGCTATTTGCTGGAAGAGACGCATATTGCTGGCCACAACCTCACGGGCATTGGGGAAATATACATGATCACCGACATGTGCTGACATGGCATCCAGGAACTGGTGCAGTACCCTGGAGGCTGATGCCTGTGATATCCCCATCATATCACCAGTTGGTCTCTGGAAGGTACCTGTTGCTAGTATTCTTAGGCCAACACATACCTTGGTTTCCACTGGGATGGGTTCCCCTCTGTTGGTTCTGTGTGTGAGGCGTGGCCTGCACAGCTCAACAATTTGCTGCAGAAGGTCTCTGTCCACTCTGTAGCGCTCTACTATCTCCAGCTCATGTAACCCATGGTAGGTGACCCTGGGCCTGTATACTCTTCTCCTTCTCCTCACTCTGGGTTGTCTGTCAGCATCTGCATTGTCACCACCCTCAGCAATTCGCCTATGCCTGATTATAACAGCTATGGCAGCCCCTAGCATTTCTGCTCTGAGTTCAGCTTTTTCAGTTTTCAATTCTGATAGCTTACTTTCTTGCAGTATCTCTTGTGAGAAACACCCTGCACTGCTCTTTGCAGTGTTTTAAGTGCTGGGTTGGGCTTCTAGTCTGCCTGTGTAATTGCCTGCTTCCAATTGTTTCCACCAATTAACTCCAGCAGTATCCTCTAGCAGTTTCCCTGTATTCTGGTTGTTTCCTTTTTCCTCTCTGTTTCCTGAGGGGGAGCAATGTGCACACCAGCTTAAGCACGCTCACAGTTACTTAAACGCACGCACACATCCTTACACGCGCGCACACATCCTTACATGGTGTGAACTTGGCTGATTCATGTTAAAACGCGCGCACACTGCCTTCCACACGTGCACGCCCGCGCAAACCGTTGTAAACGGTTTGCAACACGCTCCCACATGTTGAACCTGCCTTACACGCGTGCATGCACGTATATCAAGAAAGTTTGAGTGTAGGGATAGTGTGCACCCTCTGTTTCTTGACTTTTCTAGTGTTCTGTTGGGACACACCTCTCTCCCTGATGTCTGTCTGTCATCTGTCACCTTACATTGCCCTCCAATCTGATACATTTATTTCTATCCTTCCCCCCCGTGATGTCACCTACCTCTTACTCTGTTCCTCCCCCTTCTATAACTCTTACACTACTCAGACAGTGCTCATTACCTATGTGGCAGTGTGATTCAGTATTGTAACCCTCATTTACATAGGATTGCCTAGTAATGCTTAGTTACATGTCTTACACGGAGCTTCCCCCCCTTGACAACCACTAAACGGAGGCCATATTGTTATTGGTCTGCAAGTCCCTCCATTGACATTCCATGTAATACATAAATCCCACAATTGTGGGCTTATAAGCTTCGGTTTTCAGTTTTAGGTAGCGCACCCCGTTTGCGCGGGTGTGCGCTGCAGTTACACATCATAATCCCACGAAAAAAAAAAGTTGTTTAAAATATTTTTGCAACACTTTTTCATGCCAATGGCCACATATTTGGCCATTGGCATGCTTAATGAAACATATGCACCCTTTATTTGGAGCTGACATAGCTCCGTTTTCATTTTGCAGAAATGTACTCAGTTGTCAGCTGAGTACATTTCTGCAGCTAACACGTCCGTTACACGGACTGGTTTGGGCTTCTTGGATCGCTCAAATACCTCATTTGCATATCTTTCAGCTGCAAATGAGGTATTGAGCATTTCCACGCCCAGTCCGTGTAAGAGACGTGTTAGCTGTCTCTTACACGGAGGTTTGGGCTGTTCCTGAATCGGGAGGCTTACACGGAGGCTTACACTACTCTTAAACTCCGTGTAAGCCTTCCTGAATCTGACCCATATAGATATATATATATATATATATATATATATATATATATATATATATATATATATATATATACATATATATATAAAAACAAAATACTGTATAAAACTGCATAACCCTCATATGGCATTTCAGAAGTTAACAGTTAAATTATATGACAGGTGTCATTATAGCACTAAACAGCAGCATTAGGACTTACTAGCATAAATCATATTTGGTGCTGGCCATTTTTCTTTTGCTGTATCCTTACTGCTGTACAAGCAAAAACATACTTTTCACAAGTATCCTCTCATGAAAGTGGTGGGCATGTGATCTGCATAGACCCTCTCCTAGCAGTTTTTCATTTCATTTCTAATTGGAAACTTGCAGTAAACAGCAATGAAAACAAAAATAATTGTCAAACTCTAAAGTCATTTACAATCAAATTGGAATCATTTGTTACAGAAAATGAATGCCTGAACTTTAAACTGAAATTCTGAATTCAAAGCAAAACCACTAGGTAAATGGGTAGATGAGAGTGCTTGCTGCCCTAATGACTTCTCTTGATACTATAGTTTTATAGGTTCATGGATACTTAACTAGGCTAATGGCATGTGAGGATCTTAAAGGAAAACTCCACCCTAGAACAAAAAAAAATGTTTTTTTCAGTCCATCTTTGTTTCCAGACCTATTTTAACACCTCAGAATCACTCTAAGTGCTTTATTTGTATGTTTAGCATGTTTCCCACAACATGGCTACCGATGGGGCTTGATATAGCAATGTGATCTTCTTCTGCTTCAACCCTTTCTCTTTCCCATAAAGCATTTCAAGTCTTCTTTCTATGACTCATGCCAGACATAAGGAAGTCACTGTGAATTCCCATGCCACTGACGTATAATGGGAAATGTGTGACTCACTGTCAGTTTGTATTCCTTCTGCTTCTTTTCTTTGGCTAATCACCCTCATTTATGTTTTGCTCAGAGCTTATTTTACACTATATTTTGAAGTTATCTAGCTGCAGTCACAGAAGTAGCTAAATTAGAGGCCTTTGTTCTAGGTGTTCTTTTGTAGTCCAACATGAACTGACAGTCCCCTCCCCCAACACTACTGCAAAGGTGTTAAAACTGTCATTGCAACAGTCAGCTCACAATTTATTTATTTATTTATTCCAGTTTGGTGACCGGGGAGGTCCACTGGGCTCGAGAGCCCGTTTTCAGTGGAGGCCCGGGGAGAAAAGCTCCACATAGCAAGTTACATAAAGTATTATAATGTTACATAAAGTATTATAATGTTCATTTTGATTAAGCAGTGAAGTTCTGTATCACAACTTACATAACAAAATAGACATGTAGAAGTATCATACTGCACCTTCACATAAACAAGTTGAAAAACAGCAACAGAAAAAGAGTCAATATAAGTTACATTCAAATATGTAGTTTTTTTGTTTTTTTTTTTAATTTGAAGGAAGGGTAGTTGCTAAGGGTGAGAGGTAGGGGGGAGATTAGTTGTAGTTTCTAGGCTGGGTATAAGTGAGGGGTGATTAGGAGGGAGGAAGGTCAGCCAGGAGAGAAGGAAGAGGGGAGGTTGGGAGGTGAGGAGAGAGGAGCTCAGTTACAATGCCTGTGATGAAATAGGTAGGAGTGGAGTAGTCTTTTGAAAGTGTTTAGGTTGTCACAAGCTCTCAAAGTGGAGGGCAGGGAGTTCCATTTTTTAGCTAAGGTATGGGAGAGTAAAAGTTGACCAGCAGGGTGTTTAGGTTTGTGGATAGTAATAAGGTTTTGATGAGTGGATCTAAGAGGTCTTGGGGGGCTATAAGGTAGGAGGATATTGGATAAAGAGGGGCAGCTGGTGGGTTGAAATATTAATTTATGGGCTGCCACAATTTGAAGGAAGTTTAGTTGATTTGGGAGTTCAAGCCAGTTTAGAGTTAGTAGTGAGGAGCAGTGGTGAGAGGAGGCCTTTGCTTTTGTGGCAAATCTGGAGATTTTGTTGTAGCATACTTCTAGTTTGGAGGTAAGAGTGGAAGCTAGATTAGTAAGTAATGGAGTGCCATATAGAAGGGATGGGAGAAGATATGTAGTGGCCAGGGTCAATCTAGTGGAGAAGAGAGGAAGTGATTATTTCTGTAGAGTAGGCCGAGTTTTATGTGTTTTTTTTGATGTTTTGTAGGATATGGGTGTTGAATTTTAGGTGTTCATCAATGGTGACCCCTAAAAGTTTGGCAGAGGGAACAATATCAATGATAGATTTGTTGAGGCTGGTAATTTCAAATGAGTTTTTATCAATGGGACTTGCTTTGGAGGGAGTGAATAGGAGGATTTTGGTTTTGTTAGTGTTGAGTGAGAGGTGGTTTTGGAGCATCCATTTTTCAGGGGTTGAAAAGGCAGATTGAGTTAGTAATTTGAGTTCATATTGGTTGGAAGCATAGCAGGTCAAATGTTACTAGTAATAAAACACACTGAAATAATCAACAATTGCTTGCAAAAATTAAATTGAAAGGAAGGGATGTCCAGTCTAAATTTCTTCCCCTCTGCCTGCAGTAAGAGCTGTGTATTTATTTAATCACTTTGCCAGCAGTAGAAAGAAATATTTATATAAACACTTTTAATTTAATTTTTGCAAGCAATTGTTGATTATTTCAGTGTGTTTTGTTACTAGTCAGCATTTCTTTTTGAGGTACAGTTGTCTTGTGACATGCTGTTTTGGTAATTTCTTGGCATTCTACTTGTATCCACATTTTTTAAATTACAGCAAAACAGTAATGTGCAAACCTGACTTCATGATACTGGATCAGTAAAAGAATGTACTGAAACCTCACTGTAGTCTACAGTCCATGTACTGAAACATTTTTTTGGGGGGAGCTGGGTTGTCCCTTACTGAATATTTTAGGGAATAAAGTATCACTCACGCATACTTCACACTGCTTTGTATGGAAAAGGCAGAGACTCATATGTGCAGCTATTCAGGATGTGCAACGTGCTAGCTTTGGCAGGGAAAATGTTTTGAAAATGAGAAAGGGGTTGGTTTGTTTTTTCTGTATTAACAATTTTAGCAAAATGTAGAATCAGTGCATGACTGTTTTTGTTTGACTGAGTTGTTTGTAAGGTATGCAAAGTAATAGTGGGAGGATCCCACAGCGAATGAGAATAGTAAATGTATGTGCACATACAGTAAAGGAAAAATTAACTCAAGGAAGGGCCTTGTGTCGAGGGCGGTACCCTCATGATTGATAGGTAAGAGGTATGAGAGATGTTTTATTCTGTCAATGTATGAATGTATGAGAGAAAGAAAAAGCAAAAATATAAGTGAAGAGTTATAGATAAAGTTAAAACAAGTTCATGAGCCCACCACATGATTAGGACGTAGACTGTAAACTGTGAAAACAAATTCATGAGCCCACACCATGATTGGGACGTACCCTATACAACAAGTTCATGTGCCCACAGCATTACTGGGATGTACCAAATCAAATACAGCAAGTGCTCTTACACTGGCAAGCTTTAAGACTTTGAGTATTTATTAAGTGCTCCAAATCACTGTACAGAGTTTCAGGAAAAAATGTAGAAAGGTTACTGAGGATAAGCAGTTAACTTTACAAATCAGGCAGCTGGGAAACCCAAGCGGTTGAGGCAGAAGCAGAGGGAGGGGTAGAGAAATTGCTAGAGCATTTAGCAAAAGTGCTAGCTGAGGGGAACAAGGTGCAGTTTGGTTGCCAACCACAAGTTGGCAATGACTCTCCGGCTTCATCTAATACATCTTGCTTCAGTTGTGGACCAACCACGAGCTGGCAGTGACCCTCTGGCTTCATCTAACACATCTTGCTTCAGTTGTTGGCCAACCAGGAGCTGGCAATGACCCTCGGGCTTCATCTAACACATCTTGCTTCAATTGTGGACCAACCACGTGCTGGCAGTGACCATCCGGCTTCATCTAACACATCTTGCTTCAGTTGTGGACCAACCACAATCTGGCAGTGACCCTCTGGCTTCATCTAACACATCTTGCTTCAGTTGTTGGCCAACCAGGAGCTGGCAGTGACCCTCGGGCTTCATCTAACACATATTGCTTCAATTGTGGACCAACCACGCGCTGGCAGTGACCCTCCGGCTTCATCTAACACATCTTGCTTCAGTTGTGGACCAGCCACGAGCTGGCAGTGACCCTCTGGCTTCATCTAACACATCTTGCTTCAGTTGTGGAGAAGCAGCACATTGGAGAGGGGAATCCCCACACAGGCAAATGCAGAGTCTCCAAGATAAGTGGACTGAATGGCAAACAAATTAAAATAATGCAGTTTTTCCAAGACCACCGCCTCAGATTGGAGGGAGTCAAGAAGCTCCATACTGACTAAGTCAAGCAAATATTACGGAAGCAAATTTTAACCCTTTACTGCCAATAGATCAAAATGGACCCTACATTAAGATCAAAATAAATTAAAAGAAAAGCACCTATTCTGGTGGACACTGGAGGCACTAGGCCAGTGTTAAAAATTACTTCAGATAGTCAGACACAAGTATCAGAGCATAAAGTAAAGGCAGTCGGAGTCACAAATACTATGGTTACGTATCCTGTTTTGGAACCCATCCCCATTTCTTTTGGTCTGATAGAAGAAAAGCATTCTTTTCTTTTGAGTTCAACTGCACCAGTAAATCTGCTAGGAAGAGATTTGTTATGCAAGCTGGGTTCTACTATTAACTGTTCCCCAGAAGTGCTGTTTGAAACTGTTCTGAAAGAATCAGAAGGTGGAAGTTTGGGCAGTTTTAGCAGAAGGTGAGGAACACCCTGATGGACGCATACACAGATGGAGAGTTACTACAGCAGTTACCTGCCAACTTGTAGACAAAGCATGCAAATGAACTAGGTATACTGAAATCAACAGAACCAGTAAAAATAAAATCAGACCCATCAAAACCTCTTCCTAGTGTGCCACAATATCCGCTAAAGCTCGAAGCAGAGCAGGGAATCAAACCTGTAAGTCAGTCTCTGATACAGCAAGGAATAATAATATCAGCTAAAAGCCCTGTTAGCACTCCTATTTTTTTCCAGTTAAAAAGGCAGAAAAGAATACTTATAAATATGTGCAAGACTTAATACCTGTAAATAAATGAGTAATGCCTACTTTTCCTGTTGATCCAAATCCACCACCAGTACTGCGTTGCATACCACCTACAGCTAGTTAGTATTCTGGCATACATTTATGTTCTGCATTTTTTTCTATACCTGTTCAACCTGAAAATCACTTTCTTTTTGCTTTTACTTATCAGGGACAGCAATATACCCCTACATGGTTTGCAAAAGGATATACTGAAAATCCTTCATTATTTTCTCAAAGTCAGAAAAAAGATTTGGAGAACATGACATTTCCTGATGGGATTGTGTTGGTACAATACGTAGATGGTTTACTAATAGCATAAAATTTCTTTCAGCAATATCAGCAGGATATCTTGCATTATCAGAGTATCCTTGCAGAAAAGGGACACAAAGTGTCTAGAGAAAAACCACAATTGTCACCTCAGGTACATTATCCTGGTCATTTAATATCACAGGGTAGCAGGCGAGTATTACCATCTCATATTCATGCAATATCTAAGGCCCCACATCCGACTACTCAGTGACAGCTTAGGTCTTTCCTATGTATGACAGGATACTGCAGACAGTGAATTCCTAACTACGCATAAATTTCAAAACCTTTGACAAATCTTTTAAAGCAGCATACACCACAGACTCTCCTTTGCAATAGTGAAGAGGAAAATTAATTTCATAATTTTAAAGAAGCTTTAGCTACTGTCCCATCTTTAGGGTTACCAGACTATGATAAAACTTTTATTTTATTCTGTCATGAAAGAAATGGATTTGCTCAATGAGTATTTGCAAAAAAACATGGGGACAGTTATTACCCATTAGCTTATTACTGCATGGAACTTGATTCTGTTGCAAAAGGTTTTCCACCCAGTTTAAGGGCAGTTGCTGCTGCTGCCATTATAGTTAATCTTGCACAATCACTGTTGCTTAGGCATGATCTCACAGTAGCTGTCCCTCATTCTGTATAATCACTTTTGCTTAAAATGAAAACTCAACCGCTATCGACTGCACATCTAAATCGATTAGAACTTACACTTCTTTCTGATCCATCTATTTCTATGATCCACTGTCCTGTTCTAAATCCTGCATCTCTGTTCCCTGCTGCTGATGATGGTGAAGCACATGATTGTATGTGTGTAACTATTTGCTTTCTCCTAGGAAGGACTTCAAGAATACTCCTTTATCCAATGCTGAACTGAATTTGTTCATGGATGGCTCATGTGGAAGAAATCAAACAGACCAATTGACTGTGGGAATAGCCATCTGCACCAAAGAGACAATATTGTTGCAACAAAGATTAGAGGGTGTTCACTCTGCTCAAACAGCTGTGTTATTAGCTTTGCAAAACGTCGATGCATTAGCCAAAGATAGGGTTCATAGGTAGGTACGAGGCTATCTGCCGAGGGCATTTATAAGCCTAGCCAGAGTGTGTCAGCTTTCGCTACCCTATTGATTAATTAACTGATCCTCTGTCAAGGAGAGCCAATGAAGTGATCCCAGGGGTGTGTTTTCTGTTACCCATCCACTCGTCAAGGTTTCTCTTGAAGAGTGTTAGTGAGGGGCTCTGCCTAATGTAGTTTGGAATTTTGTTCCAAAGCATGGGGAGTCTCTGTGACAGGAATCTATCCCTCCAGCATGTTCTATTTATTGTTGTGGCAAGATTTAGCTCACTAGAGTGCGTAGCTCGCAGTGACTTGGATTTCTTTAGGTGGGGCATGTCCATCAAATCTGAGTTGGACATGGCTTTGTAAGTCAGGCAGAGATCACCTCTGAATAAACGATATGCTACTGAGTACAGCCTGAGGTTTTTTCAGTCGGGTTGCATAGGACATATGTTTGAGGCCAGTAATCCTCTTGGTGAGGTACTTTAGTGGTCTCTCTAGCTGTTGGAAGTGTCTTGTGAGGTACATCCCAAATGGGGCATTGTACTCTATGATGGGTCTGATGAGTGACGAGTAGTGGGGCACTATAACCTATTTCTAGATGTGAACCCTTTAGTAATTAGATGGACCACATAGAAGGATTTCCTAACTACTTTGGCAATATGATTGTCAAAGGGGAGATTACTATCTACCTGGGTCCCCAGATCTCTTATTAGCTCTTCTGTATTAAGGGGCTGCCACCTATGTGGTAATTCGTGGGTGTTTTGTTTTTCCCAAACAGGATGACTATGCATTTTTTGGCATTTAGCTTGAGGTCATGACTTTGACACCAGGTGTCTGTCTCAGTAAGGCCCTTTTGGAGCATGTCCGTGTCAGCCGGAGAGTCAATTATGACTCCCAGTTTGCAGTCATCGGCGAACTTGGTTAGCCATAGTCCTCCTGTGTTTGCCTGTACTTCTGAGAAGTATATGCTGAACAGCAGGGGTCCCAGGACCGAACCTTGTGGGTCACCACTTGTGACTGGTTTAGAGTCGGACATGGAGCCCACTATTCTTACCGTGTGAGTTCTGTCTGTAAGCTAGTTGGCAGCCCATCTCATGATGTAGGGGTTTATGTTCAGGCTGGTGAGTTTTTCTGTAATACCCGAGTGGGAAATGGTGTTGAAAGCCTTGGCGAGGTCAAGGTAGGCTGTGTGAACAACCTTTCCCTCGTCTATGGCCTTGGTGACTGTCTCGAAGAAGTCAACCAGGTTTAGTAGGCATGATCTGCCCTTAACAAAGCTGACCTGGGTTGGGTCAAGTGTTTGGAGGTTTCCAATGTTTTTGTTAATGAGTTCCATAATGATGCGCTCCATAACCTTGCAGACCAGGCTAGTCAGGCTTACGGGGCGATAGTTACCAGGGTCAGTTGTGGCCCCTCCTTTGTGGAGTGGAATAACCGTTGCTGTGCACCATTCTATGGGCATGTAGCCTGTGGAGAGGCTGAGGTTGAACAGTGTGTTTAGGTGAGGGGTTAGTTTGTTCTGCAGTTCGTGCAAGACACAGCCCTGGACACCATCTGGCCCCACTGACGCTGTGTTTTTGGCTTTTGAAAGGGCTATTTTCACCTGTGCGTCTGTGATTTCCAGGACACTACACTTTTCCGGTATTATTGTGGGCCCTTTTGGGGGTGAGGGGGGGGGTGAAGTTTGCAATTAATCTATCTGCCAGGATTTTGGCAATATCAGTAGGTTCAGTATATTTTGTGCTATTATGCACTAGTTCAGTGCATATCTGCGAGTTGCCACTTAGATTCTTAACATAGCTAAAGAAGGCTTTGTGGTTATATTTGGCCAATTATTAGTTGACCAAAAGTTATATTTGGTGGCCAATATTTGTACAGATAGCAATTATGCTTTTGGGATGGTACATGATTGTGGGCAACTTTAGAAAGCGAGAGGGTTTTTGACCTCTTCAGGAAAACAAATTAAACATTCAGGGTACATAAAATCATTGTTAAATGCACTTCTGCAATCTAAGAGGCTGTCTGTAATCAAATGTTGTCCACATCAAAAAGGACAGTATGCTGTAAACTCCTACCTATTGAAATCTGATCCTAAATCAGTATCTTCCGGAGTGACATCATCAGACCACAACCATATGCGAAAGTAGGCTAACAAATTTCTCTAAAGACAAGTACAGACTGTAAAGCAAATAGCAGTAGTAGCTTTCTAGGTCTTGTCCATACTGATGCCAAGGACATGTAAACTGGCATATACACCAGGAGCACTGCATATACATTCGTACAATTCTTATGAGTTAGATATTCATGACAGGACAGACAGTTAAAAAAAAAAAAAAACCATCAAACAATCATGAACATCAACATAAACAACTGAAATCAACCAAGAACTGAATTGCTGTCTAAGGGCAATAATGAACAAACCCACCTTTGGAAGGACACCTTTCCAAGGTGGATCAAGCAAAAAAGACATCCACCATAGTCATCTGAACAGAACAACAAATAACATTATCATCTCATAACTATCTGAGCAGTAAAGCATGGCCATAATCAGTCACATACATCACAGGAGGTGAAATGACAACTCTGGTTTCACAACCCCTCGATAAAACTAATTCTGAACATACTGTCACTATCCACAAAAGGAAAACACTATACATATTGTATAAAAATAGGTAACTAGTAAGCCACACAAAAAGTACAATTCTTAAAAAGTAGCAATTTAATAAAAAAAGGCTGTACTAACCTCTTCTCCAGCCTTCCCTTATGACTATGAGTTCCACAACTGAGCAGAATTCTATAGACAGCGACACACATTTTATAAAACAGCACAGCCACCTCAAACAATTAAGCCAATCCTTGTCTCTCCACATGATGCACCTAGACAATATCTGACTTTACTACTTTGTACTTAATTCATGAATAGATTTCACTGTTTAACACATTCAGATAAATGCATACACTGAAATGCATAAGACGTCTTAAACAGCTCAGCATTTAAAACTCTCATTCAATGAAATGAAAGTCAATACTAAGCCAGAAACCAATGCACTTAGCACCTCATCAAGTTGGGTATGATAATTTTCACCTCTGCTGGCACCCATTGTTTAATCCTGTATGTCCAAGATCACAAACACTTAACAGAAATAAAAGGATGACTGTAGCAATTTTAGAACAATTAACATGCAAACCAATTATCTGAGGCTTCTCTTACCACAAACTGAGAATTGTGTGGCTATGTTTATATATTTAATCCATGTTTTAATGAATGTAACAAAATTTAAGAAACTTGAATTTCAGTGGAGATTGATATCTTCAGCAAATGATAATAAAGCTATGTATAGAGTTGTAAGAGCCCTATTCATAGGCTTGTAACACTTACAACAGATGTGAAAAAAAAACAATTTCAGTGAAAATCAGGGGAACCACAAATGTCAGTTGCCCAAGAGGACAGTTCAGAAACAGAGGTTGGCATGAGATTAAACACATTCATTTTAATGGTGTGCTCCCCCCGCAAGAACCAAAACCTATAAATGTATGAGTTGGGTTAAGCTTACAGATACTGGCATCTCAAGATGGGCTGAAGCACAAAAAGCAAAAACTACATTACAGCATTCTGAGTGATATACCTTTTTTGTTGTAGTCATGTAAACATGTTATAGTTATTAAATGCACTCACTAGTGCACATACTGTCTAAAAATACCATGCATATACATTTTGTCTAAGTTTTTTGCAAAAGATCCCAGCCTTCAGTGCAGACAAGACAGCATATACTCCTTCTCCACTCACACATACTGCAAGTCCATGCAGGTCACCCAAGAGTCATCTAGAAAGAAGGCCTAAGCATATTATTCCCACTAACTCTGCTTCAATACAAGGATGTGACTTAGTCATATGTCCTAGTCTCAGAGTTGCAAATCAATTCAGCTACAAGGAAATTTCCCCTTTGCCATTACCCACACTTAAGCCTTTCCACCTTTTTAAAGAAGGGCCAGGCCAGTTGTGCCAGGGACTCAATTTATGAACACCCAACCAGTTATCCTTTTTTAAAGGCAGAGTGTTTGTCACACTGTTTAACTTGCACAGTTAGTTTGTTCTATAGAAGTAGATAAGCACTATGTTGTAAATCTGCAAATACACACATACACTAACCTATGCTGCCTCCTTCTATTATATGATGTGTTTTCTTCCTCAAAACACTCCCACTCTCCCGATAACTACACAACCCTATGCAACAAGGTTCTCAAATATCTCATTGTCCCTTTTCATCTACAATACTGTATTAACTCATAAATTCAAACTTATCCCCTGCAATACCAAACAAAAAACTAACTCCCAATTCTACACCAAAGTCCATTAGTAAATCCAGCTACTTCATACCCACTCTAATAACCTCCTACTTTTATCTCAAAGTAGCGATATTCATGAAAATCCAGGCCCTTCCATCTCCCCAGACACAAACCTCCCCTCCTCCCCATGTGCTAACAAGTCTCCCACTCCTTTCTCATTCACACCCACAAATACCAGAAACCTTACTATGATAGCAATCAATATAAGAAGCATCTATAATAAAAATTACTGAATTTCATGCTTGGCTCTCGCAACATACCCAAGATATAGTAGCTGTCACAGAAACATGACTAAAACCACATATAGTTGACAATGAAATAATTCCAAATGGCTACAACATTCCCTGAAAATATAGAACCATTAGAAAAGGTGGTGGCGTAGCTCCTATTTATTGCAACTCTTTAACCATTACAACATTTCCCAAACCTATCCAACTTTTGATAAAATGGAAGTTCTATTAGGGTTATTAAAAATAAACATTAATAAAAATGTATGCATAGGAGTAATCCACATTCCAACAGGACATAACATACCTACACTAGAAAACTTTCTAGCATGGACTACCCAAAATGTAGAAAGTAAAATTATTATTCTAGGAGATACCAACATAAATTGGCAGAACCTAACGTCCAAAACACCTGAAAATTGTATTAACCTCTATAGGTTCACACAACTGGTCACATCCTCCACACGAATACTAAACAATCAGCCAGAATCAACCTTAGATTTGATCCTAGTTTCAGACCCACAAAAGTATTCTAACACTGGTACCCTCTCCAATATTCTCAGTGACCATCTACCTATCTTCCCACATAGAACGCATACACAGGTTTCAAAACCCCACTCATATAGAGCAGCCAAACACCTAACAAATTTTATCCTTATAAAATTCAACAATGCTCCAAACACCCATAATTGGACACCACTGAAATCTTTACCATTAGGAAAAGCAGTACACTACTTTAATTATACCTTCCTTAAGATCATAAATATGTGAGCCCTACTCCAATATAGAAGAATAAAAACAGTCATGCTACCTGGTTTACTAAACCAACTAAAAAATGCTTCGATCAAGGGACCAAGCCTAGAAAAAATGGCAAAAAAACAAAACTCTAGCAAATGAAATTAAGTTCATTTTCGCAATGCAGCAAAAAACTAGTCAAAAATGATAAAAAAAACTACTTCTCACAACAATTATTGAGTTCAAGAACCCCCCCCCCAAATATTTTGGAAATCAGTCTCTTTGCTCCTTAACCCTGGTACAATACAAAACCCATCACCTTTTCCAGATAAAGACCCACAACAAATAGCCCACATTTTCAACTCCCTCTTTATGGATAGCATTGCTACACTTGTCAAGGAACCTCACCCAAAACCAAAGAATTCCAAAATAATAAGATAAACACCTCTAACTCAACTCCTAATGGCTTCAGGACACACCCCACTTTCCACAATAATCCAAATGACAGCATCCCAACAATCCAAACTTTCAACCTAAAACCTGTGCCCATCTCTCTCATTCTCAAACTATTAAACCAATTAAGACCAAGCTCCTTATCTGCAGACAATCTCCCCTCCGAATATTTGAAATTTGGTGCCAAAGCAATAACTTATCTTATCAGAATCCCACTCAATAGGTCTATCTCAGAGTCTAAAATCCCTCAGATCTGGAAAAAAAATCCATTATAACCCTACTGCATAATTCTCTCCCCCATTATCTAAAATACTAGATAAATGTATACTTCAATTACTAAAATACCTCTGTGATAACAATCTACTTGCCCATACCCAACATGGATTCCATCCACCACACAGTGCTATAACAGTCTTATTCATTTTTATTGATACTGTGAACAAGGATTTAGACACTGGTCTATTAACATCAGTGTTCTTACTGGAACGGTCAAAAGCATCCGACACAGTATCACACATTAAACGTCTTCAGCAGCTTGCAGCTCTAGGATGCTCCCAACATACCCTTAATTGGTTCTGTAGCTACCTGAATAACAGACAACAATCACTAAGATGGCAAAGCAAACAATCTAGTTACACAATCAATAAAACAGGTGTTCCACAAAGGTCTATACTAGGACCCTTGCTTTTTAGCGTGTTCATAAATGATCTTCACTCTGTCTCTCTACAGAGCTCACTAATCCAATATGCTGATGATTCCACAATCATATCCTCCTCCAATAACTCCTCCAACCTTCAAAAAAATAACACAAAAGGCCTTTACTAACATAGAATTGTGGTTAAATAAATCCCAAGAAATCCAAACTATTACATTTCTCTTATAAACCATCTCTACATGATTTTAAGATTTATTCCCTCAATAGGACTGAAATCGAAGTAGTAAAGTCAGCAAAACTATTAGATATTACTGTCAATGACAAGCTATCCTATGAGCAATATATTCTAAATGCTATAAAAAAAACATTTAAACTTGGTAAACTACACCCAAAAATTATACACAGACACCCCCACAAAAATAAAACTGGCCAATACCCTCCTGCTCCCATCCCTCCTCTATGGTTCTCCCATTTTTACTAATTTGCACACATCACTAACCAACTACAATCATGTCATTATAAAATAGCAAAATTCACTAGCAACTAATTAGCAATCAAGGAACTACAATGGTTTGAATTCCCTCACTTCCTTCAAGACACCCAGCTAACACTAGCCCATAAAGTAATATACAATAAAGAAAAGTTCCCATCTCTCTACTCAATCTTACAATTCTACACCCCCACCAGAAAACTTCGATCCACTATCAAACTACTCTTAAGAATTTACAAAGCCCATAAAAGGGTTAGACAAAGCTTATACTCATATGCCATCTCTAAACTCTGGAACACTCTACCCACCCACTATCACTCAATTAGATTCCTTAACTTCAAACTGACCCTAAAAAATCACTTCTTTAATAAACTCTTAATAAACTGACATGCCCCTGCTCACAAAATCATAGACCTCCTTAAGTTATATTTAAAACCTGAAAATATTTGACACCCTTCATTTACAAGTTAATCCTGTGTGAATTAAACCTCTTTTATACTTGTCTAAACTCCATTTCTGCACATCCTTGGCTTTTGTGTCGATATCACTGATAAAATCTATTTTTGTTTTTTCATTTCCTTCTTTAAAAATATTGTACCCATTTGTCTTTTCCTCATACCTGTAGTCACACAAAAATATCCTATGTACACTACTATAATCCAACTTAACTATGTACTTCTTGCAACTTATCTTAATTCCTAAAAAATGTGCTATCATTATTTAGAAAAGTTGTTGTAATAAGTCTAGTTTATGCATTTTTGATTGCTTACACATGTTTATATATTTCTGATTGCTATAACTGGAGCTTTTCTCCCCGGACCTCCAATGAAAATGGGTTTTCAACCCAGTGGACTTTCCCGTTTAACAAACGACAATAAATAATACATTATAATATTTTATAATATAACTACACACACACACACACACACACACACACACACACACACACACACACACACACACACACACACACACACTTCGGAAATGCACCACCACATACTATATGCCTAACAAACACTGGTTTTAAGTATTTTGACAATCACTAAATTAACTTGTGTTTGCTATTTTATAATACTTTGTGTATTTCAATTAAGAGGTGGACATTCATTTTTAGGGGAATGTTTGTTCTGTATTTCTGCATCCTCTGACAGATAACCTGATCATGATGAGTTGACATGAGCTTTATTAAAAAAAAAGTTAGAAAAGAAGAAGACAAAAAAGAGGCTACCGTGTTAAGAAACTGAACACATGACAGCTTTGGAGCCCTTCATCTGCCCTGACGTTTTCTGCAACTACTCTCATTTTTGGGGAATGACATGGAACTGCTGTTTGCACTATTGCCCCAAAGCAAAGGCTGAGGGTGTTCATTGACAATGGTTTACTCCAGTGACATCCATATATTTATCTGGATATGGTAACATCCCCATGACAAACTGTGTATGTAGGTGGAGAGGGGCTGTCTGGGATATGTGTAAACCATTAAATGTTACATGGGTCCCTGTGACAGTGTACCTGAAATGGCAGGTAGACCGCAGCTTTAGCAATAGAGACTGCAATTATAAGGCTGCTATGGTGAATAGATTTGAGGTCTAAAGGGCCATTACATAATTTCCTTAATTTATTCCATGTAATGCTGCATTCCTTTTGTCAGTATACTATATAGGCTGTGCAGATCTATGTCAAATTATTGATTCAGAGCTTGATGAGTGATAGCTCATGCAGAAACAGCCACCAAAACAACATGCATCAGAACTGTCTGGCACAAAATAACCTCCAGTTAAAAATATACCCCAACAACATTTAAAGAAGAAAAAATGAGATTATAATGTTTTCCAGGGGTGCAAGCCCTCATGTATGCCCAGTGTGTATGGGGGGTCTGCTGCTAGTATATGCTGACTCCAAGATTAAACACTTATAAAGAAAGCTAAACTGTCTAAATTCTGTTCTTTAGACACTTTTCCCCTACTCCATGACTTCATGACCTAGTGAATGTAGGACTTCTGAGGAACATGAACTGAGACTGGAGGTTTTTAATGTGTGGTTCTCATAGAGTCATCCCTTAATATAAAGACCTGCTCCCAGATGTTCATGTGTTTTTGACATGACTTCAAAAATATACTGCATACACGTGTCATCTTCTCATCAATATATACCTAATTGGGGGCTTATACCTATATAGTCCAGTTCCCATATAATGCACAATTCTTCTTTCCTCTGACTAATCACTGTGGTTTGTTTGACTTGTCTAATTAAAGCATTCACACACTCTAAGCATTCAGCATGATGTGATGCACACATAATTGATAAAAAAATATGTTTTTAATTAGAATTTGTTTTTTCAGCAGTTGTACATACATACCTACCATCTACTTTATCCTAGAAACATCTAAAGCTAAATGTAACCTTTTCAAAATAATTAAAACTCAACTGATATAACTGAAGTTATGAGGCTGTCTGTTTAAAGTGCTAAAATATTTTTCTTTTCTGACTATACAAGCACATAATCACAAGTGTTTTGCCAGTACCACTAGTTAAATATCCAAATCACTCCCACAGCTTCAGTATTGCCAGGATATAGACTCATTCACTATGTCACATAAACAGCACTACACTGTAGTTGCAAATATGGGTTCGCAGCAAAACAGCTAAAAAAAAAAAAAAAAAAAAAGAAAGAAAGAAAACGGTAAGTGATTGGCTTATTACAGTGAGGTGTACATCCCCCCTGCTCTGTCTTTTAAGGCAGCACCCACTCAGCAGAATCTGAAAAGAAAAGAAAAAAAAACAGACGTCAGTAATAAGCCGATCGATAGAGTGTAAGCAATCGGCTTATTACAGACAGATCTACATCCCCCTGCTCTGTCCAGCACCATAACCCCTCAGAAGAATCTGAAAAAAAAAAAAAAAAAAAAACGGACTTCAGTAATAAGCCGATCAATACACTGTAAGCAATCGGCTTATTACATTTAGATTTACATCCCCCTGCTCTGTCCTTAAAGGGAAGAACTAAAAAAAGTTTCTTTTGCTGGCACCCTAAGTAGCTGGCCAGATGCATGACACACACACCCGTCTCTCATACACACAGACATGCAGGCATTCTGCACACACACATACCTTACTTATTCCCTCATGCATCTGTAACTCACACACAAGCATACACAGCTTTTTCTGCATTCACACAGACATACACACTGCTGTCACGCATGCACTGTACATTCTCTCATATACTGGTAGCTCTTGTTCAGGCACACACGTTCACCCTAACTTCTGCATTCAAAAACACACACATTTTGCTTTTATGGACACAACCTTTTCTGCATTCACACAGACATACATACTGCTTTGAGGCACGCATTCACTCGCACGCATGCAGACAGAAGCACTCATACACATACATGCAGGCACTGCAGCAGGATAGTTGGAGACCGATAGTGTACAACAAAGCATGCGTTTGGGTAACAACACATTAGATACTGATACCTGGAAATTATTAATAATACATTTGCAGCTCAATGATAAGGCAAAAGAGGAGGACAAAAGCAGAAAATTAAAGTTTTAAACTTTTGCGGCAGAATTGCGGTTAGATAGTTGTATGCAGTTCAGATACTGAAATCAACTTACGGAAACAACTGTTGCTAATTCTGTATGTTCCTGATGGACTTTGCCTGCTGTCTTGCTGGAGAAATTACTTGATCCAATGCTGTTTTCAATCCGGATGGAAACAGTGAACGGAGTAGAGTTCCACAACAAGTTTTGCAGTACTTTATGCGGGCTGGGCTACATAATGGTGATGTCACCGTGTGGGAGGATCAGCATGAGAGTGGACTACTGATTTGAGTATGACGAAGGTACGTCAGGAAGGTGGAGACCAACTCCCCCCGAAAGCATGCGATACCAAAAAAATGGGGGATGGGCTTTCCTGCCCTACGCTACTGTAAGGCAGAAATGTAGAAGTGACAAACTTCTTTGTATGTTCTGGTAACTGCTGATGGCTGGGATGAGTTTACAGGGAAAGAAAAAGACTTGCGATCGAGTTAAATTGTTGTTGTTAAATCATCCCACCAGGGTACAATATCCTAAGACTCGACCGTGTAGCCAAAAAGGGTGAGGGGTTTCTATTCTATTTAAATCAGGATTACAATTAACCACTTATGACTCTAAACCACCACTTATTACCAATGCAGAAATTCTCATATCCAAACTTCAACTTAACAATGCCAAAGCCATCTATATTATTTGTATCTATCTACCCCTCGGTAATAACAATACCACCACAGAAAATATCCTTTGCTGACTATCTCAACACCTGCCCCAAGAAACTATAATCCTTGGCGATATAAACATTGATTGGAATTGCTGTAGCAGCAGCCACCCTACCACCCACATCAACCTTTATGTTTTTTCCCAAACCATCACCTCCCCCACCAGGATAAATAAACACAATAAGAAAGAAAGCACATTAGACTGGATTCTGATAAGCAACTATCCCCAAATATATGAATCTGGAACCCTTCCTGATGACAAGTGATCACTCACTTACCTATATCATCAGGCATAAATCCTATACTCCCATTCCTACCACTATCAGGAATATCAAATCCAAAAAGAACTTTAACACTGATCTCTTCCAAAAGAAACTTAGAGCATGCAATTGGTCTCCCTTAAAATACCTCTCTCTCTAGAAGAAGCAGCTCAATACTTTAATTCTAACATCTTAGCCATTCTTGATCACCATGCACCAACCCGTACAATTTGAATCAAGACCAATTCTGCCCCTTGGCTTTCTAAAGAAACCAAACATAAAATCCATCTCAGAAATAAATACTGGGCTAAATGGAGAATGACCAAAAATTCCTGTTGACCAACAAAATTTCAGACAGCTAAGAAATAACACTAAGAAAGCTATACCATCAAATAAAAGAAACTACTACCTTCAATTTCAGAAGGCTAACCATAATAACCCACAAAAGTTCTGGGCGTGCATCAACCAATTACTACATTCAGGTTAATCCAGTACACCAAACGCACAAAACACTGACCATGAAAATCCCATGCATACTGCCAATGCCTTCAATTCCTTTTTTACTGATTCTATTCAAACACTAGCCAGTCAGTTATCACCTAATAATTTTACTTAAAATAAATAACATACATAATAGAACAAACCAAACACATAAACACAAAAAAACATACTCGGAGGCTCTAAATAAAAATCTGCCTAAGCAGCAGAGACCTCCAAAGCAGACACCCAAGCAACCACTACCCCAAAACAAAACACGTGCAACACATAGCTCACAAAGCCAGTGTGCCGAACAGTCACAGCCCTTAAGGCTAAACAACACACCTGATACACTTGTAATAGGTGACTCTATCGTCAGGCACACTGACGTCCCGCTCACCAGGCTGAACAAAGAGAAGGTCACGGTGAGCTGCTTGTCGGGCGCTAGGATCCGCCACATAACACAAGCACTCAGGTCACTCCAAGGCAAGTACAAATATGACTCAGTCATTGTCCATGCTGGTGTGAATGACCTGAAACGTACCTCCCTGGACTACATGAAAAGAGACATAGAGGAGCTCTCTGAGCATGTGGCCCAGGCCGGTATGACCCTGACCTTGAGTAGCATCTTACCCTCACCAAGAATGATGCCACAATATGAAGACAAGATGATCAATTTCAACAATTGGCTTAAGTATTGGTGTCATTCAAAGGGGATCCAATGCCTGTCAGCCTGGGATGACATGCTCGACAAGCCACGATGCTTCGCTAGGGACGGCTTGCACCTGTCACCCCAGGGCTTTCGGATATTGGCAAAGGCTCTTGCTACGCCATAGTGCCTTTTTTTAGGCAAGGCTCAAAAGACAAACCCACCTCCATAGGTATCACAAGGGATAAGAAACTAAGAGTAATGCTACTCAACGCCAGAAGTCTAAACCTCAAGATGCATGCACTTTAAACTCTCCTTAGCATGGAGAACATCGATATCTGTGCAGTAACAGAAACCTGGTTCAAGGCTCCCGAGAGCACCCCAGCACTACCAGGTTATACCTCATACCATGCTTTTCGGCCCCAAAACTTGGACCGACCCACAAAAGGAGGGGGAGTATCAATATTCGTCAAAGATACCCACACCTCCAGGTTGGTGGCACAGCACGAAGCATCAGAGACTATCCATGTGCAACTAACAGTGGGTAAAACTGCCTTCCAGTTTATAGCCTGCTACAGACCACCCTCCCTAACCCAGGAACCCCACTCGGCCTTCCTGAGAACACTGGAAAATATGAAGGTCTCTCTAAACACCATTATATTGGGCGACTTCAACTACCCAAACATAGACTGGGAGCATTACTCTAGCTCCAACACCCTAGACCAAATGTTCCTAGAATTTATAAACTCAAATGCTATGGAACAACTTGTTACCACTCCCACAAGATGGGAAAACATACTGGACCTGATCATCACCAACATGGGGACTCTATGCTCCAGACCAGAAGTGTATCCCTCACTGGTAAGATCAGACCATAAACTAATCTCACTGGATATTCACATCCTGTCCCCACCCCCTGTCCAGAAAACCACAGTGAAAAACTTCTCTAAAGCAAATTTCACACTCCTCAAAACCAAGGTGGAATACTTCAAAGCCGCTGGGCCTGTGGAAAATACGGCCCAGACCGCAGAATCCTTTATAAACGCATTCTATGAACACCTTCAGGAATACATGGATCATGCAATCCCAAATAAAACCAAGACCCAATCCTACAAAGGCAGACGTCCTGTCTGGTGGACCCCAGCCATAAACAAACTATACAATAGAAGGAGGAAGCTACTAAATGATAGAGCAAAATTCCAAAAAGGGAAGGCATCTCTGATCAGTATTAGCAAAAAACTACGGGCACTCATAAAATGGTCTAAGGCCAGCTTCGAGAGAAAAATTGCACAGGACACTAAGGATAATCACAAGGCTTTCTTTAGTTATGTTAGGAACCTGGGTGGTAATTCCCAGATATGCTCAGAATTAGTCCAAAATGACAAAAAATACACCGAACCCACAGACATTGCCAACATCCTAGCTGACAGGTTCAGTGCAAACTCCCCCCTCCCCACCAAAAGGGCAAATATCTATCCCAGCAGTGTGCTGCCCCCCCCCCCTGAAATCTCAGATGCTCAGGTAAGAGCCGCCCTCTCCAAAGCAAAAAACACAGCATCAATGGGACCAGACGGTGTCCCGGGCTGCATCCTACATGAACTCCAAGAAGAGCCAAACCCAAACATAAAACTACTGTTCAATCTCAGCCTTACTACAGGATATGTACCCAAAGTGTGGCGTACAGCAACTGTGGTCCCTCTCCACAAAGGTGGTGCCTCAACGGATCCTGGAAACTATCGCCCCATAAGCCTGACTAGCTTGGTCTGCAAAGCTATGGAAAGGATCATCATGGACCTCATAAATAAAGATACTGGGGACCTACAGACACTGGATCCTACCCAGTTCAGCTTTGTTAGGGGCAGATCCTGCCTCTTAAACCTGGTTGATTTCTTTGAAACAGTCACCAAGGCCATTGACGAGGGGAAGGTGGTCCACACAGCCTACCTGGACCTCGCAAAAGCCTTCGATACAATACCCCACTCGGGCATTATAGATAAGCTCACCAGCTTAAATATAAACCCCTATGTCACTAGATGGGTTGCAAACTGGCTCAAGGACAGAACCCACATGGTTAGAATTGCTGGAGCCATGTCAGACTCCAAACCAGTTACAAGTGGCGTCCCACAAGGCTCAGTCCTGGGACCTCTCTTGTTCGGTATATATTTCTCGGAGGTACAGGCCAACACGGAAGGACTGTGGCTGACCAAGTTCGCAGATGACTGCAAACTGGGCGCCATAATTGACTCTCCAGCCAACACAAGCATCCTCCAAAAGGGCCTCATAGAAACAGACAACTGGTGCCAGAGCCATGGCCTCAAGCTAAATGCCAAAAAGTGTACAGTCATCCCCTTTGGCAAAAACAAAGTGCCCACAAATTACCACATAGGTGGTAATCCATTAACTACCGAAGAAGTAATTAGGGACCTGGGGACCCAAGTTGATAGCAATCTCTCATTTGACAACCACGTGGCCAAAGTGGTTAGAAAAACATTTTATATAGCCCACCTAATCATGAAGGGATTCACATCTAGATCAGGGAGGTCATCGTGCCTCTTTACTCATCCCTCATCAGGCCCATAATTGAGTACAATGCCCCTTTTGGGATGTACCTTACCAGACACCTGCAGCAACTGGAAAGACCCCAAAAGTACCTCACCAAGAGGATCAAAGGGCTCAAACAGATGCCATATGCTGCCCGGTTAAAGAAACTCCAGCTCTACTCAGTGGCATACCGCCTGTTCAGAGGCGATCTGTGCCTGACGTATAAAGCCATGTCCAACCCGGAATTAATGAACATGCTGCACCTCAGAAAATCCAAATCCCATCGAGCTACATGCTCGAGAGACTTGAACCTCAGCACTGAAATAAATAGGACATGCTGGAGGGACAGATTCATAACCCAGAGGCTCCCTTCACTCTGGAATAAAATCCTAGTCCAGGTTAGGCAGAGTCCCTCATTGACTCTCTTCATGAGGAATCTTGATG
Organism: Protopterus annectens; assembly: GCF_019279795.1. Classification (NCBI taxonomy): domain Eukaryota; kingdom Metazoa; phylum Chordata; order Ceratodontiformes; family Protopteridae; genus Protopterus; species Protopterus annectens. The sequence goes on along the minus strand of NC_056727.1, from coordinate 1,950,479 downwards.
AGTGGATGAGAGATCGTAGGTTTACCCCGGGTATCACTTCTGTGTCACTGTTAGACAGAGGCACAGTATACTAACCTCAAAAAAGGGCATAGCAAAATTAATTTAAAATGGGTGGCGAAAGCCAAACACATTCTGGCTAGGCTTGTAAATGCCCTAGGGCAGATAGCCTAGTATGAACCTATGAACCTATGAAGAACAGAGTCTAGTGAACAGAAAAGGATTTTGCGCTTTCAAGCTGATAAACCCCCTGCTTTAAACAACAGAGTTTGCCTGAAACCATTCCTTAAAGCACAGCCATTAAAACATTGCTCTCTCTTTTAATATTTTATCATATATGTTTCAATATCTTTTATTATTTTTTATTATTTATTTTTTACTATTGTATTTGTTACCATTTTTAAGTACTTATTGTTCATTAAGTCTGTTTTATTCAATTTTTTAATGATCTATATATTCTACAGATGTATTTTATCACATGGCTTTTAGCTATGATGCACATTTTATCTGATTTTTGATTGGATGTTTTAGTGTTTAAAAATGTAACTGCTATTTTTTGTTGGTCTGATGAAGCGGATGTTATTCCTAGAAAGTGCTTGCCTAATACAATAAAGGACATATTGATTTTCACTGCTGAGTGGAACCAGATTATTTTTCTTTTTCTTGTATTCTCTGTTTTTTGCATCTGATTCTTTATTTGGTTCAAGGACTGTTTTCGTTTGGTAATTTTACGTTACCTACCTAAAACAAAACCACACCCCCTCCATTTCTTCTCCAACCAGTCCCAACAACCCATATTTTTACCCCAATCCAAAAACTGAAACCATGCTCTTCTTCAGCAGACCAACTACCTGCTGAATACCTACAGATATCTGCCAAATTGATTGCTTACCCCATCTCCATTCTCATCAATAGAACTATTAGTGAAAGTCACATCCCTAGCATCTGGAAAGTCTCCCATATTATCCCCTTCATAGAGGTGGAAACTCCACCGAATTCTCCAACAATCATCCCATAGCGCTTCTTTCTCCTTTGGCAAAGATCATGGAGAAATGTATCCATAGGCAATTGCTAGACTACCTAATCCATAATAACTTGCTTTCTAGCTGTCAACATGGTTTCAAACCTTCCCATAGCACTACTACTGCCCTCTTTCCCTTTACAGATTGTATTAACAAAACCTGTAACAGCAATTTGCTCTCCGCAGCACTATTTATCGATCTGTCCAAAGCAGTCGATATGGTAAATCATCAAATTTGGATAGATATCCTCAAATCCCTGTCCTTACATGCACTCTCTATCAAATGGTTCCAATCCTACTTAGAAAAACAAAAACAGGCTGTGCTTTGGCACAACACTCTATCTACCCACCTACCAGTTAACCTCAGTGTACCTCAGTGATCCATATTAGGACCTCTCCTTTTCTCCATATTTATCAATGACCTTCATCTAGCAATCCCCCATGCTACTTGCATACAATACGCAGATGACTCCACACTTGTATGCTCTGCTACAACCACCTCTGAACTTCACTCCCTTACCCAAAAAGTATTTAACACTGTTGAACAATGGTTCACTCACCGTTGCCTTCTCTTAAACCCCATAAAAACTAAACTCCTCCTTTTCAATCCCAGTCTTAAGTCCTCTCCCATAGATTTTTCTGTTTCATCCACTAATGGTACCATTATATCACCCAACATAACTACCAAGCTACTTGGTATCACTATTGATAACAACCTTACCTTTGACATACACATCAACAACACTATTAAATCTATCGACAAAAAACTTGGCTCTCTGTACAGAATAAAACCCTTCCTATCACCTACAGCTAGAAATACTATTGCACATACTCATCTAATCTCTGCACTCCTCTATGCCTCAACCATTTTCACCAATCTAAGAACAACCTCAATAAATTGGAAACCTCCTACAATAACATAGCCAGATTTGCTACTGGCAATCCATTTAGAACTCACCACTGCTTTAATTTAAAGCAGCTTGAATGGTTGGAACTACAGAATCTGATCAAATACCACCAACTAATCATTGCCCATAAGACTCTTTACCAACCTTCCAATACTCCTACTCTATCCACCATCATCACCCCTATAATAATCTGAAATCCTTACGTTCATCTCAGAAACTTCTAGTTAACATATCTAAATCTAACAACAGGGCTGGGGATTCTCCCTTCTCTAATACTGTGGGAAAATTCTGGAATCTCCCACCCAGCGACATTTCCTCACTTTCCTCTTTATCACTCTTCAAAATAGACTGAAACTTTTCCTCAGAATGCACTGGTTATGCCCCTGTATTAAACCTGACTAGTTATAACACACTGGTTATGCCCCTGTACTAACCCTGACTAACTATCTCCTCTACCCTGATACGCTCTGCCTTCCCTTTTTTTTCATTAACTCTTCTGTCGTCCTTTTTAACAATATTTTACTTCTACACTCTGTCTCCTTATTTCCTTCCCTCTTTTACTTATTTGTTAAAAAAACTCATTATTACTACTACTGAAAATTAAGCTGCCTCTTTCATTGTATACTGTACTTGGATATGGCATCAGCCTGTATGCCTCCTTTTTTTTGCCATTAAGTTATGTACTGTACTTGTACATTGAATCAGCCTATATGCCTTTTTTCATTAAGTAATGTACCTACATGTTATTTTGAACCTGCAGTTTACATTGTATTGATGTCTGTCCTCTTCAAATGATTTCACTATTAACCTGAATTGTCAGTGTATATACTACTGTAATTTTTTATATTTGTTTGCAATTTTTATGTTATCTGTGTGTCATGGAGCTTATCTCCCCGGGCCTCTACTGAAAATGGACATATATCCAGTTAGACTAGCCCGGTCAACAAATGTAAAATAAATAAAAAAATAAATTTAACTATAAAAAAGTAACTAGATGCCAACCATGTCAAAATAAAATAAAGTTTACTTCTTGAACCATCTTTTAGAAGTTTAACAGTTCTTTCTCTGAACAGGTATGTCTTTTGCCTGGCAAAGCACTGCATTTCCTTGCAGTTTGCCATTGAAATCATCATATCTGCATCCTTTCTTTTCCTGGGAAACACCCTCCTCAATCTGTTGAGGTGAGATAATCAAATTATGTCCAGACTCAAAAGCTTAACATTCACCACTGGTAGCTGAAATAGCAGAAGAAAAAAATGCCCCCTTTCTAATACTTCAGCATAGGTAAGGAAGAAACTTTGTCCTTTGTAGAACATAACTGTACATCATCAAAATCATCCCTACCCTGCTTGGAAACAGCATCCCATTCTAATGTTCCTGACTGTAAAGCAACCTCATCATGAACACCTAGCATAATGAATGAAGACTAAAATGGAGTTGTGTCTGCTGGGGTAGAGGCTTTACTGATTTTACCTGACTTGTTTACAAGCCATCTTTTCAAATGCTGCAAATCATAAAGGTTGACATAAGGATTTTACAATTAAATGTATAGATGTGCTGCATGCTTGTTTTTCAATATAAACATCATCAGTGCAACACCACTGAAACACCAGGGCATATGCCTGGCTCGTAACATATTGTGTCCTTTTTACTAACTCCTGTCCAGTTACACTGAGGTAATAGACAGTTTGAAACACAGGAAGAAAACAAACCCTGTCCTGGCAGTACAGAGGATTAAGGCTATGAACCACTTCCTATTTGTCCAAGGTTTGAGTAGACTTCTTCCTGTGTGAGCCTAACCAAGTCACTTACTCAGACAGTGTTCCAGACAAGTTGGAATACTGGGATAAGTTCATTAATGGCCCCCTTAACTGCATTACTAGCAACTACTTATGAACCATAGGGACTGCACATTAATATTTTGTTTTGTTCTACTGGTCCAAAAAGCCTGGGAATGCACTGCATTCTTTAGTCTCACAAAGAGTCTGCAATAATTACTGTTTAAAAGGAAGACAAAAGGAAGCACACATCATGTCATCATAAACAGAGATAGTGTTTACACAACACCCCTTGTCCTTGTCATGAAGTCATGCACATGTATCTCTGACAGTGATAACAGTGCAGCTGTGCCTGATTGCAGCATGTTGGAACTTGGAATGAGGTGGGGTGAGATTTGTCATGGGATAACCGACAGTCCTTTTCTCTTGCTGTCATATATTTTATTTTGTACACTTCATTTACATGTTGTAGATCCTTTCATAAATTGGATAAGGCAGTGTTGTTACTGTATTTTATAGATGCTAATCATATTCCACACCTGGAGGCTTCCTGTAAGAGTAGTGTGTTATGTGTTTATGTGTGTGTGTGTGTGTGTGTTGGGGGGGGGGGGGGGTGGCTGGAGTAGTGATTCATGATGATTCATGATTCCTAGTATTGATGGAAAGAAGAATGGTTGGACAGATCTGTTTATAGTTTAGCAGAAGTTCTTGAATGCATCGTTGTAAACAAACCTTGAATGTGTATTTATGTGAAATGTTATGATGGTGTGGTTACATGCCTGTACCTTACACCTGTATGAGTTACATGCAGTTAATACAATGCACATCTGATTACTCAGGATATTTCAAAACACTATATTATGCAAGTGGCACATTCTGTGACTTGAAATGCTAAAGTGAATTTGGGGAACGAGACAGGGAAGAGCTGTCATTTCTGCCATATTACATGAATAGTGGTGAGGAAAATAGTTTAAGAAGTGCACTACTTCACATTAAGACGGTTGCATATTTATGAAAATGGTTTATATGTTTTATCATCTGTGAGCTTAAAATTATGACATTATCGTTTACAAGTATGATCAGAAGGAATGAGACTTGAGTGTTGAGGTGGTTTGGGGTGGTATTTTCATTTTTTCACCAAGTACAGACTGTGTAAATTATAGGTTCATAGATTCATAGGTAGGTACTAAGCTATCTGCCTGAAGGCATTTATAAGCCTAGCCAGAATGTGTTGCCTTTTGCCACCCCCTTAGATTAGTTTCCTGTGCCTCTGTCCAGCAGAGCCACTGAAGTGATCCCCGGGGTAAACTTTCTGTTTCCCATCCACTCATAAAGGTTTCTCTTGAAGAGTGCTAGTGAGGAGCTCTGCCTAATGTAGATTGGAATCTTGTTCCAAATAATGGGAAGTCTCTGGGACAGGAATCTATCCCTCCAGCACATCCTATTTATTGTTGTGGTGAGGTTTAGATCCCTAGAGCGTGTGGCTTGAGGGGATAAGGTTTTCTTTAGATGGAGCATGTCCATCAATTCTGGGTTGGACATGGCCTTGTATGTCAGGCAGAGATCACCTCTGAGCAGGTGGTATGCAACCGAGTACAGCTGGAGTTTCTTCATTCGAGCTGCATAGGGCATCTGTTTGAGGCCAGTGATCCTCTTGGTGAGATACTTCTGTGGTCTTTCCAGCTGTTGCAGGTGTCTTGTAAGGTACATCCCAAATGGGGAGTTGTTCTCTATGATGGGTCTGATGAGTGATGAGTAGAGGGGCACAATGACCCCTTTTGATCTGGATGCAAACCCTTTTGTGATTAGGTGGGCCACATAGAATGATTTTCTAACCACTTTGGCAATGTAATTATCAAAGGAGAGATTACTATCTACTTGGGTCCCCATATCCCTTATTACATTTTCTGTATTTAGGGGACTACCACCTATGTGGCAGTTTGTGGGTACTTTGTTATTTCCAAGGGGAATAACTATGCACTTTTTGGCATTTAGCTTGAGGCCATGATTTTGACACCAGGTATCCGTCTCAGTGAGACCCTTTTGGAGGATGTCTGTGTCAGCCAGTGAGTCAATTTTAGCCCCTAGTTTTCAGTCGTCTGTGAACTTGGCCAGCCATAGTCCTCCTGTGCTTGTCTGTACTTCTAAGAAGTATATGCCGAACAGGAGGGGTCCTAGGACTGAGCCCTGGGGAATGCCACTTGTAACCGGTTTAGAATCAAACCTAGCTCCTGCAACTCTCACCATGTGGGTTCTGTCCATGAGCCAATTGGCAACCCATATTGTGACATAGGAGTTTATGTTCAGGCTGGTGAGTTTGTCTATAATACCAGAATGGGGAATGGTGTTGAAGGCCTTTGCGAGGTCTAGGTAGGCTGTGTGTACCACATTTACCTAGTCCACTGCCTTGGTAACTGTCTCAAAGAAGTCCACCAGGTTTAGGAGGCATGATCTGCCATCAAAAAAGCCGAACTGGGTAGGGTCCAGTGTTTGGAGGTTCCCAATGTCTCTGTTAATGAGTTCCATAATGATGCGCTCCATAGCCTTGCATACCAAGCTAGTCAGGCTTATAGGGCGATAGTTCCTGGGGTCTGTTGTGGCTCCACCTTTGTGGTGCGGAATAACCATTGCTGTGCACCACTCTATGGGTATGTAACCTGTGGAGAGGCTGAGTTTAAACAGTGTGTTTAGGTGAGGGGTTATTTCGTCTTTGAGCTCGTGTAGGACGCAGTGTGGGACACCGTCCAGTCCCATTGATGCTGAGTTTTTGGCTTTGGAGAGGGCTATTTTAACCTGTGTGTCTGTGATTTCAGGGGCTCTACATTCTTCTGGTATGGTTATGGGCCCTTTTGGGAGTGAGAAGGGGTGAAATTTGCACTGAGCCTGTCTGCCAGGATGTTGGCAATATCATAGCCAGAGTGGTGCACAGCAACGGTTATTCCGCACCACAAAGCCTGACTAGCTTGGTATGCAAGGCTATGGAGCGCATCATTATGGAACTCATCAACAGAGACAATGGGAACCTCCAAACACTGGACCCTACCCAGATAGAGAACTCAGCACAGCTCCTCGTGGTGTCCAGCAGAGTTCCTAGAACAGCAGAGACCAGAAAAGACAAACTTTCCAGATTCTAAGTATTTTTTTCTGCATTTTCGACTTTTTAAGCCTTTTGATTGCTATTTCTGCCTGTTTTATTCTGTTATTACCTGTTTTTACTGTTTTTAATAGCTTGAATTGTTTGTTGCACTTGCTTGTTTAAGTTTTGCTTAAAAGTTAAACAACAGGCTAATACACTCAAGTGTACTAGCTTTTGATAGCAATTAGTCAAAAACACAGCATTTATTGTATTTTCTGCCTATCTGAAAAAAAAAACTTGAAAAAAAAAAAAATACTCTTGTTTTCCATACTTTCCTAATAGTTTGTTCCAGTGATCAGATTTGCTGATCCCTGGGCTTTGTCTTGGTTCCTGTGTTTCTCCATTTTCCTTGTTTGGTCAAGGGGTAGTTTCTTTACTCACTAGTGGGAGTAGGGAGTACTGAGCTGCCTGTTTGTCCTTAGAGGAGTGGTTTAAGGCAGTAACTTGTAGTCTATTGGCCATTTTGGGTCATTTCCTGTCTTTTCCAGCCCCCTGCTATAAAGCACGCTTTAGCGCGCATTAGCGTGATTTAGCGCGGAGCTGCTACCATTGCACACTAGGGCAGCGCCGGTTAAGCAGGTTTAAACTATTCGGGCTACCTAAAGTCCACTCTTCAAATTTTCCCTTAAAACTACATTCCTCGAACTATACTACTGATCTAATTAGCGTATCCTATAACTAAAAAGATCATCTCTACTTGACTCCAAGTAGACTATTCTCTATCTGTTAAACCTAGCACTTGCTCCTACAGTACTTATTACCTTGATACGGCACTGTTATAGATAGCACCCCAAAAAGGCAAACCCCCATTTCTCGGTCACCCACGTCCCCCGGAATCTCTTTTAAAGTTTTTTGTCTAGTCCTTCTAGCATGTCGAGGGATCAGTTGCTAGTGTCCTCTCCTGCTCAGCTGGTGAACCTGGGAATATTGAGGCAATGTTACAATTGCCTCATGTACACAGACAACCCTCTCCTCCCACAAAACACAAATACATGCGAGATGCAACTATACGGCCAAACTGGAGGCTGAGCTCTCTCAACATAGGACTGGCAAGACCAGTCAGGAGGAGAAGGTTACCACACACACTATAGACCCAGTCTCACATAGTACCATCACAACCTCAAATCATACACATAAACACACAAAGACTTACTCGGAGGCTCTGATCAAAAATCTACCAAAACAGCAGAGGCCACCAAAGCAGACACCCAAACATCCACCACCTCAGAACACAACACCTGCAACACATAGACCTCACAGTCAGAGTGTCAAACAGTCACAGCCCTTAAGGCCAAACACAATGCCAGACACACTAGTCATTGGTGACTCCATAGTCAGACACACTGACGTCCCGCTCACCAGACTGAGTAAGGAGAAGGTCACAGTAAGCTGCCTGTCGGGCTAGAATCCGCCACATAACGCAAGCACTCAGGTCTCTCAACAGCAGGTACAAATACGACTCAGTCATTGTCCACGCTGGTGTAAACGACCTGAGATGTACCTCCTTGGACTACATGAAAAGAGACATTGAGGAGCTCTCTGATTATGTAGCCCAGGCAGGTATGACCCTGACCTTGTGCAGTATCCTACCTTCACCAAGAATGATGCCACAATACAGAGATAAGATGATCAGCTTTAACAATTGGCTTAAACTCTGGTGTCATTCAAAGGGGATCCAATGTCTGTCTGCCTGGGATGACATGCTGGACAAGCCACGCTGCTTCGCAAGGGACGGCTTGCACCTGTCACCCCTGGGATTCCGGATATTGGCAAAGGCTCTTGTCACCCCCATAGTGCCTTTTTTAGGCAAGGCTCAAATTCTAAACCTACCACCCTAGAACACAAAAAAGGAAAAAAAACTAAGGGTAATGCTGCTCAATGCCAGAAGTCTAAACCTCAAAATGCACGCACTCGAGCCCCTTCTCAGTATGGAGAACATCAATGTCTGTGCTGTGACAGAAACCTGGTTCAAGGCTCCTGAGAGCACCCCAGCACTATCAGGTTTTACCTCATATCATGCCCGCCCCAAAATCCGGACAATACCAAGAAAGGAGGGGGGGGTATCCATATTCATCAAGGACACCCACACCTCAAGACTGGTGGCAACGCACGATGCATCGGAGACCATCCAGGTGCAATTAACCATAGGCAAAACTGCTCTGCAAATTGTAGCATGTTACAGGCCACCCTCACAAACTCAGGAACCTCACATGGCCTTCCTGAAAACACTAGAGGGGATAAATGTATCACCAAACACCATCATACTAGGTGACTTCAATTACCCGAATATAGACTGGGAACACTACTCAAGCCCAAACACCCTAGCCCAAAAGTTCCTGGAATTCATAAACTCAAATGCCATGGAACAACTAGTCACCATCCCCACAAGAGGAGAAAACATACTTGATCTCATCATCACGAACATGGGAGCACAATGTTCAACACCGGAAGTATACCCCTCACTGGTGAGATCAGATCACAAACTAATCTCGCTGGAGGTCCTCATCCCACCCCACCTGAAATAAAAAGGCCACAGTAAAGAACTGCTCGAAAGCCGACCACACGCTACTAAAGACTAGTGTGGACTCCTTTAAGGCCCCGAGCCGGGCAAACAGTACTCAAGCCGCTGAATCACTTACAAATGCCTTCTACCAGCACCTGCAGGACTGCATGGATAAGGCAATCCCAAGCAAAACAAAGACTCTTTGTACCAAAGGCAAGCGTCCAGTCTGGTGGACCCCAGCCATAAACAAACTACAACAAAAGGAGGAAGCTACTACAAGATAGAGCAAAATCCTTAAAAGGTAAGACACCCTTGATCACTATAAGTAAAAAACTAAGAGCTCTCATAAAATCATCCAAAGCAAATTTTGAGAGAAAAATAGCTAAAGACTCAAAGGACAATCATAAGGCCTTTTTTAGCTATGTTAGAAACCTGGGAGGAAACTCCCAGATATGCTCAGAACTAGTTCAAAATGATGTGAAGATTACTGATCCTACAGACATTACCAACATACTGGCTGACAGGTTCAGTGCAAACTTCTCCCCCCCCCCAAAAGGAGAGATATCTATACCAAGCGATTGCAGCCCCCCAAACATCTCCAACGCCCAAGTGAGAACTGCTATCTCCAAAGCAAAAAACACAGCATCCATGGGACCTGATGGTGTCCCCGGCTGTGTGCTCCACGAACTCAACGAGGAACTAAACCCACAGCTAGGACAGCTGTTTAATCATAGTCTTACCTCTGGATACGCACTCCAGGAGTGGCGCACTGCAACTGTGGTCCCACTTCACAAAGGCGGTGCCTCCACCGACCCTGGAAATTACCGGCCTATTAGCTTGACAAGCCTTATCTGCAAAGCCATGGAGAGGATCATAATGGACCTCATAAATAAAGACATAGGGAATTTGCAGACTTTGGATCCATCCCAGTTTGGCTTTGTCAAAGGCAGATCATGCCTTCTAAACTTGGTTGACTTTTTTGAAACAGTCACCAAAGCCATTGATGAGGAAAAGGCAGTCCATACAGCCTACCTCGATCTGGCGAAGGCCTTCGATACAATACCCCACTCGGGTATCATTGAAAAACTCATCAGCTTAAATGTTAACCCATACATCACAAGATGGGTTGCAAACTGGCCGAGTGACAGAACCCACAGGGTCAGAGTTGCTGGCGCCATGTCAGACTCAAAGCCTGTCACAAGTGGTGTACCACAGGGCTCAGTCCTGGGCCCACTCTTGTTTGGCATCTACTTTTCCGAAGTACAAGCAAACACAGGAGGGTTATGGCTGACAAAGTTTGCAGATGACTGCAAACTGGGTGCCATAGTAGAAAACGCATCTGACACAGATATCCTTCAGAAGGGTCTCACAGAAACGGATAACTGGTGCCAGAGCCATGGCCTAAAGTTAAATGCCAAAAAATGCATAGTCATACCCTTCGGGAAAAACAAGGTTACCCCTAGCTACCAAATAGGTGGCAATCCACTGAGCACAGAAGAAGTTATCAGGGACCTGGGGACCCAGGTTGATAGTAGTCTGTCATTCGACACCCATGTAGCTAAAGTAGTTAGGAAGACCTTCTACATTGCCCACCTTATCATGAAGGGATTCTCATCTAGATCAAGGGAGGTCATAGTCTCCCTATACTCATCACTCATCAGACCAATGATTGAGTACAATGCCCCATTCGGAATGTATCTGACCCGACACTTGCAGCAGCTGGAGAGGCCACAGAAGTTCCTCACCAAAAGGATAAAGGGTCTCAAACATCTGTCCTATGCTGCCCAACTGAAAGAACTCCAGCTCTATTCAGTCGCTTACCGCTTGCTCAGAGGTGACCTTTGCCTAACATACAAGGCCATGTCAAACCCAGATTTGATGAATATGCTTCACCTCAAAAAATCTAGATCCGTCAGAGCCACAAGGGCGGGAGACTTAAACCTCGACAAGGCTATTAATAGGACGTGCTGGAGGGATAGATTCATCACCCAAAGACTCCCTATGCTGTGGAAAAAATCCAGGTATATGTGAGGCAGAGAACCTCGCTCGCCTTGTTCAAGAGAAATCTTGACCAATGGATGGGAGATCGCAGATATACCCCAGGGATTACCTCAGTGTCACTGCTCGACAGAGGCACAGCAAAATAATGGGTATAGTTCCCCATACTAAAGGGGTGGTGTAAGCCACAAAACTATGGGCTAGGCTTGTAAATGCCCTCGGGCAGATAGCCTAGTATGAACCTATGAACCTATGAACCTATCAGTTGGTTCAGTGTATTTTTTGCCATTCTGCATTAACTCCGAGCAGATCTGAGCATTGCCACTTAGATTCTTGACATAGCTAAAGAATGCCTTGTGGTTATCTTTGGAGTCCTTGGCAAGTTTTCTTTCAAAGCTCGCCTTGGACGATTTTATGAGGGATCTTAGTTTCTTGCTGATACTGATCAGAGATGTCTTCCCTTCTTGGGATTTTACTCTTTTCTGTACTAGTTTCCTCCTTATACTATACAGCTTGTTTATGGCAGGGGTCCACCAGACTGGTTTCCTTTTCTTGGAGGAGTGAGTCTTGGTTTTGCTTGGGATAGCACGATCCATGCATTCTTGTAGATGCCCATAGAATGCATTAGTAAAGTATTTTGCAGCTTGGACAGCGTTATTCTTTAACATGGGGGCTTTGAAACTTTCCACCTCTGTCTTAAGTAACGTGAAGTTTGCTTTTGAAAAGTTTTTTCATGGTGGTTTCCTTGTCCAGGAGTGGGGGCAGAATGTGGATATCTAAAGTGATTTGTTTATGGTCAGATCTAACCAGCGAGGGGTTGTCCTCCGGTGTGGAACACCGGTCGCCCATGTTGGTGATGACCAGGTCCAATATGTTGTCACCTCTGGTGGGAGTGTTGACCAGTTGTTCCAGGGTGCTTGAGTTTATAAATTCTAGGAAATGTTGAGCAAGGGGGTTAGTACTTGAGTAGTTCTCCCGGTTAATGTTTGGGTAGTTGAAATCACCCAATATTAGGGTGTTTGGTAGGACCTTTATGTTATCCAGTGTTTCCAAAAATGCGGAATGGGGGTCCTGGGACATTGTGGGTGATCTGTAGCAAGCTACAATTTGAATTGCAGTTTTGCCCATTGTTAGTTGCACATGGATAATCTCTGAAGCATCATGCTGTGCCACTAACCTGGAGGTGTGGGTATCCTTGATGAATATGGATACTTCCCCGCCTTTTTATTTCAGTCCGGGTTCTGTGTCCAAAATATATGGTATGAGTTGTAACCTGGTAGTGCTGGGGTGCTCTCTGGATCCTTAAACCAGGTTTCTGTTACTGCACATGTATCGATTTTCTCCATACTCAGGAGTGCCTCGAGTGTGTGCATTTTGAGGTTTAGACTTCTGGCATTGAGTAGTATTACCCACAGATTTATGATACTTGTGCTATTTACGGTGGTGGGTTTGTCTTTTGAGCCTTGCCTAAAAAAGGCACTATGGGGGTGGCAAGAGCCTTGGCTGGTATTGGAAAGCCTAAGGATGACAGGTGCAAGCCGTCTCTATCAAAGCAGAGTGGCTTGTCGAGCATGTCATCCCAGGCAGACAGACACTGGATCCCCTTTGAATGACACCAGAAACTTAGTCAATTGTTGAAATTGATATTTTTTTTCTTTATACAGTGGTATAATTCTTGGTGAGGGCAGGATGCTACTCAGGGTCATACTGGACTGGGCTACGTGATCAGAGAGCTCTTACGTGTCTCTTTTCATGTAGTCCAAGGAGGTATGGCTCAGGTCATTCACACCAACATGGACAATGACAGAGTTGTATTTGTACTTGTTCTGGAGTGACCTGAGTGCTGGTGTTATGTGGCGGATCCTGGCACCCGACAGGCAGCTAACAGTAACCTTCTCTTTATTCAGCCTAGTGAGTGGGACGTCAGTGTGCCTGACTATAGAGTCACCTATTACTAGTATGTTGGGTATGTTATTTTGTCTTGAGGGCTGTGATTGCGTGGCACACTGGTTTTGTGAAGTATGTGTTTCATGGTTTGTGTTGGGGGGGGGTGAAGGTTGCTTGGATATCTGCTTTGGAGGGCTCTGTTGCTTTTGCAGATTTTTATTTAGAGCCTCCGAGTATGTTTTTGAGTATTTATGTGTGTTTTTTTGCCGGTGCTGGTTTAATGGGTCTATGTGAGACTGGTGGTGTGATTCCAGTATTTCCCTTCTCCTCTTGACTGTCTAATCCAGTCTTGGGTTGAGAGAGCTTAGCCTTCAGTTTGGCTGTATAATTGCATCTCTCGCATGTATTAGTGTTTGGTGGTAGAAGGAGATTGTTGTCTGTGTGCATGAGGCACTTGTAACATTGCCTCAAAATGCCCAGATTCACCAGTTGGACCTGAGAGTACACCTGAAACTGCCCTTTGGACATGCCTGGATAGGTACAGTAAACTGTTTTACTGAATGGCTGGTAAGGTCGAATAGAGAGCCTTGTCCTTCTGTAGTGTTAGGGTTTATAAGTGCTTGCTATGAGTTTTGAGCAACTGCCAGGCTGAGAAATGAATGGCTTGAGTGCTTAAGTTGAAAGTTTGTCTAGTTCCAAGGGAAAAATTGAAGAGGAGACTTTGTGGAGCCAGGAATAGTTATACCCTAGCTAACCAGTGCTGCCCAGCGCGCAAATGCGGCTTTTATAGCAGGGAAATGAAAGAGATAGAAATTAGCCCAAAATGGCCAATAAACTACTACTTTCTGGACTGAAACCACTCCTCCAGGGACAGATAGGCTGCTCAAAGCTCCTCTCCCTAACAGGTGAACAGAGAAACTTCCTTCTATCCAAGTAAGGTATGGGCAAACACAGAGATTTCTAACACAGCCCTGAATTCAGTACTAACCTGAAAACTGGACTATACTAGCTTACAAAGGTGGGAAACATGTATATATATATATATATATATATATATATATATATATATATATATATATTTTTTTTTTTTTTCCAGAAAATAAGGCAGATACAATCAAAAAAACACTTTAAATGTGCATAAAAAATGCTTATTATGTATCTCAGTTCAGATTTGTAGTCAATGCCCCTAGTAATAAAGTAGGAAGAAACACAAATACAGTAAAAGCAGATGAATAAAGTGCAATTTTTGTGTTACTGGTGATGCTATACGAGTTAAATGTAATTATAGTTCTGGATGTTTTCAATTTTAAAAATCATGGCTGTTATACTGCGATGGACTGAACAGGATAGTATTCTATATATATATATATATATATATATATATATATATATATATATATATATATATACATATACATATATATATATGTGTGTGTTTTACTAGTCAGTCACTGACTTAATAGAATAGGATTGTTCTATTTATATTTTGCATAATTTTCAAACTTTTATTTTTTAGACTTTTTAAGCTTCTGTTTCTGAGTGATGGAATCCTGTAAATGGAAGTGGTAGAGGTTATGCTATTAGCTATGCAAATTTCATGACAATTATCTGTCAGATTTTGGGTCAGATTTACCACATTTTAAGAGCCTCTATCCAGATTTCCAGTGTCTGCCGGTTGAATGACATGCTTTTAATAGGAGGATCCAGATCATGCAGAGTCAACTACATCAGCACAAGATTTTGTATGTAATATGACAACCAGTGCATCCTCTAGTGGACTAGAATAATTTTCTGGTAACTAGGAATACTTTATAAAGTAGTTAGGTTGTTGAGCTCTGCACCAGATGAAGATGCCATAGGAAAATATAGCTGCAGTAATCAGGCCAGAAGTAAGCCAATGCAAGCACAACCACTGAAAGGTGTTGAGGAGGAAAACAGTGTTTACTTCATGTTGCATTCCTTGGATGGTCTGTCACACAGAACAACACCAAGTTTTTTTTGTCTTTCTGAATCTACCCTCATGCTGTCAGCTACAGGGGTTAAAGGTTCGGTTTCTTGAATTCGTTTGATTGGTATATAATGCCAAAGTCATTGTATTTACAGACACTGAGTTTCTGGTAATTACTATGCATCCAGCTTTGGGTGCCTTCCAAATCATCAACAACAGAATTTGTAGTGGGCATATTTTCCTGAGAGAAAGAGAGATACAGGTGCATATCATGTGTCTACCATTTGCACAAAGGGGATACTAAATTCCTTTATATTGTGTTCTCTTAAGAGAAGGATACATATGGAGAATAAAATGGATACAAAATGTAACACTGTGGGACACAAGGGGTCACAGGGTAGAAAGAGGAAGAATTAACCCCTTACACTAATGTCCAAGTATCTGCCAAAAGACATAACACAAACCGAGAACAGTGCAAGAAGCAACACTGCAAGTCCAAAGGAAATCCAAATGGATGCACTAATCAACTATAACAAATGCCAATGAGCGATTAAGAAGGAGCACAGCAGATGAGTAATAATGACCTCTGACCATTAGAATGTCATTTATTATCATAAAAAAGGGCAGTCTCAATACTGTGCCTGGTGGAAAACCCTGACTGGAAAGGACTATGTACACTTTAGTCCTTCAATATAGAATCAATCTGTGAATCAATAACCTTTTCGATAATCTTAAGGATAAATGGAAGGTTAGAGATACAGAAATATTTGTCAAATAGTTACAGTCTGTTGTAGATTTCTTTATAAGAGTCGTTATCAATGTTCCTTTAAAAACAGGTGAAAACTGCCCAAACTCAAAAGAAGAACAGACAATTTAGCATATACCTGGGCATAGCAGATTAGATCGGGCAATGGTCAGTCTTAACGGGTACAAATTAAACTGCAGGTGGTAGAATGCATCCTTGAAACCACGTGTAAGTTAATTACAATCCACTGACTGAAAGTGAAAACTTCATGCATTCCCCAATTGATGCCAGCTCAGCTGCAATGAATCGAATATCCATTGTGAGAAAAGTGTTCTGTGGATAAAGAGGCAGGTTGGATTACACAGTTTGTTGACCACTGCCAGAATGAGCTTTGTTTCTCGGTCTGATACTACATTTTGTATGAGAGATCTCAGCTTGACAGACAGTAGAATGTTTACACAACCGAGAAACAAAATCAACTAAATAAAACAAATAGCACAGAACTGGAGCTCCACAACGCTCCTCAGTCCACAAAATTCAAGATCAAAGTTATATAAAAAGACTTCTTTATTTGAAGCTAAAAAGGTTAGCGCTTTCGTTTAAAACACTGTTAAATTTCTTCAGGCATCAAAAAATCTTACATCACTTCCTTATATTTACCACCCTTCCATGCTATTGGATACAATAACACATTAATTTAACACCACATTTTCTGGAATACTTTTAAAACTGTATAAATACAAGCATTTTCTTATTAAACATATTGTCATCATGATTCCATTTTATTCCTTTTTAAAGCCTTTAGTTTTAATACAGGGGTAATAGAGCTACGCTCATTGATATCTGGCCAACTATCAGCTTGTAATCTCACTTGCCACTTAAGTTCTTTTATTTCTAAGTCCACACCCCATGCTTTTTTATCATCCATTGTAACCTGATCAAGAGCCATATAGGAAAATTGATGGATTTCATGTACTTTTGTATGTTTGGCCAAGGCATTGTTAAAGTTGTTTTTTCTTATTGTATATTCATGTTCATAGATTCTTTGTGATAGCCATCTTTCAGTTTTTTCCTGCATAGAATCCTGAACATGAATTGCACACTGCTAGATAAACAACTCCTTTAGAGTTACAATTATATTTGCCTTTCAAGTGATACACTACATTCCTGATCATGAATTCCTGCCCCAGTTTTAACTTATGACACTACTTACATGTCCCACATCTAGCCATCCCACATTTACTTTTATGTAGCTCTTGTGCCCCATTTTTTTAATATTTCTTTAAAGCTTTTTCCTTTATGATATACTACTATGGGACGTTCACCTACTTGCTGCCTAATATAGGTATCTTCCATTAAAATAGACCAATTTTTCTCAAAAATCCATTTTAAACTACTAGCATCCTCACTGTATGTAATAATTAGTGCCTTTGAATATTCTGAATCACTACTTACATCTTCACATCCCTGATGTTGGCTGTGTACTAACAAGCTGTTTGTATCCATACTTAGAAGTCCATTCTCATTATAACTTTTTTCAGTTGTGTTGACCCTATCTAGGATCGGTTTAGAATGGCCACTACCACGTCTTGAACCAACATGTCAATTAGTTCACTAGGGTAAGCTCTTTTAATGAACATAGACCATAGGTTGTTACACTCTTCTAAGAAGTCTACTTCCCTTGTGACCATTCGGGCTGCCCTGACTAACTGCCCTTTCACAACTGATTTTTTCTAAAAATGAGGATGTGAACTTCTATAATGTAGGAAGCAGTTGGAATAAGTTTCCTTCCTATATATAGCTGCTATATATCTTCTGTCACTTATGTCCTTGGAAAAGTGAATGTCCAAATAATCCATGCATTCAACACTAATTTTCCAAGTGAAGCGTAAAAGATTGGTAGTCCCATTAATATATGTTAGAAATTCTTCCAAAACTGCTAATGGGCCTTTCCATATAACACTTATGTCATCTTGAAACCTATAATAGGTTTTTAAATATTTTTGATAAGAATTAAAAATGAAATGCCTTTCCCAATGGGCCATCGCTGTGTTCGCATATGCCCCTCCACAGGGTGACCCCATAGCGATTCCTATTTTTTGTAAATAATTTTTGTTATTAAAAGTAACAAAATTATTACTTAGAACCAGCTCTAACAGTTCTATTATTAAATTAGTCCTTTCATGTGATACCCTATGTGTCACCAATGTTTCATTTACCCATTCCGGTCCTATTTCTTGTGGAATAACAGTATACAAATCACAGACATCAATGGTTACCATTATGTCATTATTATCAAATTCACCTTCAATCATGTATTGCAAAAAGGTCCATGAATCTTTACAAATTTGATGTTCATTCTGTAATACATTTTTGCGCTCATAATCTAGATACTTATCACAGCCAGATGTGATGGAATCCCTCCCATTCACCAAAGGCCGCAGAGGAGGATCTGCTGTGTCCTTATAAATTCTGGCTATGCAAAAAAAAATGGGGATTCTTGGAATGGATATATTCAAATGATTGTACAATTCAGTGTCTATCCTTTTTTCCAGAAACATGTTACTTAACTGGGCCAGATTTAACTCATTTAAAGACACTTCTTCATATGTATCCATTTTCAAAATCTCATTCATTTTATTATTATATATTTGTGTACTCATAAGTACCCCCACCCCCTTTGTCAGGCTTCATTATTCTGATGTCTTCCACTCTTAAATGTTTTAAAATTTCCAGTTCTTGTTCATTCAGGTTAGAGCTTTGACTTTTCCTTCCCTTACTGTTCTTATGTAAATATTTTAGATCATATTCACACACATTCTCATATGTAACCAGATGGGGATGGAGGGGGATTATAAGTACTACTGATACTAAACCTATTGATCACATTATTATATGGATTATTTTGATATAACAAAGCAGATTTTAACTTTCTCGGGCTTTAAAAAGGAAGAAAAAATTATGACAATATGTTTAATAAGAGAATGCTTGTGTAATAGAACAAATGCAACCTTCAGTTAGACATGAAGCTCCAAAACTCATTAAATACCTTATTCTTATCACAAAATAGCCTTATTAGGGTACAGGTTATTTGTCTAATATCTATAAAATTGTTAAAAAAAAACAAAAAACTATCATGAAAAATCATACTGGGATTATTATACTTTAATAAACAACCATCCTCCATTTGAAGAAGAAAAAAGTAATATTCTAAAATCTTCCAAATTTTCTACATTATCAAAATACTGGCAATTATTCACTTGGAGATATCTACACAGAAGTTTCTATACACCACATAGGTTATCCAAAATGTATTCTATTGAAGATCAGTGTTGGAGATGCTATACCAAGATAAAAGCAGATTGGCAGCATGTTTTTTATGAATGTATATGTCTCAATATGTACTGGAAATCCATTAACTATTTTTTTCAGACTGTTTATAATGATAATTTTCAATTAACAAAGTCTTTAATTTTATTCAACTCTCCTATTCCAAACGGTGTACCAAAAAAGACACTAAAATCCTATGGTCACTATTGGCAATTTCACATAAAATCATAACTATACACTGGAAAAATGAGGCTTCTCCTACGTTCAAGGAATTTGAGAATTTAACAACAACAGTTGCTCACATGGAAATATTAACAGTGAAGAACAGAACTAAAAGATCTACTTCTTACTATTACTCTTGGATGAAAGTACTGGAAACACACGAAAAGATCGAAGAAGATATATCATCTTATGTTTCTAACTTTATATAATATAGAATTTCAATGTTATTTGCATAGACACCAATGTAAATAGTTATATAATGGTTTGAAGTTAGTAATGTTTTAGAATTTTAAATATGTTATTTATCTTTATTTATGTAATGTTTCTTAAGACATCTTATTTGAAATAATAAAAAGAAATTAGTAAAAAAAAGAGAATGCTTGTATTTATACAGTTTTAAAAGTATTCCAGACAATGTGGTGTTAAATTAATTTGTTATTGTATCCAATGGCATGGAAGGGTGGTAAATATAAGGAAGCGATGTAAGATGTTTTGATGTCTGAAGAAGTTTAACAGTGCTTTAAACAAAAGCGCTAACCTTTTTAACTTCAAATAAAGAAGTCTTTTTATATAACTTTGATCTTGAATTTTGTGGACTGAGGAGCGTTGTGGAGTTCCAGTTCTGTGCTATTTGTTTTATACAGTAGAATGTTTGTTAAACCTAAACCTGATACCAGAGAGACCATTAACCTCCATTTATGCTTGATCTTCTGCCGCATTCTGCAAAGGTGGAAAAAGAAAGAAAACGGACTTCACAGTAATAAGCCATTGGTAAGTGATTGGCTTATTACAGTGAGATGTACATCCCCCCTGCTCTGTCTTTTAAGGCAGCACCCACTCAGCAGAATTTGAAAAAAAAAAAAAAAAAAACGGACGTCAGTAATAAGCCGATCGATACATTGTAAGCGATTGGCTTATTACAGTCAGATCTACATCCCCCTGCTCTGTCCAGCACCATAACTCCTCAGAAAAATCTGAAAAAAAAAAAACGGACTTCAGTAATAAGCCGATCGATACATTGTAAGCAATCGGCTTATTACAGTCAGATCTACATCCCCCTGCTCTGTCCAGCACCATAACCCCTCACAAGAATCTGAAAAAAAAAATGGACTTCAGTAATAAGCCGATCGACAGATTGTAAGCAATCAGCTTATTACAGTCAGATCTACATCCCCCTGCTCTGTCCAGCACCATAACCCCTCAGAGAAATCTGAAACAAAAAAAAAAAACGGACTTCAGTAATAAGCCGATCGATACATTGTAAGCGATCAGCTTATTGCATTTAGATCTACATCCCCCTGCTCTGTCCTTAAAGGGAAGAACTAAAAAAATGTTTCTTTTGCTGGCACCCTAAGTAGCTGGCCAGATGCATGACACACACACCCGTCTCTCATACACACAGACATGCAGGCATTCTGCACACGCACACGCACACACACACACACACACACACACACACACACACACACACACACACACCTTACTTATTCCCTCATGCATCTGTAACTCACAAACAAGCATACACAGCCTTTTCTGCATTCACAAAGATATACACACTGCTATCACGCACGCACTGTACATTATCTCATATACTGGTAGCTCTTGTTCAGGCACACACATTCACCCTAACTTCTGCATTCAAGAACACACACATTCTGCTTGTATGGACACAACCTTTTCTGCATTCATACAGACATACATACTGCTTTGAGACACACATTCACTCGCACGCATGCAGACAGAAGCACTCATACACATACATGCAGGCACTGCAGCAGGATAGTTGGAGACTGATGGCGTACAACAAAGCATGCGTTTGAGTAACAACACATTAGATACCGATACCTGGAAATTATTAATAATACATTTGCAGCTCAATGATAAGGCAGAAGAGGAGGACAAAAGCAGAAAATTAAAGTTTTAAACTTTTGCGGCAGAATTGTGGTTAGATAGTTGTATGCAGTTCAGATACTGAAATCAACTTACGGAAACAACTGTTGCTAATTCTGTATGTTCCTGATGGACTTTGCCTGATGTCTTGCTGGAGAAATTACTTGATCCAATGCTGTTTTCAATCCGGATGGAAACAGTGAACGGAGTAGAGTTCCACAACAAGTTTTGCAGTACTTTATGTGGGTGGGGCTACATAATGGTGATGTCACCGTGTGGGAGGATCAGCATGAGAGTGGACTACTGATTTGAGTATGTCTAAGGTATGTCAGGAAGGTGGAACTCCCCCTGAAAGCATGCGATACCAAAAAATGGGGGATGGGCTTTCCTGCCCTACACTACTGTAAGGCAGAAATGTAGAAGTGACAAACTTCTTTGTATGTTCTGGTAAGTGCTGATGGCTGGGATGAGTTTACAGGGAAAGAAAACGACTTGCGATCGAGTTAAATTGTTGTTGAGCCCAGAGTTTTCCTTTAAGAAGCCTAGCCTTATATTCCCATTGTAGGTTTTAGCCCTTATATTTTGCATACATATAACTCAGAGACAAGCCTGAACAAGGATATGCTGAGATATTTACATGTTTACCCTAGCTTTGAGGGATATGAGTGTTAAACCATGGGTGAATTTATGGTTACCCATCCATTCAGCCAAATTACATTTGAATAGAGTAACAGAAGTACTTTGCTTTACATGGAGTGGAAGACAGCTCCACAGAAGTGGTATTCTTTGTGATACAAACCCGTCCCTCCAACATGCTCCTATTTATCTTGCAAAAGAGATTAAGATCTCTTGATTGAGTGTTTATGATACCATTGGACTAGTGATTGTATAATGAGTCTGATAGAACAGATTCTGTTGAGACTCTATATACAAGGCAGAGCTTGTCTCACAGCCTACCATTTTTTGTGAGTGGCTCACATTCGGGTACTTTCTAACTTCACCTGAGTCCAAGTAGAAGTAACAGTCCTAATTATTTGGATTCTTAACTTTAATAAAATAAAAGACTGGCATGAGGTTATTTGCTCTTTGGGGTCACTGTTCCTATTTTAATAGCTTTAGTTTTCGGATCTAAGTTACGGAACAGGAAACTAGAGAGAAAATGTACAGTTCTGTGTAACTTCACCTTCTTTAAACAGTGGACCTTTCAGGAGTGGTCAATATAACACTAACTCAAAAAGTTTCAACTTTACCAGTTTTATCTGACTTTGCTCCTTGCTAGAAATTTCAGCAGTAGTTCTTCATTTCCTATAAACACTAATAATATTCTCAAGTTTGCATTGCTTAAAATAATGGTACGTGTACGAAGCTCTCGTATATAACCTGTTAATAGGAGCATTTTCAAACACCTTCATAGTGACTTGTGATTGTTTACAGTGTATATTAATAAATAACTTCAGCAAAAAATATATTCATCAAAATACTGTAAGAGTTAAAAAGAAGTACCATAAAAAGAAGAAACTATTTCCACTTTTCTCATTGCATCATAGGAGGTTACTAGGCTAATGGCCCCAGGGCCCTTACAAGCCTAGTCACATTCAACCCGTGTTCCCAAGGGTGTCTGGTTTAAGCAGACACTAAAATCAGCACCTACTGCCCACGTCCAAGAGGGACACAGGTGGAACCCCTGGGACAAATTTCTGGTTACCCATCCAATCGTCCAAATTAAGCTTAAATAGGGCCAAGGAGGGGCTTTATTTAACATGAACAGGAATCTTGTTCCAAAGGTAGGGAACCTCTGAGAGACAAATCTGTCTCTCCAGCAAGTTCCGTTGATGTCACATACCAGGTTAAGGTTCTTTGAGTGAGTGACCCCTGTGCCATTTGACTTGCAAATGTTCAGCATTTCCATTAAAGTTGGGTCAGATATTGCTCTGTATGCAAGACTCAGGCTGTCTCTGAGCAGTCTGTATGATACAGAGTAAAGTGATAATGATTTCAGTCTGTCTGCATAAGACAGATCTTGAAGACCCTGACTTTTCTTTGTAAGGAACCTTTGTGGTATCTCCAATTGCTGCAGGTGTTTGAAAAGGAACATACCAAAGGGAGTATTGTACTCTATTATTGGCCTAATGAGGGAAGAGTACAGGGGGGTTATACCCTCTTTTTTTCTGGAGACAATGCCCTTACTTATGAAATGAGCAATATAAAATGCCCTTCTTACCACTGTGGAGACAATGATGACTGAAGTTAAGGTTGCAGTCAACCTGTGTGCCCAAATCTCTCACCACTGACTGTGTGCTTAGGGTATTGCTACTGATGTGGTACATTGCATGAATATCACCCTTGCCAAAGGGGATGATAATGCATTTTTTTGCATTCAGTTTAAGACCATGACTTTGGCACCAGTCATTAGTGTGCACAAGACCTTCCTGCAGGATACTGACAGGGTTGCTAGGGATTTCAATGACTGCTCCCAATTTGCAGTCATCAACAAAGTCTGTCAGCCACAGTCCTTTAGTTTTAGCCCATACTTCGGAGAAGTAGATTCCAAACAGTAGTGGTCCCAGTACCGATCCATGTGGAACACCACTAATTACGGGTCAGCTGGAGAAGGTGGAGTCCCCTATTCTGACCTTATGAGTTCTATCTGTGAGCCAATTTGCAACCCACCTGACAATATATGGGTTGATACCCAGCTGGGTGAGTTTATCAAAGATACCTGAGTTGGAGATTGTGTCAACGGCCTTGGCTAAGTCTAGGTAGGCAGTATGCACAGATTTACCCTCTTCTAGGGCTTTGATGATGGTCTCGAAGAAGTCCACCAAGTTTTACAGGCATGATCTCCCCTTCACAAATCCAAACTGGGTTGGGTTGAGCATTTGGAGATTTCCTATACCTTTGTTAATAAAGTTCATGATGATTCGTTCCATGGCCTTGCAGATAAGGTTGGTCAGGCTAATGGGTCTATAGTTGCTGGGGTCCATGGATGCACCCCCTTTGTGGAAAGGGATGATGGCAGCTGTTTTCCATTTTGCTGGGATGAAGCCAGTGCTTAAACTGTGACTGAAAAGTGTGCTCAATGGTGATGCTAATTCCTGTTTTGACCCATGTAGAACACAGCCCAGGATGCTGTCTAGTCCCACAAAGGCAGTGTTCTTTGCCTTGGAGAGGGCATTTAAGACCTTGGAGATACAGGTGGGGGACAGGTGTTAGGGATTCTTTAGTGTATATGTGGCAGGGACAGGGCAGTGAAGTTTTCACAGAACCTGTCAGCCAGCAGGTTTACTATATCCATGGATTCTATCTATATAGTACCATTAACTATGAGTTCAGCAGAAATCTGGGCCTTACCTTTGAGGTCACAGATGTAACTAAAGAATGCCTTGTGGTTATCCTTAGTTAGGGAAGCTAATCTGGATTCATAGCAAGCTTTGCAGGACTTCACTAGGAGTCTTATTTGCTTGTTTAAGTTGAGGAGGGAGTGCTTCCAGTTTTGAGACCCTTCCTTCCTACTCTTAGACAGCATTTTTTTTCTCCAATTGTATACCCTATTAATGCCAGTTGTCTACCAGGCAGCTTTGTTTTTCCTTGAAGATCTTGCTTTGTTTCTATCAGGTACATCAGAATCAATACAATTGTACAGGTCTTTGTGTAAAGCATTGGTGTATAACTCAACATAATTGTCTGTTCAATCAGTGGGGGAGGGGCTATGATGCTGATTATGCTGTCACTTAAGTGGTTGTAATTAGCCTTGGAAAAGTTTTTTAGTCTAGTTGTTGCTAAGGGGGGTCTTGTGTTATAGTTACTTATAGCAAAACTGATTTGTGGTCCAGCTCTCACCAGGGATGGCCACACACTGGAGGTAGTGCAGCAGTCCCCCATGTTGGTGAGCACCAGAGTCAGGATGTTTGAGCCCCTTGTGAGTGTGTTAATCAGATAGTCCAGGGCATTAGAGTTAACAAAGTCCAGGAACCTATGGGCAAGTGAGTTAGAACACATAATTTACCATGTCTATGGACGGGTATTTAAAGTCACCCAAAACCAAGGTGTTTGGTTGCATCATGATTGACTCAGGCAGATCCACGTAGGCTGAGTAGATGTCCTGATTCATGAAGGGGGTCCTATAGCTGGTAATGACCTGAAGAGGGGTCTTACCTACAGTCAATTGCACCTGAAGTAATTCAAGGGAATTGTGCTGTTTAACCAATTTAGAGTTGTATTTATCTTTAATGAATATTAATACACCACCTCCTTCAGTTCTCACACCATCAGTTTGTGGCCTGAATGTGTGGAAGGAAATGTAACCTGGTATAGCTGGGGTGCTCTCCACAGGATTAAACCAGGTTGCAGTGACTGCACAAATGTCAGCATCTTGCAGGGTGAGGACTGCTTCCAGTAAGTGCAGTTTCTGGTTTAGACTCCTAGTGTTTAGTAGCATAGTCCTGAGGTTGTTTTTAGAGGGTATTTTTATGCTGGATTTTTGTTCTTGTGACATTGCTTAAAAAAGGCACTATGGGGATGGCAAGAGCCTTACCCAGTAACCAAAATCCCAGGGGTGACAGATGAAGATCATCTCTGGCAAAGCATCAAGGTCTGTCGATCATGTATCATCCCAGGCTGAGAGATACTGGATCCCCTTTGAATGACATCAGAAACTAAGCCAGCTGTTGAAGTCAATTATTTTTTGTTTGTATTGAGGTATCATCCTAGGTGAAGGTAAAATGCTCCTTAAGGCTAGGGACATACCTGACTGAGACACATAATCAGAGAGCTCAGTCATGTTTCTGTTCATATAGTCCATTGAGGTACATCGCAAGTCGTTCATACCAACATCGACTATGATGGAGTCATAACAGTGCGTGTTGTTGACAGACTTGAGTGCATGTGTGATGTGGCAGACCCTGGCACCTGACAGACAGCTGACCGTGACCTTTTCCTTATTCATCCATCTGGTGAGAGGGACATCTGTGTGTCTCATAACTGAGTCATCTGTGTCTACAATGTTTGTTTTTCTGTTATGCCTTAGGGGCTTGACTGGTGAGACACTAGTATGTGATATATTATGTGTACTGTGTTCTGCAAAGGATGTATTATGTGAAGGGTGCTTGTGTTTGGGAGGTCTCTGATGTTTAGGTAGGCTTTTTGTAAGGACTTTCGCATATGTAGGTTTATGTGTTGTTGGGTTGGTAGGTGCAGGACATGAGGTGTGTATGCTGACAACCTGCTTAGTATCAGATGAACTGAATGGTGAATGACAAAGCCTGGATTCTAGGTTCTTGATATAGATGCATCTCACACATAATGAATTTGTGCGGACTAGAAGAAGTGGGTTGTCAGTGTACATCAGACAATTGTTACATAGCCCCAAGATGCCTATGTTGACCAGGCTGGCTGGAGAAACTGTGGGAAATTGTCCATCCATAATGCTAGGTAAGTTGATGTAGTCAGAAAACAGGGAGCGGAGAGGAAGGACTAAGTAAAGTAAAGTACAGCAGAAATTAACAAAAAAATAAGAAGGGCTAGTGGGTAGGATCTGTAATGGTACCTCAGGAGCTTCCCTAAATGTATCACCTGTCAGTGAGGCACAACCACGAGAGCTCACCAATGGAGCACCAGCAGAATACAAAGGGAAAATTTGCAGGAAAAAGTGTTTTCATCCATAACCACCAACACTGCCCACCGCTGCGTGGCAGGCACAATGTGCAAATGCGATGCTATGTTGCAAACGAGCACAAGCTGATCTAAACAAATTAACAATAAAAAAGCACAAAACGGAATAAGTTTCAGCAACTTTCAATCAGATGAGTTCTAACTGCACACTCCTGCCACTAGGGTGCAGGGGAACCCTCTCTAGCAGAAGATGGCCTGGTTTAGTGCTCAGGTTATACAAACAGAACTAGATTCCGCAGGTCTAAATCTAGTCTATGCTACAGCAAACAAAGTCCAACAATTTCAGAAAAAAAGCCCAGTTCAAATAAGCAGTGATATGGTAAAAATGCAGTTCAAAACTTTTGAACTCCATTTTTACCATATAGTGCAATATACAGTGAAGAATTCTACTTAAGTTTTGCAGAGATCAGCAGATGGCTTCGATTTGCTTATATAGCAAAGGAAAGCAAACAGATTTAAACAAATTAACCAATAAAAAAACCCCATAAAACTGAGCCCTGTTCCAGCAACCTTCAATCAGATGAGTTCTAACTGTACACTCCTGCCACTAGTGTGCAGGGGGACCCTCTCCAAAAAACAGATGTCCTTCTCATGTAGAAGGGAGGGTGATTTACTACTAGAGTGACAACTGCTAAAACAGTACAGTTGTGTAAGTTACCATAACAGTACATGTTCTAATAGATCGTTGTTGTATTAGCCTAATCTATTTGAGTTATATCCTGCCCAGGATATAAACATCAGCCAGTTTTCAAAGTTTCAGGGCATCTTCCATTCACCTTAACTGCCTGAGGCACTTTCTTGCCTCAGAAAGGGAAGCTTTCCTGAAAAGAAAAGTGCTAGGAAAGGAAAAAAGTAAGAGTAAAACATGTAACTATATACACAATGTATATACAACCACATCCTGGCAGTAGTGAAAAGCAAAACAAGGGGGATTGAGAGAGTGGATGGCTACTGCAACAGTGATCTATTAGAACTTCTACTATTATGGTAAGTTTACTTATACAGCTGTAATGTGTCAACATTAGATCACTGCTGTAGTAGCCTAAGCTATTTGGGACATTTGACATATTTTAAGAACACAGAGGAAAGAGGAAAGAATCCAGTAGGGCCTGGAGAATGGTCCTAAAAAAAGTTGTTCTGGACCTGGAAAAGGAATACAATTAGCAATGCTTTATGAAAGTATGTACAGTGGACCGCATTGCTGCCTGTAGAATATTTTAGGAATAAACAAATGATTAGCTCTCAGATAAACACTATATGTGGAAAATAAGAGAGGCTTGACTCATCATAAGAGTTTGTAACTTAAACTTTCTGGCAAAAATCTGAGAAATGAGGAACTCAGGTTATCATGTCAAGAAGCTCAAATTAACCTGATGAGAGTTGATTCTAATGAAGGAAGTTAGTTTCTCAAGCACAAAGAAAAGATCACAAGGAGGAATCACCTGTTTGCTAAGTGGATGGATATGTAAAAAAAAAAAAGAAGAAGTAGTTATGGACTCACCATAACATTCCATGTGTGTTGTCCATCGTACCTTCATTCTTCACTGGTTGGGAATTGGTCCTTGGTTCCAACTCGGCCTTATACAAAAGCTCGAGGTCTTCCATTAACTTGTGGCTGTATCCCTATCCCATCATGTCCCAGGAAAGCTCCCCATATCTTGTTTTCTGATATAACCATAGGTAACAATAAAACTTATCTAACTTGTAAAGCAGTGAAGAAGGTCGGAGAACATTTGTTTCCAGTTGTGACCGCTCTGTCCTCCAGGAACCAAAGGCTGGGGGAAGGAGGGTGGGATGTAAGAATGAAGGCAAGATGGATAACACACATGGAACATTGTGGTGAGTACATAACTTCTTTATGTGATGTTGTCCTATTTTGCCTTCATTCTTCACTGGTTGGGACAGCATCCTTAGCACCATGTTTCTTGGGTGGCTCAAGGGAGAGTATTCTTCAGAACAGTGGACCCAAAGGAGGACCTGTTCCTGGAGATCAAATCCACTTTGTAATGAGTGATAAAGGTATGCGGCCTTGCCCATGTAGCAGCAGCACAAATGGTGTCAATTGGTAGCCTAGCTCAAAAGGCCGAAGAGGTTGCTATGGCTCTTGTAGAATGACCTTTGACTTTAAAGGCAAGATCTTTGTTGTGAGATTTGTAGACAAAAGTAATACAATCTGATAGCCATTTTGAAAGAGTGACTTTAGATACATGAGCACCTTTCTTAGAGTCTGAGAATGAAACAAATAATTGGTCAGATTTTCTAAAGTCCTTTGTCCTATGCAAGTAGAAGTGTAATTGCATATGTATGTCCAGTTGGTGTAGCATACATTCTGCCTTGTTGACATAGGTGGGGAAAAAGACTGGTAGTTCTATAGATTGATTCAAATTAAACTCTGTGCATACTTTTGTTAGGAAAGATGGGTTTGTTCGATGGGATACTCTATCTTTGTGGAAAAGCACGTAGGGGGGCTTTATAGATAATGCTTGTAGCTCTTTCTAGCAGAAGTGATGGCAATCGAGAAAATTGTTTTCCATATCAAACATTTTAGATCAGAGGATGATGCAATTTCAAAGTGGGGGAGAATCAAACGTGATAAAATTAGAAGTTATGTACCTACCATAACGTTCCATGTTAGTTGTCTTCTTCTCGCCTTTTTTCTTGCTGGATGGGGTTCGGAGCCAATCCTCGGCTCCGACTCGGCCACTCTAAAAGCTCGAGAGCTAGTTCCACCAGCTCGAGGCTCCCCTATATCCCACAATGCTAGGCGGTAACTCCTCAGATCTCGTTTGTAAGCTAGGCTCAGCTAGGAAAAAGTTCCATGAAATGGAAGAAAATGGATAACCCACCTCTATAGGATGCCTAAAGGGTGTCCTAAACCTGACTGAAGATATAACTATATATATATATATATATATATATATATATATATATATATATATATATATATATATATATATATATATATATATATATATATATATATATACTTACATATAAATAGAGATGGTAGAAAAAATAAAGGTCACAAACAAACTCCTCTAGGTCTGTCCAGGCAAGGGGGAAGGAGGGTGGGACGCAAGAAAGAAGGCGAGAAGAAGACAACTAACATGGAACGTTATGGTAGGTACATAACTTTTAAATGTTGTTGTCTATCTCGCCTTCATTCTTGCTGGATGGGACCGCGTCCCTAGCACCTTGTCCCGGGTGGCCTATCGGAACAGACTCTTGAGTACAGTGGAACCAAAGTTGGCTCGGCCTCTAGAGGCTAAGTCCAACTTATAATGAGAAATGAAGGTATGGGGAGAAGCCCAAGTAGCTGCTGCACAAATGGAATCAATAGGCAGTCTGTCTTGGAAAGCTATAGATGTAGCTAAAGCTCTAGTTGAATGAGCCCTGGGTTTGGTTGGCAATTGTTGATGTCTGATCTCATACACAAAAGTAATCAATGAAGTAAGCCATCTAGAAAGAGATACTTTAGAAACTGGAAGGCCCATTCTGCCTTCTGCATAGGAAACAAACAGTTGATCAGACTTCCTACATTGTTTGGTCCTGTCCAAATAGTACCTAAGTTGGCGATGAACGTCTAACCAATGCAATTTTTGTTCTGATCTGTTGGAATAGTTAGGAAAAAACACAGGAAGATCAATGGCTTGATTCAAATTTGTCGGAGAAACTACCTTAGGCAAAAAGGATGGGTTGGTACGTAAGGATACCCTATCCTTATGAAACAAAAGATAAGGGGATCGACTACACAGAGCATGAATTTCAGAGACTCTTCTGGCTGAAGTAATAGCTACCAAAAAGAGAGTCTTCCAAGATAGCAATTTCATTGAGCATGAAGCCGCAGGTTCAAAGGGGGGAGAATCAAGGATGTCAGAACTAAGTTGAGATCCCATAGAGGAGGAGGATCCCTGATAGGAGGTTTGAGGAGAAAAACTCCCTTTAAAAAGGCCCCTCTGAGATTCCAACATGAAAGTTAGATATAGCTGCCAATTGAACCTTGATGGTAGAAGGAGACAAACCTGAGTGGAAAAGTTCGGCTAGAAAATCTAGAACTGAATGAATGGAAGCAGTGAAAGGATCTATATCCTTTGAATGCGCCCAATAGGAAAAACGTTTCCATTTACTATGATAAATCTTCCTAGTGGAAGATTTATGAGAGGCTATTAAAATATCTCGGACTGAGTGAGATATCAGGGGAAGCCTGGCTAGAGTTGGAATTGGAGAAACCATGCCGTGAGGTTCAGAGAAGGGAGTGAGTGGTGCAACTGACCCGACTGGTGGGTCAAGAGGTCTGGAACTGGGTCCAGATGCCAGGGTTGCTCCAGCAGATAACGGTGAAGAAATGGGAACCAAATCTGTCGAGGCCAGTAAGGGGCAATGAGGATCATGGAAGCTTTCTGAGCGATGGCTTTCTGTATTAGTTGAGATATCAACGGGAAGGGAGGGAAGGCATACAAAAGTCCCCGTGGCCAAACGTGGACTAGAGCGTCTCTGCTGGGATGGCCTGGTTGGGGAAAGAGGGTGAAATAATTGTCACACTTGCTGTTTTGGGGAGTAGCGAAAAGGTCGAAGCAAGGCCGGCCCCACTTTCGAAAGATTTTGTCCAACACTGAATTTTTCAGAGACCACTTGTGAGGCATGAGAATAGCTCTGCTCAATTTGTCCGCAATTACATTGGACTTCCCAGGAATGTGCGTTGCTAACAGAAACCGCTGAGAAGAAATCGCTCATTGCCATAGTCTGAGTGCCTCCCAACATAGGGGGTAGGATCTGGTTCCACCCTGTTTGTTGATGTACCACACTACAGACATATTGTCCATCTGAACTGCTATAGTCCCTTTGGGAAGAGACTCTTGTAGGGCTTGCAACGCTAGAAGCACTGCTCTCATCTCTAGGACATTTATGTGCAAGTGGCGTTTGAAAGGTTGCCATATGCCCTGGACTGTCCTGCCCTGGTAATGCCCCCCCCCACCCGATCAGGGAGGCGTCCGTTGTCAGTGTAGCAACCGGAGGGGGAGGAACAAAAGGTCTTCCTAGGAAGAGCTGGGGGGAAGTGATCCACCAAGAAAGATGATTCCTGCACGATTGTGTTATCGCAATGGTATGGGACATTGGAAGTTGTTGGTACGACCATTGAGTGAAGAGCATCCATTGTAAAATCCTCATATGGAACCTGGCTAAAGGAAGAAGAGGGATAGCAGCCGCCATTAACCCTAAGACCCTCAGGACTAGTCTGACTCTGATTTTGCTGCTTTGCAAGACAAGAGAGACTAGTCTGTGTATGTCCGCTATTCTCTGCTCTGTGAGTCTGGCTGACATGCTGACTGTGTCTAAATTTGCGCCTATGAAGGTAATAACACGACAAGGCGACAAAACAGACTTTTCGTAATTTACTGAAATGCCTAATGTCTGACATGTGTGAAGGGTATAGTCTCTGGCGAGAAGCAGAAGATGCTTGGTGGGGGCTGTAAGGAGCCAGTCGTCTAGATATGGAAACACCAGGAATCCTTGATGTCTCAGATGAGAGGCGACCACTGCCATACATTTGGTGAACACTCGGGGGGCTGTAGTGAGACCAAAGGGCAGGGCCCTGAATTGAAAATGACTGGTTCCCAGCCTGAAGCGGAGAAAACTCCTGGAGCATCTGCTCATTTTGATGTGGTAGTACGCATCCTGGAGATCTATAGAGCACATCCAGCTGTCCCGCCCCAAAAGGGGTAGAATGGACTGCAGCTTGACCATCCGAAATTTTGTTTTCTTGACAGACTTGTTCAAGTTGCTGAGATCCAAAATGGGTCTCCAGTCCCCTGTTTTCTTTGGAACCAAAAAGAATTTGGAGTAGATTCCGGATCCTTGTTTGTCTGCTGGAACTGTCTGAATGGCTATTTTTGCAAGCAGCTTTGATATTTCTAAAGCTGCTTGCCCCCTTTGACTGGGTGGAATGTCTGGAAGGGATTTTTTTGCTTGGTTTGGAGAGCGAAAGAACGGGATTGTATAGCCTTCGGAAATGATAGTCTGTACCCACTTGTCTTGAGTTAGGGATTGCCAGGCTTCTGGGTACAGAGATAATCTTCCCCCGACTTCCTCCGAAGGTGGACAGTCGGGCAACACCTCAGGGATGCTGAAAGGGCTTGTCGGAAAAGGTTTCTCGACTGCCCTGATTCTGCGGGCCCCCTCTGCCTCTAGGGCGGCGTCTACCATTATTGTTCCTCCCTCTGCCTCTAGAGGGGAATCGACTCTGTGCGTCAGGCAATGCTCCTTGAGATTGTTTGCGGAACCACATCTTTCCCCCCTTCTGACCTTTGGGGTAAGGCCTAGAAGGGGTAGAAAAACAGACTCCAACGGCAGAAAGAGTCTTGCCTTCCGTCTCGCACCTAGTCAGGGTTTCCTTCACTTGAGGACCAAAGAGGGATGATCCATCAAACGGGGAGTTAGTGAAGGATGCCTTGAAAGGGTCCGCAAAATTACATAGCCGCAACCAGGCGCGCCGACGTAAGGCCACACCTGTACCTGCCACTCTACTTGCTCCATCAGCCACGTACGAAAGGAGGCGCATGGAGGAGTTAACTACTGAATTGAGGGTAGCCAGCTGAGAGTTCATCCTGTCCTGAAAACCCGCAGCTGTTGGGTCCTTTAACATTTCACTCGCTTCCTTGATCAAATCTCTCTGGAGACGAGTGAAATGACACAGGTAGTTCAGCGAAGATAGAAAAGGTCGCTGATGAGAACATCCGCTTCCCGTACCTGTCCATAGTCCTAGACTCCTTGTTAGGAGGATGGACAGGCACTGAAGGATCTGCTAGCTCCTTCTTGGTGGCTGCAGCCACCACCATAGCATCCACAGAGACGCCTTTGGTCAAAAACTCCTTGTCCTTGGGGGCGGTGATAAACTTTGAAGGTCTCCTGGGGGTGGGATCCACAGAGTCAGGAGTCGTCCAGGACTTCTTTGCAACCACCTGCATAAGGGGGTCAAAATGAGGGGACACCCAGGAGGTGGAAGGGCGAGAGCCAAACGCCTCAAGATACACAGATTCATCCTCTGAAGGGTTGAGGGCTGGCCAATTCCCCCTCTGTTTTAAGATCTCGAGGATGTCTGCAAAAGAGACATCTTCAGAGGGGGAACGAGGGGAACCTTCAGAATCCTCTAAATCTGTGTCAGAGATGACAGACTCAGGGGAGTCGATGTGCTTCCTCTTGCACTGCCTCTTCCTAGGAGGCTCTCCTACCGGGTCAGGAGAGGCCTCAGAAAAGGAGGAGATCCCCACTGGGGATACTTGAGGAGCTGGCTCTCTGCGATCCGGGATGAGAGAGTGAGCAGAAATCACCTGAGGCACCGTGGAGGGGGGGGGGCAGATGGAGCCGACTGTGGGGTTGAACCAGGTTCTAACACGCTCCTCATGACCTCGAAGGCACCCCTGTCAGGCAGGGCTGGAGGTCTCTGCTCCGAAAAGCTGAAAACCTCCCCCGGCACCGACAGAGATGGCTCTGAGGCCGATGCCGGAGCCGAACTCACCAGTGCCAAAGCACCGAGAGGGAGAGCGGGGTCGGACAAGGGTCCGATGCCACTCACCCCCTCAGAGCCGACGAGGGAAATCCGGCGCCGAGATTCCTCCAAGGAAGAAATCGGAGCAGACAACGGTACCGAAGACAAAGGTATCGGCTCCGATGCAGCCACAGTCTCGGGTCCGAGCCGCCCCGGCTCCGAACTCACAGGAGTCGGAGGAGGAATATTTTGAATGATGGGATTAGCCATCGACTGTTGAGTCAGGCTTTGAAGCATCTGGGCCAGTGCCTTGGACTTAAGAAGTCGACTCACTACTCTCTGAAGGTCATGATCAGAAAGTCTCGACGACCTAGAGGAGTGAGATCTATGGCTCCGTTCAGACAGCAATGGAGATGCTGGAGCCGAATGAACGGAGCCGATAGATGGTGACCGGGACCTTTTTCTTGTGGTCGGTTCCGACAACCTGATCGGAGCTGACTCACCAATGTCTGCCTCGGCTCCGGCCGGAGCCGAGGAAATAGCAGGTACAAGAGTTCGAGAGTCATCGGCTCCGGCCAGAGCCGATGTTCGAACAGCCTTCGAAGCCCCAGAAGACGACTCAGAGACCGGAGCCGACAGTCTGGTAAGCTTTGAGGGTTTCCCCGAAGACTGAGTCAGGGGACCCTCAGGCTTCAATAAGCCCCTCAGAATGAGCTTATTTTTGCGCTCCTGCAGGACTCTAGGGCTGAAGCCATGGCAAACAGCACATGAGTCCTGCAGGTGCAAAGGTCCCAGGCAGTACACACAAGAAGTGTGACCGTCTGTCAGAGACATCTTCTGACAGCACGAGTCACACTTCTTAAAGCCTGAGACCTTTGAGTCCTTAGACATGTCTAAGAAAGAAGTGTAACCACACAAACACACACACACACCGATTACACTTAGAAATTACTTTAAACTAAATTAAATTAAGTTAGACAAATAAATCCCTATAAACACAGTCACTCACTACTAGGATGGGAGGGACTGGGCCTAAGGCCCAAGGGAAAATCTTTTGGTGAGTTTTAGGAAAGGGGGAAAAAATTTACTGGGAATGTGATGGGACTACTCACAGTATAAACAATTTAAAAAACTAACTTAAAAAGGGGAAAAAAGCTAAGAAAAAACTAGTTTCTTTTCAAAAACTAACCTGAGCCGGTAGGAACGCACCTCGATCGCTGTAGCGGCAAACGAGATCTGAGGAGTTACCGCCTAGCATTGTGGTATATAGGGGAGCCTCGAGCCGGTGGAACTAGCTCATGAGCTTTTAGAGTGGCCGAGTCGGAGCCGAGGATCGGCTCCGAACCCCATCCAGCAAGAATGAAGGCGAGATAGACAACTTAACATCATAGCTTAGGTCCCATGGCACTGAAGGAGTCTTAATGGGTGATCTTAATTAAAATAGTGCCCCTCAGAAAATTTTTGCCTAGTCTGTGAGACATCAGATCTGGGCGTGATTAACTTATATGAAAATTATATATCGCTGTTAACTGAACTTGAAGAGTGGCTGCAGCTGTGCCTTCACTGAATAGCATTGTTCAAAATTCAAGAATGGACCCTATAGATGCAGACAAAGGATCAATATGGTTATTTACTGACCAGGAAGAAAATCTTTTCCATTTTCTCATGTATAATTTTTTCTCTAAAGCCTTATGAGACGAGATCAAGATATGTTTCACAGATGAAGACAGATTAGGGAGCCTGGCTATGTTTGGAATTGGAGCAGCCAAGCTGTCAATTTGAGGGTTTGAAGAGAGGGTTGGAGCATCTTTGACACAAGTCAGAAGGTCCAAAACTGGGACCAGAATGCACAGCTCCTCCTGGAGATGAGGCCAAAGGAAGGGGAACCAGATTTGAAGAGGCCAGTATGGGGCAATGAGTATAAAGTTCCTTCCCAATGAGCTGGCTTTCTGAAGAACTTTGGGTATCAAGGGAAATGGAGGGAAGGTGTATAGGAGACCCAAGGGCCAATCATGTACAAGTGCATTCCTTAGTGACTCCCCCAAGGGGGGATTAGGGCATAAAAGCTGCTACGTTTGGCATTTATGGATGACGTAAAAAGGTCACAGCAAGGCTGGCACTATTTGCAGAAAATCATCTCCACTACTTCCTGTTTTACGGACCACTCATGAGGCATCAGAATCACTCTGCTGAGTTTGTCTGCTATCACGCTGGATTTCCCCGGGATGTGCGCTTCTATCAGAAAGCGTTTGGAGGAGGTCACCCACTGCCATACTCTCAGGGCCTCTCCACAAAGGGGGTAGGACCTGGTTCCTCCTTGTTTATTTATGTACCAAACAACTGTCATGTTGTCTGTCTGTATTGCAACAGTTCCCAGCAGAAGAGAGTCCTGAAATGCTTGCAATGATAAAAGCATCCCTCTGATCTCTAGGACACTGATGTGCAAATGGGCCTCATGATCCTGCTAGGTGCCTTGGACTGATCTTCCCAGATAATGCCCCCCAACCCTATCTGGGAAGTGTCCAAGGTTACTGTGGCTAATGGATGTGGAAGAACAAAGGGTCGACCTGATGTCACTTGAGTGGAGTGAAGCCACCAGCGAAGGTCCTTCTTGCAAGATTCCGTTATCGAAATTTGGTGGGACATGGAAAGTTCTTGTAAGGACCACTGAATGAACAGTAGCCACTGCAGAATCCTCATGTGCAGGCATGCTAATGGAACTAAGTTTATTGCTGCTGCCATGGTTCCCAAGACTTTGAGGACTGTTCTTGCCTGTAATTTTCTCCTGGAAAGAAGGTTTAGTACCTGATGTCGAAGTACTTGGACTCTTTCTGGGGGATGTTTTGCCATCATTTTTGTTGTATCTAGATCTGCTCCTATAAAACCAATACAATGAGGTGGAAACACAGCAGATTTTTTGTAATTTATCATGACTCCTAGATGAGGACAGAGATGTAATGTGGTGTCTCTTGCTTTTTCTAGTAGATGCTTGGTGGTGGAAGTTAGGAGCCAGTCGTCTAGATATGGAAACACTTGGAATCCTAGATGTCTCAGGTGAGCCGTGACCACTGCCATACACTTGGTGAAGGGACTGGGGGCTGTAGTGAGACCAAAGGGCAGAGCCAGAAATTGATGGTGACTAACTCCCAGCCAAAAGCGCAGATGTCTCCTGGATGACCTGTCTATTTTTATGTGGTAGTACGCATCCTGGAGGTGTATAAAGCAAATCCAATCGTCTTTTCCCAGAAAAGGGAATATTGGCTGCAGTGTTACCATCTGGAATTTTGTTTTTCTTACTGATTTGTTTAATCTGCTGAGATCCAGTACTCGTCTCCAGTTCCCTGTTCTCTTTGGCACTAAAAAGAACCTTGAGTAAGTTCCAGATCCTATTTGGTCTGCGGGGACTGTTTGAATGACTCTTTTGTCTAGCAACTTTTGAATTTCTAAAGTTACCTTTTCCATTTGACTGGGTGGAATGCCCGAGATATTCTTTAAGTTTTGGACAGGGAAGGAAAAGGGTATAGAGTAGTCTCTGGATACGATACTTTGTACCCATTTGTCTTTTGTTATCTCTAGCCAGGCTTCTGGATACAAAGATAAGTGACCCCTGACTGCCTCCACAGAGGGACAGATGGGCCTTCTTTCAGGAGCGCTGAAAGGGCATACCACAGAATGACTCCCCCTGTTGCCCTGATTTTGCGGACCTCCTCTGCTGTGTGGATGGCATCTTCCTCTACTGCTTCCCCCTCTGCTCCTGGGGGAAGAATCACCACGTGTGTCCTGAAAAGCTCTCTGGGATTTTTGGAACAACATTTTTCCTCCCTTTTGACCTTTTCGGTAAGGTCAAGAAGATAGGGAAAAATGGACTCCTATGACAGAGAGAGTTTTTCCTTTTTGCTCACACCTGGTTAGTGTGTCCTTGACTTGTGGCCCAAACAAGGACTTGCCATCAAAGGGGGCATTAACAAAGGAAGATTTAAAGGGTTCCACAAAGTCACACAAGTGCATCCAGGAATGTCGCCTTAGGAAAATTCCTGAACCCGCTGCTCTACTTGCTCCATCTGCTGCATAAGAAATGAGCCTCATGGAGGAGTTAACCACAGAGTTTAAGGTGGAGAGCTGAGAGGAAACCTTGTCTGATACCCCTGCAGGTACTGAAACTTGGAGAGTATCGCCTAGCTCCTTCAGGAGATCTCTTTGTAGCCTAGTAAAGTGTGTGAGATAATTCAGCAATCTGAATGCAAAAGTCACTGAAGAGAATGTGTGCTTTCCATGTCTGTCCATCATACGAGACTCCTTGTCTGGCAGATGGACAGACGGAGATGTCTCTGAAAGTTCCTTTTTGGTGGCTGCCACCATCATCATTGCATCTACTGGAACACCCTTGGTAAGGAAATCTTTGTCTGATGATGCAGTAATAAACTTGTTTGGCCTCTGAGGAACAGGTTCTACTGCATCTGTAGACTCCCATGCCTTTCAGCTAATTCCATAAGCTCATTGAAATGCAGACACCCAAGTGGTGGAAGGGTGAGACCCAAAGGTGTTCAGGTATAAAGAATCATCCTCAGAAGGGTTGATGGACTTATGGCCACCTCTCTAAGAATTTCCAGGATGTCTGCAAAGGAGACATCCTCATAGGGCGACCGTGGGGACCCTTCTGACTCATCAAGGTCTGTATCAGAAGTGAATTACTTCTCTGGGAAGTCTAAATGCGTCCTCTTGCAAAGTTTCTTATAAGAGACATCTTCAGAAGGGTATTCTGGAGAGATTTTGGAAGAGAGGGGTTCATCCAAAGGGGCATCTTGAGACCTATGGTCTCCACGTGTCTATGGATGGTGTGGTGCTGAGACAGATGCCTGTTCATTAGGGGGAAGAATGTCAGGACTCAAGAGTGGAGCTGTCTGTGGAGACAGCACTCTCTTCATCACCTCAAAAGCCCCCCACCCCTGATCCAAGGAAACTCCAGCTCTGAAGAGCCAGAAGGTATCCCCTGAACCAAAAGGGTTGGCTCCAAGGCCGATGTAGGAGCCAAGCTCACCCATGCTGAAGCCCCAAAAGGCAAGATTGGATCTGACAACTGTCCGATCTGACTGTCTTCCTCGAACCCGACCAGAGAGCATCAGCTCCTAGACTCCTCGAGTTCAGACAGAACCAAGGATGTTGGAGCAGACGTTGGTCCCAAAGATCCCAGGATAGGTCTTGGCACCAACAGTTCCACTGCAATCGGTTCCACACATTCCAGCTCCGTGGTCCCAGGTCAGCTCGGAGAAGGAATCGATGTTGAAGGGGAAGTCTTAGTCAGTTCTGAATCCCTCTCGGTTGGAGCCAGCAGCAGTTTGACCAGTGCTGGTGTCCATATCATCATTAGAAAGACTCCTGGAGAACCAAGAGGAAGGGGCAGGAGATCTGACTGGTTGCAATAGAAGAGATCTTAAAGTAGGAGAAACCAGATCCAATTCCAGGGACTGGCTCCGTAATTCAAACTCCATTGGCACCAATACAGAAGGAGCTGATGCAGTAGATTTTGTGGGCCCAGCAGTCTTTGGATATGGAGATGCCACTTTGGTCAATTTTTTTGCTGGCTTTGATTAACCAGAAGAAGGAGATGACCTCTTTCGAGACTTGTCGGACTTTGAGGAAGGAGACTTGGTTGATTTTGAAGTGCCCTGACTTTCTTCAAGTGCTTCAGTGAAGGGGGACTTCAGTAAACCTCTCACTATAAGTTTGTTTTTCCTCTAAGGCACTCTAGAACTGAAAGAGTGACAAATGGTGCAGGATTCTTGTAGATGCACTGTTCCAAGGCAGTATACACAAATAGTGTGACCATCAGTTATAGACATTTTCTAGCTACACTTTCCACACTTCTTGAACCCAGAGGGTTTGATTTCCTTGTGTTCCTTAGACATATTCCATATACAACAGTCAGTCACAAATATAACAAAAATAACAACAAACAACTTAACAATATAGTGAACAAAAAGACAATGTTATCACTATGATATATATATATATATATATATATATATATATATATATATATATATATATATATATATATATGTATGTATGTCTAGGAGTGCTACAGAATCCTGAAAGCCCAAAATCCTGAAGACCAAAATCCTGAAAGTTCAAAATACTGAAAACTCAAAATCCTGAAAACACACAGGATACCAACATTCACTATATTCCAACACAAGTACATACAGAAACATATTACCCTTCAACTATATGCAGAGGGGCAAGCCCCCCTGCACCCCCATGTGGGGAGCTGCGCCCACCACACCCCCTGCTACTTAAATATATCAACACCGAGATTGCACTTCACTACGCTAAGTACAATCTTGGAGTTGATATATTTAAGTATCTGGGGCTGTGGGGGGTGCAGGGGGGCTTGCCCCCTGCCTATACTTGGAGAACAGTAATATAGTTTGTGCTTTGTTTCTGTAAATACTTGTGTTGGAATATAGTGAGTGTTGGTATCCTGTGTGTTTTCAGGATTTTGAACTTTCAGGATTTTGGTCTCAGGATTTTGGTTTTCAGGATTCTGTAGCACTCATCTCTCTCTCTCTACATATATATATATATATATATATATATATATATATATATATATATATATATATTTTTTTAATTAAACAACAGGAAGAAACAACCTCAACAATTACAGCAGAAAAAGGTAAGGGTTGGCAGTTCTCTAACTGAAACAAAGCTGCCTAGTGATAAGGGAAAGGGAAGAAACAAAGGTAGCTCTCTAATTCAAAAAGGCAAAGGCAGCCCTCTAACTCAAATGAGCTCACGCTTTAAGTTAGAACACAAAATAATATGAGGCAATAATTCACTTTTCAAAACTTTCAAATTTAAACAAGCTTGTATGCTAAGCAAAAAAAAAATAGCAAGAAATAGCAAAAAGGAAGCCCTCTAACTAAAAATGGGCTTAAAAGGAGAGAAGTTAAGCCAGGATAGGGAGTGGAAGAAAGGTCTAGTGGTATAACAATGGCCAGAAGCAAAAAGCACAACAGTGAACACTCTAACTAAATATGTGATAAAGCTCTAATCGCTAAGTTTTTTTAAACAGGCAAAGGACAAAATATTTTAATAATGATTAAAGAAGTTTCCCACTTAGCCAGAGCCAATATGGAAGCATCCAATCTGTTAAATGGCAAATAAAATCTGGGGAACTTTCCTAGGGCATGATGGGATAGGGATAAAGCCACGAGCTAATGGAAGACCTCAAGCTTTTGTATAAGGCCTAGTCGAACAAGTGAAGAATGAAGGCACGACAGGACAACATCACATTTAAAGTTATGTACTCACCATAACTATGCATCTGTGTTGTCCATCTTCATTCTTACTCATTGTATGGCTTGCATATCTGACCTCAGATCTGACTCGACCACATTCTACAGACTTTGGATGCAACTCTTGAGCTCCTCCCTCTACTCATAATGTCTTAGTCCATCCCCAATACCTCAGAACAAGTTTTCTACATTAAAGGTCTTAATACGTAACAGTAGAGGAGAAGAGAAGTTAAACCAGGGCTCAAACCTGAAACTACAAGTTCCATAGGTCCATCAGATCACTCCAGAAGATGACAGAAAGGGGGAAGAGGTAGGGGAGTTGAGGAAGAATGAAAATGGACAACACAGATGCATAGTCATGGTGAGTACAAAACTTTAATATCGGATGTTGTCCTTTTCATTCTTCCTCAACATATGAGACAAAGTCCACAGCTATGTAAATCTTGGGTAGCCCTCATGGAAGGATATTCTGGAGAACTGTTGAACCAAAGACAGCTCTGCTTGTGGAAATTATGTCCAATTTGTAATGAGTAATAAAGGTATGAGCATTAGAACAGGTGGATGTTTCATAAATATCATCAATGCAAGTTCTAGATCAGAAGTCAGATGAGGTGGCCATGGATCTATTTGAATGGGCCTTAGGTATTTTGGTTAAGAACAGACCTTATTGGGAATAAATCCAGGAAATGCAATTAGTTATCCATTTGGCCAATGTAACTTTCATAATTAGAGAACCCAGCCAACTAGGTGAAAAAGAAACAAGCAGCCCGTCAGTTTTTCTGAAATCTTTTGTTCTGTTAAAATAAAAACATAGTTGTCTATGTGTATCTAAAAGATGTAGCATACATTCTCCCTGGTTTGAAATTTCTGGAAAGAA
This sequence comes from Protopterus annectens, assembly GCF_019279795.1. Classification (NCBI taxonomy): domain Eukaryota; kingdom Metazoa; phylum Chordata; order Ceratodontiformes; family Protopteridae; genus Protopterus; species Protopterus annectens. The sequence goes on along the minus strand of NC_056727.1, from coordinate 1,907,785 downwards.
GACTAGTAAATTAATGATTTGATTTATATTTGATTCAGAAGCCACTTTTGGTAGGAAAGAATGACTGGTTCATAAGGTAACCCTGTCTTTATGAAAAACAATGTACTGAACTTTTGATGACAGAGCGTGGAGTTCGAAAATCCTTTTAGCAGATGTAATAGCAGCTAAGAAGGCTGTTTTCCAAGACACAAATTTTAAGTCAGATTTTGCTGAGGGTTAAAAGGATTGTTGAGTTAAGCCTTGAAGTACTATTGTTAAAGCTCGTGGAGGTGACTGATCTTTCAATGTGGGTATGAGCAAGAAGGTGGCCTTTAGAAAAGCCTTACACTACTTGGAAGCAGCCAAGCAAAAAACATTGTCTCCTGAGTGAAAATTTGACATAGCTGCCAACTGCACTTTGACTGTGGAAAAAATAGTACCTTCTTTAAAAAGAAAAGCTAAAAACTCCAGTACAGAAGAAACAGAATCAGTAAAAGGATCAATGTAATTTTTTAGGGTCCAAACTGAGAATCTTTTCCATTTATTCTTGTAAATCCTCTTAGTGGAATCTTTCTGTGAGGACAAAACTATATCATGAACCAGGGAAGAAAGCCTGGGCTGTCTAGGTGTTAATGGAACTGGAGAAACCATGTTGTTAGTTTGAGGGTTGGGATATTGGGATTTTTATCCCTGAAGGATGAAACAGAAGGTCTGGACTGGGAACCTGTAACCAAGGACTATAATGAAAATGAGACCAAAGGAAGGAGAACCAGACTTTGTTAGGCTAAAAGTGAGCAGTGACGTTCATAGGTAGGTACTAGTCCATCGACCCTAGGGCCTATACAAGCCTAGCCATAACAATTCCCTGGCTATTGCTTCCCACAAATATTTACTTTCCTGGTCCCTGTCTAGCAGGGCTACTGATGTGATCCCTGGAGTGAATGTCCTATATCCCATCCAATCATCAAGGTTCCTCTTGAAGAGCGACATTGAGGCGCTCTGCCTGACATGTATGGGCAGCCTATTCCAGAGCATGGGGAGTCTCTGGGTCAGGAACCTATCCCTCCAGCATGTTCTATTCATCGTGATGACAAGGTTAAGAGCCCTGGAGCATGTGGCTCAGAGGGATTGGGATTTCTCTAAGTGTAGCATGTCCAACAACTCTGGGTTTGACATGTCCTTTTATGTTAGGCAGAGATTGCCTCTGAGTAGGCAATATGCGACAGAGTATAGCTGGAGTTTCTTTAGAAGGTCAGCATAAGGCATCTGCTTTAGGCCTGTGATTCTTTTTGTGAGGTATTTCTGCGGCCTTCCTAGTTGTTGCAGATGTCTTGTGAGGTACATACCAAACAGGGCATTGTATTCTATAATGGGTCTAATGAGGGATGAGTACAGAGGGACAATGACCTCCTTTTTTTCAGGATGAAAAGCCCTTAGTGATGAGGTGTGCCACGTAGAAGGATTTTCTAACTGCTGTGGCTATGTGGTTATCAAAGTTGAGACCACTGTCCACCTGTGTTCCTAGGTCTCTTATCACACTTTCGGTGTTTAGTGTACTGCCACCTATGTGGCAGTTCACAGGTACGTGGTTTTTCCCAAAGGGGACAACTATACATTTTTTTGGCATTTAGCTTGAGCCCATGGCTCTGGCACCAGGCATCTGTTTCATTAAGGCCCTTTTGTAGTATATCCACATCATTTGGGGATTCAGTAATGGCTCCCAGCTTGCAGTCATCTGCGAACTTTGTAAGCCAGAGTCCCTTAGTGTTGGCCTGTACTTCAGAGAAGTAGATGCCAAACAAGAGTGGTCCCAGGACAGAACCCTGCAGTACACCACTTGTCAGTTGTCTGGAGCTGGATTTGGAGTCAGCTACTTTTACAGTGTGTGTTCTGTGAGTAAGCCAGTTTGCAACCCATCGAGTGATGTAGGGATTAATGCCCAGCTTAGTAAGTTTATCTACGATTCCAAAGTGGGGGATAGTGTCGAAAGCCTTGGCGAGGTCCAAGTAGGCTGTGTAAACCACCTTACCCTCGTCCACGGCTCTGGAGACTGAATCAAAGAAGTCAATCAGGTTCAGGAGACAAGATTGGCTCTTCGCAAACCCAAATTGGGTGGGGTCCTGTGTTTGAAGGTTTCCAATGTCCTTGTGTAAAAGTTTCATGGCCTTGCAGATCAGGCTCGTCAGACTAATGGGATGGTAGTTCCCAGGATCCAAAGTGGACCCCCCCCCCCCATGGAGTGGGATGATTGTAGCTGTGCGCCACTCTGTGGGCACGAAGCCTGAGATGAGGCTAAGAATAAGCATGACACACAGGTAAGGTGTCATTTCATTTTGTAGTTCATGCAGTACATAGCACGGGATGTCATCTGGTCCCATGGATGCTGTATTCTTGGCTTTGGAGAGTGTGTTTTTTTACCTGAGTGGCCGTGATTACCTGAATTTGGCATATTTTTGGTATTGAGATGGGCCTCTTAGGAGGTGAGAGGAGGGTGAAGTTGGTACTGAATCTATCTGCCAGGATATTGGCAATATCCTTGGGATCAGTATATCTAGTGCCATCTGCTGCAGCTCAGAGCAGATCTGAGTATTGCCATTTAGATTCTTAACATAGCTATAGAATGCCTTGTGGTTGCCTTTGGAATCTTTGGCAATTTTGTTTTCGTAACTAGCTTTGGAAGATTTTATGGGGGATCTCAGCTTTCTACTGAGGCTGGTGAGGGAATTTTTTGAATCCTGGGTTCTTCCTCTTTTCTGCAATAGTTTTTTCCTTCCATTGTACAGCTTGTTTATAGCAGGGGCCCACCAGATTGGCTTCCTTTTTTTAGAGGACAGCATCTTTGTTCTACTTGGGATGGCTCAGTCCATGCACAAGTGAATGTGCTTATACAGCACCTTAGTGTAAGATTCAGCAGTTGAACTTCTAGTTCCCATCTGTCTGGATAAAAAGAAATTATGTACTTACCATAATGTTCCATCTTTATTGTCCATTTTAATTCATCCTCAACCTATGGGTCCAGATCCGGCCATCAGATCCTACTCGGCTGTTACAGCAGCTTGTGGCCTATAACAAACTCTTGAGCTCCTTCCCTACTCCTAATGCACTGCCTCTAGCATCCCTCAGATCTTGTTTGCAGCTTGACAGGAAGACCATAAAGAAATAACTATTACCAAAATAAACATAAATGATGTAGTTAATCCTAGACAAATAAATCTCGTTTCTCCAAGAACCAAGTATAAAAATATGGAGGAAAACACCAAATTTGGGACTCAGCTCCACAAACAGCAATGTGTTGAAGCCTCTTACTCGACCAGAAGTCAGAAGTGAGAAAAGGAAGGGGGCTGGTGGGTGAGGAGTTGAGGATGAATGTTATGGTAAGTACATAACTTCTTTATCTGATGTTGTCAATTTTCATTCATCCTCAACCTATGGGTCAGACTTCCTAGCTATCTGAACCTTTGGGTGGACTCCAATGACTCATATTTCTTGGTACTATTGAGCCAAATGCTGTACTAACCTTGGACCTCAAATCTAATAGTAATGAATGATAAAGGTATGAGGATTTAGCTAAGATGTAACTGTACATATATCACCCACAGAGATTCTGGACTGGAAATATAGTGAAAGAAGTCACAGATCTGACTGAATTATTCTTTCATTGTTTTGGTAAGGAAAGAAGGTCCTTTGTTATAGATAAATGAAAAGCAACCTGTCAAACTCGCTAAGATCATGTTTATGATATGTTTGCCAACTTGTTTTGTTGAAAGAAAGGGAGTGATTGATCAGATTTCCTAATGTGTTTTATATATATATATATATATATATATATATTGTAGTTAGGAATATAACTGTCTATGAACAACTAGTAAACTGAACATGTAGTCTGCCTTATTTATAAACTCGTTCACCATCTTAGGAAGGAGAGAAGGGTTTGCATTCAACATAATCTTATCCTTTTTTTTCATTTTTTTTAAATATCTAGATGCAGGTTTACAGGGAAAATATTTGAAGGTTTATACAATCAAATTTAATTTCTATGGTGCAATATGATCTCTAAAGAAAAATTGGCAGCAAATGATAAGTACTAAGAATCATTTTCTCAGTATTGACAATTTGGAAAGAATTCTGGAATCTTGCACAAAAGTAGAGATGGGTGTGAGTTGTGGTTTGAAAAACTGGCTCCGTGCTGACAGAATCTTCCTCACTACTTTTTCCACAATTTCTTCTGTGAGGCTTTTGAAAGAACTAGTGGAATATAATGATACAGACTATCTCTTTATAGAAAGAGGGAAGATACCTTGGAGGGGAGTAGATCGACTGACACTAAATACCGTATCTTAGGCAAGTTTATCAAGGTAGAAGATCCAGCCATAGATGGATCCGGCTTGGATTGCGTCTAATCTGACAAAGTCAGTTCTGATAATTTTGCCTTTCTCAGATCCAAAGAGGTAGTTGGATCATTTAACTTAGTCTATTAATATGTGAGGTTCGGATTGGATCTTATGAGACCTCCTTATGAAGTGTGTGAAGCCAAGGAAGAAGAAGATGGCTTGGAGATGAGGTCTTAGAAGATTTAACTTTTAGAATTTATCTTATTCTGGTCTACCCTATAAAGCAGACTTCCCAATGAAGAACCATGTCTGTTGGATGACAGAAGATCTGGATCTGGATCTGGACTCCAACGAGGTTACTGTAGATAAAGTTGAGAGCAAAAATAAGTTATGTATTCACCATAATGTTCCATTTGAGTTGTTGCTTTTTATTTGTCTTCAACCTGTGGGACACGGATCCAGGACAGATCCGACTCGGCCACATTTTCCAGCACTGGATCTGAGCTCCGTGCTCCTCCCCTACCCATAATGCCCCTGTCTCCCTTCTCCTTCAGATCGAGTTTGCTGCCAACCATAGCATCCCAACCTGACACAATGCCTTACCCCTTGGCAAAATTACCCAGACAGAACTATAGGAAAGAACAAATTATGCCAAAGTAAAGGCTATGTCTTTTCTGGCCAGCCAACCACACAGCTTACATAAGGCAGGGGGAAGGAGGGAGAGAATGGTTGAAGACAAATGTGTATGCATTGCCACCAGAAAACAGCTGGTGGAGATCGCCCACTCCCACACCCTCATGGCTTCACAACAAAGCGGATAAGACCTGGATCCCTGCACTTGTTAATGTACCAGACTACAGACATGCTTTCTGTCTGGATGGCAACTGCCCCTAGGGGAAGATGGGCATGAAGAGCTTGCAACACAAGAGCACTTCCCTCATCTCCAGGACATTGATATGTAATTGGGTCTCCAGGGAAGACCACATGCCTTGGAAGGTTTCCCAAGCAATACCCCCCACTTGATTAGTGAGGTGTCTGTGATCACGGTGGTCAACAGGGCAGGAAGAATAAACTGGTGACCCCAATGAAGGTCCAGGAATTGATTCCACTAGAGAAGAGAATCCCTGCATATTCAAGATAAACAAACCGGATGGGTCAATGGTAGCTCTAGTAATGACCACTGGACAGCAAGAGTCCACTGGAGTACCCTCATGTGCAACTGAGCCATGGGCATGATGGTGATCGTGGCCACCATGGACCCCAGTGCCCATAAGACAGATTCCATTGGGGGATACTGAGCTTGAAGAATACACAAGACATGAAGTTTGAGGGACTGCAGTCTGTCTGGGGTTAGAAAAACTTTAGTTTGAGTGGTATCTAACCAAGCTCAAATAAAATCCAGAACCCAAACCAGGTTCAACCAGGACTTGTTGAGATTTACGGTGATGCCCAAATGGTGGGCGGTCTGGAGAAGGGAATCTCTGGTCTGGCAGAGTAGATGCCTGGAGGGAGCTGCAAGGAGCCAGTTGTCCAGGTGAGGAAAGACCTGGAAACCCTGCCGCCACAGGTGAGCTGCTACCACCGCCATCACTTTGATGAACATCCTGGGGGCTGTGGTGAGGCCAAAGGGTAGCACTCTGAACTGGTAATGATTGGCCCCCAGCCAGAAGCGGAGGAACTTCTGAAAGTGTCTGTCCATTTTGATGTGACAGTATGCATCCTGGAGGTCCACCAAGCACATCCAGTCATTCTCCTGCAGGAAGAACAGGATAGACTGGAGAGTGACCATAAGGAACTTCATCTTGGCAACTGCCAGATTTAGGGTTGACAGAATCTGGATCGGTCTCAAGTTCCCTGCCTTTTGTGGCACTAAAAAGAACCTGGAATCGATGCCTAATCCAGACTGGTGTAGGAGGGATGGGCTGGATGACTCGCTTTTTGAGCAGCTTGGAAATTTTCACTGCTGCATCCTCCCTTTGCGCAGGTGGAATGTCTGGTAGGTGTCTGGGAGGGAATGGCATTTGGGTGAAGGGAACTGAATAGCCTCTGGATATGATTTGCAGCACCCAATGATCATCTGTGATTGACTCCCAGGCCATTGAGTGTAGTGAAAGTCGACCCCCAAATGCTTCCAGAGATGAGCAGCCTTGAGATGAGAGCTGCTGTGTGGGCCTATCCAGGAAAGATTCCTGAGAACCTTGGTTCCTTGGACCCCCTCCACCACAAGGGCAGTGTTTGTCAAATCCCCCTCTGCCTCTGGGGGAAAGCGAGTCCTGAGCATCCTTGGAATAACCCTGAGACTTCCGGAACCACATCTTTCTCACCCCCTCTGATTCCTGGAGTAGGTTCATTGAGGGGTTGAGAAGCAGATTCCAGTGGCAGAGTCTTCCCATCCTTCTCGCTCTGGACTAGTGTATCACGTACAGTCTCTTCAAAGAGAGTGTAACCATCGTATGGGGCATTCATAAAAGACATACTAAAGAGTTCCAAAAAGGCACAAAGTCAAAGCCAGGCATCACGCCTGATGGCAATGCCTGTTCCAGCTGCTCTAGCAGCACCCTCGGCAGCATGAGATAGGAGCCACACAAAGGTTTTGGAAATGCAGGTGAGGGTGGCCATCCAGGAAAAGAAGACCTTCTTTTCCCCTGCTGACAAAGACCCTGGGGTAGACTCAGTGACCTCCTTAACTAGGTCTTGCTGAAGCCTAATCACAAGTGCCATGTAGTTCAGCACATGTACAGAGAATGTCGCTGAAGCTTAAACCCGCTTCCCAAAATGGTCCATGGCCCTAGACTCTCGGTCCGGTGGATGGACCGTGGAGCTCTTCTGTGCGAGCTCCTTCTTGGTGGCTACTGCCACCACCATGGCATCAACACAGGATCCCTTGGACCAATGCGGTTTATCAGAAGGGGTACTGAGGATCTTATCAGGGCATTTGAGGATAGGCTCCACCATGTTGGGTTCCTTCCATGCCTGAAATATAATGATATCCACCAGGGATCCATGGGAGGGGACACCCAGGATGTAGATGGTCCTGCGTCAAATGCCTCCAGGAACACTGACTCGTCAAGGTTGGGTTTTTGGGCAGACCACCCCCCACGCTGGCAAGGGATCTCCATGATGTCTCCAAAACAGACATCATCTGAGGGTGATCATGGGGAACCCTTCCCTTCCTCCAAGTCAGTGTCCTCCATGAGAGACTCTGATGGAGAGTCTAAGTGTCTCCTTTCACACATGTGCTTTTGAGGAACCTCTTCAGGGGGGTCTCTGGGGAGGACTCGAAAGCTTTCTGCTGTTCCCATAGGGGAATTTCCTGGGGTGGAGAGATGACAGGCTGTCCCTGAGGGGGCAGGATGGAGGAATCTGGACCAGATACAGAGGGAGCCAGGACAGACTTTGAAGAAGAAAGTGTCAAGGGACTCGATGGAACCTATAGGACCCTCTCCACCACATCAAAGGCAGAGGGAGAACGAACCCTCTGGAGCTGGGAGAATGACCAGGTCTACAATCCTCTGAGTCCATGGGGGAGCCGGAGTTGAACCTCCAGGCACCGAGACTCCAAGTGGATGGCCCGGTTTTAAAAAACTTGGAGCCAACACCACCCCCTTGGATCTGGTGCCGAGGCTATGGCTCCAAGCTGGTCGGAGCCGACCCGCTCAGAGCAATGGTCAGCATTGAGGTACCTCGAACCAAGGACTCTGAAACCGGGAGTTGGATCAGAGAAGGAGTGATCAGCAAAAAGGCAGACTGCATGCCTCCAGCCCCGGAGGAGGAGGGGGCAGGCAAGACTCCCATCTGAATCTGTATGCGGATAAACTTCTGCATCATCCTGTCCACCTCAGCTTCAGAAAGGCTGCGGGTGGACCTGAAAGAGGAGGCCACAGACACTGGCCTAGACAGTCAGTGGGGGGAGGCAGACACAGGGGAACAGCCCCAAGGAACCTCCGGCTCAGGAGAGAAACAAGGAGAACAGAGCTGAAGGGAGCCTGTGCTGGGAGCCAGGTGAGATTTCACTGAGGACTTGGCCATAGAAGAGTGGTTGGGGGACCACTTCCTCTGCCTATCTCGGTCTTGGTGCTTGCGCTTCTCCCCATCCCTGAGCCTCTTTTTGGGAGGTTGAGTCCCAGAGGCTGGGGCAGAGGAAGTAGCAGAAGCTGAGGATCCAGCCTGGGCCTCTGCAGTGGGAGGAGGAAGGAGGCCCTTAAGGATCAGCGTATTCCTCCTGTTGATGAACGCATGGGGGTTGAATCCCATGCAGACTGAGCAGGAGGAATCCAAGTGAGGAACCCGTAAACAAATTACGTACAGAGTGTGGCCTTCAGCAGGGGAAAGGTTGTGGCCACACACCGTGCACTTCCAAAAACCTGGCTAGGGTCTCTCGGCCATGGTGAGGAAAGCAGGGGACCCAGAAAATACTCTCGCACACACATGCACCTAAGTAGAGAGAGAGAGAAAGTGAATTAAATTTTGTAACAAAACAGTAGGATCCCAGGGTGGAGTAGGGTCTCTTACTGGAGGTCTAAGCAAAACAGTACCCTTCAGAAAAGCCTTACAAATTTTAGAAGAAGCTAGGGGGAAGGCATTAATGTGGTAATTAGAGATGGCAGCAAGCTGGACTTTTACGGTGGAGAAGCTGGCACCATCCTGAAAAAATCAAAGCTAGAACATCTAATATAGCAGGAATTGGAGCCGTGAAGGGATCTAGCTTTCTTTGTTTTGCCAGTATAAAAATCTTTTCCATTTACTCTTGTAAATCTTTCTGACAGAAGGTTTTTGAGATGAGGATAAAATCTGGCAAACTGGAGAGGAAAGCCTTGACTGTCTAGCCATCACTGGAATTGGAGAAACTATGCAGTTAATTTCAGAACTTGAATGTCCAGAAGAATCATTCCTGATGGGTGCAATAATAGATCTGGACAGGGGTCCAGTGTCCAAGGCAGGCATAGGAGATGAGACCATAGGAATGGGAATCACACCTGCCAAGACCAGAAGGGAATAATGAGGATTGCCTTGCTCTTCAACTGTTGTGCTTTCTGGAGAAATAAGCATATAGAGACTAGGGACCAAATGTGGGCTGGGGTATCTCTCGGTGACTCCCCCTGAGGTGGAATGAGGGCAAAGAACCTGCTACATGTATTGTTGTTGACGGTCAGGCAAAGAGGTCAAAGCAAGGTTGACCCCAGTGATGAAAAATAATTTCCATCACTACAGGATTGAGAGGCCACTCATGCAGCATCAGGATGGATCTGCTGAGCTTGTCAGCTAAGACAATGGATTTCCCTGGAATGTGCATCACTACATGAAACCCATTGAAGGGGATCGCCCACTGTCAGACTCTCACTGCTTCTCGGCAAAGGGGGAAAGATTTGGTTTCCCCGTGTTTGTTGATGTACCAAATCACTGATGTATTGCCTGTCTAGATTGCAATCATACTTAGAGAGAGAGAGAGTTCTGAAAGGCCTGTAATGCTAATAGGAGCACTCTCATCTCTAAGACATTGATATGCAAATTGGTCTTTTCTGGGGGCCATGTATCCTGAACCATCTGTCCCAAGAAAAGCCCCCCCATCCTAATTGGGAGGTGTCCATGGTCAGCGTGGCCTTCAAGGGAGGAAAGATAAAATGGGTGTCCCTCTCAAAGCTCATTGGACTGGATCCAGCAAAGTAAGGAATCCTTGCAGGCTCGCAAAATCTTTATAGAATACTTTAACAGATGTTGAAGCATTGACCATTGTAACGACAGGGTCCAATGTAGAATTGTCATGTGAAAGTGAGCCATGGGTAATAGGGTGATTGCTGCAGCCATCAACCCTAAGGCTTGAAGGACCAGTCTTGCAGGATGAAAGGGATGGTCTAGAATCTGTCTGACATGCCAACTTAGGGAATGACTTATGCTCTGAGGTAGGAATGTGAACTGTCTGACTGTGTCCAGGTGAACTCTTATAAACTCCAAGACTTGAACTGGTTGAAGTTGGGATTTACTGTGATCTCTAGTCATTCCTGGCCTTCTCTAGGAGATGCTTGGTTGGTGCATAAAGGAGTCAGTCATTTAAATAAGAAAACACTATGAATCTGTACAGACTGAGATGAGCCGCCACCACTGCCATGCATTTGGTGAATGCCCTGGGGGCTGTGGTGAGACCAAAGGGTGAGGCTCTGAACTGGTAATGACTGGCTCCCAGCCAAATGTGCAGATATCTTTGACAGCATATGTTTATTGTGATGTGATAGTATGCATCTTAAAGATCTATAAAGCACATCCAGGTAGCCTTCTGTAGAAGAGGCAGAATGAACTGAACCATGACCATCCAGAACTTTGAGTTCTTCACAAACTGATTTAGATGACTGAGATAGGTTCATGGGTTAATAGGTGTGTACTAGGCTAATGGCCCTGGGGCCTTTACAAGCCTAGCCATAGGATTACTCTGGCATCGTGCCACCCAACCTTAGTTCCCAGTGCCTCTGTCAGGTAGAGCCACTGAAGTTATCCCTGGGGTGAATTTTCTATTTCCCATCCACTTATCAAGATTTCTCTTGAAGAGAGTCAGTGAGGTGCTCTGCTTGACATGTATGGGAAGTCTATTATATAGCATGGGCAGTCTCTGGGTTATGAACCTGTCCCTCCAGTACATTCTGTTGATTGTGGTAATGAGGTTGAGGTTTCTGGAGCATGTGGTGCAGCAGGATTGGGATTTCTTTAGATGTAGCATTTCTAACAGAGCTGGGTCAGACATGGCTTTGTAAGTCAAGCAGAGATCGCCTCTAAGTAGGCAATATGAGACAAAGAATAGTTGGTGTTTTTTGAGTCTGTCCATATAGGACAAGTGTTTAAGGCCTAGGATCCTCTTTGTGAGGTACTTTTGCGGCCCCTCCAGTTGGTGCAGGTGTCCAATGAGGTACATGCCAAATAGGGCATTGTACTCGATGACTGGCCTAATGATGCAACAGTAGAGGGAGACAATAACCTCTTTCTTCCTGGATACAAAACCCTTAGTAATCAGATGTGCCACATAGAAGGACTTTCTGACCACAGTGGCAACGTGATGATCAAAAGAGAGGTTGCTGTCAACCTGTGTTCCCTGATCTCTTATAATGCCTTCTGCATTCAGTGGATTACCATCAATGTGGTAATTCATGGGAACTGTTTTTTTCCCAAAGGGGATAACGACACATTTTTTGGCACTGAGCTTAAGGCCATGGTTTGGATACCAGTCGGTCTCAGTGAGACCATTTTGTAGGATGTCAACATCACTTGGGGAGTTAATAATAGCTCCCAACTTGCAATCATCTGCGAACTTTGTCAGCCGGAGTCCCTTCATGTTGGCCTGGACTTCAAAGAGGTAGATACCAAACAGGAGAGGACCCAGGACCGAACCTTGTGGGACTCCACTCATGACTAGTCGGCAGTCTGACTTGGAATCAGCTACTTTCACACTGTGGGTTCTATCTTTGAGCCAGTTTGAAACCCACCTAGTGATAAAGGGGTGATCTAGATTAGAACAGGTCTTAGGTACCCTGATTTCTTTGGCACTAAAAATAACCTTGAGTAAATTCCTGATCCTGCTTGGTCTGGTTGTACCTTTTGGAAGACTCTCTTTTCTAGTAGCTTTTGGATTTATAATGCTGGTAACTCCCTCTGATTGGGTTGAACATTGGGGAGATGTTTATTTCATGAGGGGGGTTTGCGAAAAGAGAATGAAGTATCATCTGGATATGATCCTTTGCTCCCAAGAATCTCTTGTGATTATTGTCCAGGAATTTGAGTGCAAGGAAAAGCACCCCCTCCGACTGCCTCCAGAGAAGAACAGTCAGAAATACTTTCACGAGCACTGAAAGGGGCTGTCTAAGAAAGAATCTCAAGACCCTTGGTTCAGTTCTGCAGAACACCTCTACTGTGAGGATGGCATCTTCCATTATTATTTCCCTCTCTGCCTCTGGGAGAAAAATCCCCACGAGTCCTGAAAAAGTCCTTGATATTTTCAGAACCACATCTTCTTACCACCATGCTGATTCCTAGAGAAAGGTCTTTGCGGGGTAGAGAAATGGATTCCAACAGAAGGCAATGTCTTTCCATCTTTCTCATTGCATGAAAGTGCAACTGTGGTCCCAAACAGGGAAGATCCATCAAAAGGAGCATTCATGAAAGAGGTTTTAAAGGTCTCTGCAAAATCACACTCTCATCCAGGCATGTCTCTGTATGGCTATGCCTGAACCAGCAGTCTATGAGGAACTTCAGCAGTGTTAGATATTAATTTCTTGGATGCATTGGATATAGATTATTGGGTGGCCAACTTTGAGAAGTAAGTTTTCTCCTCTTCTGCCGACATGGACCCCGGGGTAGACTTACAGAGTTCCTTGATCAAAGGCCCTCTAAAATCTAGTAAAATGTGCCAGGTAGTTGAACAACCACAAGGCAAAGGTTGCTGAGGCATAAAAGTGCTTTCCAAATCTGTCCAATGCCAAAGACTCTCTGTTAGGAGGGTGGCTGCTGCCACAACCATAGCATCTACCAGGATTCCCTTACTAAACAATATACACACTCGCTGTGGGCATCAGAACTAGGTATCTTATGCTCACAGGAAGTGCATTTCTTCAAACTGGTAGGCTTGTCAGCCATACCAACGATAAACACTAGCCAACAACATTCAAGAGAAAATAGAAAGTCTACAAGATAAAGTATGCAAAGAGAGTTTGTTTTTGTTATAGTATGGAAAGGAAGTAAGGAAAATAAAGATTTACTACTAACAATGGTAGAAAGAATACCTAGAAGGTATAGAAAGAAGGCCTACTACCAACAATGGTACAAAAGGTTACCTAAATAGCATCCTGAAGGTAAAGAAAACTTAAAGGGAGGAAGGATAAAGATATAAATAGTAAACATAAAGAATTAGAATAAAAAAATAAATGTTATTTTACTCACAATACCTAACAAGGCACCCTAGAGCTCGAGAGAACACAACCCTGACCGAATTGTTAGAGCGGCAAATGAGATCTGAGGTCATCTGGCAAGTAACGGGCATTGCGGGTAAAGGGAGGAGCTCAAGAGTTGGATCCAGGAATCTAAAGAGATTGGCCGAGTCGGATCTGAGGGTTGGATCTGAGACCCATACTTTGAGAAATAAATGAAAATGACAATATCAGATCCTACTTTACAAAGTTCATATCTGACAGACTGAAGCAAAGAAGAATGTATGTATTAGTTTTTATTGCACTCATGATACTTGTAAAATACAATAATGTGTACATTATGGGTCTGCTTTATTTGACAGAAAACACATTTCACTGAAACTCATTTTGTCAAAGCCTCATTTCACTGAAAATTAATTCCCTGAGCACAATTCACTGAAACAGCAGAAATAAAAATAACAGTGATGCGAAGCACGGCTCCAAATGACACAAATTGTAGTAAAAACTTTTAATACCAGGTTAGCGCTTTCACCACTTAATGTGGCTTCTTCAGACCATAAACACATACAAGTACAAAACAAGAAGATTCTTTATACTTGCATATAATGTCTCTCACATTCAAATAATTAATTAAGCCCCTCACTTAGCCTTGTGTACCATACGCACGGTAGGTGATGTCATCAACCTGAGAAGTTATATGTAAGTATAAAGAGTCTGCTTGTTTTGTACTTATATGTGTTTATGGTCCGAAGAAGCCACATTAAGTGGTGAAAGCGCTAACCTGGTATTAAAAGTTTTTACTACAATTTATTATGTTTGGAGCCGTGCTTCGCATCACTGTTATTTTTATTTCTGCTGTTGCTTGCTTATTCCAACAGTGTGGGTTTGCTAGCTGGTTGTTTCTTGGCATTTTACAATTCATTAAAAGCTCACTTCACTGAAAATTCATTTGACTGAAACTCAGTTCATCTAAACATGTATATGCCCTGTTCCCCACTGTAGTTAGGATATATAGTAAGGGGGTGTGGGCAGTACAGCCCCCCCACCTATTTTAAATGTTGTAAACCATAGACATGGATTCTTACAATTCAAATGAATAACTCTTTCCAGAAAATAATATATACCCAAACTATTTGGGGGGCTACACCCCCCCCAATGTGGGGGGCTGTGCTCCCAACACCCCCCTAACTATATATACTAACTTCAGGATCGCACTACAGTGAAGAACAGGGCATACACCTGTTTAAATGAAATGAGTTTCAGTCAAATGTGTTTTCAGTGAAGCGAGCATTCAGTGAATTGTACTCAGGGAATTCATTTTCAGTGAAATGAGGCTTTGACAAAATGAGTTTCAGTGAAATGTGTTTTCTATCAAACAAAGTAGACCCATACAATACATCTAGCAGCATAATAAACATGCAACAGTAAAAAGTGATGATACAGAAGTCAGAACTGAGAGAGACATAACAGACAGAAACAAAGAATGTTATATTTTTCTGGGACATTTTTTGTCATCTTTGTGGTATGTTTTACTGTTATGTTTTTCCTGATAATTAATCTCTCATGGTATATACAGTCAGCTGTCTCCAATAGGGAGTAAGCAAGGGTCGAAAAGTAGAAATATGATTAAGACATAAGCAGGATAAAAAGTAGTTATGTATGAAAAATGTATTTTACGTGTGTGCTGCTTCTATGTTGTGCTAGAATTTGCTGCACTGGACTTAAAGTCTTCTTAAGACACAAAGTATTGCTGGCTGTTTACTGCTGAAATCAAAGTCTAATTATCACAGTCTGTTAACCAAAGAAACCTGCAGATATACACTGATGCAGCATCTGACTTTAAGAGCAGTAACCAATAAATAGCTTTTTATAAACAAACCACACGTACTCTTCTGTTAGTTTGTAGCATATATTTACAAAGTTTTTCTTCACAAACAGTATAGATGATGACTTTCCTTTCTCCATACAATACCTTGAAACAAGTGTGTTTCTACCAAAATACCTCTAACATATCTGAATTAATACAGTTATAGACAGTTCTAGCCACGCACATAGATTTTGTTTTTTTTCCTCTTGGTAGACTTTTCTATTGTCCTTTTGTGATTTACTTGTAAGAACTTTTGCTGATGTCAGGATGCCATTAACAGAAATCTGAAAGGAAACATCTGTACAAGCTGTTCTGCTGGTGTTCCTGTCTGTTAATGGATATTTGTAAACTGTTCTGCAAACATGAGAAAAGCATATAATACTTGCTTTCCAAAATTGCTTTTCCAGGCTTTTTTCTGATGATTCTATAAAAAGCCATGTCCATTTATCTATGAGGAATTACGTCAAGCTTTTCTTAATACTGTGACAAACACGAATCTTGAGGAAAACACATACTATAAAAACATGTGCATTGTCAGAAGTCTGAAAGGAAACAAACTGCTCAGTAAATATATTGTATTCATTAACAGGTCTTTGTTTTTCACTTATTTCAGCCAGAGCTATGTCATACAATACGAATGCCATTTTTAAAATGCTAAGCTATATTCCTATATTAAAGCAAACTTTTTATTTTATTCTTTATCTTTCATATATTTGTAGCAGAATTAATTTCAACCTTATATTCACAATTCACAAACTCTAACAATGTACTTACCATAACATTCTATCTGTGTTGTCCATTTTCATTCTTCCTCAACTAATGGGTTTAGATCCAATCCCTCAGTTTGTGGTCATTGGTAAAGCTTGTGGCAACCAAAAACTCTTTAGCTTCTCCCCTACCCTCAATGCACCAACCCCAATAACCTCAGATCCTGTTTGCTGAGTTGTACCAGAAAGCAAGGTTAGAATATCGACTTAGAAAAGGCTTTACCGGGTGTTCAGTAAAAACTTAAGTCATTCTTAAAGGTTGGGGGTTGGTGGGAGGGGAGTTGAGGAAGAATGAAAATGGACAAAACAGATGGAACTTTACGGTGAGTATATAACTTCTTTATCTGATATTGTAAATTTTCATTCTATCCTTAGCTAATGGGAAAGAGAGAGACAGAGTCCCCAGCTACCTATAATCCCAGGTGGACTCAAGAAAGAATATTCTTACGCACTATTGAGCCAAATGATGCTGTACCTATGAAGAACAGATCCAGTCTGTAATGAGAAACAACAGTATGGGAAGAAGACCAAGTTGCTGCTGCACAAATAGATATTCTGGATTGGAATGTTTAGGAAGTAACCAGGGATCTATTAGGATGGGCTCCTAATGGTTTTGGTAGAGAAATGCCCAATTTGTTTTACTGAAATGAAATGCAATCAGTTAGCAATCTAGATAATATGACTTTGGTAACTAGTTTTCATGTGTCTATATTACAACATTGAATATTTAACAGTTCGAATCACTAAAGGTTGACCTTTAGTGATCGAACTGTTAAAACATCAAATGTTCAGGAAAAAAAAAAAAACTAAATGGTGTAGGCAGGGGGGCAAGCCCCCCTTCACCCCCACACCACCTGCTACTTAAATATACCACCTCTGAGACCGCACTACATTGAAGTAAATGGAAATCTCCCCTTATGGAGATTTCCTTTTACTTGTTCGATGTTCTGCAGTTTCACTATTCTCATAATGTCAGATTCAACATTGTCGGCTTTCGAGAATGTGATATAAACCCGGTTTGCCCAATTTTAGTGCTGTGAATGAAATAAATAATTGATCAGATTTTCTGAATTTTTTTTTTTTTATTTTTGTAAATAAAAATGCAACTGCCTGTGTACATCCAATGAATACAACATGTATTCATCTTTGTTAGCAAATTTAGGAAAGAAAGCCAGTAAATTGATGGAGTGATTAATATTTGCTTGCGGCAACATCCTAGGCAAAAAGAAGGGTTATTTTGTAATGTGACTCCACCCATGTGTTAAATTAAGTATTGTGGTTTAGAGGACAAAGCTTGAATTTCAGAAAATTTTCTGGCCGAAGCTATAGCTACCAGAAAAAATTGTTTTCCAAGAAAGGCATCTGAGGTCACGTATAGCTTCTGGCTCAAAGGGGGTCTGAGTAAGAGACTGCAATACCAAATTTAAATCCCATGAAGGAGTAGGATCTTTACAAAGAGGGTCTTAAAAGAAGGATATCTTTTAAAAGGCGTTGCTTAGTTTATGAGAGGCTACAGATGATCCATCAAGACCAATATGAAAATTTGATATTGCTGCTAATTGAACTTCAATAGTAGATGTACTAGCTCCTGCTTGAAAAGGATGTGTAAGAAAGTCCAGTATGATGTGAATTAGGGCTGAAAATGGTTCAAAATGATTATTTTGGGCCCACTGAAAAATCTCTTCCACAGACTGTAGTAAAGTTTCATTGTAGAAGGTTTATGGGAAGACAAAATTATTTGATGAACACGTGAAAAGAGAATAGGGTGTCTGTCTATTAATGGAAATGTAAAAGCCAGGCTATCAGCCTGAGGTTTTTTATGCCTGGGTGAGTCATGCCTGTCAGATGAGACAGAATGTCTAGATTTGGATCCAGAATCCAAGGTTTGTGGATCTAGTGAGGCCAAAGGAAGGGAAACTACATCTGTTGAGGGCAGTAAGGTGCAATGAGGATGACTTTGTTCTTCTTCGGAATGAGTGGGATGGGTGGATAAGTGTAAAGTAGACTGGGGGGCGAATCCTCAAGTAGAGGATCCCTCGATGATTCCCCCTGTGGGGGGATTAGGGTAAAGTAGCTGCTGAATTTGTTATTTAGGTGTATGCAAAAGAGTGCAGCAAGGCAGGCCCCACTGGCAGAAAATTATTTCCGTGACATTTTGTTTGAGGGACCATTCGTGAGGTAGGAGAACACACCTGTTCAGTTAGTCTGCTATTACATTAGATTTTCTCAGAATGTGCATTGCTCTGAGAAAGCAGTTATATGAGATCACCCCTTGCCTTGCTCTGAGAGCTTCTTGACAGAAGGGGTAGAATCTGGTTCCTCCTTGTTGTTGATGTACCAAACTACTGACATGTCTGTCTGAATTGCAATTGTCCATAAAGGGAGAGCAACCTGAAAGGTCTGCAATACTAAAAGCAGTGCTCTCATCTGTAGGACATTGATATGCAGGTTGGCCTCTTTGGGGGACCAGATGCCTTGGACATTTTTTTCCCAGAAAGTGTCCCCCCTACACCAGCTAGGAAGCATCCATGGTCAAAATAGCCTTGAGCTGAGGCGGAGTGAACAGATGGCCTTGTATAACCTGGTCTGATCAAATCTATCTTTTAAGATCTCTCTTGCAGATCTGAGTTATTCATATCTGATAGGACATGGATTGATAAAGTATTGACCATTGTGTGGCTAACATCCAGTGAAGGATTTTCACGTAAAAATGTTGCTAAAGGTACCAATGTTATTGCCACTGCCAGTGAACCTAGAGCTTGCAAGACAAACTGAGCTGATATTCTGGTACTGAAGCTGATCGTTCTGAACTTTGATCTTATGGTCTGAACTCATAAGGACAGCAGAGAAGTTATGGACAATTTTGTGTTGAGTATAGCTCCTATAAACTCTGGAGTTTGAGTTGGTTGTAGGCGAGAACAATCCTGGAGGACCTGATCGCTTGCCCTTGTTAGTTGATGCCTGGTCAGAGTGAAAATTACCCAGTCATCTAAATGTGGAAACACACAGAATCCTTGCAGTCTTAAGTGAGCTGCTACTTCTGATATGCACTTGGTGAACACCCTGGGGGTATGGTGAGACCAAAGGGTAAAGCTCTGAACAGGTAATGACTGGCTCACAGCTGGAAGCGTAAATACCTTCTGGATTGTCTGTTCATCTTTATGTGATAGTATGCATCCTGAAGGTCTACTGAGCACATCCCTTCATCCTTGCCCAAAAAAGGAAGAATGGGCTAAACCATGACCATCCAAAATGTGGTATGTTGAGCTGACTTGTTTAGGTTGCTGAGATCCAAAACTGGTCTCCACTCCCCTGTTTACTATGGCACATAGTTAAAGAAGTCCTCCCTTGTCCTTGGAGGAAGCATTCCCACATGAAGCCTGAAGAACCCCAAAGGGAGCTATAACCACATTTTCTTACTGCCTCTGTGTTTCCTGAGAATGTATGTGAAGGAAAGAAGAAAGGTTTGTTTCTGGCAGTAGCCAGGCTCATGCTCTTTGTTTGCTGACTGTAGGCAAGCTCATCCCTCACTGAAACCTGAGCGAGGAGGACCCATGAAGGGGGCATTACTCAAAGTGACATAGCATCATGCAGGTATGTCCAAAAAAGGGTCCAAAACACCCTCCACTGAAAAGAGTATGCATATCATCAACTTCTAAGTAGTGACACAGGTTGCTACTGTAGCATCTAGTGGGACTACTGCCCCCCAAAAGGGGGACAACTGAAGGAGATGGTATCAGAGAAAAAATGAAGAATTCTCTTTACCTTAGTTGGAGTAATGGGACATGTTCTCCTATGCATTATACTCTGAGTTTAATGAAAGGGAAGTGGAATGATCTGGAGTTGAGATCATAATTTAGGATGGTATGTAAGTCTCTGAGGCAAACCTGTAAACTGGAACAGGGAAGAAATCAAGACCCAAGGAACAGCTTCATGGAGCTATGGCAGGGCACAATGACACAGACCTCTATGCAGAGGTAAAGATACATGCATAAGGAAAAATAAATAAATAAATTAATTCATTAAAATCCATCCAGGTAATGTTAGGAAATCAGTGTCAACCCCTACTCACAGAGCACAAGGCATAACCCTTTCAACTGCGCCACCGTGCCTTCTGAAAGGAGGAAGGAAGCCATACCTTTCAACCTCTTAGCTGAAGAAATCTGTATGAAAAGACCCAGACAGTTGGTGGACAAAGGCTTCAAAAAACAGAAACAGGGATACCACTCAATCTCCTAGAGTAAGAAAACTGTACAAGGTCATAAACAATCAGGGTACAAAGTCTCAAAATTAGAGACACTTTAGCAAAAATCTGTACAGCCTTGAGACATGGGTTCAGGTTTCAACCACCAACTTAAAACAACCAGAGAAAAACTGCCTGCCAAAACCTGCTCTCTTCAATGAAGAGGAAGCATAAATCTCCTTAGCATGTCATTACTTAGTGCTTTAGTGGACTGCCAGAACAAACCACAATTCTAGTAATAACATTTGAAGAACATTTTAAGAAGGAATGAATTTCTGGACCCTCTGTGAGATAGTGTATATAGAAAGAACCAGCAGCCGGCTCATCTATCTAAGAAATACTTCAGATCTGATGAAACTATACTGTCCAACAGTTCAGATCTGACATTATTGGATCTGAGAATAATCCATCTCTCATACACTTAGAAAGATGCTAGAATAACAGGATTTGCATTAGCATGTATTTATTATTTAACTAATTTTGAAACTCAGATGAATGCCATTATCTAGTAACTTCATCCTTCAGCAAATTTTATGAGGGACAGAGCAACAGTGCAGGGCAAAAATCTGGACTTCCAGTGCAAATCTGGACAGTTGAAGACTATGCCAGATGCTAGACTTAGGATCCGAGGAGTGGACTGTCTGACTGGATTGATCCAGAGGGGAAGGGGACTGGAGGTGAAAGGGTTTTAAGGATAATGTTAAAGGGAGGCAGTCATAAAGCTCTCTCCCTGATGAGAGGGACTCCAATCAATTGAATCCAAAGCTTAAGATTCGATGAAGCTGAGAGACATCTGAAAACTGTATTAGCTGGATCTGTTGCTTGGGGTCCGATAAAGAGGGAGGATCTGATTAAGCTGAGGATGTCTTGGATCTGAAGAAAACTATGTATTTCTTTCTCTCTTTTTTTTTTTTTCCGTGAGCCAAGGTGGCAGGCCAATATTTATGCCCCCAAACAAAAAACTCCAGTCAACTGGATCCAAAGACTTAGGATCCGATGAGGAAGCAAAAACTAAGCCTATCAGAGCCGAGGAGAACATGGTATCTGAAGGTTGTGCCAGGAGCTTTGGATCTGATGGGCGAGGATCTTAAAGACCTTTGTATTGTTTCCATTCAGATTTTCTTTCTTATTTATTTTTCGAAGGGGGGGGGGGTTGAGCCCCTAAAATAGCCATTTGGAATTTTTTTCTTTTTAACTCAAGGGAAGGGAACACAATGTCAATGTCACTCATGTGGAGTATCAGTCCAGAGCTGCTGAAGACAAGGAGGCAGCAGAAATAATACTCCAACCAGGAAGCCACCAAAAGGACAACAAACAAAATAGACTCCAGGTCAAAATGGAATGGGAAACTTGGTTAGCGGCAGCAAAGTCCTACCATATCACCAAAACAACCCTTGAAGAAAAAACACCATGAACACTCCAGGAAGAAAGTAACAAAGCCAGCACAGGAGATGATCCAGCCAGAGGAAAGTCAACAGAGAAAGAGATGAGGGCACAAAAAGAGATCACATTAACAACTCTACTTTTTAGACATACAGAGTAAAAAAGAAAAATTACCAGCAATGGTTCGAGAGTTACATTAAGTAGAGAAGGAAAAAAAAAAGCTTTTACAAATTTCTAAATTAGAAAGGATAAAACAAATAATACATTTTTATATAAAGTTATCTGGAAGAGCCCGAGAGTATTGGCAACCACGTCTTACTCTGAAAGCGGCAAACGAGATCTGAGGTAACTGGGGTTGGTACATTGAGGGTAAAGGAGAAGCTTGAGAGTTCCTGGTTGCCATGAGCTTTACCAACAGCTGAGACAGATCCAAGGGATCAGATCCAAACCCATTAGTTGAGGCTAGAATGAAAACTGACATCAGATTGGTGGTTATCAAGTTATGTAGACAATATACTACACTAAAGCACTGTACGAGCACATCCACTTGTGCATGAATCATGCCATCCCAAATATAACCAAGAGGCTCTCCTTCAAAAAAAGGAAGCCAATCCGGTGGTCACCTGACATAAACAAACTATACAACAGAAAGAAGAAACTGTTGCAGAAAACAGGAAAATCCCAGGATGCAAAAAACTCCCTTACCAGCCTCAGTAAGAAGCTGAGATCCTTCATAAAATCCTCCAAAGCTAGTTATGAAAATAAAATTGCCAAAGATTCCAAAGACAACCACAAGGCATTCTATAGCTATGTCAAGAATCTAAATGGCAATGTTCAGATATGCAATGAGCTACAAGAGAATGGCATTAAATAAACTGATCCCAAGGACATTGCCAATATCCTGACAGATCGATTCAGTGCCAACTTCATCCCCCTCTCACCTCCTAAAGGGCCCATCTCAATACTGAAAGATTGCCAAATTCCGGTAATCACGGCCACACAGGTAAAAAATGCACTCTCCAAAGCTAAGAATACAGCATCCATGGGACCAGACACTATCCCAGGCTGTGTACTACATGAACTACAAAATGAACTGGCACTTCACCTAAGTGTCATGTTTAACCATAACCTCATCTCAGGCTCCGTGCCCACTGAGTGGCGCACAGCTACAGTTATCCCACTCCACAAGGAGGGATCCACCTTGGATCTTGGGAACTACCGTCCCATCAGTCTGATGAGTCTGACCTGCAAGGCCATGGAACGTATTATCATGGAACTTATAAACAAAGATATTGTTAACCTTCAAACACTGGACCCCACCCAGTTTGGGTTCATGAAGGGACGATCGTGTCTCTTGAACCTGATTGACTTCTTCAAATTAGTCTTCAGAGCTGTGGACAAGGGTAAGGCAGTCCACACAGCCTATCTGGACCTCGCCAAGTCCTTTGACACCATCCCCCACTCTGGAATCATAGATAAACTTACTAAGCTGGGCATAAATCCCTATGTCACTCGATGGGTTGTCAACAGGCTTACTGAGAGAACCCATACTGTAAAAGTAGCCAACTCCAAATCCAGCTCTAGACAAGTGACAAGTGGAGTAAATCAGGGTTCAGTCCTGGGACCACTCTTGTTTGGCATCTACTTCTCTGAAGTACAGGCCAACACTAGGGGACTCTGGCTAACAAAGTTTGCAGATGACTGCAAACTGGGAGCCATTACTGAATCCCCAAATGATGTGGATATTCTACAAAAGGGCCTTACAAAAAATATGCTTGGTTCCAGAGCTATGGGCTCAAGCTCAATGCTAAGAAGTGTATAGTTGTCCCCTTTGGGAAAAAAACATGTACCCATGAATTACCACATAGGTGGCAGTACACTAAACACCAAAAGTGTGATAAGAGACTTAGGAATACAGGTGGACAGTGGTCTCACCTTCGATAACCACATCGCCACAACAGTCAGGAATCTTTCTATATGGCACACCTCATCACTAAGGGCTTTTCATCCAGAAAAAAGGAGGTCATTGTCCCACTGTACTCATCCCTCATTAGACCCATCATAGAGTACAATGCCCCATTTGGTATGTACCTCACAAGACATCTGCAACAACTGGAAAGGCCGCAGAAACACCTCAATAAAAGAATCACAGGCCTAAAGCAGATGCCCTATGCTGACAGACTAAAAAAATTCCAGCTATACTCTGTCACATATCGTCTACTCAGAAGCGATCTCTGCTTAACATACAAGGCCATGTCAAACCCAGAGCTGTTGGAGACATGCTACACTTAAAGAAATCCCAATCCATCAGAGCCACACGCTCCAGGGACCTAAACCTTGTCATCACAATGAACAAAACATGCTGGAGGGATAGGTTCCTGACCCAGAGACTCCCCATACTCTGGAAAAGACTGCCCATACATGTCAAGCAGAGTGTCGTCTTGGCCCTCTTCAAAAGGAACTTTGATGACTGAGTGGGATATAGGAAATTTACCTCAAGGATCATGTCAATTGCCCTGCTAGAAGGGTCCAGGGAAATAAATATTGTGGGAAGAAATAGCCAGGGAATTGTTATGGCTAGGCTTGTACAGGCCCTAGGGTAGATAGCCTAGTACCAACCTATGACCCTAATACTTACATACAAAATAGTAATATAAATAAAACATTATATATGACTTTCACAGATTTCTGGGTTTAAACCATTGACACTATGCCAAAATCATTTTACAGACATGTAAATCATGTCAATGTACCACACAGGAAATGTTACTTCACAACCTTAATTTTACTGGTTTAAAGGGATAGTCACAAAATGAGGCAAAGGAGAATGTAGTCATTGTGCTTCATCACAGTAATGCCAATTTTAACATTACATAAGGTGATACATGAGGTGACAAGGTACATTACAGACAGAAGCAATAATGAACCAACGCAAAACAAGAAATATGTTATCTTAAGGTGTTATGTATCATGATTTACACATCTGTCATGAAACCAGGAGTTTTGAGCAGCATGTTTCCTTACAATATTTGAAATTGGTACTTCCTCTATGGTATACATTCTACCCTTCAGCCTTTTCAAGAGAAGATTAGCCTGATCTGCATATAACACAGTAACACAAACGGCACCAGAATAATGCAGCAGAAGGTAATAATTTGCAAGATTTTGCCATAAGCTGTGTACTTCCCTTTCCCCTAAGTTACAAGTGCTGCTCGGCACCAGGTATTGCCCAAATGCTAAGGAAACAGACTGACGACGCAGAAAGGGAAGAGTCATAGAAGGGAGGCTATGGTAGCAAGCAACAAGTAGATTATGACAGAAACAGGCAATGGTGACTGAAAACAATATGTAGGCATCAGCTACACATAAAATAGTCCAATAAAAAATTCAATAATAGTGTGACATTAATTCTAAATTAGGACCCTTGAAAGTTTGCAAAACGTATTTTAAGATCTGAGCATTATCTTAGCATACCACAATGGAACTCTTAATTCACAAAGTTTAAATCACACAATTGAAGGGAC
This sequence comes from Protopterus annectens, assembly GCF_019279795.1. Classification (NCBI taxonomy): domain Eukaryota; kingdom Metazoa; phylum Chordata; order Ceratodontiformes; family Protopteridae; genus Protopterus; species Protopterus annectens. The sequence continues at coordinate 1,882,785 of NC_056727.1, read as the reverse complement.
ACTGACAACTTACTGAAGCAGAAGGGATGAAGTGAGACAGAGAGAGAAAGAAAGATAGAGAGAGAAATTCCAAGAGTTTATTTTAGGGATATTTAGGGCCATCTTTATGGTGTGTTATTCTTAGGTGCTTCCTCATTATTCCTCTGCCATGCTCTGTATAATAAGGTGTTTACTACAGGAAGCAAGAAGGGATAGAAGAATAGAAACAAGATTAAGACATAACCAGGATAAGGATGGTTTGCTAAGTTTACCTGTTGGGGATGTAATATTTTTGCAAATGGTTTCTGGATGCACTATTCAAATGCTATGTTCATGAAAAGTAACTGGAGAAAAATACAGATGTTTGCAGTTAAACATATGGTAATATAAAATGACTTGAAGTAATAATTTGACATACAGCTATAATTGAGCACGACACTATGCAAAAACATCAGTCTACAGACAGGTGAATTATCTCAACACACTGCATAGGAACTTGTAGTTGATTACATTCAGCAGCTTAAGAACTGATAGAGTAGCTGTTTCGAAGTAGCACTTTAACTTTGCATTCCTATAGCACAGTGGATTAAGAACATTTGTGCAAAGGTAACAGGACAAGTGCGGGCAATGGATGGCAAAAACTCACCAGATTTTGCCATAGGATGTGAAATGCCATTCACCATCATTCAGCACTCTTGGTGCATGATGCCAAGCTCCACGCAAATGCTGAAGAGAAAATGTGAAGCCTTTTTTATGAGCCATTTCTGGCCATGTGTGTTGTGTGTGATTCTATTTATGACCAGATAAAACATGGGAAAAAGACACTGACAGGACAGTGTTGAAAATGGGAGGCAAGCAGAGGGTAGGACACAGGGGAAGAGTGCAGGAATTTGTTGGATGGAGCACCATAACTAAACACTTCTTTACAACATAAATGGAGAATTGTACATACTTTGGAGAGTCACCACAACAGGGATGGATTACAATGGAATAATGTTGTATAGCCAATAGGACCAAATCAAGTGTGTCAAGATGATACATAGTTGAAGTGGAGAGCTATGTATAGGGTGTAATATTTTGGTGAAACAATTACCCAGTTTTTTTTGTTTGCTTATGGAGAGAGAGAAATTTTGGGAAAGGCACTTAGGAATGAGAGGATCAGGTAGGTAGGTTAAATTAGGTAGCAGGTGCAGACATATATGACATACAAGACAGACAGGAATGGTGATGGACACAAAAGGTTGGGGGGATGCCATTATTGGGGACAGGCAGGGGACATCAGAGGGACATCCATGTCCAACTCGAAAACAGTGAGAATCTAGTCCTCACCCTTAGGACTGTCATCACTGTCTCCTGTGTCACTTTCCTGGGTCAGTGCTGGCCTTGGCATTGATTCGGCAATACGATGCAGGAACTTTTCAACCCTGCTGATTCAGGCATGAAGGCCCCTCTCCATTATGTCCTGCATCATCCCTGTCAGCTCCTGATGGGTGACAAAATTGCCACTTTCACTAGCACTGCTCCCAGAAGGTAGCACTGCACCAGCAGCTAGGGAAAGCTATCTGATGCAGGTGGAACAGATCAGGCAGAAGTTGAGATAATGAAGATATTGGTAAGACTCATTCCTGAGGGGGTGTGATAAAGAACATGAGACCAAATGAAGAGGAACTACACCTGTCGAGGCCAGTAGGGGGTAATGAGGATAACTGAGCTCTTCAATCAGATTGCTTTCTGTAGGAATTTGGGAATCAAAGGAAGTGGGGGATAAGCTTAAAGGAGACCAGATGGACAAACGTGTACTATAGCATCTCTCAGTGACTCTCTCTGAGAGGGTATCAAGGCAAAATACCTGCTGTATTTGTTGCTGTGGGGGAAGCAAATAGGTTGCAGCAAGGATGGCCCCAGAGACAGAAAATTTCCTCTGCCTTTGATTGTTAGAGAGACCACTCATGACGCATCAAAAAGGACCTGCTTTGCTTGTTTGCTAGTATGTTGGTTTTCCCTGGAAAGTGGTTGGCAGAGATCACCTATTGCCACACTCCTATAGCTTCTCTCCAGAGATGGTAAGACCTGGTTTCCTCTTGTTTGCTGATGTACCAGACTACAGACAAGTTGTGGGTTTAAATCACAATAGTCACCAGAGGAAGAGCCTCTTGAAATGCCTGCACTGCTAATAGGACTGCCATCATCTCCAGGGCATTGATATGCAAATTGGTCTCTTGAGGGGACTACATGACCCAGTTGAGAGGCAACCACAGTAACCATGGCTAATGGGGGAGGTAAAACAAAGGGCCACCATAGATAGATGTCATCTGACTGTATCTACCAATAAATGTGGTGTTTGCAAATCAGTGTAAGCTTGACTGGAACAGATAAGTGTTGTCGAATAATACCATTGAACAGCTAGAGTCCATTGAAGAACATACATATAGTAATATACTAAAGCAAGCAGTACTATTGCTGCTGCCATAGATCCCAGCATTTGAAGAATGAATCTGGCTGGCTGAGACAGATGGGATAGAATCTGATGAACCTGAGACCTGAGTGTGTCTATACGATGAGTTGGTAAGGATGAAATTTGCATTGTCATGTTTAGATGTGGGCCAATAAACTCCAGGCTCTGCACTGGTGTCAGATTTGACTTGGTGTAATAGATTGTTATTCCCAGTGAATGACAAATCTGGAGCAAACAGTCCTTAGATTTTTGAAGGAGATGCAAAGAGGGGCAGTAAGGGAGCCAGTTGTCCAGATATGGAAACACTCAGAATCCTTTTAGTCTCAAGTGAGCTGCCACTACTGCCATACATTTGGTGAACACCCTGGCAGTGGAGAGCCCATAGGGCAGGGCTCTGAGCTGGTAATGACTGTCTCCTAGTTGGAAGTGTAAATTATCTTTGGGAGTGCTTGTTTATTTTGATATGATAGTATGCATTCTGAATATCTATACATTATCCTTGAGAAGAAATGGCATAATGGAATGGACCATGACCGTTCATAACTTTGACTATTTTCACATAATGATTCAGTTTGTTCAGATCCAAAATTGTTCTCAGGTCCCCTGTCTTGAGTAAGTTCCGAATCCTATTTGGTCTGGTGGGACCTTTTGGATGACTTTTTTTCTAGCAGTTTTTGAATTTCTTGGGCCACTGCCTTCCTCTGACTGAATGGAATATTGGGAAACTTTTTTCTTTTGTAGATTGGGGGTTGGAAAAATGGTAAGTATGAAGTAACCTCTGGATATTATTTTTAGCACCCCAAGAATCTTTTGTTATAGTAGCCCAGGCATCTGGGTCCAAGGAAAATTGCCCCTGACTGCCTCCAAAAGTGGGCAGCAATTCAGGGGTGCTGATAGGATCTATCTGGAAAAGAATCACTGAAGCCCTGATTTTAAAAGTCTCTTCTGCCTCTAGGGTAATGTTTACCATTAGAGCTGCCTCCTCTGCCTCTGAAGGAGTTAACCCATTGTGGATCTTGGGAAGGTCCCTCAGATTTCAAAACCACATTTTCTTACTGCCTCTCTGATTTCTAGAAAATGTTCTTTGTGGGGTAGAATACTTGATTTCCACAGCAGACGAGATCTTTCCTTCTTGTTCACTGTAGGTAAGCATTTTTTTCACAGATGGACCAAACAAAGATGTTTCATCAAAGGGATTGTTGATGAATGATGTCTTGAAAGGCTCCACAAAGTTGCATAGTCACATCCAGGCATGTCTCCTTACGGCAATGTAATGCCTAAATTGGCAGCTTGTGAGGTGCCTTCAGCTGTGTGAGAGATCACCCTCATGGACATGCTGGAAACTGACAAAACAGTTGGCAGCTGAGAAGATGATCTTTTGAAATCCTGTGCAGACATGGACTTAGTGAGAGACATAATTTGAAAGTTCCTTGGTCAAATCTCTCTGCAGTCTTGTCAAATGTGCCAAGTAGTTAAGAGACCTCAAAGCAAATGTTGCTGAGGCAAAGACTCACTTTCTGACTATATCCAGCACCCTAGATGTTCTGTATGGCAGGTGGACAGATGAGCTCTGTTCTGCTAAATCTTTTCAGTGGCAGCTACCACTACCATAGCATCTGCTGGGTCTCCTTTGCTCCAGTTGGGATTATCTTTAGGGGGAACTAGGAATTTGTCAGGTCATCACAGTATAGGCTCAATCCATTTCCAGCAAGAGACTAAATGAGCTCATCCATCAGGGGTCACCCAAGACATAGATGGGCCAGAACCAAAAGTTTCCAAAAAATACTGATTTCTCTGGAAAAGGATTATTGGAAGTCCAACCACCCTTCTGCTTAAGGATCTCTAATATGTCTCCAAATGAGACACCATCAGGTGGTGATCTGGGGGACCATTCTCCTTCTTTGAAATCAGCATCCTCAGTCAGAGATTCCAATGGGGAATCTGCACGTCCTCTTCTGATGGATCTCCTCTAGAGGATGTTCAGGTGAGGTATCAAAAGAAATGGGGAGTTCCTCTACAGGGACAAACCGGAAGCTAGCTGGAACTGCCTGTCCCTATGGAATAGGCCTAATGGACTCAGAGCCCCGAACTGAAGAGGGAATGGGGGTGGATCCAAGGGATGAGAGAGCAGATCTCTATAAAGAGAAAATGTTCTTTCCAAACCTCAAAGGCAGATGAGCCCAGAGAAGCTGTGACCACCCATGCCAGAGCTGAGACTTACAGTACGGGTAGATTATGACTCCAACTGGATCCATAACTGGAGGAGGAAACTGGACTCAATCTGTCCAGTGCTGAGGCTCTGAGGGGCAGTGATGGATCTGATAACATTGTAGTAGATCCTGACCCCATGGATCTGACACCAACGCTTTGGCTCTGGGACCCATTCCTATCCAAAGGAATAGGAGCAGAACTGGTCAGGGTTGTTGTTGGAGTCAAAGATGTGATTCACTTTGGATCCAAATCATCTCAGAGTTGTCAGATCCTAGGGTCTGAAACCAAAGGACAGATTGGAGAAGATGACAGTACTGTATGAGTAGTGGCCTGAAGACTCATGGTCCAATAGGTGATGAAAGTGAAATGACCCCATCTGGATCTGAGCTCTGAGGTATTTTCATGTCATCCTATCCACATCTTCTTCAGAAAGACTTCTTGAGGACCTGAAGGATGTGGTAGTCTGAGGCCTAGAGTGGTTTTTGTGGGGTTGCATGAAGGGGGAATAAAGCCTCATGGAGACTGTATCCAAAAGGAACTTGGGGGGGTGAGCTCTTGGATTATATGACATACTAGGTTTCAGATCCAAGGACTTGGGATGCAAAACCTGAGCTGTTGGACTAGCTGAAATAATAATTGGATCCAAAGATTTTGGATCTGAAGTATGTACCTTTGGGTTTGAAGATGTCACATCCGATTTTTCCACTTTCAGAGGTGGTTCAGAGGAAGTCCTGGGGGACTTCAATGGGGAATGCTTTCTATGCTCTGAAGGAATTTTACAGGATTCACAGGGGGCTTGAGTCCCTGAAAGAAAAGTAGTTGAAGGAGGAAGTAGAACCTTCAAAATGAGTTTGGATTTTCTATCAGCTAATGCTCTAGTGTTAAAGGCAGTACATATAATGCAGTTGCTATTGAGATGAGCTGCTCTGAGACAATATACCCACTCCTTGTGGGCATCTGAATTAAGGATTTTGTGCCCACAAGAAGTGCATTTTTTAAATCCTGTCATCTTCTCAGCCATGACATTTGAAGACAGGTACAATAAGGCAAAACTAATAAAGAGCAAGAGTTTTTTTTATATAAACTAAAGTTTAGAAGGGAATGAAGAAGAAAATATCAGAGTTTTTTAGCAGCATGTTTATTTCATGCAGAAAAAATGTAAATAAAGTCAGGGCAACAAGCAATGTTATCAGTCTATAATTGTTAAAGCTCAAAATGTTATTTTAATGACCTGATACTGCTTTTTATGTGCTTTACATATATTGCTACAAAATACATGCTTTCAGTTTGGATAGCTGAATTTCCAGAATGCATGTTCAAATACAGTCAAGAAAATATTACATCAGCCACCCAGCCTTGCACTGGAGATGGGAAAGGGGAGGCTTGGAAAGCCTAAGTGTACTCATCAAAGGACTATTTTGTGAATATTGATATGATTTATACAGAACTGTATGTTATGTACTGAGCTTCAAGAATGTAACCACAGCATACCCTGCTGGAACACAGAAGATTAACTTGCCAAACTTAAGAATAGTTGAGGTTAAGTTACTTTATAGCTGGGCCATAACCAAAAGATGTTATCTCTCAATTTCAGTTCAATAGCAGACACAATGTCTAGAGCTAGAAGTTTCTCTATTATCTTGAAAGAAAAGTAATTACTAGGTTTAAAATGCAAGGTCTTTTATTATGACTTCCAAGACCTGGCAAACATCTGAGAGATAGAATTTTAACATATCTGTGTTAAAAATACATATTAGTTTCTATTTTAGCCTGTGAACTGAAGTCAGGTGACAAAAAGTGATATTATCTATGCTAACACAGCAGTAAAATATGATACTGATTTAAGAACTCCCTCAGAGAGAGACTGTGCAGTTTGTATTTTGTCTTGGACCTAGCAAGAACATCCACTCATCATCATCATCTGCACTTGCTCTGTAAGTAAGATTTAGGGCATAGAGTCTCTTTTAGATATAGACAGAAATATAGTAAAGATTAGTTTAGATATTTTCTGTATTTATTTGAGACCTTCCTGCAATGTAGTTTTACAATATTTCCTGTGATTCTGAACTCTGAAATTACTGTACTGAGTTAAACCAATCGCCAAAAAACCGATGAACAAGCCACAAGACAACACTGAGTTTAATACAAGTAAAGCGCTTTTCGTCTGCTGGATATGCAGACTTCTTCAGACAATACACAAGGTGTAACACAGTACCTATATAGTAGTCAAACACCTCATTTAACAATCAATTGGATCAATCAATCAATTAAATACAAATAAACTTTAAAAGCATGATTTAAAAAGAAACACACTGAGTAACACGAGAATTAAAGCTAACCTCACTAAGCTAACATATTCTCATCCATAAGAAATAGTATAAAAATGAATGATAAATACGTAATGGATTTTAAATTATAAGTAATGAATTCTAAATGTTAAATTTTAAATTATAAATTTTAAATTAAGCACTACCAGTATTAAAGATATGTTTAGATGCATTTAAATATATTTACATGATGAATACATATGTATACATATGATAATAATGTATATTGATATAACGTAGAAATAAAAACTGAAGAATATAAAATATAAGAATATATAGATAAATAGATAAATCAGACAATAAGGAACCTAAATATTCTAACATTCCTGATTGACAATATGGTGACATAATGCTGTGAAAAGAAAAAGTGTAAAAAATAGTGTATATAACAATAAACTTCTCAAACCATTAAAGCCAAGACTTATCTCAACAGGCTTCTCAGTTTTAACAGGCTGCTAATAGAGCAGCCTTCATTCAAACCAGGTAATGCATAAGCATTAAGTCTGATCTGCCACCTTAATTCTAGCGCTTCTAATAATAAATGCAGGGGAGCATCTCTCTTATTTTCGGGTATCTGATCTATCACTATGAATTTAAAAGAATGGTCATTATACATGGTAATATGTTTAGCTAGAGCGTTTTCTTGTTTCTCCCTACTAATAGCGTATTGATGTTCATAAATTCGCTCTCGTAATCTACGCTCAGTCTTTCCCACATAGAACCCTGCACATTTTTGACAATGGGCCAAATATACCACCATCCGAGTATTACAGGTAGATCTACAACGCATTTCAAATCTTTGATTATTCACTGTGAATCGGTTAGATTCATGTATATATTTACACTGGTTGCAGTTTTGGCACTTGTACATACCTGGTGTCCGTGTGGGGTTACTATCAGGTTGTCCTAGTAATGATTTTAAGTTTTTACCTCTTCTAAAAGTTAACTCATGTCTACTACCTACTTTACCGAACACTGCATGGTTGCTCCTAAAAATATCCCAGTTCTTTATAATAATGTCAAGAATGTGATAACTGTTTACACTGTATGTTAAAATTAATCTAACACTAATATTGAGCATGGGAGGATCTCCAGATCTAACTACATCAGGGGTGTCAGAGTTGATAGACTCATCATTTAAATCAATCCTAAGTATAGGCTGATATATACCATTCTGTCTCTTATTAATCACCTCTCTTACTAAGCCGTCAAGTAGAGTTTGGGGATGCCCTCTATGCAAGAACATATCTACTAATAATTTACACTCATTGTGGAAATCTTCGTCAGTGCTCACCATATGGGCTGCCCTAACCAGCTGCCCCTTGACTACTGACCTTTTCTGGTAGTTCGGATGGCAGCTGCTATAATGCAGAAAAGAATTTGAGTGCGTTGGCTTTCTATAGATGCTAGCTACATATTTTTTCAACTCCACGTTTTTAACCAACCAAATATCCAAGTACGCTATAGCACTCTTACTAAAATTAGAGGTGAAGGACAGAAAATCTGTAGAAGAGTTGAAAGAATCTAAGATCAGGATGCTATCTGGTTCTTCTCCATCTAACAAGATAAAGATGTCATTCAGGTAGCGTGTATAATACCTGATCTTCTGCATAAGTTCAATATTATTAAATACATACTCTTTTTCCCAGTAGGACATGACCATATTGGCCAAACTAGCCCCACAGGGCGAACCCATGGCAACCCCGATTTTTTGTAAATAGAAGTTCTCACCCAACATAAAAAAGTTGTTAAGTAAAATCAGCTCTAATAATTCCATGACTAGCGATATTTCAACTGCAGGAGCACATTTTTCCTTAACGGTAAACCCTACCCATTCAATAGCTAATTGTAAGGGGATGCAGGTATATAAATCTTTGACATCGATTGTCAAAAAGTTATAATTATTGTCAAATGTCAATTCACCTATTTTTGCCAGGAAAGACCATGAGTCTTTGCAGATTTGTTCTTCTTGCTTCAAGTATTTCTGTAAAATAGAATCTACTAATTTGGCACATGAGTACGTAGGGGATCCTCGTCCGTCAACTAGTGGGCGCATGGGTGGATTAGAAAGGTCCTTATGTATTTTTGGGATCCCAAAAAGACAAGGAAACCGAGGGTATAATGTGGTTAGATAATTAAACTGCTCCTGATCTAGTCGACCTTCAAAGAACATTTCTTCTAAGTTATTTTTAATATTATAACAGGCCTTATTTATTTCAGATCTAGAACTCAAAGTTTACGCATCATTATTAAGTAGATCAAGCATTCGATCAAAATAATCGACCTTGTCAAACACAACGACTCCCCCTCCTTTATCTGGTTTGCAAATACGTAAACAATGTGCTTTAACAAAATCAAGTAGTTCCAGTTCTTTCCTACAGGTGTTAGCTGTTCCACTTTTAAGCAAAGAAATGTTCTTCTGCCTTAGGTCTAATTCACACATGTTTTCGAAAGACTGAATTATAGGGTGCAGTGGTGGATTAAAAATACTAGGTACCCTGATTAGGTTGTCAGTGAAATTATTATTAGGGCTACCGCCAAACATTAAGTTGAAATTAAGCTTACGAGTATATAGTTTGATGTCTAAGATAGTCCCAACTAAGTCAAATTTTTGCTGGGGTACATATGTTTGCCCTTTAAAGAGGAAATCCGCCAAAACTCCTGGAATCGGAACAGTGGAGAAATTATAAATATTAAAATCACCAATTTGGTTAGTTGTAATGACTGGTTTCTTCATTTCACTATAAGAATCTAAATGTAAATCAGTGTTCCTATCCATATCTGCCCTTTAGAGAGGAAATCCGCCAAAACTCCTGGAATCGGAACAGTGGAGAAATTATAAATATTAAAATCACCAATTTGGTTAGTTGTAATGACTGGTTTCTTCATTTCACTATAAGAATCTAAATATAAATCAGTGTTCCTATCCAGATCTGAAATAAATAAGGCCTATTATAATATTAAAAATAACTTAGAAGAAATGTTCTTTGAAGGTCGACTAGATCAGGAACAGTTTAATTATCTAACCACATTATACCCTAGGTTTCCTTATCTTTTTGGGATCCCAAAAATACATAAGGACCTTTCTAATCCACCCATGCGCCCACTAGTTGACGGACGAGGATCCCCTACGTACTCATGTGCCAAATTAGTAGATTCTATTTTACAGAAATACTTGAAGCAAGAAGAACAAATCTGCAAAGACTCATGGTCTTTCCTGGCAAAAATAGGTGAATTGACATTTGACAATAATTATAACTTTTTGACAATCGATGTCAAAGATTTATATACCTGCATCCCCTTACAATTAGCTATTGAATGGGTAGGGTTTACCCTTAAGGAAAAATGTGCTCCTGCAGTTGAAATATCGCTAGTCATGGAATTATTAGAGCTGATTTTATTTAACAACTTTTTTATGTTGGGTGAGAACTTCTATTTACAAAAAATTGGGGTTGCCATGGGTTCGCCCTGTGGGGCTAGTTTGGCCAATATGGTCATGTCCTACTGGGAAAAAGAGTATGTATTTAATAATATTGAACTTATGCAGAAGATCAGGTATTATACACGCTACCTGGATGACATCTTTATCTTGTTAGAGGGAGAAGAACCAGATAGCATCCTGATCTTAGATTCTTTCAACTCTTCTACAGATTTTCTGTCCTTCACCTCTAATTTTAGTAAGAGTGCTATAGCGTACTTGGATATTTGGTTGGTTAAAAACGTGGAGTTGAAAAAATATGTAGCTGGCATCTATAGAAAGCCAACGCACTCAAATTATTTTCTGCATTATAGCAGCTGCCATCCGAACTACCAGAAAAGGTCAGTAGTCAAGGGGCAGCTGGTTAGGGCAGCCCGTATGGTGAGCACTGACGAAGATTTCCACAATCAGTGTAAATTATTAGTAGATATGTTCTTGCATAGAGGGTATCCCCAAACTCTACTTGATGGCTTAGTAAGAGAGGTGATTAATAAGAGACAGAATGGTATATATCAGCCTATACTTAGGATTGATTTAAATGATGAGTCTATCAACTCTGACACCCCTGATGTAGTTAGATCTGGAGATCCTCCCACGCTCAATATTAATGTTAGATTAATTTTAACATACAGTGTAAACAGTTATCACATTCTTGACATTATTATAAAGAACTGGGATATTTTTAGGAGCAACCATGCAGTGTTCGGTAAAGTAGGTAGTAGACCTGAGTTAACTTTTAGAAGAGGTAAAAACTTGAAATCATTACTAGAACAACCTGATAGTAACCCCAGATGGACAACAGGTATGTACAAGTGCCAAAACTGCAACCAGTGTAAATATATACATGAATCTAACCGATTCACAGTGAATAATCAAAGATTTGAAATGCGTTGTAGATCTACCTGTAATACTCGGATGGTGGTATATTTGGCCCATTGTCAAAAATGTGCAGGGTTCTATGTGGGAAAGACTGAGCGTAGATTACGAGAGCGAATTTATGAACATCAATACGCTATTAGTAGGGAGAAACAAGAAAACGCTCTAGCTAAACATATTACCATGTATAATGACCATTCTTTTAAATTCATAGTGATAGATCAGATACCCGAAAATAAGAGAGGTGCTCCCCTGCATTTATTATTAGAAGCGCTAGAATTAAGGTGGCAGATCAGACTTAGTGCTTATGCATTACCTGGTTTGAATGAAGGCTGCTCTATTAGCAGCCTGTTAAAACTGAGAAGCCTGTTGAGATAAGTCTTGGCTTTAATGGTTTGAGAAGTTTATTGTTATATACACTATTTTTTAGACTTTTTCTTTTCACAGCATTATGTCACCATATTGTCAATCAGGAATGTTAGAATATTTAGGTTCCTTATTGTCTGATTTATCTATTTATCTATATATTCTTATATTTTTATATTCTTCACTTTTTATTTCTACATTATATCAATATACATTATTATCATATGTATACATATGTATTCATCATGTAAATATATTTAAATGCATCTAAACATATCTTTAATACTGGTAGTGCTTAATTTAAAATTTATAATTTAAAATTTAACATTTAGAATTCATTACTTATAATTTAAAATCCATTACTTATTTATCTTTCATTTTTATACTATTTCTTATGGATGAGAATATGCTAGCTTAGTGAGGTTAGCTTTAATTCTCGTGTTACTCAGTGTGTTTCTTTTTAAATCATGCTTTTAAAGTTTATTTGTATTTAATTGATTGATTGATCCAATTGATTGTTAAATGAGGTGTTTGACTACTATATAAGTACTGTGTTACACCTTGTGTATTGTCTGAAGAAGTCTGCATATCCAGCAGACGAAAAGCGCTTTACTTGTATTAAACTCAGTGTTGTCCTGTGGCTTGTTCATCAGTTTTTTGGCGATTGGTTTACCTTACTGCTTTGGATCCTTCTGTACTTTCTTGGTTTGTGTGTTTTTTACAACTTGCATATGTATAGCCTGACGCTTGGTCAAAACTACTATTTGGATATAGTAACATTATACAGTAGGATTGGACACCCTTTGTAAGGGCCTTAGAGTAGCTGATAAGGTTGGCTGGTGGCAGCTGGAACTACCTTATAGTCTGGGCAAAAGGGGGCATAGCTAGTAAACCTGTGCCAACCTTTCTCAGGTGTGTGTGTGTGTGTGTGTGTGTGTGTGTGTGTGTGTGTGTGTGTGTGTGTGTGTGTGTGTGTGTGTGTGTGTGTGCGCGTGTGTGTTTGTATATCAATCCAATCTCAAAGTGTGTGTGTGTCAGCTACTTGGGCAGGGACACGAAGCACTGGTTGGACAGATAGTGTGCTGCAGGTTTTGGCTTGGCCACTCAACCGAGATCTCAACCCTATAGCTGTGTCAGTGGGGAGTCTTACTGGGGATCTGAAGAAGGAGGAAGAAACCAGCTCCAGACTTACTGTGGTCTGTGTGTGCTCTTAAGGGAAATTGCACTTTAGTACTTGTCATCCTCCCATTGTGTTCATCCCCACTGTTGCCAGTGGTGAGGATTGAGGCTCCTTGATTACTGGGCCAGTGCAGAGGCATCACATGCCCTTCCAGTACCTCAGCAGTGACTGGGACAATGCAGAGTAAGGCCTAAACTTGGCAAGAGCTGTGGTTCACAACTCAAGTATCTAAAATGTGTCAGCAAATGTGCATTTCTTCAGTGTTTGTTTAAGTGTGTTTCATTATCTAAACTCTTTAAAGTTACAATGCATATATAACAGATGTGCATTTATGCAGATGCAAAAGGTTTCGGACAGTTGTATGGCAGTACTAGTTTTCAGTTTAAATGTATTTCATTTTCTAAATTCTTTAAAGATACAGTGTATATATAACAGATATGCATCTATGCAGATGCAAATGGTTTCAGACTATTGTATAACAGTACTGTTTTTTTCAGTTTAAATGTGTTTCAATTATCTAAAATCTTTAAAGTTAAAATGTATATACAACAGATGTACATTGATGCAGATTAGAGTTAAAGTAAGCATGCAAATATTTTAATGTTCTCAGACAATTGTATAGCAGTATTAGTTTTCAGTTTATGCATGTATCTGTGTTCAGATAATACTGACAAAAAATGTATACCTTTACTAATAGTTCAGTCTCCAGAATATAACATTACCAGATTTCAGTTTATGCTTTTGTCTGTGTTCAGGTAACACTGCCAAAAAAGGTATTCCTTTAGTATCAGTTTCCAGAATATAACATATATTTTAGATGTTCAGTATAAATATGTATCACTTTAATGTAAATTTAAGTCAAGTTTCAGAATATGACAAGAGTGCTCAGTTATAAATTTAGTGTAGTACATTTCAGTCAGATTTAATTCAAGTTATTCAGTCATTAGTAGGGGTAAAGTGACAGAACTTTTGTAACAGGCTTATCACATCATACATTTCTAACAGCATTACTATGTCGTACTTTATTCAGTCATTATTTTTAAGGGTAAAGTGAAATAATTATTTGTAATAGGCTTATTAAGATAAGTTATCTAAAGAGTAAGTATTAATAGTTATTTATTATGCTCAAGGCCGTCAGGCTTAATTTGTTTATTAATTTACAGAATACAGTGCACCTTAAATAATTATTGTACATTAGACAGAAAGTTAAAAAATGTTGACATGGTATGCAAAGGTATAGATCTGAAATATGGAAAGCATAGGTTTTAGTAAAAGTACTTCTACTATTACAACTCATAAATATTTACAGGATATTTAAGACAAATTTAAAAGCCATCTATTACAGCACACAGAAATTAAAAAGGTAAATAGGATTATTAGTAACAAATCTAGCCGACACTTTACAGACACGTGTTAATACAGCATATGGTAATTATTCAAGATACATATATTATAGGTATAAAAAAAGAGTTTACCAGTTATAACACATTAAGGAACTGCCCAGTTATGATTACATCATAAAGTTAAGAGACTTCAGTCCAAACAGACCATAAATGCTCAACTGACACCCAGTGGTCAAAATTAAAATTACAAGTTTATTTACCAGATTTAAAAAATATATATATATTTTATATTAGTTCTACTGATCATTATGGCATCCTTTACAGACCATAATAATATATTTATAAAGTAATTACAGAAGTAAATCCTATTTCAGTAATTTCAAAGATAATTGTTAAAAAATACATTGTACATAAATACAGTTAGTAAATTTGAACTTGCATACGTATGAACATGTAAGGTTAGGCCTCTGTCTTCATTTTATATTTCATATTTTAAAGTAATAACACACAAAGATACCTGTGTGTGTTCAGGTATCTCAGAAGGAGTTTTTAGATCAGGTATCATTTAAATGTACAAAAATATAGTATTCTCTTTCCATAAGTCTAGAAATACAGCCATGTTAAAGAAGGCTTCACAGTTTGCATACAGTTTCAGTAAATGCACTTTTAATCAATGAAAATAACCTTCAGTCAAGAATACTGATAAGAACAGAATGTGCTGTACCTTTGAGTACAAGCACATTTTGTTTCTATGGTACAAGACCTGTGAACCAAGGCTAAAGAGGAATGTACAGTTTTGCAGGGTTTTGGTATTACTGGGAAATAATTCATATACAGTTAAAGTTAGTTCATTTGGACTGATATGCAGAAATTCGTTGCAGTACAGACACTTTAATATGAGTGCAGAAGTTAGGTCAAATATCCAGCATTCCAGAATATTAATGATATTATTCAGGAGGAAAGGATTATCAGCATTGTTATCCAGCATTCCAGAATATTACAGAATTTCTACAGGCTGTTTCAGTTTATCAACACTGTTACTAGAGACAGTATTTGAATATTGTTCACATTTAACTTCATTGCACATAATAAAACATTCCTAACCAAACTACAGTGTGTACAGACTTTATTCTGAAAGGTTCAAAAAGACTTTGCACATAAAGGAGAAACTGGCACCTGCTCAGCACGGTTCTGGGTAATTAACAGATAAATACATTAATTCCAGTTTCATTCCAGTTTCTACTAGTTGTTTTCAGTAAATTCCAGTATCCTACAGTCATATAGTACAGTTGTGTACACTTACCATAAATGTAGATGTTCGAGTGTATTCACTGTTGCCGTCATTACATTTAGGTTATCTGCTTACAGGTAGCCCTCAGTCGGCCTGATTAACAAAGTCTTGGGTCCTGCATCGGTTGCTGTCCCTTCTTCCATGACATCGGGTCGTCAGGGGTATAAAACATGCAGCCGACTCCATTACATCAGTTTTTCTTGCCCCAGATGTCAGGTGCCCCCTCCTAATGGGAAGCAATTAAATATAAAAGTACAAGGATATACCACCAACAAAAAAGCAAATACACCAAAAAGGCTTTTAAGCATAGTAAAGGAAAGTAGAGGTATAGCCAAAAGAAGTTAGGGGGCTGGAGGGAGGGTAACCAGGACTGCAACAGTGAATACACTGAAACATCTACATTTATGGTAAGTGTACACAACTGTACTATGTTCTTCATGTTTCACTGTTGCAGTCATTACATTTGGGTAGATTCCCAAAGCTATGGTTGGGAGGAGGAATTTTGATAGCATTACGGCCAGCTATAAGGCCCTGCAAGACTGCAGTGGCAAAGCCAGCTCTGGATTTGGAGAAAATTGGCAAATGATAATGCTTGGTGAAAGTATGTACAGAACTCCAGGTAGCAGCTTCTAGGATGTCCCTGGTAGGGACTCTCTGAG
This sequence comes from Protopterus annectens, assembly GCF_019279795.1. Classification (NCBI taxonomy): domain Eukaryota; kingdom Metazoa; phylum Chordata; order Ceratodontiformes; family Protopteridae; genus Protopterus; species Protopterus annectens. Next base: position 1,866,620 of record NC_056727.1, on the reverse strand, counting down.
AAAGGCTGTAGAGGTAGATGCAGCCCTGGTGGAGTGAGGTCTGATCCCCTGGGGGAATAGGTTTTCCATGGTGCTTATAGCAGAAACGAATGCAATGGCTTATCCATTTAGAAATGGTTTGCTTTGAAATAGCCTTCCCCTCTGCCCCTGCAGCAAATGCCACCAGCAGTTGTTCAGATTTCCTTTGAGGTTTAGTCCTGTCCAAGTAGAATCTAAGTTGTCTGTGCACATCTAAGGAACGCAGTATCCATTCCCCTTTATTCTGTGGATTGGGAAAGAAGGTTGGCAAATAAATGGACTGATTAAGAGCCACACTGGATACCACCTTGGGCATGAAGGATAAATTGGTTCTGAGGGACATTCTGTCCGCATGAACGATGATGAAAGGCTCCACTGCCATAAGGACCTGTAATTCAGATACCCTTCTAGCTGAAGTGATTGCTAAAAGGAAAGCTGTTTTCCAAGAAAGAAATTTTAAGTCTGCAGTGGCAGTTGGCTCGAAAGGAGGTAGAGTAAGTTCCTCCAAGACAAAGTTAAGGCCCCAGGCTGGGGTTGGAGCTCTCCTGGGTGGTCTCAAATTTTTGGCACCTCTGAGGAACTGCTTGAGCAGTGGATGAGAGAAGAGGGGAGGTTCTGTGTTATAATGAGCTGAAATGGCTGAGGCGTGGATTTTAATGGAGGAAAAAGACAGACCCTTGTGAAGCATCTCAGTTAAGTATTGTAAAATCTGAGGTAAATTGGGTGCTGCTGTGCTCATCCCTTGAGACTGGTTCCAGGCACAGAATATTTTCCATTTTTCAGCATAAGATTTTCTAGTTCTAGGCCTCCTTGCCTCTAAAATGATATCCATCACAGGTTTGCTGAGGGATGGTAAAGGAGAGATTAATTAGCCAGGCTGCAAGATTCAGTGTTAGAAGCTGAGAGTGCAGAATCTGGTTCTCCTGCTGAGACAGTAGGGAAGGAGTCTGAGGCAGGTGCCATGGTGATAACCATGACACACTGCACAGGAGGGGGTACCAGTGTTGGCGCAGCCAGTCTGGAGCAATCAAAATCATCCCTGGTTTGTCCTGTTTGATTTTTTAGTAGTACTTTGGAGAGCAGAGGCAGAGGGGGGAAGGCATAGACTGATAGGTTTTTCCAGCTGAAGGACAGAGCATCCACTTTCCAGGCTTGTTTGTGGGGAGTCCTGTGCAAATTTTGTCCAATTGGTAGTTCGGGGGAGAGGCAAACAGGTCTATATCTGGGCTCCCCCATTTGCTTGTCAACATGCTGAAATTTCTTGGTTCCAGTTTCCACTCGTGTGGGTCCATGAGGTTTCTGCTAAGTCTGTCTGCCAGTGTATTTAATTTTCCTGGCAGGAATTGAGCTTGTAGGTGCTCTTGGTAGCTCAAGGCTGTGTTCCACAATGCCATGGCTAGTCTGCAGAGGGGCTAAGAATGTGTACTGCCCCCTGCTTGTTTATGTACCACATAACAGTGGTGTTGTCCGTCTTTACCATTAGTTGTCCTGGAAAAATATGGTCCTTGAAGGCTGTCAGAGCATTCTGCACAGCTAACATTTCTTTTTGATTGATATGCAGGTGCATTTGACTTGGGTTCCATTTGCCCTGAATGCACTTCCCTGCCAGGTGAGCCCCCCATGCATAGTCTGATGTGTCTGTTGTTAAGCTTTGGGTGGCAGGGGGTGGTGTGAAAGGTAGTCCCTTGTTTTGGTGGCAGGCCTCTGCCCACCAAAGGAACTCTAGGCGTAGGCAAGGTATGATAGGAATGAGAAGTTATGTACTTAGCATAACATTCCATGTTAGTTGTCTTCTTCTCGCCTTCTTTCTTGCTGGATGGGTTCGGAACCGAACCTCGGCTCCGACTCGGCCTATTACTAAAGCTCGAGAGCTATTTTTACCGGCTCGAGGCTATCCTATGTCCCATAATGCTAGGCGTGATATACCCAGATCTCGTTTGATAATATATATATATATATATATATATATATATATATATATATATATATATATATATATATATATATCAACCTCTATATATCTAAGCTGTTGTATATATATACATATATAAAACTCTTATAAGAGTTACCAAGAAAAGGAAGAGAGATAGCTAAGGAGATAACTCTCATGATAACACATTTCAGAAGATACTCTCGGTCTTGCCAGGCTAGGGGGATGGTGGGTGGGACGCAAGAAAGAAGGCAAGACAACTAACATGGAACATTATGGTAAGTACATAACTTCTCAATGTTAAGTTGTCAATCTCGCCTTCATTCTTGCTGGATGGGACAGCGTCCCTAGCACCTTAGTCCTGGGTGGCTCAATGGAACAAACTCTAGAGTACAGTGGAACCAAAATCAGCCCGACTTCTAGAAGTCATGTCCAGCTTATAATGAGAAATGAAGGTATGAGGAGAGGCCCATGTGGCCGCTGCACAAATGGAATCCATTGGCAATCTTGCCTGAAAGGCTACTGAAGAACCTAATGCTCTGGTTGAATGAGCTCTGGGCTTAATAGGGAGCTCTTTATGCCTCAATTGATAAATCAGCATGATAACAGAGGTCAACCACCTGGACAAGCTTACTTTGGAAACTGGCAGGCCTTGCTTCCCTTCCGCGTAAGACAGGAAGAGCTGTTCTGATTTCCTCGTCTGCTTGGTTCTATCCAGGTAGAAGCGTAAATGACGGTGAACGTCCAGACAATGTAACTTCCGTTCAGACCTATTGGTATAAAGTGGGAAGAAGACAGGAAGACTGATGGTCTGATTCAGATATTTTTCAGAGAGTACTTTGGGTAAAAAGGACGGATTAGTCCTAAGTGACACTCTATCTTTGTGAAAAACAAAGTAAGGAGGGCGAACACAAAGGGCTTGAAGTTCCGATACCCTTCTCTCTGAAGTGATGGCTACTAAGAACAGAGTTTTCCAAGAGAGCAACTTTAACAAACAGGAAGCCGCAGGCTCAAAGGGAGGGAGAATTAAAGACGACAGCACCAAATTTAGGTCCCATGGTGGGGGAGGATCTTTTACCGGGGGCCTAAGTAAGAGGGTTCCTTTTAGAAAGGCTTTACAAAGTTTGTGTGACATAATGCTGGTCTCTGACAATCCAACATGAAAATTCGCAATAGCTGCCAGCTGATCTCTGATGGTGGCTGAAGAAGAACCCATTTGAAAAAGTTCTGCCAAAAACTCTAAAACTGTATGGACAGGAGCTGTAAAAGGGTCAACTTGTTTCTCCCCTGCCCAAACAGAGAAACGCTTCCATTTGCTAGCATAAGTCTTTCTGGTAGTAGACTTGTGCGAACCGAGGATGATGTCACGAACTGAATGAGAGATTGAGGGAAGCCTGGCTAGGGTTGGAAGTGGAGCAACCAAGCTGTGAGGTTGAGAGATTGAAGAAACTGATGCAGCCCACCCGACTGATGCGTCAGAAGATCTGGCGCTGGGTCCAGATGCCAAGGCTGATCTAGTATATGACGTTGCAGGAACGGAAACCAAATTTGTTGAGGCCAGTAAGGGGCAACAAGGATCATTCTGGATCTCAAAACAGTTGCTTTCTGGATTAACTGAGTAATTAAGGGAAAGGGGGGAAAAGCATACAGAAGACCCCGGGGCCAATCGTGGACTAGAGCGTCTCTGGGGGAAAGACCTGGGAGAGGGAAGAGGGTGAAGAAGTCTTGGCACTTGCTGTTTTGAGGGGTTGCAAAAAGATCGCAGCAAGGCTGACTCCACCTTCTGAAAATTTTTTCCGCTACTAGCTGGTTGAGAGACCACTCATGGGGCATGAGAATGGCTCTGCTCAGACTGTCCGCTAAGACGTTGGACTTCCCGGGGATATGCGTTGCTACCAGAAACCATTGAGAAGAGATCGCCCACTGCCAAAGTCTGAGTGCTTCTCTACATAGGGGGTAGGACCTGGTTCCGCCCTGCTTGTTGATGTACCACACTACAGACATATTGGAAAGGTTGCCATGTGCCCTGGACTGTCCTGCCCTGAAAAATGCACCCCCCACCCGATCAGGGAGGCATCTGTTGTCATAGTAGCCACAGGAGGAGGAAGGACAAAAGGTCTGCCCTGAAGAACCTGAAGGGAGAAATTCCACCACGAAAGGTGCCTTTTGCATGACTGAATGATTAGAATGCTGTGTGACATTGGAAGCTGTTGAAAGGACTACTGGGAAAACAGCATCCATTGCAGGATCCGCATGTGAAAGCAAGCTAGGGGGAGTAATGTGATGGCTGCTGCCATGAGACCTAGGGGTTTTTAGTACGAATCTGGCCTGGACTCTGCTCTCTTGTAGTAGGATTTGAACATGATCGCGAATGTCTGAAATCCTTTGTACAGGCAGTTTTGCTGACAGTTCCACAGTGTTTAAAATGGCGCCTATGAAGGTAATAGATTGACAAGGCAACAAGGCAGACTTTTCGGAGTTTATAGAGATACCTAGCTCATTGCAAATTTGGAGGGTATAATCTCTGGAATGGAGTAGCTGACGCTTGGTGGTGGCAGTAAGGAGCCAGTCGTCTAAGTATGGAAACACCTGGAATCCTTGTCGTCTAAGGTGAGCCACAACCACTACCATGCACTTGGTAAACACCCTGGGGGCTGTGGTGAGGCCAAAGGGCAGGGCTCTGAATTGGTAGTGACTAGCTCCCAGCCGGAAGCGGAGAAACCTCCTGGAGCGCCTGTTCATTTTGATATGATAGTACGCATCCTGAAGGTCTATAGAGCACATCCAATTGTCCTGACCCAGAAAGGGTAGAATGGACTGAAGCGTGACCATCCGGAATTTCGTTCTTTGAACAGACTTGTTCAGCCTGCTAAGATCCAAAATAGGTCTCCAGTCCCCTAGCTTTTTTGGTACCAAAAAGAACTTGGAGTAGACTCCGGATCCTTGCTTGTCTGCTGGGACTGGCTGGATGGCTCTTTTTTCTAGCAGCTTTGAAATTTCTAGTGCTGCTTGATCCCTCAGACCGAGTGGAATGTCTGGAAGGTGCCCTTTTGGCTGTTGTGGGGTATGAATAAAGGGAATTTTGTAACCCTCGGATATGATCGACCGTACCCATTTGTCTTGCGTGAGGGAATGCCAGGCTTCTGGGTACAGTGATAGTCTTCCCCCGACTGCCACCGAAGGTGGACAGTCGGGCAGCTCCTCAGGGGTGCTGGAAGGGTTTGTCAGAGAAAGATTCTCTGCTACCCTGATTCTGTGGACCCCCCCCGCCCCTCGGGCAGCGTCTGTTATTGTTCCCTCCTCTGCCTCTGGAGGGAAGCTCACCACGTGCGTCAGGCAGTACTCCCTGAGGTTTGGGGAACCACATTTTCCCACTCTTCTGACCCTTAGGGTATGGTCTAGAAGGGGTAGAAAAATGGACTCCTATGGCAGAGAGAGTCTTGCCTTCCTGCTCGCGCCTGGTCAATGTATCCCTTCACTTGAGGTCCAAACAAGGCAGAACCATCAAAGGGGGTGTTAGTGAAGGACGCTTTGAAGGGGTCAGCAAAATTGCAAAGCCGCATCCAGGCGTGCCTCCTTAGAGCAACGCCCGTGCCTGCAGCCCTACTCGCTCCATCAGCTGCATAGGAAATGAGCCGCATGGAGGAATTGACAATAGAGTTCAGGGTCCCCAGCTGGGAGTTGATCTTTTCCTGAGACCCCGCAGCTGATGGGTCCTGTAAGGTATCACCCAGTTCTTTGAGAAGGTCTCTCTGGAGACGGGTGAAATGGCACAAATAATTCAGCGACCGCATAGCAAAGGTCGCTGAAGAAAACATCTGCTTGCCATACCTGTCCATAGTCCTAGATTCCTTATTAGGTACTGAAGGGTCAGCCAACTCCTTTTTAGTGGCTGCCGCCACCACCATGGCATCAACAGGGACGCCCTTAGTTAGAAACTGCTTGTCAGAAGGGGCTGTAATAAATTTTGTAGGCCTCCGGGGAGTTGGTTCCATAGTATCCGGAGCCGTCCATGCCTTTCGAGCCACCACATCCATGAGTGGGTCGAAAGGCGGAGACACCCAGGAGGTGGAAGGGCAAGAACTGAATGCATCCAGGTACACCAACTCGTCCTCAGAAGGGTTAAGGGCAGACCAGCTTCCCCTCTGCTTAAGAATCTCCAGGATGTCAGAAAATGAGACATCCTCAGAGGGGGAACTTGGGGACCCTTCTGACTCATCCAAGTCGGTGTCCGATGTGACTGACTCAGGGGAGTCATGCTTCCTCTTGCATTTTCTCTTCTGAGGGGGCTCCCCTGAAGGATCAGGGGAGGCTTCTGAAGAGAAGGATACACCCAATGGGGCTACCTGTAGTGTTGGCTCTCCACGCTCGGGATCGGAAGGGTGGACAGAGACTGAAGCAGGCACCATAGAGGGAAGAGCCGAAGGAGCCGACCATGGAGCAGGCACAAGGGCCAGCACACTCCTCATGACCTCAAAGGTGCCCCTATCAGGCAGGGAAGGGGGTCCCCACTCCGAAGAGACAAGGACTCCTCCCGGCACCGAGAGGGATGGCTCCGAGGCCGATGTCGGGGCTGAACTCACCTGCGCCGAGGCTCTGAGAGGGAGAACGGGGTCGGACAAGGGTCCGATGCCACTCACCCCCTCGGAACTGACGAGGGAGTCCAGGCACCCAGATCCCTCCAAGAATGGAACCAAGGAAGAGATCAGAGCCGACGAGGGAGCCGAAAGGAGTGGTATCGGCTCCGATGTTCCGACAGTCCTGACCCCTACGATCTCCGGCTCCGAACTCAAAGGAAGATTCGGAGGAGGAATCGTAGAGGGAGTAGTGATAGCCACTGCCTGATGAGGAGGGCTATGCAACATTTGGGCCAGTGTCTGCGACTTAAGTAGTCTGCTAACCACCCTCTCGAGGTCATGGTCTGACAGCTTGGAAGATCAAGACGAATGGGACCTGTGACTCTGCTCCGATAACAAGGGAAACCTCGGAGCCGAATGGACAGATTCCAGGGAAGGAGACCTGGAACGCTTTCTGCTCGAAGACGGCTCTGACAGCAGAGTCAGAGTTGACTGAGGCCTCGAATCATTGGTTCCGGCCAGAACCAATGCAGAGGTAGTAGTAGTAGCGCCACTCGGCGATGGCTCCGAACATGGAGCCGACGGTTTGGCGGGCTTGGAAGGTTTACCCAATGAAGGCTTAGCAGGTGAACCTTCAGGCTTCAACAAGCCTCTCAAAATAAGTTTGTTTCTGCGTTCCTGCAGGACTCTTGGACTGAACGCATGGCAGACAGAACAAGAGTCCTGCAGGTGCAGAGGGCCCAAGCAATACACACAAGAAGTGTGACCGTCTGTCAGAGACATCTTCTGACAGCATGAGTCACACTTCTTGAAGCTCGAGACCTTGGTGTCTTTCGACATCCTGAAACAAGGATGACGGGCAGAAAAAGACAACTCTAAGTGGTCTAGTCACAATCAGCCAACACACACACAACGAGCTTGTAACAGACCAAGAAAAACAAAAAACCCAACACTTTTTAACACAGTTTAACTCTAGGCACACACATACAAGAAAAAAAAATCTACAGAAAAAATCCAAAGGGATTTACTACTACAGAACTGTAATAGAACAAGTTTAGCCAAAGGCCTAACTATTCAGTGAGAGGAAAACTGAAGAAAAAAACTACCTAAGAGGGGATTCTAAACAGGAATCGATAGGGTAGTAACTAGGAATAACTATCGCTAAGGTTAGAACCCAAAAAACTGACTAAATACAAGAAAAAGATTAATACAACCTGGAGCCGGCAAAAAGACGCAACCTCATAGCTGAAGCGCCAAACGAGATCTGGGTATATCATGCCTAGCATTATCGGACATAGGATAGCCTCGAGCCGGTAAAAATAGCTCTCGAGCTTTAGTAATAGGCCGAGTCGGAGCCGAGGTTCGGCTCCGAACCCATCCAGCAAGAATGAAGGCGAGATTGACAACTTAACATTCATTGTTTCTAGGTCTTGAGAATGTTGACACCATAGGCTTTTTAGATACCACTGTGGTTTCCTCATATGCAGTCTTAGAAGAATGCAGGAGGCCATGAACCCCAAGGCTTGCAGTATTTGTCTTGCAGATAGCAGGGTTTTTGTGGCCACTTGTTTGAAGTAGGTTGTCAAATGAATTTGTTTCTCTAGCATGAGGTAAGCCATCTGGGAAGTTGTATTCAAGCTTGCTCCCAGGAATATAATTTGTTGACTGGGTACCAGGTGTGATTTCTTTTTGTTTATGGTGTACCCCAGACAAGTTATAACCCTTTTTACAAAGGCCAGATGATTCAAAAGTATGTCCTGGCTTTCTGCCTGAATTAGACAATCGTCCAGGTATGGGTATATTTGAATATTTATGTGTCTGCAAAATGCAATAACTGGAGCTAGGCACTTTATGAATACCCTGGGTGCAGTAGATAAGCCAAAGGGCAGTGCAGAGAACTGATAGTGCTTGTAGCCTGCTTTGAAGCATAGGTATCTTCTGCAGGATTCCCTGATTGGGATGTGCAGGTATGCTTCATTTAAATCTAGTATTGCCAACCAGGCATCTTTGCCTAACATAGGAAGTAATTGGTAAAGAGTCAGCATCTTGAATTTTGGAATCTCCAAAAAGGTGTTTAGAGTAGACAGGTCTAAGATAGGACACCATGAATTGTCTTTTCTGAGTACCAGGAAAAGTCTCGAGTAGAAACTTTGTCCCTTTTCCTCTTCTGGTACCAGCTGAATAGCCCCCATGCTTAAGAGAGAAAGTGCTTGTTTTTGGGCCTCTGCCCACTGATTTGGGGGTAGGTCCAGCCACCCACTTGGTGTTGGCAATGTGTGGAAGTGAAATCTGTATTCCTGGGATACTATATTTAAAACCCATTTGTCTTGGGTAATGAGTTCCCAATTCTTTGCATGAAGAGCAATCTTTCCCCCCAAAGGGGCAGTCAGTTGATAAGTGCTTGGAAATTTTAAAAGAAGTCATTGAGACAGTTTACCATGGGGGGAGTCTTATTATTCCCAGATATGGAAGTGGAGGCCCCCCAAAGCTTAGTTCTGTGTTTCCCCTGGGACTGAAACTTGGGGTTTTTGCTGTGTCTGAGTTTGGCTTGAGAAGACCTGGAAGGGGCTGGAAAGGACCACTTCTTAGAGGGCCAGTGTCTACTAAATCTAGGAGGCTGAACTTGTAAAAAATCTTTAACAGTTTGCATAGATTTAACTTTATCTTCCATCTTTTTAAGAACTTCCTCAGCCTTGTTGCCATACAGGCGGTCCTGATTTAAAGGAGCATCCAACAATTTAGCTTTAACATGATCAGGCAAAGATTGCTCCTTAAGCCAAGCATGCCTTCTGAGCACAGACCCAGTAACAGCAGCCCTGGCAAGACACCTCTAATGAATCAAAACCACATTGCAAAGTATGTTTTCCAACTTGTTCAGCAGAATGCATTAAATCCTGTAATTCTTTATTTTTCACACAGTCAGTGATCAACATAATTTTCTGTTTAAGCAGTCCAATAACATGTTGCTGATACTTTAACATATGAAACTGGTAGTTTAAAGCCCTAATGGCCAATGTTGCAGAATTGTAAACCTTCTTACCCCATCAATCCAGTGCCCTGGAGTCTCTATTAGAAGGGGTAGGATTTTTAGCAGTAGAAGCCTTAATGCCCGTGGGCCCCTGTGAAATAGTCTCTGGATCTGCAATAGGATTTTTGAAAAGGAACTTGTGGGACTCGGGAACCCTGTAGTATCTGTCAGGTTTTCTGGGAGCAGGAGGCAGGGAATCAGGGGCCAAACTAGATTCTGAAAAAACATCATCAACAATGTCTAGTACAGGAGGAATAGCTAAAGGCCTATGCTGAGGTAGCAGAAGGAAATCCCTAAGCCTCTTTTTTGAATCAGAAAAATCCTGGCTTTCCCAGTGGAAATGCTCCCTTAGAGTATGTAAGGTTTCCCCAAAAGAAAAATCCTCAGGAGGGGAAGCAGAGGGAATGGTGTCCTCTGCATCAGAATCTTCATAAGTAGATATGGGCAAATCCAGATCATCAGAAGAATAAAAAAACAGAATCCTGATCAGAAGATTCATAATCAACTTCAGTCCTAGGCCTCTTAGAAAGGGGGGTTGGCTACCTCTGATTAGAGTTATTAAATCTTCAGCCATTCTTATCAGCTTTTTAGACATGGATCGAGATTTAGGCCTAAGTAAAGAAGAAGGCATCGGTTTAAAATGCAAGTCCATAGGCCTGAATGCACACTCAGAAGCCGGTGCCTGCACAGCGGCTCCGGACCCATCCAAGGTAGAGACATCTGCAGGTTCCATAGTTGAAGCATCTTGCAGCATACCGGACACTGAATGGGTCTCAGTAGAGGCCTGCGAATCAGAAGTAGTGGGTATCAGGGGTTGCGAAAGCACCTCACTGAGTACCGGCGAACTGGCGACTGGCTTAGGAGAAGCGTCGTCGTCTGTTTTGGACCTCGGCGGCCTGTCTCTGTCTTTATCTTTGCATTTTTTTGGAATCCCGGTAGTCGGATGGCTAACCGACAACATTTCTGGATAATTAAACTGAGAATTGAAATATTTAGAGGCGAAAATATTCCGATGACAGATAGTGCGCTGATTAAATAAAGCACAAAACCGACAGCAAGGTACGTCGTGGTCAGGGCCTAGGCAAGGAATACAGTACGAATGAAAATCTTTATGAAGTATTTGCTTTCCAAAAGTAATGCAATTATTAACTTTTACTGACATCGGTAAGGAGCAAGAAAAAGTTTCCCCAACGGGGTACTTGGCTTTAGTTGAAGACTTTGGTTCTGAAACTCGAAAAAGAAAATTTCAGGAGTCGGATGACCAGCACTTGTGAACTGCTTCTGCTTTGGGCACCGCACAGCAAGAAAAACTGATGTAATGGCATCGGCTGCATGTTTTATACCCCTGATGACCTGACGTCATGGAAGAAGGGACAGCAACCGACGCAGGACCCAAGACTTTGTTAATCAGGCCGACTGAGGGTTACCTGCAAGCAGATAACCCAAATGTAATGACTGCAACAGTGAAACATGAAGAACATAATTTCTTTCAGATGGTAATAAAGAATTACCTTGTAAATGAGGGTAGAAGAAAGAAGGGTATAGACAGAGCATTACCATCTATGGTAACAAGAGAATATTGTATAAAAAATTATAGTAATAACTCTAATGCAGAAAAAGAACACAAAAGCTAAGGGGGAAGTTGTAGTAACAAAAGAAATGGAAATAAAGAGAATAAAGTTAATGTTATTTATGAAAAAAGTTGACAAAAACGCTCAATAGAAGGATCCTATGTCTGAGCATGATGGCGACAAATGAGATCTGAGGTATTGGGGATGGATTAGGGCACTATTGGTAGAAGAAGGCACTCAAGAGTTGGATCCAAAGTCTAAAGTATGCAGCTGAATCAGATCTGTGACCTGAATGTTGGGGAAGAATGAAAAGGATAACAACAAATATATTTAAAAAAAATAAGAAAGGGTGGGGAGGAGACAAAAAAAGAGAAAATTAGATCAATGGCATGTCACATTATTTTATTACTGTAATACATAAAAACAAATATCAGAAATAAATATATACACCTTTGCCACATCCAGATATGAGAAGAAGGCATTAATGTGTCAATCGCAAAGTTATGAGATGATAAATAACATTTATTTGACTATGCCATATTGGATATATGTTTTCAAAATTAATGACTGCATTTGCAAACACTGAATTGTTAATGTCATGTAGTATTGCAGTTCATATTTTATAAATACTGTCCTGTAATAAAATCTCTCTGTTTCTGGATATTGAACTCACCTCAGATAAGCTGGTGTACTCATTGCCTAATGCAAGCACAAAGAACTACTGGAGCAGGCATGCATGCTGGATATAAAAATTAAAGTTATGTACTCACTATAACTATGCATCTGTGTTGTCCATTTTCATTCTTCCTCAGCTGATAGGTCTCAGATCCATCTTCAGATCTGGCTTGGCTGCATTTACTAGACTTTCAAATCCAACTCTCGAGCTTCTCCCTTTACCTATAATGCCCCAGTTATTCCGCAATACCTCAGATCAAGTTTGCTGCCCCAAGACCAACAGAAAGAACTAACCACAGGCCATGATAGAAGGCTGGTAGAAAGTACTGGGGCTCTGACATGAAACAAAGGTTCCATAACAACCATATGGTCACTCCAGAAAAAATGGAAGGGGGAAGAAGGGTGGAAAGTTTATGAATAATGAAAATGAACAACACAGATGCATAGTCATGGTGACTACATAACTTTAATATCTGCGTTATCATTTTCATTTGTTCTTCAACTGATGGAACAGACTGTCCTGCTACATGAAATTTTAGTGTTCCTCATGGAAAGATATTCTGGAGTACTGCAAAACCACAGGTAGACCTTCCTCTGGAAGTAAAATTCAATTTGCAATGAGTGATAAATGTATGAGCATTGGACCAAGTAGCTGTGGCACTAATGTCATCAACTGAAGTCGTAGAACAGAAAGTGGATGAAGTCACCATTGACTTGGTGGAGTGTGCTTTAAGAGGTCTGGGTAAGGACAAACCTCGTTGACTGTAAACAAAGGATATGAAGTCAGTCAACCACCTGGCTAAAGTAACTTTACAAACTGGTCTACCTAACTTGTTGGAGAAAAATGAGGCAAACAATTGATCTGTCTTTCTGAAATCTTTTGTTATATGGAGATAAAAGTGGAACTGTTCATTTACATCTGACAGATGAAGCATGTATTCATCTTTATTAGTGAAGTTGGGAAAGAAAAGAAGCAAACTAATGACTTGGTTAATATTCAGCTCTGAGGCTACTTTGGGCAAGAAGTATAAATAGGTCTGTAAGGTAAACCCATCTTTGTGGAAGATCAAATATGGGAATTTTGAAGAGAGAGCCTAGAGCTTGGATACTCATCTTGCAGATGTAATAGCCACTAGAAAAGCAGTTTTCCAAGATAAAAAAAATAGGATTTTTATTTATTTATCTTACATTTATTAACCGGGTTAGTCTGGCTGAGCTTTTGGCTCATTTTCAGCAGAGACCCGGGGAGAAAAGCTCCTCAGTACTAGAAAACAATTTATTAAATTTTAGTAACATAGTAGTAACAATCAGCTATAGGATCTTACAAGTAGAGACCTGGACAGAAAAAGCTCCTCAGGCAATTCAATTATACAGAGTATTAACAATTGGCAGACAAGTATGTGAGTTGTTACAAACAAGGTTTTAAACAATTAGCAGAAGAAAATGTGACTAGTTACAATATTATTTAAGCTGCTTAGAGCAAAATGAGTTAATAGGCAGATGCTTATTTAAAGTGGGTACGATCTAGTTGTATAGGAGTTTGGAAAGAAGAAAGGAAAGTAAGAATGGCTATAAGCAGATGTAGGGGAGGTAGAGTATAGGAGACAGACTAGACAGGTAGGTTGTTTTGAGACTGTAAGAATGAAGAGTGGATGGAGATAGAGGAAGGGAAGCGGTAGAAGAAGCAGGGGAATAGTGTTAGAGATACATTAAGAGTGAGGTGGTGAAATAGGTGAAAGGATTGTGGTTTTAGGGTGGTTGGCTACAGTGGCAAGGCCACTTTGTTTTTAGGTATTTCCTTGTGGCTAATTTGAAACTTTTGTTATGCTGGAGGGATTTTATTTCCAAGGGGAGTTTGGTTCCATGATGTAGCTGGGTTATAGTTATAGAGAAGGCAGCCTATTTTGGTTTTGGGTTTGTAGATGTCTAATAATTCTTGATTTGAGCTGTGTAGCATCCTAGCAGGGGAATATCTGAATATGACAGTGGAGAGGCTGGGGCAGAAGGAGGGTAGATAGAGGATAGAGTGGATGATTTGTAGTTGGTATAGTTGGAGCAGCTGAGGGAATTCTAGCCAGTCTAGTTGCTGTAGTGCTAAGCAGTGGTGTGACCTGCAAAATCTGGCAATCTTATTATGGGTAGTTTCAAGCTTGGAAATAAGTGTAGAATTTAGGTTTGTGAATATGTGGCAGCTGTACAGGAGTGTTGGGAGTAATAAAGCCTGGGAGTTATTCGTGCAGTGTTAGTTAAGTATTTCTTGCTACGGAAAAGGTGTCCAAGTTTCTGATGAGTTATTTTTACCGAGTTAGTAATATGGAGAGCAAACTTAAGCTGATCATCTATTGTAACACCTAGCAATTTAGTACTAGATTCAGCTGAGAAGATAGTGTTGTTGCAGGATAAGATGGTAAATGTACTTTTGAGTGTGGTCATGTTGTTAGGGAGGAAGAGTAGGAGCTTAGTTTTTTTGGATTAAGTATTAGTTTGTTATCACTAAGCCAAGTCTCAATGGTGTGGAAGGATGCTGGGTAGTTGCATGGAGGTCAGTTGGGTTGTCAGCAATGGTTATAACAGTTGAGTCATCAGCATATTGCACAAGAGATGACTGGGGACAAGAGGAGTAGAGCAAGGTGGTGAAAATATTAAATAGTAGTGGTCCAAGTATGGACCCTTGGGGGACACCCATTTGTACAGTGAGAGGAAAGGATAGTGCAGAGAGCCATTTAACTGATTGCTGGTGGGTAGAGAGATAGCTGGAGAACCAGGAGATAGTAGAGGGAGATAAATGTAAGTTAGTGAGTTTATCTAGAAGGAGTGGGTGAGAGACAGTGTCAAAGGCTTTAGAAAGGTCAAGGAATAGGCATGAGACAAGTTTATTGTTATCACGAGCTAGGGAGACTATGTTGATGAATGATATGAGTGCCATACTTGTACAATGCTTGGGATGGAAACCATGCTGTGTGGGTGTGAGAAGGTTTTCCTGGTGAAGGTAATGCATTACCTGCTTGTGAATGCATTTCTCTAGGAATTTTGAGAGTGGAGAGAGTATGTCAATCGGTCTGAAGTTGGATATGTCTGAGGAGTTGCCCCCTTTGTGAATGGGTAGAGTAAAGAAATTCTTCTATACAGTGGGGACATAGGATTCAGAAATGGATCGGTTGATTAAGATGGATGCAGGATAGGCAAGAGGTTCAGAGGCAATCTGTAGGAAGTAAGAGGGTAGCTTGTCAACAGATGGGGAAGAAGGTTTAAGTTTAGAAAGTAATGACTTTACATAGTTAGTTGATACTGCTTTTAGAGAGAAGGAGTTAGGAGGGTTTGGAAGAGGTATAGAGTTTGTGGGGGTGCTAGTGTTGTTTCTGGGGGGAGAGAATTTATTATGGAGGTTATTGAGTTTATAAAATGATTGTTAAATTTGTTGGCTATGTCTTCAGGTGTTGCATTGGAACATGGGTTAGGAGAGGAAGGGTTTCCTGGATGAAGGGTCTGTTTAATTGAGCTCCAGAATTTCTTTGGGTCTGATTTAAGAGTAGAGGGAGGACTGGCATGGAAGTTTATTTTGTCATGGATGATTTTTTTTAATTTTATTTCTGAGTTCTTTATATTTCTGAAAAAGAGAAGGGGTCCTAGTTTTAGTCCACATTTTCCAAATCCTATCCCGGTTTTTCATGAGGGTTCTGGTAGATTTAGTGAGCCAGGAGCAGTATTAGATTTTATTGTAATTGTGTGAAGAGGAGCACGGGAGTTAAGAATGTTTAGGAATGTAGTGTTGAATGAGTGGACAGCTTCATCTAAAGGAAGAGTGGTGAGGTAAGACCAGTTAATTTAATGTTGGCTCTAGACAGTGGCTTAAATAGACTCTGAGACAAAACTTGCAGTAAAACCACTAAATCCCAGGGTGAGGTAGGATCCTTCATCGGGGCCCTAAGAAAAAGTACATTTAAGGAAAGCCTTGCATAAGGCAATTTCACCTGAATGAAAATTATATATCACTGCCAGTTGCACTATAATAGTAGAGAAACAAGCCCCTTCTTGAAAAACAGATGCTAAAAACTGCAGCACAGCAGGAATAGGGGTGATGAAGGTGTCTTACTTCCCTCTGGAGAGCCCAAATGGAGAATCTATTTCATTTACTCTTGTAGATCTTCCCGACAGAGGACATCTGGGATTTCTGACGTCATGATAGCAAAATCTGTCAGACAGGGAAGCAAAGCCTGGGCTGTCTAACCATCAGTGGAATTGGAGAGGCTATGTGGTCAACTTGAGGCCGGCAATGTTCAGGTGAGCCATTCATGTGGAATGACAGAGAAGGTCTGGACTGGGGTCCAGTATCCAGGATGGACAGAGAGGGTGAGGTCAAAGGAAAGGGAAACACATTTGATGAGGTCAAAAAGCGGCAATGAGGATAACCGTCCTCTTCAACTGAAGTGCCTTCTATAAAAATTTGGTAATTAGAGGTATTGAGGTATAAGAGTAAAGGAGAAAGGAAGGCCAAACATGGACTACAGCATCTCTTGGTGAGTCCCCAGAGGAGAGATCAGGGCAAACAACCTGCTCCACTTGTTGTGGGGAGAGACAAACAGAATGCAGCAGGGTGGACCCCATCCATGGAAAATCCTCTCTGCCACTAACTCAGAGATCACTCATGAGTTATCAGAATGGACCTGCTAAGTTTGTCCACTAGCATGTTGGATTTCCCCGGGATGTTCATTGCTGTAAGATACAGGTTGGTGGAGATCACTCACTACCACACTCTCACTGCCTCTCAACAAAGGAGATAAGATTGGAACCCCCCCCCCCCATTTGTTGAGTGTATCAGACCACAGACATGTTGTCAGCTTGAATCACAGTTGTTCCTAGAGGAAGGGTGTCCTGGAAGGCCTACAATGTTTGGAGGACCACGCTCATCTCCAGGACATTAATGTGTGACTTGGTCTCTTCTGGGGACCATGTGCCTTAGACCATCCTTCCCAAAAAATGCCCCCCCCCATCCCAATAGGGAGGCTTCCATGGTTACTGTGACTACTGGGGATGGAAAAATAAGAGGACAGCCTTGAGAAATTTTATATGACTGAATCCACCAATGTAGGTAGTCATTTTCTACATGTGTGAGTTTGACTGGTGAAGACAAGGAATGGTGAAGAATTAACCAGTGAACAGCTAGAGTCCACCAAAGAATGTGTATATAAAAGCAGGCCATAGCAACCAAGGCTATGGCTGCTGCCATCGAACCTAAAGTCTGAAGAATCATCCTGGCTGGAGGAGAAGGGTGTGAGATAACTTGTTTTGCCTGATACCTGATGGTGCATACTCTGGTGGAAGGGATGCTATCTGACCAACTATGTCCAAATGAGCACCTATAGATTCCAGGCTCTGAATGGGTTGAAAATGTGATTTGTAAAAGTTGACTGTGATGCCTAGGAATTGACATAACTGGAGCAAGTAGTCCCTGGACTTTTTGAGGGTATACTTGGTTGGGGTGGTGAAAAGCCAGTGTAAACACTGGGAATCCTAGCAGTCTCAAGTGAGCTGCTACCATTGCCATAAATTTGGTAAACACCTTGGGGCTATGGTGAGACCAAAGGGCATTGCTCTTAAATGATAGTGACTGTCCCCCAGTCAAAAGCCCAGATATCTTTTGGAGCATCTGCTCACCTTGATATGATAATATGCATCCTGAAGATTGACAGAGCACATCTAATCATCCTTTCATAGAAATGGCAGTATGGACTGAACCATAATCATTTGGAATATTCTTTACAAACTGATTCAGTTTTTTGAGATCCAGAATTGGTCTCAGGTCCCCTGTTTTCTTTGGTACTAAAAAGAATCTTGAGTATGTTATGAATCCTTTCTGGTCTGGTGGGACCTCCTGGATGACTCTTTTGTATAGCAGTTTTTGAATTTCTAGAGCTGCTGCCTCCCTCTAAATGGGTAGAATGCTGGTAAGCCTTTTCCTTTTGTCTGGGGGAATTTGTGAAAATGGTATGAAATAACCTCTGGGTATGATTTTCTGCACTCAGGTATCTTTTCTGATTGATGCCCAGGCATCCGGATGCAAAGACAAATGCCCCCCAACTGCCTTTAGAGATGAGCGGTCAGGCAACTGCTCAGGAGTGCTGAAAGGGTTTCTCCAAGAAGGTGTTTTGGAAAAAATGGTTTTCTGAGCTTCCTCTGCTGTGAAGGCAGTCTCTTCCATTAGAACTCCCCCCTCTGCCTCTGAGGGATGTATCCCCTTGTGAGTCTTGGAATGGACCCTGGGACTTACAGGGCCACATTTTCTCCCCCCTCACTGATACCTAGTGAAGGCTCTCTGAGGGGTAGAATGGATGAACATTGCTGACAAGGTCTTTCCGTCCTGCCCACTCTAGAAAAGCATTTCCTTAACAGAGGGGCTAAACAAGGATGACTCTAGAAAAGCATTTCCTTAACAGAGGGGCTAAACAAGGATGATCCATCAAAAGGAAGCATTGATGATTGAAGACTTGAAGGGCTCTGCAAAGTCCCACAAGCGCATCCAGGCATGTCTCCTTGGGTCCAGGACCAATGCTTGAGCAGCCAGTTCAACGACGGTGAAACGGCCGGGCATACTTAAGAGAAAGTGCTTTTCACCGAAGAAGCACTTTCGCGCAAGTATGCCTATTGCGGAGATCGCACTACAGTGGGGATAAGGGAACATTCCTTTTTCTCCACTGTAGTGCGACCATGGAGTGATAATATAAAAGTAGGGGGTGTGGGGGGTGCTGCGGGACTTGCCTCACAAAAACGCAAAAGCGCAAAAACGTAAATGTAATTTTTTTTTTTGAACACACTTTAACGAAAGCGCTTTTTCGGTGAAAGCGCTTTTGTTAAAGTGTGTTCGGTGATAGTGGATTCGGACTGTTGAACTTTCATTCAACAGTCCTAGATCTGTCTCCTTATGCCTATGCCTGAACCCGTCACCCATGAGTTCCCCTCAGCAGCATGGGAAATTAACCTCAATGATGCATTAGAGATGGATTGATGGGTGGCCAGCTGAGAAGAAGGCTTTTTATCATTCTCTACAGACAAGGACTCAGAAAGGGATTTGGAAAGCTATTTAGCCAAATCTGCTCTGCCAGCTCTTTTTTGGTGGCTGCCGCCACAACCATGGCATCAATGGGAAGCCCTTTGCTCCAATGGGTCTGTCCTTAGGAGAGGCAAGAAACTTATCAGGATGGGAGGGAATGGGTTCTGCAGTACCGTCTTCATTCTATGCCTGGTGAGACACTAGATCTATAAGCTCATCAGCTGGGGGAGTCACCCAAGACATAGACAGGCCAGACCCAAAAGCTTCTAGGAACACTGACCTGCTGGGAAGAGGGATCAGAGAACCATCCAGGTTCTGCCTGAAGATTTCTAATATGACTCTAAAGGAGGCACTGTTTGGTGAAGACGTTGGGTGACCCCTCCACTTCATCTAAGTCAGTGTCTTCGGTGAGCGATTCCTGAGGGAGAATCTATGTGCCTCCTCTTGCAAATTCTCTTTCTGGGAACCTCTTCAGTGGGATCATCTTGAAAGGAGTCCAAAAAGAGGGGAAAGTCCTCAAGAGTGACTGTCTGGACACTTTATTTGGCCAGCTGTCCCTGCAGGATCAGTCTTTATGGATCAGAGCTCAGACACTATGGTGTTAAGGCTGTAGAATCTGAAGAAGAAAGACTAATCATGTCTCTAGAAAGGTCTGGGAGAAGCCACACCTGGCAGCACTGGAGCAGAAGCCCATGATGCTAATATGCCTTGACCATGCCCAGATACCTGCCTTCAGGGGGAGTCAGACCCAAGCATTCCACTGCTGAAGCTCTGAGGGGTAGGGATGGCTCCAACAGCCTCAGAGTCAGACCAAGCCCCCTGGACCCCATGCTGATGCAAGGAGAATTGGTGCCAGATGAGTCAGAAATGTAGTATCTAGCTATCTTTAGATCCAACATAGACACTCTTGGTGTTTTCAGTTGCAAGTGCTCCAAAATCACCTAGGTGTTCTCAGTTGCAAGTGCTCCAAAATCACCAGCTGGATCACAGAAAGAGAAAACGCAGTGTGAGAAATAGAATAGAGGCTCATATATCTGATGGGAGACAGATTCAGGATAACCAACATCTGAATATAATCTCTGAGGAACTTCCTCATTATCCTATCCACATTAGCATCAAAAAGGCTTCTGCAGGACCTAGTGGAGGAAGTAGTAGACTGGGGCCAGGACTCTTTCCTTGAGGTCTCTTGGAGGAAGGGAGAGTGGAGCTGAAGAGCGACAGGTTCTGGAGAGAACCTGGGAAATCAGTTCCTTGGAGACTTTGACTTGGTAAGCATCAAATCCAAAGATCTCAGATCTGACTTTTCTGTAATTTGGCAGGAGGCTCCAAAATTGGAGCAGATTTTGGAGAGCAGGTGAGAGACAACTTCCTGGATTCTTTTGCCTTTTTTTTTTTTTGTGGAGGTTTGAGCTCCAGAATCAGGAAATAAGACAGAGGAAAAAAAGGAGGAGAAAGTAAAAGGCCCTTTAGGAACAGTTTTTTTATGCTGGTCACTAAGGGCCCCTGGTGTTAAAGTCAGCACAAATTGTGCAGTCAGTGTCTAAGTGGGCAATTCCCAGACAATAAATGCAGTCCCTGTGGGCATTAGAACTATGCCAACAGCAAGTGCATTTCTTAAACTCAGTAGGTTTGTCAGTCATAGTAGCAAAAAAAGGAGATAGGCTGACAGTAGTTAGTTTAAGGTAGTGTGATTTTGCTTTACTGAGAAGGAAACTACCAACAATGGTAGAAAAAGGATTACCTTTTGTAGGGTAGGAAGAAATAGATGAAAGTAAAGTAAGAAAGTACCAACAATGGTATGGAGAACTATCGAGGGCAGAAGAAGAAGAGAGAAATAAAAGTTAGACCTGACATGATAGAACTCAAAAAATACAGTATGGAAGGAAGAGGTGATGAAGAAAGATGGAACTACAAGACAAAATAGAAGAGAAATCACACTTTCTGGCAAAAAAGTACACTCCAAAGCTCAACAAGAAGGATCTTCATCTGTAGCTATAGGGCAGAAAATGAGAGCTGAGTTACTGCAGAATAATTGGGGCATCATGGGTAAAGGGAGGAGATCGAGAGTTGAATCCAAGAGTCTAGTAAATGGGGCTAATCTGGATCTGAGGATGGATCCATGACCCATCAGTTGAAGAAGAATGAAAATGACAACATCAAATGTTTGGGTATGCCTGCTCAAGATGATATAGAGAGATGGACTGAAAATACTTCTCTGACTTGCTTTCAGACTTGATCTACAGTTACCCTGTGCCTCTCTGAGGTGAGCTACTCACTCCTGATCCACCTTGCGGTTTTCTGCTATCTCTTCTGCAGCTGCACAGTACAGGAAAAAAAGATATGAAAGCATAAAGACTAACTGTCTTGGCTTGCTAATCAGTACTATAATATAGATTGTTGATAGGTCACTATACTTTCACAACAGATGGGTGTTTGCATCCTCCCATCATCTCAGGAGGTCCTGCTTGCACCTCTTCAGGTAAAGTTATTGTGATGACATTGCTCCTCAGTGAGTGTAATGCCAGTTGCACTTGAGACAGCCTTGACCAAGTTATTACAGCCTTAGCATTATACTGAGACTCAGTATAATCCACCTGCAGAAGTCTCTGACTGCAGCATTTGATGAGGTGCCACACAGATCTTGGACTCCTCAACATCCCACCTTTGTGCTTTAAATGAAACACCATCCCCACTTTTGCCAGCCATGTCTGCAGAAGTCAAGCTAGAGATATGTGTCTAAACTGATGCCCAATTTAGATCTCACATGTAACAGGTTGTGCACAAAGATGCATAGCCTTGCCAGGTGCATTTGTGAAACCGAAAGGACAGCAATGGCTTGGCAGACACATTAGCGGTGATTACATCAAAAAGCATGGAAGGCATGAAATATGGTAGTGAGAACTGGCCCTGTGTGACGCGCAACCTATTGACCCATGTTCCAATGTTAAACACTGAAATGTTTTATGGTGTTTGTTAAAAGCATGGTTGGTTGGTTGGCCGGAAGTAAAAGGGTATGACTTCTGACATATTGGACTGTTGGAATTTACACACTAGTATAACTGAGAAGTAGCACCTGGAATCAAACACGTGATAAAAATAAGAATAACATTTTCAACTTGGCTATGAACTATCAGCTCCACAGGAGAACTTAATTGTTAACTTGTTAATTACAGGTATACTACTTTAAGAATGAATGGAGATATACTTAAGAGATGCCTATATGTGTGCGACTTCAAGTAGTCATTTGACTCCATTTTTATGCAAAAGGCAGTATTTGTGATTGTAAATACATTTCAGATGCAATGAGTTGCATGACCTGAGTAATACACGTTGAGGAATGTTACACACATACTTCACAAGACATACTGTTCTAAACACTTACTTATGATATGTGTTGAGTCACAATAATTATAACAAAACTATTGTGCACATTATACTTATGCAAGTTCATTCTAAATTAAGTATCATCACTGTCATATTTAATGTATTTTACACACATTATATGGGACTTATATAACAAGAATTAATAATTCAGTTGTTGCATTAGAGTTATTATACTCATTTTTATTTGCTGTTACTTTACAAATAAAAATGTTGCAAAAAATAGCATTCTGACCCCATCTGTAAATGTATCTGTAAACTGGATTGGAATTGTGCATAACTTGCCTTGTTTCTCTAAGATCACTGCACTTACACTTTGTACCACAGAGAAAGCTAGCAGACAGGATTATTTTATTCACTCAGTACTATCCAGACTGCTGACCGTTGTGCACCAGTGTCAGGATCATTTATGCTACAGAAGGTAGCCTAAATTAAAATTTTCACATTTTGCTTCAGCTGTGAGCAACGTCTGCAAACTGCTGAGTGGCATGCAAATACAAAAGACAGTAACAAAAAAAAAAAAACCTGAAAACAACTGAGAGAAAAATTAAAACAACCAAAGCAATTAAACCAATCAACTGCATTGAAATGACACATTCACCCTTCTCACATCTCCTTGTCACACAGAACTTTAGTATCTGCCACACATTATCAGGACGTTAGATGACAAATAATGGAAAAGGAGTACAGACAACAGATGACATATTAGCAATACTGAGAATAGTTGAGATTCTAACAACATATTCATATACCAAAGTGTGTGCCAATATTTATTCAGATCCCCCTGGATTCAAAACTCACTATACTTATACCTTTTGCCACAAAAAAGTTAGTTGACATGTGCACTTTTTCATTCAGCACTATCCAGCTTGCTGATGGCCATGTACTGGTGTCAGACTTATTTGCACTACAGAAGGCAGCCCAAATTAATGTTTTTACTTTTTTCTTTTGGCCGTGAACTGTGTTTGCTCACTGCTGAGAAGCATGCAAATGCAAAAGAAAAAAATAACTTGTATGGCAAACTAACAAAATTAAAGGATATATCTAGCAAGGAATACAGCACTTAACAGCATTAACATGACACATTCATCCTTTTCACAGCTGTTTGCCGCATCACAAGTAGCATTTAGGTTACACAATCAGGATTTCATGTAATGATATTTGTTCAGAAAGGAGGTAATTTTTAGCACAGTATATACAATTACTCATGACATAAGAGTTTACAATAAAATATATTACTACCATGATGAATAATTGTGAGACATGGATACGTTCACCTGCATATATGACATTGTCCACATTACTGAAATTCCTGCCTTTGTGTTTTCAGTGGAAAAAATGTCATATGTTACAATGTCCATAGCATATACTGTTATTAATAATAAAAGGAGGTGAGTTTACAACAGCAACACATTTGTAACATCAAGCCCCACAGACTACAGAACAAATTTTTAGCATTTATCATAGACTTTAGCCTGTTCATTTCATATACAACACTGGGTGTCAATATTTGTTATGAATCCAGTCATAAAAAATAGCTGTAAACTGTATTTAAACCCTGCATTGTGTGACCTCTATCTCTAAGCTCACTTCCGTTACACCTTGTGCCACAAGGATAGCTAGCTACAGGTGGAATTTCTTCAATCAATACTGTCCAGAGTGCTAAACAAAGCACATCAGCTGTAGTCTCAATTGTGCTACTGATGACATTCCAAATTAAATTTGTCACTTTTTACCTTAGGAAGTACATTGTCATTTGCTTTTAAAGACTGCTGCCAGTCAAGAGCACACAATAACAAATGTCATGCAAAGGATGAAGGGGAAAAAAGGAAACATTTTGAAACAAGTTTTTAAAATATACATTTCTGATTTTCTTCAACTTTGTTGTCTTGCAACATGAACATACGCTCCTTAAACATCACTGCATTCACACAAACAGCACCCTCTCTGAGTTTGAACCAGCAACCCAGGTCATTATCAACACACACTTTAGATTATTACCACTATTTGCCACACACATATACTAGGGAGAAGAAAAATAGACTACATATACTCAAAATGTGACAATGTATCAATTCACATTAAAGGTGCAACAGAACCAAGTTCTGAAAGCTGTCCTTTGTAATTTGTCAGTAGATGTGTGGATGAATGGGATATTGGCAACAGATAAGCTAATATATTGTCACACAGTACTAAACAAATATTTGTAAAACTGCAACTTTTTTGTCTCTTATTTTGTGAGCGTCATTACCTTATCGATGCTTTTCTAATAACAATCTAACCCAGTTTATATTACTTTTGATAACCGTTTCAATGAGTAATGTACTTCGTTAGAATTGCAGACAAATTTTTACTCAGAGGCAGAAAGTGTAGTCATAAAAAATTCATAGAAATGTTAGGAATGGTGTTCAACTAAGTTAGTCAATGTAGTCCAAGACTTTCTTGTATGTCTCTTTTCCCTGATATACCCTTAGTAAGTGTACATCAAACAGGGCAGAGTGTGAAACACCGATTTTTCCTGAAGTCAAACTAATCATTTACGCTTGCAAACTCTTAGCGTGTAACACTTCTCAATGCACATCTTTGCACTGTTATGGTGTGTGCATGTAATTGTGTAGGTCCTTACATCATGTTTATCTGCCATGCACTTAGTGCAGATTGTGGAATTCATGAATGATAATGACTTCTTACCTCATCTGCATATTTGCAGTACTCAGAGGGCTGAGTCTGCACTATATATGTGTAATCATATGGTTAAGAAAAATATTGCACAATAAGGAAGACTGGATCCAAAGAGCTCAATACAGCTATCTGCAATCAAAACTTGTTTCTAGTTTAACAGCCGACTTGCTGCAAAGGTATGTTGCTGTTTTTTTTTTTTTTTTACAGTATACTTGATTTTAATATTACTGATGAGCTGCATTCCACAATACATCCATTGGTTTACTGTCTGCATTGTTTATCCCTTGCTGTTGGCATAGCCATGTATAAGTTATTTCTTTCCATTGCAAATGTTTATAAAGAATGTTACATGATATTATGAAAACTTTTCTCTGTGAATCTGAGCAATTATTGAAAAGGAATGGTTGATCTTTTATTAGCAAGGTCAGACTTTTGCATTTGTAGCCCACAAAATATGTTAGGCTTATGATATATATACCTGCCTGCTCTCCACACAAGGTGATATGCAAAGAATGTTTTATACATTTGTACCTGAAAATAGTGATTCTTTTCATTAATGCTGCAATCTATGATAGTGTTACACAGCTATTGCCTTCCCTTACATACTTTTGGCATTGTTTTTCATTTTCTTTTTTTTTTTTTGTGGGGGGTCAATATTAACTTCTCATAGGAAGTCTTACATTTTAAATTATATTGTGAATGATGGAAGCATGCATTTATACATATTTGTTTTCTTAACAAATCAGTTCTGGCTTTTTTTTTTGTTCTTTTATGTTTCATCTCATACAGGTCTATGGTGCCCAGATCATCTGCACCCTGTGAACCACCATACAGTGATGCAGAGAATGAAGTTATCATTCAGACACTGTGGCAATACGGCTCATTCCTCTTATATACAGGCAGAGGCACAAGTCCTCCTGTGACCATATCTGGGAGCAGATGGTCAGCAATGTTCATGCTGTAAGAGAATATGTCTGTACCTATCAGAAAATCAGACATAGGGCCAATGAAATGATAAAGCATACTGCAATTGCTGGGAATGTATGACTACAGGGGGTGAGGGTGGTCCTCCTACCAAAACACCAGTGTCTGTAACAGAGGAGTTCCTTTTCACTGTCAGAAATCCTGACAGCTCAACACAGGGTTCACACAGACTTGTTGATGTTGGTGCAGGTGTGGACAACAACCCATGTGTTTGTTTTCTTTCAAAACTTTCAGGTATGCAATATAATTAAATAATTCTCATTGTAGATATACAGGGGATAGGGGTCTAGTTGGAGAGATGATAGGGGTGTGGATGGAGAGATGATCTGGGGTGTGGATGGGGAGATAATATGGGGTCTGGATGGATAGATGATAAAATCAGCAAGCAAAGGAAATTAGTATAGCTGGAACTGAATTCATCCTCAAGTCTTAGCAAGTACCTTCATCAGGGGAACCCTGTTATTTACAAAATCTCACCAAGACAACACTAATACATAGACTGTATTTTACATAGTATATATCATGGACAGAAGTAAGTTCTTTCTATGCTTTTAAAGTGAGGTTTCTGTGTTCTGTTCAGGTGGCATAATCTTGATAGAGGCCTGTTGTCTAGGCTGGTAGTTTTGTTTGAGTTTCCTGTGTTTCTGGTAGCCATTTTCTGCTGATAGTCTGTCTTCATTATTATTGAGAGTAACAAGGCCTCCTGACCTTCTGTAGTACGAGTGATTGGGTAATAGCAGGGGCTGAATAGTAATTTGATCTTCTAACTCTTCCATTCTTACTGTTATATAAACTTTGTGTCTTGAAAAGGTTGTTCTTGTATTGCTCAGGCTGTGGATTGTTTCATTACTGAAACCAAGTGGAAATTCCTTAAGATTCCAAGGGCAGGATAAGTTATTTCTTACACTTATTTCACTGAACTGCACTTCTGAAATGCTTATAATTGTGCTATACAGTTGATCTACTACATTTTGCACTGTTATAAAGCTTTTTTTATTGTTTTACTGCATTTATGTACTGCTTTATACTGTTTCAACTGTATTTTTCATTGCTAGATACTGTTTCATTATTCTAATTACATGTTTACTGAATTACTTAACTGTAAACTGCTTTTTCATACTGAGCGTTGTATTTTCTGTTTGTGAGTGCTCTATCCGAGCTTTTGGGTGCATTTTTGATTTTTTTGAGGTTTCTGTGTTCTACAGCTAGGAAATGTAACAGTGTACATTACTATAATTGTCTGTTTACAGTTAAAAGCATTCTCTAGAATCTGCTTGTTCCTTGATCTGTTTAAAACTTTCATTTACTGGCTACAGCTAGGAACTGTAATTTTTCCGACCCACCCTCCCTAGTGTTGTGGTGTTCTTATACTTGGTGGCTTTGCAGTTGCCCGCCCATACTGTATATTTGATCTGTGACACTCCTCCCAGTCTAGTGTCATTAGTTCATTCAATCTAATAGAGAACATTTGTGAAGGTCAACCCACTCAGATTCTTAACGTTGAATTAACTTCTGTTCCAGCTTTCTCTATTTCCACTTTTACTGAAAAAAAGAATTCTAAGCTTGCTCCCTCCCTTTCCTTTGGTAGGTCTAGTCCAGATATGGATTTGCTGTGTCCACGACTGTTTGTGAGCTCCTGAGCACCCCCCCCCATCACTTAACTAGGGTTAAACTATTCCTGGCGACATAAATCTTGCTCTTCAAATTTTCCCTTGCAACTAGCCAGCATTTATAGTTTTAGCACTCAAATCTGTTTCTTTGAGCTCAGCACTTGTTCAGAACTCATTGTAAGCATTAAATAAGTTACAAATTACTACAGCACTCAACTTTCCTCACTTGTCTAGAGGGAAACAGTTTTTAGTACTTTATAAATAAGCATCTATTTGGACACATCTAAAGGTCAGCTCCCGGTGTTTTCTTCTGTCTACCTGATGAATCTGGGCATCTTGGGACAATGCAGCAATTGCCTCATGTACACAGACAACCCTGTTCTCCTACCACCCAAAACTACAACCTGTGAGAGATGCACTTATATAGCCAAACTGGAAGCAAAGCTCTCTTCACCAAAGACTGGACTAGACAGTCAAGAGGAGAAGGCAAACACTTGCACCGCTCCATACTCATCACATAGTCCCTCAAAACCTACACCACCAAGACACACACCTACATTCATGGAGGCTCTCAGTAAAAATCTGCCCAAAGCAGAAATGCAAGCAACCTCCACCCCCCATCACAACCCAAATGACACATAGCCCACATACTCAGTGTGCCACTCAACTACAGCCCATAAGGCATAACGTACTAAACACTCTAGTCATAGGTGACTCTATAGTCAGGCACACTGATGTTCCACTCACCAGGCTAAATAAGGAAAAAGTTACTGCCTGTTGGGTGCCAGGATCCGCCACATAATGCATGCACTCAGGTCACTCCACAACAAGTACAAATATGACTCTGTCATTGTCCATGTTGGTGTGACTGACCTTAGCCCTGAGTAGCATCCTGCCATCACCCAGAATGATACCACAGTACAAGGACAAAATGATTGACTTTAACAACTGGCTATGCTTCTGGTGTCATTCAGACAGTATCTGTCTGCCTGGGATGACATGATCGACAGACCACGCTGCTTTGCCAGAGATGGCCTGCACCTGTCGCCCTTGGGATTCCGGATACTGGCAAAGGCTCTTGACACCCCTATAGTGCCTTTTTTAGGCAAGGTTCAAATGACAAATTCACCACCGTAACAGGTACACGCAAGCAAAATCTGAGGGTAATGCTACTCAATGCTAGAAGTCAATGCACTCACTCGAGGCACTCCTTAAAATGGAGAACACTGACATCTGTGCAGTGACAGAGACCTGGTTCACAGCTCCAGAGAGCACCCCTGCATTACCAGGCTATAATTCATACCACACCTTTCGGCCACCAAACCCGGACCGGAACACTAAATGTGGAGGTGTGTCCATATTCATTAAAGATATCCACACCTCCAAGCTAGTTGCTCAGCATAATGCATCCGAGATTATCCAACTTCAACTAACTCTGGGCAAAACCACAATCCAGATTGTAGCTTTCTACAGACCCCCCCCCCCACCATGCCCCAGGATTCCCACTCCTCTTTTCTTGATACACTGGAAAATGTTAAGGTAGAGCCCAACACTCTAATAATGGGTGATTTGAACTACCCTACCATTAACTGGGAAAACTACTCATGAACCAACTCTTTTGCTCAATGTTTTCTGGAAATCATCAATTCCAACGCCTTGGATCAACTTATCCACACCCCCACCAGGGGCAGCAATATCTTAGACCTGGTCATCACCAACATGGGTGACCGGTATTCCACACCAGAGGTCAGCTCCTTGTTGGTCAGATCTGACCACAAGCTAATCACCCTAGACATTCACATCCCGATCCCACCCCCCCCCCCCATTAGGAAAACAACTGTAAAAATTTCTCCAAAGCCAACTTCACGCTTCTTAAGATAGAAGTGGCAAACTTCACGACACCCATGCAGATGGACAATAGAGGTACAACTCCTGAATCCTACACAAATGTACTTTATAAGCACTTACACGAGTGCATGGATCATGCTATCCCTAACAGAACCAAGATGCTATCCTCCAAAAAAAAGAAGCCAATCTGGTGGTCTTCTGCCATAAACAAACTCTACAACAGAAGAAAGAAACTGTTGCAAAAAAGAGTATAATCCCATGATTGGAGGAACTCCCTGGTCAGCCTCAGTAAGAAGCTGAGATCCCTCATAAAATCCTCTAAAGCTAGTTATGAAACAAAATCGCCACTGATTCTAAAGACAACCACAACACATTCTATAGCTATGTCAAGAATCTCAATGGCAACACTCAGATCTGCTCTGAGTTACAGCACAATGACACTAAATATACAGAACCAACTGATATTGCCAACATCCAGGCAGATAGGTTCAGTGCTAACTTTACCCCCCTCTCACTCCCTAAAGGGCCCATCTTTATACTGGAAGAATGCAAAGTTCCTGTAATCACGGCTGCACAGGTAAAAACCTGACTCTTCAAAGCCAAGAACACAGCATCCACGGGACCTGACAACATCCCAGGCTGCTTTCTACATGAACTACAGAATGAACTGGCACCCACCTAAGTACCATGTTCAACCATAGCCTCACCTCAGGCTTTGTGCCCAATGAATGGTGCACCGTGACGGTTATTCCACTCCACAAAGGGGGGCCACAACAGACCCTGGAAACTACAGCCCCATTAGCCTGACGAGCCTGGTCTGCAAGGCCATGGAACGTATCATCATGGAACTCATAAACAAAGACATTAGAGATCTCCAAAGTCTTGATTCCACACAGTTCGGGTTTGTAAAAGGCAGATCATGTCTCCTAAACCTGATAGACTTCTTTGAAGTAGTCACCAAAGCCATAGATGAGGGTATGGTGGTTCACACAGCCTATCTATATCTCGCCAAGGCATTCGACACCATCCCCCACTCTGGAATTATAGATAAACTCACTAAACTAGGTATAAATCTCTATGTCACAAGATGGGTTACCAACTAGCTTACTGACAGAACCCACACTGTGAAAGTAGCAGACTCCAAATCAGACTTCAGACCAGTGACAAGTGCAGTACCACAGGGTTCAGTCCTGGGTCCTCTCCTGTTTGGTATCTACTTCTTTGAAGTACAGGCTAACACAGAAGGTCTTTGGCTAACAAAGTTTGCAGATGACTGCAAACTAGGAGCCATAATCAAAACTCCTAATGATGTGGACATCCTACAAAAGGGCCTCACTGAGACAGATGCCTGGTGTCAAAGCCATGGTCTCAAGCTCAATGCCAAAAAGTGCATTGGCACCCCTTTGGTAAAAACTCTGTACCTATGAACTACCACACAGGTGGTAGTCCACTTAACACTGAAAGTGTGATAAGAGACCTTGGGACACAGGTGGACAGTAGTCTCTCTTTTGATAATCACATTGCCACAGTGGTCAGGAAATCCTTCTACGAGGCACACCTCATCACAAAAAGTTTCTCATCCAGAAAAAAAGAGGTCATTGTTCCCCTCTACTCATCACTCATTAGACCCATTATAGAGTACAACGCCCCTTTTAGTATGTACCTCACAAGACATCTACAACAATTGGAAAGGCCACAAAAATACCTCATAAAGAGGATTACTGGCCTCAAACAGATGCCTTACGCAGACCGACTTAAAAAACTCCAGCTTTACTCTGTCGCATATCGCCTACTCAGAGGTGATCTCTGCCTAACATACAAAGCTATGTCAAACACAGAGCTGTTGGACATGCTTCCCTTAAAGAAATCCCAATCCCTCCGAGCTACATGATCTCTGCATAACATACAAAGCTATGTCAAACCCAGAGCTGTTGGACATGCTCCACTTAAAGAAATCCCAATCCCTCTGAGCTACACGCTCTAGGGACCTAAACTATGTCACCACAATAAACAGAACATGCTGGAGGGATAGATTCCTGTCCCAGAGACTTCCCATACTCTGGAACAGACTAGCTATCTATGTCAAACAAAGCTCCTCAATAGCACTCTTCAAGAAAAATCTTGATGATTGGATGGGTAATAGGAAATTCACCCTGGGGATCACTTCTGTGGTTCTGCTTGACAGGGGCACAGGAAAATAACTTTCTTGGGTGGCGAAAGCCAGGGTACCTTTTTGGCTAGGCATGTATAGGCCCTAGGGCCAATAGTCTAGTACCTACGTATGAACCTATGAACCTATAAAAAACAAAAAAAGAGAGCTGGGTGCACAAGTCCCAGGATAAAAAGTGTTCTATCCTGGTATGCACACTGGTGCCAGGACTGGAAACGAAAGTGCAGAATCATCAAGACACAGAAACATTCCTACAATGGGGGTTAGGCCAGACTCAGGGGCAGAAAGGCTCTCTTGTTGTAGAAGGAAGTGGTAGTCCACAAAAACTACAAAACTGACAGGTGAAAAAAAGCCATAAAGATAACAGACTGGACTTTCAAGGATAAGAAAGAAATTCTGCACTCTGGTGAACCTACAACCACCAAACCCTATCCTAACAATACTCCCCAAGAAACTGCCACCTTACTTAATACCCACTTCATTGAATCAGTTCAAAAACTAACCCAACAGTGCCAAAGTCAAAACCTCTCTCAAACCACTTATGTTGTGAGCAAGACCATTGACCACCCCTTCCTCTCTTAACCCTGACTCCATTGCATACATAAAGTCCCTTTTACTAAAAACTAAAACCATGCTCACCCTCTACCGACAATACCTGCCCTTCTTTCTTAAACTAGAAGCCTACTCTATAGCCTACCCTGTCTCAATCCAAGTAAACACATTTATTCAAGAACCCACTGTCCCTGATATTTGGATATCTTTCGATACCATACCTCTACACAAAGAAGGTAACTCCGCAGATCCATCAATATACAGACCCATTGCTATTCTCTATCCACTCTCCAAAATCCTTGAAAAAATGTATTCATAACCAGCTGCTTAAGTATCTAATCGATGAAAACCTTCTTACCCCCTCTCTACATGGCTTCAGGCCTAATCATAGCACTTACACTGCCCTCCTATCCTTCACTCACACTGTCGCTGAAGCCAGGGATAAAAATGTTCTTGTATCTTGCCTCTTCCTCGACCTCTCTAAAGCTTTCAGTACTGTCACTCATTCCAAGATACTTGCTAAACTAACTGATCTTAACCTCTCCCCTCTACTATTCACTGGTTCTTGAGCTATCTTTCAAACAGGCTCCAGTCTGTCAGATGGCAATCCACCTGTTCACCTTTCCTACCTATCCAGACTGGCATCCCTCAAGGCTCAATCCTTGGTCCTCTCCTTTCCAACATCTTCACTAATAATCTACACTCCTCTTACAACACTTCCTCCCTTACACAATATGCCGACGACAATACTCTCATCTCTTTCTCTGACATCTCTAACCTTCTTTCCATCACTCAAAACACTTTTTCATCTGTGGAAAAATGGCTAACAGATCACCAACTTATACTTAACCCCAAAAAGACTAAGCT
Organism: Protopterus annectens; assembly: GCF_019279795.1. Classification (NCBI taxonomy): domain Eukaryota; kingdom Metazoa; phylum Chordata; order Ceratodontiformes; family Protopteridae; genus Protopterus; species Protopterus annectens. The sequence goes on along the minus strand of NC_056727.1, from coordinate 1,833,679 downwards.
CCTACTATTCCTTCCCAAATCTCTCTCCCACCATAAATCCAGCATCACCATTTCTTCTCTTGATAACACCCTCATCAAACCAGAACCCCACACCAAGCTACTTGGTACTATAACCAATTACCATCTAAAATTTGACATTCGTGTACAACACTGTATTAAAACAACTAACCAGAAATTGGGTCTTCTCTATAGAAATAAAACATTTGTAGCTTTCAACTCTAAACCCACTTTAGCTCAAGCCATCCTCCTTCCATGCCTTCTCTATGCCTCTCCTATCCTTACCCATCTCCAGTCATCCCTACTAACTAAACTCGAACAAGCCTATAACAACACAGCCAGATTCACCTCTAACCAACCATATAAATCACATCACTGTGTTGCCCTGAAACAACTTCAATGGCTCAGATTCCCCCAGCTCCTGCTTCTTTCTCAGCTGCAGCTCATACTCTCCCTACTAAATAAACCCTTAGCCTGTCCCTCTCTTTCTTCCATAGTATCCCCTTATACCCCAACTGGTTCACTTTATAGCTCTGACCAGAACTTTCAAATATCTATAAACCAAATAAAAACACTGGCAAACTCCTCTACAAAAACTCAGTATCCCAAGCTTGGAATAGGCTTCCTCCTAACATCCATAGCATAAATAGTACCAACTGCTTCAAAACTAAAGTCAAAAACTACTTCCTGAATTTAAGATCCTGCCCTTGCCGTAATCCTCCCTAATTTACATATTACTCCCACCACTTTTCTACTTTTCAGAATATGTTAATCATATTCCCTCCATTCTAGCATTTGCAATAACTCCCTATCTCATCCCTGAACATCTACTCTCTGTACATGGCAACCTAAAAAACACTCAATCTGTTGAAAAATTGTATATAATTATGATGCTGCTATGTAAAGGATATACTTATACTGACTCTGCTTCCTCATATATGTACACTATATTTTTATTAGTTGTAACCTTCAGTTCATTTCTTTGCTATGTTTCTATACTTTTCCAGCTATATTGTTCTTCACTGGATGTTTATTATATGTACTTTATTTCTCTACGCATGTCAACTTTTGTATTATTTGCCTATACTATTTCTAGTTTGTAATTCATTAATTTGTATGATGGAGCTTTTCTCCTCAAGTCTCCCCTGAAAATGGGCCATATGTCTCAGTTGGACTAACCCGGTTAACAAATGTCAGATAAAATAAATAAATACATTATGTGTTGTTACTACTATGCAAGAACACCAAGATTTCTGGATAGTAGATATTCAAAAAGATTAAGAGAGAAATTAGAAGAAAGAAAAAATACTTGCTCAAGAAAAACTTAATAGCTTTAAATGTAAAATTGTTTTCATTAACACAAAAGATTTGTGAAAAACATTATATAGGCCAAAGCCCCTTGGGCTGTTTGGAAAAAGAAGCAACTGGGGAATAGAAAAATATAAACAACAAAACTTTTTGAAAGGCATAAAAAAGAAACATGGATATGGGAAGAGAAATCTGATATGGTGCAGTATTTATGCAAAGGAAAAAGTCAATCTAATCAATACAAAAAAAGCAATTCCAAAGATATTTGAAGAGAAATACAGACACAGGCATCCAGAAAATTTCACAATGCAAAAAAATAAGATCCCAAAGGGGAACATAGAGCAGGAGATTAGTAATGTAGAAATTAAACAAACAGAAGCTGAAGTTATAGAATACCGGCAAAGTGAAGGATTTAGTGTAGAAAGTCATAGGTTATGTCACAACATGATAAAACAACGAGTCCCCAAAGTAAGGAGAAACAGGTGGAGCTGGAGACATCTGAAGAAGAAATACGGACATGGAAAAGAAAAACAGATGTAATATGGTGGAATCTTTATGCAAAGGAGAAAACACAACTAATCGATGCAAAAAAGCAGCACCCAAAGATATCTGAAGAGCAATACAGGCAAAGCCATCCAAATATGGAATATTTTACAATACAAAAGATAGAAAACAAAGGGAGAAAGTAGAAAACAGTATTAGTAATGGAGAAGTTAAAGAAATAGAAACGGAAGTTATGGATTACCTGTGAAGTAAAGGATTTATTGTAGAAAATCCAAAATCCAACTGTAGTAACATCACAGCATGATGGAACAGTGAGTCCCCAAATTAAGGAGAAACAGGTGGAATGAGAGGTATCTAATCAGCTGCCACATGAAGATACTCTAAAGCCTTCAGTAAGAAACTAGTACAAAAGTTCAGTTGGAGTTGCACAGCAAGGAAAGGAACAGGAAACGGTGGCAACTCTGACGCAGTCACTGTTGTGGAGTGATAGGCTGGTGAATTCCCATATGAAAAAGCAACGCATGATGCAGGATGCAACTGAAGAGAATAAGTCACAGGAAGATGTTGTGGAACTTTCTGTAAAATGCCTGCAGGAAACAGAAAGCAACGGATGTGCCCTCACTTTAGAAGAAAATGAGCTAAAGGAAGAGTTGCTTGATTTAATAGAGATGGATAGACATATTAAGATCAATGAAAGAAATAGATTTACAGAAAGTAAATAATACCCAAAATATTAGAAGTCTAATAAAACACATGAACACAGTAATCACGAATGTTCACAGAAATTCATGTGATATAACAGAAGTAAACAGCATATATTACTGGGCAGCTAAATTAATAACAGATAAAGTCTTACCACAAATATTCAGGCCAATAAGGGAATGGAAGGGAAGAAATCAAATGCCTTCATGGAAGTATTGAATACAGAAAATTACGAATCAATTAAGACAAGAAATGTCACTGCTAAAAAAGTACACAAGACGAAACAGATCAACAAAAATACTTACATAGATAGATACGATAAAAGCAATGCACAAAGTTAGAACAAACCAGGATCTATTGTGCACTATTGCAAATAATAAACTAAAAATATCAATACAGACAGAAAAACATAGAATATATGCAGAAAAATATAAAGGAAAAATACAAAATAAGCCATTCACCGATGACCAAAAAGATTTATAGAGAACTAGAAAACAAAGCAAAAGAAGTGGGAGCACCTTCACAAAATAAGAAATAAGACACATTTTGGAGAAATATCCATGAAAACCCTGTGGAACAAAATAAAGATCCTGAATGGAGAGAAGAAGTAAAATAAAGAGTAAAAACTTCAAATGTATGGGATATGAAATGGGATGAAGCAATGGCCAGAGAAACTGAATCAAAATGAAGAAAATCTCCTAATTGGAAAACCCTAGCTCCAGAGCAGTACCTAATGTCTGGTTAAAAGTATTAACATATTTACATTAAGATTTAGCCCTGAGTAAGAGCTACTTATATGTGCACCCTGAAGAGATACTACCCTGATCAACAACAGGAAAAATTATAGTCTTCCTTAAGAGTGAACACACAAGCTATCCTAAAAACTGTAGACCAATAGTTTTCCTCCTGATGATGTATAAACTATACACATGAATTGATGATGACAGAGTTTATAGTCATTTAGAAGAAAACTCCATCATGACAATAGAACAAAAGGATAAAAGAAAGTCATATGGAACAAAAGATCATTTGCTGTTAAATAATGTAATAACTGAGAATTGCAAAAGGGGAAGAATCTAAGCATGCATAAACAGATAACAAAAAGCATTTGACAGCATCCAACATTCATGAGTGCTTACAGATGTATAAGATACACCCTACATTGATCAATTACATTACAGTGACCATGAAACAGTTACAAACCACTTTGCAGCTAAGCCAAGATAAAGGGCAAATTATTATCACAGGGATAAAAATTCAAAGAAAGATATTCCAGGGTGATTCTGTCATCGCTGCTTTTTTGTCTTGTCCTTAACCCATTAGGGTATCTACTTAACTGATTACATAATGGCTATAATTTGGCTGCCAGAAAACAACTAAGTGTAAAGACTTCTTATTGTCTTTTTGTGGGTGATTTAAAACTGTATGTTTCATCAGATGAGGAGCTGAAAGCACAGCTAGAAGTGGTCAAAACTTTCTCAGATGATATAACAATGTCATTTGGTCTTGATAAATTTGCAAAGGTAACATTTAAAGCAGAAAAGCTGCAGCACGCAGAAAATATCAGTCTGGGACAGGAATGTAATATAAAGGAACTTGAACAGCAGGGAGTGTATAAATATTTGGGAATTGATGATTTATCAACAATAAAATATAAACAAATGCAAACAAAACTCAGTAAGGAATATTTTTGAAGACTAAAGTTAATGCTGAAAACACCCCTGACATCTAGCAACAAAATCCTAGCTATAAACCAACTTGCTCTTCCTGTTCTAACTTACAGTTTTGGGTGAGTGACTGGCTCAAAAAGGTATTAGATCAGTTGGAGAGGAAAACAAGAAAACTGCTTCACGGTTATCAATATATAGAAATCAATGTATACCAAGATTATATATTCCTCGTTTTGAAGTAAGTATTGGCCTCCTCTAACATGATTACATGTATAGATCTGCAGTCGTAGGACTGCATACATACCTGCTGACTTCATCAGATCTAATCATAGTGAAAGTTTTGAAATATGAAGAGAACAGATCTTAGATGACTTCCTTGCTTAGTTTAGCAGAAGCATATTGGTGTCAAGTGGTAAAGGAAACCGAACTAGAGGTAGACAAAAATTCAGGCAGCAACTGAATGTGCCAAAAAACAAACAAAAAAAAGATCATAAGGAAACTGATCAGATGAGAAGCCAAGAAATGCAGAAAAAGCATAAATATAGTTGCAAGTATAGAAAACTCCTGGAACAGCCTCATGTCACTCAGGATCTGACACAGGAATGGTTACGGAGAGGTGAATTCAAAACAAAAGATGAATGGCTAATATTGCTGGCTCAGGATTGTGGACTACAATGCATTGCTTTACAAAGTACACTGAGCATGCTGGAAAAACAGACAAATTCAAGTTCTGTAAAACAGAACTGGAAACAGTCTCACATCTTGTTGCTAGGTGTGATACACTAATAGCAAAGGCCCTGTATAATGAAAGACATAACAATGTGGCAAGACTGTTGCAGTGGAGATTCTGCGAGCATTACAGTATTGAAGTAGCTGAGAAGCTTTGGAAACATGAGCCACAAAGCAGTATAGAGAATGATGAAGTTTGTATCACATGGGATCACTCATTACCAACAGTTCAGAAAACAGATCTGAGAAAACCAGATAGAGTAGTCCATGAAAAAAAGACAAAAATAGCATTGATCACTGAAATTCCTACACCCAGTGATTACAATGTCTTACATACAGACAGACAGACACAAAGTCATAAAATACCAGGATTGGCAGGCAGAAATGAGGGTAATGTGGAAAAACGATACACTGACGTTTCAATCGTAGTAGGAGCAATGGGTCTCATAAAAAAGAATTTACAGTCTTATTTAGATATGCTACTGATACATGTAATTTTATATGAACTGCAGAAGGAGCCAGTTTTGGGTATATTGCAGGTGCTGCAAGAAGCATTTTTGGCTAACATCAAAGATTAAAACAATACTAATTTCATGAACTTTAATCATACTTTGACTTAGGAATGGGGTCCATTCCCATCATGGTAATAGAAACCCAAAGGACTTGGCGAAATTATAATATGTTATATCAATCTATCTATATATCTATATATCTACATCTATATCTGTCTATATATATATATATATATATATATATATATATATATATATATATATTGTCAGAAAAATATGTATTAATGTGTGTGCTTAATGCTGATTAGAAACTAAATAAGTTGACACGTTTTTCATTCTATTTTATACGCACTATTTTATATACAGTTGAGTTTCATATGAGACTAAGAGATGCTTTTTGAAACTGCAGTGTGCTTTCTGAAACTTGCAAGATGCCCTCTGACCTAGTAATTGCTAGCACAGCAATATTCATGTTTATGCCTTTTGGAAATGTACTTGAGAAGCAGGTGATTATCTGCTAGGTCAGGAAGAAATGAATGAACAATGCTATATTCTGTAATGTAATGATTTTAAACAATCAGCTCTGTTGGAAGTATGAGAACATGCACAGCTGCAGAAGTTAGAGATAACATAGACAAAGGACGGTTAGAGAAATGAACTGCAATCTATACTAGCTTTGTGCTCGAATTAGCCATAGTACCTTGAATGGTAACATTGCATATATCTAACCGGTGGTAGCCAAGGCCACGTTGTTTTTGTTAGGAAGTTTCTCTCAAAAATTGATAGTACCAACAGAATATTGTAAAAACAATCACTACGAAATGATGATGACAAAACTTGTGATTCGCTACGTCAGCTTGGTAGGCAATGTCTTATTAGAAAATGTATAAAAATGCTTGCATTTCCTGATTCTAGTTAGACAAACTCTGTATTAGCACGTTTTTGTCTCCTTGCTGCAAGATTAAAGTGCCTTAACCTGAACCTACCGTGTATTGATCATTTTTAAAGTATATTTTTCCTTTGACAGTTTGGTCCTTCGAGCCGGAAATATCTCTCACTCTAGGCTCAGGTCAGAATTGGGCCCGGTGGCATGTACTCGTACGGAGAACACATCGGCTCTTCTGCTTTGAAAGACCTCCGACTGAATTGTCGTTCGAAAGAGGCCAGCCACTGTTTCTGATCTGGGATTGGAGGACGAGTCAACGTTCCGGTGGATAAACACACGGAGGGTCAGGTAAGGAGGAATTTACCTTTTTTCTGTTTTAGATCAGGGACTTGTTACAGTATTGTTTTGTCAGGGAGACTTGCATGTGAAAATCAGGGACAAAAAGACTGCTGTCTTGTCATAGATCAGGGAAACAGAACAGGTAGGCAGTTATTCTAAACAAACTGTGAAAAGGTGTAAAATCGTGGTACCACGTGATTAAAAGGGTTACGTAACAATTTCTAACTTAGCAAAGGCAACATGGGAAATCAGTGCACAAAAAGTTCCCGAGACCCGCCCTTAACCGAAGACGTGAAATATATGCAATTACAGCGTGCCGATAATGTTAGGTATTATATGAAATGGGTTGATAAATACAAATTTGACAGTAATTTAGATAAACCTTCACTTATTAAACATGTTAGACAACTTAAAACAGACGCGAAAGGTCAGCTAAAAAAGCAACGACAATTAGGAGTCCCTCAGGCACACAGGTGGCTTGAGGAAACAAACCGCAGGGAACAAAAGATCAAAAATTCAAAAGCAATGTTCTTAGATAAAGAAGACAACAACTTGGTAACAGCAATGGCCCCTCCACCCCCTCCGCTTCCTTTACCAGAATATGAAGCGAGTGGACAAGCTGATCCACCTCCGCTATACCCAGCTGTTCCTGCAAAATCAGAACCGTTTGTCAGAGATCCTATTGAGACCAGGTCTCGAACACACAACTTAAGAGGGGATATTGAATTATATGAAATGAATAAAAATTCACAAGCTATGAGTGAAGAAGAGATATGTCCACTCATAGAAGTACCAAATCCGCAGGCAGGACAGGCAGGACAGGACCCAACTCTTCTAGTATATAGACCGTGGACACCGGAAGACATCCGGAAAGCCACAGAGGGTATTCCCCATCCAAAAGTTAATTTTAGAAAATTCTTAGAAGACTTACAAGGCATGAGGTTAGGTTACCATTTGAATGGAGAGGAAGTAGAGAAAGTAGTTAGACAAATTGTAGGTCCAGATTGGCACATGATCAGTGGCAACTGGAATCCCCGTGACGCAGAGCTTAGACCACTCCCACATAGTAATGCAGAACTGGACAACAGAGTGAAAGGTCTGACAGACCGAATCTCTGAGAAATGGAAGCCTAGGGCTGATTGGACTTGCATTAATCAGTGCATATAACAAGAAGGTGAAACTGTTGATAAATATTATGCCAGATTATTAGAATGTTTTAATAACCATTGTGGAATGCAGGTACCTGAAGACCAAACACATGATTCCCCATATGAGCAACAGTTAAAGAATGCATTTTTAAAAGGCAGTATTGCACCCATTTGCAGCTTTATTACAAAGCACATGGTAGATCATCGTACAAGTAGATTACAGTCATTACTTGAGTATGCAAGACATGCCGGAAGGCATTTTAATAGCAAAAAGAAAAAGAAAACTCAAGTATTTGCAGTAGAAGACGGATCAGAAGTCTTTGTAGTACAAACTGGGAAGAAGGGTAAGAAAAATACCCAGGGAAACAAACAATCTGATAAACGATCAGGGGACTTTGAAGAGAGAAAGAAAAGGGGTGAATGTTTCAAATGCGGGAAAAGGGGACATTTAGCAAGGGATTGGAGACAAAATAAGAAGGTAACCACAGAAGATAAGGAGGGTGAGGAATGACTATATGGTAGTCAAGAATCACTGGATAGGAATAAACAAGAAAAGACAAATGCAAATATGATAGAAGGGGTAGAGGATGTGACAGAAGAAATAGAGGATGTACATGAATTCACAGATAATGAAGAAAATGAAATTTTGGACTTAGCATTATTGAGCCTAGAGCTCTACCTAGCAGACACAAAACCGGAAGTAACACTTCTGATAGAGGGGAGGGAAGTCAAATTCCTGTGTGACTCAGGGGCTTCACGGACCCTGATACATCCTTCCAAACTACCAGAAAATATAGAATCACTTGACTACATATTAGTGAAAGCAGCTAATGGACAGCTGTATCGGGAGCCAATCTCCCACAACATAGCGATAACTGACCCAGTTTCAGGGATGACCCAGAAAAGCAAAATTGTTGTTTCTGCAAAATGCCCAGTGAATCTCTTGGGCAGAGACCTAATGCAGATATTTGGCATAGCCGTAGTTCCAACTATGCAGGGTATGGAAGCACAGCGACAAATGGATACTTTTGTAGTGCGACCGGAGGGTGAAACATTTTATTGGTACAGCCAGGGCTTAGTTACGACTGGTCCAGGAGCAGTGACCGAGGAACTGATGAACACAGCCATCAGTAAATCCCTCTCCCTTGACACTGATAAACAGCATTTGTTGCATTGCACTCTATATTACTGTAACAGACCAGGACCTGATAAAGAATATGAGCAAGAACTGTTTAGAAACAATGCTAACAGATTAGTATTATGAAATTTGTACTGGGACACAGAAGGAAACAGTGTAGTAAGCTGTTCATTGCCCCAGGAATTCCTAGCACTTTACAAATCTAATTGATTACCACATGTAAGTTTAACTAAAGATAGAAATTTGAAGTGGGCAGATCCAGGAGAAAAAGTCACAAGGTGGGAAAAGCAGACAGAGTTAGAACTTTCCGAACAGGGAGTACAAAAGCAGAAATTAAATTGGATAACGCAGACACACCCAGCTGTACACTCACAGGCAAGTGAGGATAGCTGAGTAGCACTCTTACTAGACGAAGAGGAAAAAGCCTTACGAGACATACCAGAGACTCTCTGGTCAACAGGGAAATCAGATGTAGGACTTATTCGTACAGCAGGACCAGTTATTATCACACCAAAAATCAGCATTTAGACCTCAAAAGAGACAGTATCCCTTAAGAAAGGATGCAGAAATAGGAATCAAACCTATAACAGCAGCCTTACTTAAGGAAGGAGTCTTGATAGAATCTCCTGATTCACCATGTAATACACCCTTATTTCCTGTTAGGAAAGCAAACGGAGAATGGCGTATGGTCCAAGATTTACAAGCTGTAAATGATGCAATTATACCCAGGGCACCTACGGTGCCAGATCCACACACTTTGTTGAATGATTTGAAACCTCAACAAAAGTATTTTTCTGTGGTAGATATTAGCAATGCATTTTTCTCAATACCGATACACCCTGACAGCCAATATTGGTTTGCATTCACATTTCAGGGGAAACGGTATACATATACGAGACTACCACAGGGATATTGTGAAAGTCCAACAATATTTGCACAAGAAATGGCAAGTAACCTGGCGGGATTTATCCCACTGAAAGGCAGACAGATTTTACTTTATGTAGATGACATTCTGCTGGCAGCCCCCACCCAGCAAGAATGCAGAGAGGATACCATAGCATTATTACAATTTTTAGCCACTCAAGGACTCAAGGTAAACAAAAACAAACTGCAACTTTGGAAAAAACAGGTCAAATACTTGGGATATGTAATATCCAAAGAAGGCAGAATATTAGATGAAGACAGAAAAACAGCAATATTACAAGCACCTAAACCAACTACCAAGAAGGAAATGATGTCCTTCCTGGGTACTACTAACTTTTGTCGGAGTTGGATTCCAAACTATGCCTTGGAATCTGCTCCACTGACTAACTTGATGTTCAAAAAGCCGATGGCAGCACAAGATTTATTACAGTGGACACCAGAAGCAGAATCAGCTTTCTGCAAACTGAAACAACTGATAGCTTCTTCCTTAGTTTTAGGATTACCAAACTATCATAAACGATTTTTCCAAACTGTAGACTGTAAGCAAGGTTATATGATATCAGTGTTAACACAACAGCATGGGGACAAACAACGCCCCATAGCTTATTATTCATCACAGCTAGACCCAGTGGCGCGATCCTTGCCCCACTGTGTACAAGCAGTAGTCACAGCTGCAATGGCAGTGCAGGCTTCAGCCTCAGTAGTATTGTTCCACCCTCTCACATTGAGAGTGCCTCATGCAGTCGCGATTATTTTACTGCAAGAAAAAGTAGCATATCTTTCTCCTGCTAGACATCTTTCCCGTATGACTATACTGCTGAGCCAACCTCATATGACAATTGAACGATGCACAACTTTGAATCCGTCAACCTTGCTCCCAACCCCTGCAGATGGCAAACCACACTGCTGCCTGCAGGAGATTGAGCAAAAGACACTACCTAGAAAAGATCTCACAGATGTTCCCTTGGATGATGCCGAGGTGACATACTATGTGGACGGCTCATGCAGGAGGGGTCCTACAGGACAGAATCTAGTGGGGTATGCAGTAGTTTCTGATACCGAGATCTTAGAAGCAAAGCCTTTACCACACAACTTATCTGCACAAGCAGCAGAATTGATTGCCTTGACCAGGGCATGTACCTTAGCAAAAGGTAAGAGAGTGAACATTTTTACTGACAGCCAGTATGCTTTTTCTACTGTAGATGTTTTTGCGCAGCAGTGGAAAAATAGAGGAACGATAACATCTACTGGTAAACCAATTAACCATGCGCAATTTATTTTAGACTTGTTAGACTCTATTCAGTTACCTCAGAAAGTAGCTATTTGCAAATGCATAGCTCATACCAAGCAACAGGATAGAATTTCAAAAGGAAATGTTAGGGCTGATACAGCTGCAAAACAAGCAGCTTCAGAAGTTTTTCTTTTGAGTGAGGAATTACAACCATCTATGACTTTAGACTTAGAAATGTTAAAAACAATGCAGACACTTACTACAAATGTAGAAAAACAAAAGTGGATAAAATGAGGAGCAATCCTTGAGAAGGGACTGTACATCTCCAAAGAAAAGAAACCGATTTTACCATCTAACTTGTTTAGATATGCAGCTTTGTTGAGCCATGGGCAGTGCCATGTCTCAACAGGGGGGATGGTACAGTTAGTGAATCGAGTGTTTACGACGCATGGATTTACAAACTACACAAAAAATTTTTGTGCAGCATGCCATGTCTGTAACAAGCATCATGCACAAGGGGCATTAAAACCTAAGCAAGGGAGTTTCCCTACACCACCGTATCTGTTCCATACTATTTGTATGGATTTTACAGAGCTGAACAAATGCGAAAATAAGAAGTACTGCCTTGTCATTATAGATATGTTTTCCAAATGGGTGGAAGCTTTTCCAACTAAAAATCCAGATGCAGCTACTGCTGCAAAAGTCCTCGTTAAAGAAATTATTCCTAGATTTGGCATACCGGAAAAGATTTATAGTGACAATGGCACACAGTTTGTAAATCAAACTATACAACAACTTAGTCATTATTTCAGGATTTCTCTGAAAAATCATTGTGCATACCACCCCCAATCTGCAGGATTAGTAGAGAGGCATAATGGGGTTTTGAAAAACAAGCTTAGAAAATTGATTAGTGAGACACAAAAGAACTGGGTGCACTGTTTACCTCTGGCACTGTTGAGCATGAGAACTGTTCCAAATACAAAAGGGTTAACTCCTTTTGAAGTTCTGTTTGGGAGGGCATATTATACACCTCAATGGAAACCTCTGATGCCTGCAGAGCAGGAGGCTGACAGTTCACTTGCAGGGTATATGAGGCGATTTTTGAATAACAAACTTTTGCAGTTAAATTCTGTTTCAGATAAAGAGCAAACCAGACCATCGGAAGCAGCAGTAGCCCCAGGCGCATGGGTCTGGGTGAAGGTGGTGAAGAAAAAGAACTGGAGTTCTTCGAAGTGGGAAGGGCAGTACCAGGTACTACTGTTGACACCCACTGCAGTCAAGATCGCGGAGCGAGCGTCCTGGATTCATTTGACACATTGTAAACTGGTTAAGAACTTTGAACTGGACAAAAACCTTGTTACTGTTGTACAACGAGAACAAAATGACCAGGTATAGAGTAAACAGAGATGCAGAACAACCTCAGAAAATTTGCATGATTATTCTGATAGCCATACTGATAACATTGATCTTTTTGTTGTGGCCTTTCCTTTTCCCAGCCACAAAAGTTGAACTGATTAAACGTGATGAGCCGACCATAGACTGGCACCCGAATTTTAACACTTATCAGGCAATTACACGTGTGTATTCTGAGACTTTTAATGTTTCGAATTGCTGGATTTGCACAGCCATATCAACAGCATACGGGGGGGGGTTATTAATGACTGCAGTCCCCCTAGGGGTCAATGAGACCTGGGAAAATTTGGTTTATGAGACTGTAGCTATCAAAGCACATGATAAGGTAGCACTGTATTTGTTTGTAACACAAAAGGGAATTGTATGTTTTTATAAGAATGACACAATTCAAGTGGGTTGGAGCAGGTGCAATGTGACTGTACATTACAAATGTTATACCAAAGCAAACAGAATGGATACAGTTTGTAATTCGAATTATGACTCACTTCTTGAGTCCATGCATAAGACTATTAATGAAGTGCAACGTAATCCTGTACTTTTTAAGCAACTGTCTGTAATAGATAGAAAAATGTTTCATGCAGGGCAGCCATTTCGTAGCAAAGTAACTACTAAGGTAGAGGATTGTTATTTTGTGTGTGGTAAGAAAGCATATAAATGGTTACCTGAGAATTGGCCCGGCAGTTGTTTTTTTGGGGTACCTGGTTCTGGCCATAAGACACACTGCAGTTTTGCCTCAGGGAAATATTTGAAATACCTGAGATGTAGCCAAGAAGGCTGTCAGGAAGCCTGAGAATCCAGTGGGATGGATCGAGGTGGGCTGGAAGGACCATCATACCGTGGGTACCAAGCTGACGCACATGGACTTGAGTGATGCTGTCATATCGTGGGCAGGCATATTACCTGCATATGGCGCAGTGAAATCGATTTGGGAGCTGCGAAAACTGTCTAAACTTCTTGAAGTAATGAGTAATGCAACTTTTTCTGCTCTTGAATTGATAACTGATGAACTGAATGCTATGAGAACTGTAGTGCTCCAGAACCGTATGGCTCTTGACTTCACCCTAGCGGCGAGAGGTGGTACGTGTGCTTTAATCAAAGAAGAGTGTTGTGCATATATACCTGATCATCAACATGAGATAAACGACCACCTTGAGGTGATACAGCAAGTGTCAGTCATGACCAAACCAGGCCCAAACCCTCTGACGGATTTTTTCCAGAATTTGTTTGTGGGGTGGGGTTCCATCCTAATGAACATCCTGATTGCCATTTGTGTGGGATTACTCCTATTAGGAGTATGCATTTGTTGTGGTATTCCCTGCATGAAAAATTTAACCAAAGAATTTATAGATATATCAGTTTCTGAGACTTTGTATCAAAGTACTGAAATTGAAGAATTGTTAGAATGTGAAACACTTTCATAAGTTTAAACTGAATGACTCTCTTAACTGCAAATCCTGAATGGAAGAGGTTAGGAGAAGAAGCAAACTGTTTATTCTTTTGAAAATAGAATTAAAAAGTATTAACAGGGGGGAAATGTCATAAAAATATGTATTAATGTGTGTGCTTAATGCTGATGAGAAACTAAATAAGTTAACACGTTTTTCATTCTATTTTATATGCACTATTTTATATACAGTTGAGTTTCATATGAGACTAAGAGATGCTTTTTGAAACTGCAGTGTGCTTTCTGAAACTTGCAAGATGCCCTCTGACCTAGTAATTGCTAGCACAGCAATATTCATGTTTATGCCTTTTGGAAATGTACTTGAGAAGCAGGTGATTATCTGCTAGGTCAGGAAGAAATGAATGAACAATGCTATATTCTGTAATGTAATGATTTTAAACAATCAGCTCTGTTGGAAGTATGAGAACATGCACAGCTGCAGAAGTTAGAGATAACATAGACAAAGGACTGTTAGAGAAATGAACTGCAATCTATACTAGCTTTGTGCTCGAATTAGCCATAGTACCTTGAATGGTAACATTGCATATATCTAACCGGTGGTAGCCAAGGCCACGTTGTTTTTCTTAGGAAGTTTCTCACAAAAATTGATAGTACCAGCAGAATATTGTAAAAACAATCACTACGAAATGATGATGACAAAACTTGTGATTCACTACGTCAGCTTGGTAGGCAATGTCTTATTAGAAAATATACAAAAATGCTTGCATTTCCTGATTCTAGTTAGACAAACTCTGTATTAGCACGTTTTTGTCTCCTTACTGCAAGATTAAAGTGCCTTAACCTGAACCTACCATGTATTGATCATTTTTAAAGTATATTTTTCCTTTGACATATATATATATATATATATATATATATATATATATATATATATATATATATAGATACACACACACACACACAAACACATGACGAGATATCCAGTGAGAAGGGTGAGGTAGAAGAGTGAAAGGCAGATCATGTCTCCTGAACCTGATCAACTTCTTTGAGGCAGTCACCAAAGCTGTAAATGCGGGTAAGGTGGTTCACACAGCCTGTCTTGACCTCGCTGAGGCTTTCAACACCATCCCCCATTCGGGAATTATAGCTAAACTCACTAAACTAGGTATAAATCCCTACATCACAAGATGGGTTGCCAACTGGCTCACTGACAGAATCCACACTGTAAAAGTTGCAGACTCCAAATCTGACCTCAAAGCAGTGACAAGTGGAGTACTTCCATCCTGGGACCTCTCCTGTTTGGTATCTACTTCTCTGAAGTACAGGCTAACACAGAAGGCCTCTGGCTAATGAAGTTCACAGATGACTGCAAACTAGGAGCCACAGTCAAGTCCCCAAATGATGTGGACATCCTACAGAAGGGCCTCGCTGAGACAGATGACTGGTGTCAGAGCCATGGCCTCAAGCTCAATGCCAAAAACTGCAGTGTCATCCCCTTTGGTAAGAACTCTGTACCCATGAACTACCACATAGGCAGCAATCTACTTAACACCGAATGTGTGATAAGAGACCTTGGGATCCAGGTGGGCAGTAGTCTCTCCTTCGATTGTCACATCACCACAGTAGTCAGGAAGTCCTTCTACGTGGCACACCTCATCATAAAAGGGTTCTCATCCAGGAAAAAAGAGGTCATTGTTCTCTTCTACTCGACACTCATTAGACCCATTACAGAGTACAATGCCCCTTTTGGAATGTACCTCACAAGACATCTGCAGCAGCTGGAAAGGCCACAGAAGTACCTCACAAAGAGGATTACTGGCCTCAAATAAATGCCCTACAGTGACCGCCTCAAAAACCTCCAGCTTTACTCCATAGCATACTCTGAGGTGATCTCTGCCTAACATATAAAGCTATGTCAAACCCAGAGCTGTTGGACATGCTACACCTAAAGAAATCCCAATCCCCCTGAGCTACACGCTCTAGGAACCTAAACCTTGTCACCACAATAAACAGGACATGCTGGAGGGATAGATTCCTGTCCCAGAGACTTCCTATACTCTGGAACAGGCTACCCATCTATGTCAAGCAAAGTTCTTCATTAGCACTCTTCAAGAAAAATCTTGATGAGTGGATGGGAAATAGGATATACACCCCGGGGATCACTTCTGTGTCTCTGCTCGACAGTAGCACAGGAAATTAACTTTCTTGGGTGGAGTAAGCCAGGGAACCTTGTTGGCTAGGATTACGAAGACCCTTGGACCGATAGCCTAGTACCTACCTATGAGGGGGCTTAAACTGGACAGTAAACTTTTGTATGAAATGTTTCTTATTCTAGATGTAACTGGGATTGTTTTCTGCTTCTTGTGTCATTTGCATTGTGATGCTTATCAGCAATGTTTCATCTCCCATTTTTTATGTAGGCACTTTGGGTTCTGAATTTCCATGACCACCAGCACATGGAAAGCACACATTTTTTATTGCTATTATTATACATAAAGCAGATTTATGTGTATAATAAAAGTAATTTTTGCATTGCATTATCATCTATTGTTGCTTAAAATAGTTTACATGACATAAGTTTGATCAGTTTGTATTCTATTTCTCTTTTTGTTGTGTTAATTGCTTATCACAGCTGATGCTGCCAGTGGCACTGTGAAAATCCTATTGCCTGATGTCAGTATATCAGTAGCCTCTGATGATGACGGCAGAGATGAACAGATATGGTCTGTGGGTGTGGAGGGTCATGCTGATACTGAGGTTGTGCCTCCAACATCCCCTGCCAATATTTTGGACACAGTCAGTATATCTACACATACTAATGACACAGAGACCTCAGACATAGTTCAGGTTGAGGGAGACACAGTTGATCAAAGTAGTGTGGTTATCCCAATTGCAGGGCTTGTTGATCCTCTCTGTAACCATCATGAGGGTGATGTGCCACATGGGGCGGGGTTGGTAGAGCTGCTTGGAGAGGAGCTTCTGTACACCCTTCTCCTGATGGTGGTGTGTCAGTAGGTGTGACACTACATATATGTAGTGCCATCATGGAGGCACAGGCATGTTCCACAAGGGATTCAGAAGAGATAGTGTGAGTACTAAACTTTATGCATTCTGATGTGCAAGACAGCCTGAAATGTGTGGGTGCTTCTTTGGATAGAATGAATGACACACTGGACTGGGCAGTGCCTGGAAAGGAACATCTGCTGTGGGAGGGTCATTGTCCACATGGCTGAATAGCAGCTACATCATCCAGTGTTAGCATACATGGCCATGCAAGATCTCACTCCTGTAGTGGCACTACTTCCACTGCTCAACCAGTGATTGCATTGTCCACACCCAGACATGGTAGGCCATGTGGTCATGGCCCTGGACACAGTCATGATGGGACCTCATCCAAAAGACATTACTCATATTCAAGTAGCACCTCGACTTCTAGCTAGGGACATGGACCTAGCAGTATACCTCCTAGAAGAAATAGTCCTCATGGTCAGGGGTGACAATTCTTTAATGACTTCTCTAACATGCATGGCTCATACCTGTCCAAGATACCAGGACATTGTGCTAGCACAGTGCTTGATCTTGTTCATGCAGACACACACATTGAAAAAAAAACTTGGGCATAACCCCACCCTCACACACACACGTACACAAGTTATCTAAACACTAATGTTTGTGAGATATATATCTTGCTACTGGCCCAGAGAGTTGAATACTTAATGAATACATTTTCTGTTACTCGCACACACTCAATTCTTTGGTGTCAGGCTTGGCCTCCTGCATTCACCTGCCACCCTGTCCAAATGATAGCTGTGTCCTGCCCTTTGCACTTTTCTCTGAGACTTAGGGTTGCATGCATGTCTGATGTGCAGAGTGGAGAATTAATGCTTGCTTAGTCAGAAGCTTGCTTCACTGTAACTGCATTGCAGAAGAAATGTTTTTATTTATCATTCCTACTCATTTGTGAATGATTGTTTATGCAATTGTTGACCATCATTGTACTGCTTTTAGTATTCTTAGTAATGCAGTCAAAGTAGATATTTAATTATTTGTTTACTGCTATAGTTGTGCAAATTATGCTACCATTGACCTGCTCACTGGTATGCAGTAATGAAATGAAATGCTTGATGCACAATATTGGGTGAAATCCATAGTTTTATATTGCAAGCACCAGTCTTCAGCTATTATTGAAATTGCTGTACATGTGAGACATACCTCAGCTTAGGGATACATAAGTATTTGCATATGGGAATAATCAGTTACATAACTCTTTTTTCAGACAGGTTCCACACTTATCCTGTTAGTACTGCAGCTACAAGATGTGTTTTTGGGGGTTGTCTCTGTGTGATGCTAGCAGAACACGGCTACATAAAGCTTGTGGACTTTTGACAGTATCAATTTTAATATCTATATGTGCTTAGGATCTTAGGTTTTCACTTATGTGGTAAGTGTGGGTTCTATCCTTTACCTCTTAGCCAGAGCCATGGCATACTGTGCATGACTACGTCTGTCAGCACCATCTGCAGCTTGTGGTTCTACCTCAAATTCTTCACCTGTATCTGCTTTAGTTGAGGGCCCTGCCTGTGGTTCTGGAATCTGTGGTCCTTCCCCTTGTTGTCCTCATCAAAGTTGTTTCCTGGGAATTATATTATGCAACATAGCACAGTGCATGGGCAGAGGTGGTTGGTGCGTACTACAGGGCACCTCCTGATGTGTCTAGACACTGCAAACATGATTTGAGCAAGCCAAACAAACATTCTATGATATTCCTAGTTTGAACATGGGCATCACTGTATTCTTGCTCAGTGGGGTTATGTGGGTTTTTCATGGGTGTCATGGGCCACGGTTCCAGAGCATAACCTGCATCCCCTATTAAACGCCCTTGTGGAAAGCCACCCCTAGCAAACCTTGTGTACAGCTCACAGGTGTGCCATATCAGTGAGTCTTGAAAACTGCCTGATTTACCTGCACAGACACTGTAGATGATCCCTTGGGCATTAAAGACAACCTGACAATTTATAGAGTGGTATCCTTTCCTGTTTATGTACCTCCTTCCCTGTTTACTGTGTAAGGATTTTACTTTTCTGTGTGTGTAATCTACGGACCCCAAAACTTCAGGGAAGTGTGCTACTGCATAAAATCCATGCATGGTCCTTGCTCTCTCTTCTGGGGTGCATGGGAAACAGATATGATCCTTTGCATGTAGGAGTACTACATTTAAAAATTGATGTAATATTCTAGAAGCTTAGGCCTGTGACACCTTTAATATATCCCCTGTGGGTCTCTAGGAAGTGCCTGTAGCTAGAATTTGTAATGCTACCCACACCTTTGTTTCCACTGGGACTGGATTTCCATGATTTCCGCAGGGCGCTAGGTGAGGACAGCAGAGGTTGCATATTTCCTCTGCTATTTCCCTGTCCACATGTTATCACTCTATTTTTGTGTCATGCAGTTCAAGATAAATAAAAGAGGTCTAAATACCCTTCTCCTTTTTGGCCAAGGTCTGGTAGCAGCAGCAGCACCTTGAATTAAAGCCTGTTGTACATGCAGGTTAATGATGGCAGCAGCAACCCCTAACATTTTTTCTAAGTGTAATTGTGGCTGTATTTCAAAGAATTTTGAGTTTCAAGGCAAATGGGAGCACTGAGTGCTCACAATTACTTTATAGGTTCCTGAACAGCACCACTATGTTGAATTGATTAATTATCACATAATCCTGCTGCATATGCTTTCAATAGCATATTTTACCATTTATCCTTCCTTGTCTTGAGGCTTTACGCTATGTGTAAGCATTCATGAATCTGGCTCATAGTTTGTATTAGGTAAAGAATCATTCAGCAAAGAAGAACTGCAGACTTACTTAAAACATCATCCAATGCATTGATCAGTGGGAGGAAGGTGGCCATGTACTGGGCTTAGTCCTCAAAAAGATCATATACTCTGCTGATGTTAGGGGCAGTCAATGATTGTTCCCAAAAGAATACATTCCTACAGCTAGTCAGCATATGGGAAAAAGAAAACATCTGTTTGGGTTACTGAAGCTGTTCATCTTCAAAGGAAATACTCACAGCAGCTGCCCATTCCCTTCAGCTCGTGGTGTATCTCATTTGATCACTGTCCCTACAAATGAGTTCTCTCTCAGCCCCCCCCCCACTTGCTGAATCCTCGGCCACTGACCGCATCTGCAGTGAAGAAACCATCCACAAGGACTCAAGGGCTTTAAAAAGAAAACAAGTTACTTGACCACTGTTCCTGCAAACGGGTTCTCTCTCAGTCCCCCAACTTGCTGAACCCTCTGTCACTGACCGCATCTGCAGTGAAGAAACCAGCCACAAGGACTCAAGGGTTTTAAAAAGAAAATAAGTTAACTGACCACTGTCTCTGTGAACAGGATCTCTCTCAGCCCCCCCACTTGCTGAATCCTCGGCCATTGACCGCATCTGCAGTGAAGGAAACCAGCCACAAGGACTCAAGGGCTTTAAAAAGAAAATAAGTTACTTATCCACTGTCCCTGTGAATGGGTTCTCTCTCAGTCCCCCCCACTTGCTGAATCTTGAATCCTTGGCCACTGACTGCATCTGCAGTGAAGAAACCAGCCACAAGGACTCAAGGGCTTTAAAAAGAAAATAAGTTACTTGACCACTGTCCCTGCAAACGGGTTCTCTCTCAGCCCCCCCACTTGCTGAATCCATGGCCAGTGACCACATCTGCAGTGAAGAAACCAGCCACAAGGACTCAAGGGCTTTAAAAAGAAAATAAGCTACTGTAGGTGTCTAGCTACGTTTCCCTCTTAGTGTTTGAGCTTTACTTTTTATACTTCAGCTAAGGTCACTACAAACTCAATTGTTCTATTGCTTTGCTACTGTCAGCATTGCTACTGTTGCAGAACTGGTCTCCTATTTATACAAGTTGTAGACAAAGGGTTACAATGTATCATTTTCCAGTCTGACTTGGTGCTTTGTGTGCTTCGTGCTGCTAGGACTTACAGATGCTATAGTATCAAACTGGGTTGCTACTTCCCCTCATTTTTGTTTAGTACATACTTTTAGTTAAAACAGATGTAAAGCAGTCTGACGAGTGTTCTGTGATTCAGTTTGAAGGAAAGCATAAGTTAAATATGGAACACCACATTAAGGCTAAAAGTCCTATTTTGCTGCCAAGCCAGAGTGATCCTTAGTTGTTTTAACTGCTGCACCATGAGAAATATTGTATCAATGTAGATATGTAAATGTCTGTGTTGCGATATTGAAGTACTGTTATATACAATTGCTGTGATAGTTTACTACTGCTATATCTGTGATTGAACTGTCTCTTTAAATTCATGGGCTACCTAAATTATCCAGTACATAACACTTAAGTAAGGCAGTTTTTTTGATGTCAAGGGCTTCATATGCGAATACATTACAGTTTCCTGAGCCTTTTTTACTAAACAATTTGTTTGTACCTGAGTAAATAGTATAACGTGCTGCTACTCAAACCCAATACCCTTCCGGCCTGGGTGATAATTTATTATTTCAGTTACTTTTTACAGTACTTCTCTCTCATTCCCCTTTCACAGACCTTAATGTAATAATCTCTTTGTCTCCATTTTTCATTTAGTGACCACGGTCCCTGCGAATGGGTTCTGTCTCAGCCCCCACACTAACTGAATCCTTGGCCATTGACCGCATCTGCAGTGAAGAAACCAGCCACAAGGACTCAAGGGCTTTAAAAAGAAAAAAAGTTACTGTAGGTGTCTAGCTAGGTTTCCCTCTTAGCCTGCTACTGTAGAAAGTACCTGGTCTAAAGCAGAAATAACTAGCTCTACCCACGGCTAGGGACAGCAGCTGCTCCCCACCCCCATCAGCTGTAAATACATTCCCTAGTTAAACTTTTTATTTTTAGTTATCATTAAACCAAGATAAAGCTCTAGGCGGAAAAAAAGGTAACCTAGTAGATACACTGGAATTGGCCACTTGTAAAATAGAAGCAAAAAGGTACTTAAATTGGCACTTTTTGTCTGCTTCAAACTAGGTATCTACCCAGAAAGGGCAGAACTGCAATCAGGTCTATAGCTTGTTTTTTTGCAGCATTTGCAGCTCAATTTCTCCTGAGTGCAACTTGCTACACTCCCCCTCACTTCGCTTGGGCTTGCTCTGTGCCCCTACCCTACCCCCATTCCCACCCACCCCTATTCAATTGCATTTATTCCTAACCAACCATACCCACTGCTTCTCTCACCCAATTAAAATTCCTCAGCACTCCTCACCAATTATCCACTCATAGGACATACTTTAGACACCTCCTCTAGTTAATTAAGACCATATTCCACCTTGCTTTCACTTCCATAATCACCTCTCCTTACTCCATCACACTTTATTCAACCAAAATACACTTACCAACCAATACACACCCACCTCATTCTTGCCATACTCACTGACTTTCTACTACACATGCTCATCCTTCACTGTGTAGCACTATTCACTCTTAGCAACTTGTCTTACCTTGCATCCTATCACACAAACTTAAGTTACACCCAGCACACTTATTTCCATCACCCATATAATACATTCAAAGTTCAACCAATTATAAATTCCATTAACCCAGCTATCTACAACTACATGGCTTTAGATCTCACCCCTCTCAAATGGATCCCCAATATACTGCCCTACAGGCAATCATGCAATACAATAAACTAATACTCAAATACCTAAAGAACAACTACTTAACAGCCATGCTACTCGGTCTTAGTAGAGACATTCACCCCCAACCCCAGACACTCACCCTTTCAGGACGACACAATCAGTGCTCAAAACCATTCTCTTAATATCCCCAGAAAAAGTAATGATATACTCATAATAAACTTAAACATAAGAAGCATTTTAAACAAAATACAGGAACTTCATGCAAGCCTATCTCTATATTCCCCTGGCATAGTCCTTCTGACAGACACCTGGCTCAAACCAGATATTCTTGATAATGACATTTTTCCCACTGCAATCCTACAGCATTCTCAGACAAGATAGGAAAACAAAAAGGGGTGGTGGTATAGCCCTGCTCTTCAAAAAACATCTTACATTAGAGAGGGTTAACCTTAACCCCCCTAATATCTCCAAGTTAGAAATACTCTTGGCTAAAATAAAACTCAACCAAAATAAAAATATCAACATCATAAGTACCTATATTCCTCCTAGCAACAACAATGACAAATTTGAAACCATCCTACAATGGTCCTCCAATAACCTCTCACAAGACACCATTATACTTGGGGACTTTAATATTAACAGGTACTCCTGCAACTCTGACCACCCTACCACCCACATCAACCTCTATGGCTTTACCTAATTAATTCAAACCACAGCAAGGTTTGATAAAACTACTAAAAAGGAAACTATCCTTGAATGGATTCTCACAAACTATTCCACATTTCCTATAGTTCTTGTATCCTTCCCTATTCACTCAGTGACCACCTTCCAACATATATTATACGTCAACAGGCAAATCCTCCCCCAAAAAAAATTACTTACCAAATTTACAACACCAAAAATTTCAGGCCTCAAGATTTCATAACATCCCTTAAGCTCTGCAACTGGAAACCCCTCGAAACTTTATCTCTGGACAGTGCAGTCGACTACTTTAACACCATATTTTTAAATATCTTAAATAACATGGCCCTTAGCACGACAATACGAGCAAAATCTAATTACTCTCCTTGGCTCACTAAACAGACAAAATCACTTCTAAAAGAAAGGGATAAAGTGTGGCATGAATGGACCCACAAAAAATCAACAGTTACTCACCAGAAGTATCTCCAGCTAAGAAACAAAGCCTAAACCCAAGTAAGACTTGATAAGAGGAATTACTATACTAGCTTACAAGCTAAATATCAAAATAATTCTCAAAAAGTCTGGACCATTTTAAATAAAATACTAAGACCAAGTCAAATTAAGATCCCTCAACCAACAGCAAGTAATCCCCTAGAACATATTGCTACTCAGTTTAATAAATACTTCATTGACTCCATCAAAATCCTTACTAACCAAAACTTCCCATCACTGCCCATCAACCTAACCTCTCTACTAGATAATAACAAAGCATTTTCCTTAAAACCAGTCCCAACCCACAACATACACAAATACTTGCTCAGACTAAAACCCACAACCCTGACAGCTGACAACCTGCCCTCAACAAACTTAAAAACAGCAGCTGAAGCCATCTCCTATCCAGTTCCCTACTAATTAACCATTCCATATCAGAGCAACGCATCCCCACTCTCTGGAAAATTGCTCACATCATACCCCTACACAAAGGAGGTCCCTCCATCCACTTCTCTAAGTATCAGCCCATAGCAATCCTATCCCCTCTATCAAAAATCCTTGACCATCTCCTAAACAATAAATTATTTACAAATACTCAACATGGCTTTCACCCCTACCATAGTACTACAACAGCCCTTATCAGCTTCACTAACACCATCAGTCAACTTAGAAATAAAGGTGAATTAGTATCAGCAATCTTTTTAGACTTATCAAAAGCCTTTGATACAGTGTCTCATAACAAACTGCTGACTGCCTTGTCCAAACTGAACCTAAGCTACTCCACTCTAGCCTGGTTCCAAAACTACCTCATAGATTGGCAACAAGCAGTATGGTGGAACAAACCTCCTTCTCCCTTACTACCAGTGACTATGGGCGTGCCTCAAGGGTCTATTCTAGGCCCCCCTCCTTTTTAACCTGTTTACAAATAATCTCCATAATGCTACAACTCTAGCCACCCTTATACAGCATGCAAAAGACTCCACTGTTCTGCCCCAATTCTACCTGAACTACATAAATGAACCCAAACATCCTTCAATGCTATTGAATCATGGTTGGCAGATGTCCAATTAATCTTGAACCCAAATAAAACTAAACTCATGCTCTTCCACTCCACTAAATTCAAAACCTAATCCACTTACTTCAATATCACAACCAGTAATAAGACTTGGATTGAACCAGTACCATCGACACAACTTCTCGGTGTTGTTATTGATAAAAATCTGAAGTTCGACTTACACATTGTCCAGACTGTAAAAAAAGTACACAAGAAAATACATATCTTATACAGATGCAAAAACTACCTAACCATAAACTCCAGAATAACCACAACCAGAACTCATCTTCTGTCAACTTTACTATATGCCTCACCCATCCTTTCCAACCTCTCCAAATCAGACCTAAGCAAGCTAGATGCCTGCTATAATAAGATAGCTAAATTTGCCACTAGCTGTCCTCCTAGAACCCATCATTGTAAGGCCCTAAGACAACTATCTTGGTTAGAACTACCCCACTAACTCATTCTCACGCAACTCTCCATCGCCTACCAAATGTACTATAAACCTGATATAACACCAGCTCTATAAGGCCTCCTCAATCCCGATATAAGTACCCATCCACTAAGATCCACTAATAAAGCTCTAATTGAAGTAACTGGGACTAAACATAGCTCAGGTGACTCTCTATACTCCTACTACATTGCTAAATCTGTGGAATGAGTTACCAATTGAAATTAGAACTGTAACTAGCTTAAAAAACTTCAAGCATCACATTAAAGCCCACCTCACCAATTCCTGGACTTGTACATGTACTGGGCATGTACATGTACAAGTCCAGTACATGTACTGGACATGGGTACCTCAAACCATGGAACTAGCTGATTTTAAAATTTTAATTGCATATGTAATGAGCATTGAATTTAAGTCATACATCTTATGTTGTTTTTTTTTTCTTTCTCACTGTTAATATCTATCAGATTTTAAGTCTTCAGTTTGATATGTTACCTGTATATAAGACTAAGTATCATAATTGCACTCATCTATACAATGTCATTACCTGCTACTACTGTAAGACCTGTCTCCTAGAAGCATTGTTATACAAGATTATTGGTCTTGACTCCCACTTGACCAATTTATTCTGTACTAGTCTTTTTACCGTTATGAATGTCTGTTACTGTTTTTTCTTTATTGTGTTATACAATTTTCTTTCTACTAAAAAAATAGTTTACTAACAATGGAGCTTTTCTCCCCGGGCCTCCCCTAAAAAATGGTTTTATGCCCAGTTGGACTTTCCCGGTAAACAAATGTAAAATAAAATAAAATAAAATAAATAAATAGAGTGATCAGACTCTGATACTTCTAAAACCTTAGATTCCAGAGATACCTTACAAAATCAGGTTTCTAGGCTGGTGAAATAAGGGTGAGAGTGCTAGTGTTGGTCAAAATCTGTTCTGCACCCCATAATTAAAGTCCTGAATAATGGATCTAACCACAGCCACCAGCTCAAGTAAAACACAGTCAAAGACTGTTGCCCTGCAATGTGGAGGACCCTCTGTTTATTTTATGTGTGTATTACACTAGTGGGATAATCCACAGAGGGAGATGTATCAACACTCACAACATAATCTACACCCTTGCCTTCACCACCTAACAAATTTGGTTATCCCATACCTGAACCAGGCAATGGTACAGCCCTTAAGGATATTTCTAACCCTTTTGTCATGTGCAGTGGTATGTGGTACTAACACCACATCAGGGTGGCCTGGAGGTTAAAGAAGGCAAGTGGTCTGATAGCTTGCCTGAAGCTAGGCTACTTGGAGTGAAAAGCCATAGGCTGAGGCATATTTCTTTATGTAATTCCATGTTTTAGGTGCACAAGGGGTGGATGGTGGTGGTGGGGGGCATCATATCTGAGTCCATCAAGTCAGGGAGACAAGAAACTAGTCAGCTCAATACCAAATTCTGGCTGCATGGTCAGCCCAGTAAAAAGATGGACAAATCACACTATTCTCCCTCTAAATATCAATATAAAGACTATTCCTGTAGGGATAATAGTCTGAGTACTGCACAAAGAAAATTACAGTATTTTCCTTAACACAGTTCAAAGCACAAAATACATGAACAAAAGCACCCTTCTTCTTCTTTCAGCTATTTCCATTAGGGGTCACCACACCGCATCATGCTTCCATTTCTTCCTGTCCTCTGCATCGTGCTGTTTCACACCAACCACCTGCATGTCCTCTCTTACCACATCCATAAACCTTATCTTAGGCCTGCCTCTTTTCCTGTTATCTGGCAGCTCCATGCTTAGCATCTTTTTCCCAATATACCTAACATCCTTCCTCAGCACATGTCCAAACCAACACAATCTCGCCTCTCTGACTTTGTCCCCAAACCGTCCAACCCGAGGTGACCCTCTAATATACTGATTCCTAATACTGTCCATTCTTGTCGCACCCAATTTGTTTGTGTCTTTCGGCTTTTCCCGGTTAGGGGTCGCCACAGCGGAACTCTGGTCCACTAATGAATGGCAGTAGATTTTTTACGTGCCGAGTTTGCCAGCCCTGACGCACAACCTTCAACGAAGGTACGCCCATTCATGCATGTCTCCACACAGAAGACGCTCTAGCTGAGAATTGAATGGCACAACGTCTTGCTGTGAGGCGACAATGCTACCGCAGCACCACCACTGCAGTATCTTGTCACACCCAATACAAATCTTAACATCTTTAACTCTGCCACCTCCAGCTCTGCCTCCTATCTACTCATCAATGCCACCGTCTCAAAACCCATATAACATAGCTGGTCTCACTACCCTCTTGTAGACCTTCCCTTTCACTCTTACCCATAACCATCTGTCACAAATCTCTCCTGACACTCTTCTCCATCCACTCCATGCTGCCTGTACTCTTTTCATCTCTTTTCCACACTCACCATTACTCTGAACCACTGATCCCAAGTATTTAAACTCATCCACCTTTGCCAACTGTACTCCCTGCATCCTCACATTCCTCTATCCTCCCTCTCATTTACACACATATATTCTGTTTTAGTCCTGCTTACCTTCATTCTTCTCCTCTCTAGAGCATATCTCCACCTGTCCAGGGCCTCCTCAACCTGTTCCCTACTCTCACTATAGATCACAATATCATCCACAAACATCACAGTCCATGAGGACTCCTGTCTGATCTCGTCTGTCAACCTGTCCATCACTATTGCAAATAAGAAAGGGCTCAGAGCTGATCCTTGATGTAATCCCACCTCCACCTTGAATGCATCTGTCACTTCTACTGCAGACCTCACCACTGTCACACTACCCTCGTACATATCCTGTACCATTCTTACATACTTCTCTGCTACTCCCGACTTCGTCATACAATACCACAACTCCTCTCTAGCCACCATATCATATGCTTTCTCTAAGTCCACAAAGACACAATGCAACTCCTTCTGACCTTGTCTATACTTCACCATCAACACCATCAGAGCAAACATCACATTTGTAGTGCTCTTTCCCAGCATGAAACCATACTGCTGCTAACTAATCATCACCTCCCTTCTTAACCTAGCTTCCACTACTCTTTCCCTTAACTTCATGCTGTGACTGATCAATTTTATCCCTCTGTAGTTACTACAGCTCTGCACATCACCCTTATTCTTAAAAAATAGTACCAAAACACTTCTCCACTCCTCTGGCATCTTCTCACTTTCCAAGATTTCATTAAGCAATCTGGTTAAAAACTCCACTGCCATCTCTCTTAAACACCTCTATGCTTCCACAAGTATGTCATTTGAACCAACAGCTTTTCCATTTTTCATACTCTTCATAGTTGCCCTTACTTCCTCCTTTCTAATCTATTGCACTTCTTGATTCACTATCCCCACATCATCCAACCCTCTCTCTATCTCTCTCTCATTCTCTTCATTCATCAGCCCCTCAAAGTACTCTTTCCATCTGCTCAACACACTCTCCTCACTTGTGAGTACATTTCCCTCATTATCCTTTATCACTCTAACCTGCTGCACATCTTTCCCAGCTCTGTCCCTCTGTCTAGCCATTTGGTACAGGTCCTTTGCTTTCTTCTTAGTGTCCAACCTTTCATACAACTCACCATATGCCTTATACTTAACCTTTGCCACCTCTCTCTTCACCATACACCTCATCTCCTTGTACTACTGTCTTTCTTCATCTCTCTGACAATCCCACTTTTTCTACACCAACCTCTTTCTCGCTATACTCTATTGTACTTTCTTGTTCCCCTACCAGGTCACCTTCTCCCCCTTCCTCTTTCCAGATGTTACACCAAGCACCTTTCTAGCTGTCTCCCTTACCAACTCTGCTGTAGTTACCCAGCTATTTGGTATCTCTTCACTGCCACCCAGTGCCTGTCTTAACACTTCCCTGAATTCCACCTCACAATTTTTATTTTTCAACTTCCACCATTTGATCCTTGGCACTGCCCTCACTCTCCTCCTCCTCTTCTTGATCACCAATGTAATCCTACAGATCACCATCCTATGCTGCCTAAAAAGAAGTTATGTACTTACCATAGCGTTCCATGTGAGTTGCTCATCTCGCCTTCATTCTTACAGATGGGTTCGGAGCCGATCCTCAGCTCTGAGTCGGCCTACTGCAAAGCTCAAGGTCTTCAGACAGCTTGAGCCCAAGTCCCTATCCCACGATGCATCTAGAGTTACAGCAGATCTTGTTTGCTGCGTATAATAATACCATGTGTCATTCTATCCCTGTTTAAGAGAAAGCCAAAGAAGGGTTCAGCAACTAGGAAGAATCTAGCATCTTGGTCTTCAAAAAACTCTGAAGGGGGTAGGAGGGTGGGAAGTAAGAATGAAGGCAAGATGAACAACTCACATGGAACGTTATAGTAAGTACATAACTTCTTTATGTGAAGTTGTTCTATCTCACCATTCATTCTTACAGATGGGTAGCGTCCCAAGCACCATCTTTCTCGGGTGTCTCACGGGAGTATGTTTTTCAGGACAGTAGACCCAAAAGAGGCCCTATCCCTGGAGGCCCTGTCCACTTTGTAATGAGTAATAAAGGTATGAGGTCTTGCCAAGTGGCTACTGCTCAGATGTCGTCTATAGGAAGCCTACCAGAAAAGGCAGAGGATGTAGACACTGCTCTGGTAAAATGAGCCTTTATTTTGTGATGCAAGGGCATATTAGCAGCTGAATAAACAAATGTGATACAATCAGATAACCACTTAGAGTTGTTTTTGCCACTGGCATACCTTTTCTGGAATCTGAAAAGGAAACTAAAAGCTGTTCTGATTTCCTGAACTCTTTTGTCTATCCAAGTAAAATCTGAGCTGTCTATAAACATCAAGCTTGTGCAGCATATACTCTAAGTTGTTAGTGTGTTTGGGGAAGAACACTGGCAAATCAATAATTTGGTTAAAGTTAGTTTCAGTACAAACTTTGCGCAAAAATGAGGGATTAGTTCACAGTGAGACTCTGTTAGCATGGAAAATTAGATAAGGAAGCTTTATGGACAAGACTTGAAGCTCTGACACTCTGCGGGCAGAAGTGATAGCTACTAAAAAGATAGTCTTCCACGACAAATATTTCAAATCACATGAGGAAGTTGGTTCGAAAAGGGAGGAGAATAATGAGTGAAAGCATAACATTTAGATTTCATGGGGTATAAGGGGATTTCAAAGGTGGTCTGAGATGAAAAGTTCCTTTGAGAAAGGCTTTGGATAGTTTGTGTGACATTATGTTCAATCCTTCAAATCCAAGGTGAAAATTAGAGATAGCAGCAAGTTGAACCCAAACTGTTGCTGCTACAGCTCCTTTGTTGAAAATCATAGTCAAGAACTCTAATATGGAGGCCATAGGTGCTTGGTAGGAATCAATGTTATTTTGAGAGGCCCATATAGAAAATCTTTCCATTTGCTAAGGTATAGCTTCCTAGTAGAGAATTTATGAGAAGATATTAGAATCTGCTGCATTTCATTTGAAGGGTTATGGAACCTGGCTATGTTGGGAATTGGAGCAGCCAAGCTGTCAGCTTTAGGGACCGAAGAGAGGGATGAAGCTCCCCCGACGAGTGTGTCAGAAGATCTGGAACTGGGTCCAGAATCTAAGGGTCCTCCAACTGATGAAGTTGAAGGAAGGGGAACCAAATTTGATGAGGGCAATGAGGGGCTATTAGATTGATGGTCCTTCCCAGGGCTTTTGCTTTCTGTAGCACTTTGGGTATAAACGGAATTGGTGGGACTGCATAGAGGAGACCCGGAGGCCAATCGTGTACGAGTCCGTCCCTTGGGGCTTCTCCCAGAGGGGGAATCAGGGCAAACTAGCTTCTGCATTTCATGTCCATGCGGTTGGCAAAAAGGTTGCAGCAAGGATGGCCGCACCTGCGGAAAATTCTGTCCATTATTTCTTTCTTGAGGGACCACTCATGAGGCAACAAAATTCCTCTGCTCAGCTTGTCTGCTATCACGTTGGATTTCACCATGATGTGCAATGCTAACAGAAAGTGCTGGGTGGATGTAGCCCATTGCCATCTCTTAGGGCCTCACGACAAAGGGGGTAGGACCAGGTTCCTCCTTGTTTGTTCAAGTAGCAGACCACTAACATGTTGTCCATCTGAATCGCAATTGTTCACAGAGGAAGAGAGTCCTGGAAGTACTGCAATGCTAAAAGTACTGCTCTCATTTCCAGAACATTGATATGCAGATGTGTCTCCTGTTTGGTCCAGGTTCCTTGGGCTGTTCTTCCCTGAAAATGCCACCCCCACCCTATCAGGGAAGCGTCTGTGGTCACTGTGGCCGCTGGTGGGGGTAGAACAAAAGGACGACCTATCGTAACATGAAGAGAGGTCAACCACCACTGAAGATCCTTTATGCATGTGTTTGTGATCATTATAAGATGAGACACTGGGAGCTCTTGGTAAGACCACTGAGTGAACAACAACCATTGCAGAATCCGCATGTGCATGCAACCCAATGGTATGGCTAATAATGCAGCTGCCATCATGCCTACCAATTTTAGTACTTCTGATGCTGCAGCCTTGTTTTTGGATATGATGTTGTGGACCTGCTGACGGAGTAGTAAGACTCTTTCTGCTGGAAGTCTCAAAGTGGTGGTGGTGGTGTCCAATTCTGCTCTGATAAAAACAGTATGTTGTGATGCCGACAAGGCTGATTTTTCTAAGTTTATTGTAATGCCCAAATGACTGCAGAGTGAAAGAGTGGTGTCCCTGGCTTGTATGAGCTGATGTCTGGTGGTGGCGGTGATGAGCCAATCATCTAGGTAAGGAAACACCTGGAATCCTAAATGCCTCAGGTGAGCCATGACCACTGCCATACATTTGGTGAACACTCTGGGGGTTGTAGTGAGACCAAAGGGCAGGGCTCGA
This sequence comes from Protopterus annectens, assembly GCF_019279795.1. Lineage (NCBI taxonomy): Eukaryota > Metazoa > Chordata > Ceratodontiformes > Protopteridae > Protopterus > Protopterus annectens. Next base: position 1,801,600 of record NC_056727.1, on the reverse strand, counting down.
AACTGGTAATGATTGGCTCCCAGCCAGAAGCGCAGATGATCCCTGGATGGACTGGCCATTTTTATGTGGTAGTACGCATCCTGGAGATCTATCAAGCATATCCAACTGTCTTTTCCTAAAAAGGGAAGTATTGACTGAAGTGTGACCATCTGGAGCTTCTCTTTCTTGACAGATCTGTTTAGTCTGCTGAGGTCCAAAATAGGTCTCCAGTCTCGTTTTTTTTTTGGAATTAAAAAGAATCTTGAGTAAGTTCCGGATCCTATCTGGTCTGCTGGGACTGGTTGGATGACTCTTTTTCTTAGCAATGTTTGGACCTCTACTCTTGCCTGTTCCCTGTAACTGGGTGGAATGTCTGGGATTTTTGTTGTCAGTGGAGGGGGGTGTGGCAAAATGAATGAAATATCCTCTAGAAATGCTACTTTGTACCCAGTTATCATTTGTTATTTTGAGCCAGGCATCTGGATACAAAGATAAGTGACCCCTGATTGCCTTAAGAGTAGGACAGTCTGGCCTCCTTTCAGGAGCACTGGTGGGGCTTCCCAAAGAACTGATCTCTGTTGCCCTGGTTTTGTGGACCCCCTCTGCCATAAGGGCTTCTTCTTCCATTATTGCCCCCCTCCTCTGCCCCTGGAGGGGGGTTCACCACGTGTGTCCCGAAAGGCTCTTTGGGCTTTTCAGAACCACATCATTCCTCCCCTTTGACCCTTGGGGTAAGGTCTGGTAGGAGTGGAAAAACAGACTCCGACTGCAGACAGAGTATTTCCTTCCTGTTAACACCTGGTCAAAGTTTCCTTAACTTTGGGCCCGAAAAGGGACGAGCCATCAAAAGGGGTGTTGACAAAGGATGACTTAAAGTGCTCAGCGAAGGAACACAAGCACATCCAGGAGTGTCTCCTAAGAGCAATTCCTGTACCCGCTGCCCTACTCACTCCATCAGCTGCATATGAAATGAGGCACATGGACACGTTCACTATGGAGTTAAGGGTAGCAATCTGGGAGGCAACTTTATCTGAAGCTCCTGCAGCTACTGTGCCCTGAAGAGTATCTCTGAGCTCTTTTTGAAGATCTCTTTGCAGTCTCATAAAGTGGGTGAGATAGTTGAACGAACGCAGTGCAAAAGTCGCTGAACTGTACGTACGCTTCCTGTATTTATCCATGACCCTAGAGTCTCTGTTAGGAGGATGGATAGAGGAAGAAGTTTCTGAAATCTCTTTTTTGGCAGCTGCCGCCACCACCATATCATCAACTGGCACTCCCTTGGTGAGAAAGGACTTTTCTTGGGGGGCAAAAATAAATTTATTAGGCCTCCTAGGGACAGGCCCCATGGTGTCCGGAGACTCCCACTCCCTTCGTGAGACCAGCTTCATGAAGGGCGGAGACACCCAAGAGGTGGAGAGATGAGATATGAAAGCCTTCAGGACAACTGACTCGTCTTCCGTAGGGTTGGTGGACTGCCAGCCATTCCTCTGCCTAAGGATTTCTAATATCTCAGCAAATGAGATATCCTCAGAGGGGAACCGTGGGGATGCTTCTGATTCATCCAAGTCGGTATCGGATGTGAGAGACTCCTGTGGGGAGTCTAGGTGCTTCTTCTTACAGATTCTCTTCCTGGGAACCTCATCAGTGAAAACTTCTGGTGAGGTCTCAGAACAGCAGGGACCGCCCAATGGGGCTTCCTGAGGCTCTGGGGTTATGCTTAGCAAGGATCTGTGAAGCAGAAGTGGATACAGGCGCTTTTGGGGAGGAGGTAGCCGGACCTAAAGTCGAAGATGTCTTAGGAGACATAATTCTCTTCATGGCTTCGAAGGCACCTCTACTCCGATGAGAAGGGACCTAAGGATCTGAGGAAACTGTTGATAACCCCGGCACCAGGACAGTGGGCTCCGAACCAGTGGTAGGAGCCGAGCTCATCCGAGCCGAAGCCCTGAGAGGCAGAGTCGGAACCGACAAGTCAGTCCAACTATACTCCCTGGACCCAATCAGAAAGTGTCGGCTCCTAGATTCCTCGATTGGCGCCAAGGACATCAGAGTAAATGGAACCGAAGACATTGGAGCAAGCATCGGCTCCGAAGGCTCAACAATCATCAAGTCTGACTCCTCTGGCTCTGAAGGACCAGTATGGCTCGGAGAAGGAAAAGTAGTAGATGGTAAAAGGGTCTTCGGTTCTGAAACCATTTGGGTCAGAGCCGACAAAAATTTAGCAAACGCTGGTGCCTGTAACAATGTCTGCACCACACAATCCACATCCAAATCAGAAAGGCTTATCGAAGACCGAGATGAGTGGATAGAAGGAGGTACAGATTGCAGGAGTGGAGATTTAGTCACTTTAGATACCAGTTCCAGGACCGGGAACCTGCTCCGAAAGGACAAGACGCTTGGCTCTGAGGGCTGCTGAGCCGATGTCGATATTTATTTTTTGATTTCTTAACTTCTGAAGAAGTAGAATCCTTGGAAGACTTTGAAGATTTACTAAGACCTGTCCTGGTCACTCAAAGCTTCCTGAAAAGATGGTTTAACTAGACCTCTATCGATTAGCTTTCTCTTTCTCTCCTGAAGGAACCTGGAAGAGAAGGAATGACAAATGGAGCAACTTTCCTGAAGGTGTAAAGCTCCCAAACAGTAAACAGTTAACATGGCTATATGTTACAGACATTTTCTGTTCACATTTTGGACATTTTTTGAACCCTGACTTAGGATGTTTAGCCCTATCCTGGTCAGCCATAATGAACAGCACAGTATCAGTGAAACTACAACAATATGCTAAAGACACACCCAAAACTATTTAAATAAGCCCTGATAAAAAAAACTATGGGCTAAATATCTTGTGACAAAGTGTCAGTTTAAACATACACACAAACACACACGCACACGCACACACACACTCTAACTATATCTAAGCACTTCTAAATATCAAAAGTTATCAAAGGCACACAATAACTATATAGCTACTCTAATTATACTAAATATAAAGGCCTTTAGAAAAAACGAAGGCCAAAAGTTATATATAATATGAAAAAAGGTACACCAAGAAAATACACACTAAAGATATATAAATGCTAAAGAAGCTGAAGCTAAAGCTAAAGCAAAAACAGGGAGTGGCAATGGGGGGGGGGGGGCGTGTGCCCCTATTTATGCTAACCTTGTTTTTTATGCGTGGGAGAAGAAATACATATTTTTGAGTCCACATTCATGAAAATGGCTTGCTTATTATCATTTCCTAGACAATATTTCTATTTTGTGGAACGATTCAAAAAACAGTTTTAACATTTTTTACCAATACATTAATCAAATTTGTGTATTTTTTAAGTTTACTGTAAGTACTTCTGAAGAAGGGATAAATTATTTGGACATTATGATTAGTAAAGATAAAGTAAATAATAAATCTGAATCCAGAATATACAGGAACGAAACTTTCTCAAACAGTTATTAAGACTTTCGAAGTTGTCACTCTCCCCATACAAAAAAGAAAATGTTTAAAGGACAGTTGGTTAGGGCAGGGAGGATGTGCTCAACAAAGGAAACATTTTTACAGGAAGTTTTTATTATTTACGAAATGTTTAGAGCTAGAGGTTATCCTGATAACTTGTTACAGACTGTAGCTGAACAAGTTACTGGAGGGTGGGGTACAAGGTGTAAACCTTTATTGGCTAGTGGAGAAATTATTCACCCACACACAACTCAATACAACATTCAAAAAGATTTTAAAACTAGTATGACCATTACTTACGGTAACGAAGAAAAACAGTTGAAAGAAATTATTAAAAGGAATTGGGTCATTTTTAAAGGGAACACAGAGATTTTCAACATTTTAGGAAATGTACCAAATTCTATTTACAAAGTTGGAAAAAACATAAAATATTTGACGGAGCATTATATTTTACCAAAGAATATGGGTTTGAAAGGAACTACTAGGTGCGGTCATTGTAACCAATGCCAGTATGTTTTGAACTATGACACAGTACACATAGCAGAACACGATAAGGATCATTCATATGAATGTCAAGGTTTTTCAAAATTTAATTTTGGCATTTTAGAGGTTATTAGACCTAATCCTAGAGGTTGCTGGTGGGAATTAAATATAGATTTGAAGGAATTTTATTGGATTATTAAATTAAACTCACTGAGTAAACCAGGGTTAAAAGATTTTTTTATCTTTGTTGCCTGTGTTAAAGAAAAGGGCATTAAAAATCTAAACCTGAAAGTTTTTTTAGTATTTAAATACACTGTATTTTTAAGAAACTGATTATTCAATTGATTTCTTACTGCATTTAATTGAATGACTTGTATTTTAATGGATGACCTGGGGAGGAAGTTTGTTCTGATGAAGTTCCCGGTTGGAAGGGGAAGAAAGCGCTTAACAAATAAACTTCAACATTTTGTTTAGTTTTGTGTTGCCGGTTTTTTGGAGCTTCTTTGGAGCTTATGGTGTGTTATTCCACTCAACTGGACATTGTATTGGTTTGTAAAGCTAAGAAAGGAATTAACAAGTTATAAGAAAAAATCTTTGTAATAAAGTTTTGCTGGCCCGAGCTATTGGTGAGGAACCTCCAATATATTGCAGCGGCAAACTAAATCTGAGGTAACTCTAGGTGCATCATGGGATAGGGACTTGGCCTCGAGCTGTCTGAAGACCTCGAGCTTTGCAGTAGGCCGACTTGGAGCCGAGAATCAGCTCCGATCCCATCTGTAAGAAAGAACGGTGAGACAGAACTTCACATCTACACTTTCCCTGTCACCACTTTACAGTCTCCAATCTCCTCATACTGGCCCCTCCTGCATAAGATATAATCCACCTGTGTGCATTTTCCTCCACTCTTGTACATCACTCTATGTTCCTCCCTCTTCTTAAAATATGTATTCACTACAGCCATGTCCATCCTTTTTGCAAAATCCACTACCATCTTTTTTTTTTTTTTTTTACAAAAGTGGCTACTTTCAGTCAAAAAGAATAAATACAGCTTAACACAGCATTAGACAAGAAATTAATCATAAACTGATTAAAAATTCCTGTCAGAAATATTTCACATTCAAAATGATGTCAAAATTATTATTTAAATTAAAAAATTATTTAAAATTCTGTCATTTTACTCAATCACCTCAAATAATCATAACTCCCCACAAAAAAATGTGATATCAGCATGTTTCCTGTCAAAACTTCCATATAAAGCTTTTAATCAAGAGACCTTACTGTGCTAGTCAAAGTAAAAACAGAAGCATATACAAAATTTCTAATCAGAAAAAAATAGCTCTATATCATTTTATCGAATTGCTATTCAGTGAGCAGCAATTCATCAAACCCCTATTTAGCAAACGGTATTTCAACACACAATGAAATCTTTCCCAGGGTAAGGAAGGCATCAAAGGCACACTGGAACAGAAACCACACAAAATCAAACCCACCCAAGGGTGGGCAGCACCTACCCAGACCCCCAATGTGGGGGGCTGTGACTCTAGGCCCCCCCAGCTATATATACCTATTCAGAGGAGATCACACTACAATGAGGAAAAGGGTAAAGGTATGGTGTTGGCCAAGTGCTTCCTTACTCTACGAAAGAGTATGTAGTTCACTAAAATGCCGTCCGCTGAAAAGGGGTTCGCTGAATAGCAATTCGATAAAATGATATAGATCCAAAAAAGAGGCAAAGCAGCAGAATACACTATTCAAGCATGCTAGAAAAGGCAGAGAGAAGAAATAAAAACCCAAAAGGGTTTCTTATCTGAGCAGCTATGAAGTCCAGAGTTAAAAGAAGTCTTCTTAGAGATCCTTCTCTTGCTGTGACACTAGAAAACTGAATGGGTCTTGTCTGTGGGTCTGAAAGGCAGTCACTGTCATTGCAAGTGATTTGTCTAACACACCCACAGACAGGCTTGGGGAGGAGTTCTGATCTTTGATAGACTATTAGAGATAGGGTTGTGAGGCACTATTATACATATGCTAGTAAGGCAGTGTGTTTGTTGAACATCTCCATCCTCCAGGCACTCAACTAATATGTTTCCAGGTAGGTGTGTTTCAAACAATCTCTGTCTTGCATGAGTAAATCTAATTTGTGAGGAAGACTGTGGCAATTGCCCTTGTCACATTTCACAAGAAGGGAGAACCACTGTTGCCTGAAACAAAAAGGCTCACCACCATCACTATCTTTGGAGAGTCGATCTGGATCTTTAAAACCCTGGTTATTAGTGGAAAGGTGAAAACAAGCATATAGAAACATTAACGTCCATGGGAATGAGAAAGCATCTGTCCATCAGGCCTGTTTGCAAGGAATCCAGTCACTTCTAAAACCTTAGACCTGTGATTGAGTGCTGCAAAGGACACAGATAGCTTAGAGTCCCTCCTAAAATATTTGATTCTGTGCAGGTAAAATCTCAAGTCTAGGGTGTGGAGAATGTATTCCCCTTTGTTTGAATGGTTAGGGAAAATACTGGTAAGTGGACAGATTGCTTTAAATTTCCTTTGCATGTCACTTTGGGGAATAAATATGTATTTCTGTTTAGCAAAACTATGCCCTTATGGAAGTCTAAGTAAGAAGAAGTGAAAGACCATGCCTGTAATTCCAATACTCTTCTAGCATTATAGCCACAAGAAGTAAAGTCTTTCAGGAGAGAGACTTCAGCTGAGTAGAAGATACTGGTTCAAAAGGAGGCTTTGTTAGAGCTTCCAGGAAAATGTTAAGGTTCCACAGGAGTACCAATTCTCTGCCAGGAATACGGACAAGAAAGGCACACTTTTTTTCTTTAAACAACTTTATTAAATTATCACTTAAGACATAGCAAGCATACATTAACAGAAAAGAAACAAACCATATTAACATTTTTTATTTAAATACATTATACATCACATATTTTTTCTATCATCAGTACAAAATTACATAAATTGCTGAATTCCTGCATTCCCTTAAACCACATTCCTCCTCCTGAACATTATTGTGCATATATTCTTCTCACAATTTCCATTTATTTCTGTGAACTCTGCTCCTTTCCTTTTTTAAAGATCCATTTTCCAGTTCACCTCTTTTGTAATATATAATACTTCAAATACAGTGGGGTTAGACGTTGATGTTCATTTTCTAGTAACTGTTTTTTGGCAGCTAACTGAATGTTAAAATTAATAAGGCATTACTATGTCTAGGTAATTCTGATACTGTGTCCCCGCTCAAAAGAATCATTTCCTTAGTTACAGCCATTTACTCACCCAGTACTTCTGACAGACTACTCTGTAAAGATTTGTTTTTAAATCTACCAACTCATTAAACTCCCCGCCCCCCCCCCCCAAAAAAAAAAGTTATGTGCTCACCATAACATTCCATCTGTGTTGTCCATTTTTATTCTTCCTCAATTGTTGAGTTTGGATTCAATTTTGCTGCTTCTTCCAGCTCATGCAACACTGAAACTCTCGAGCTCAACCCTTACTCATAATGCCCTAATCACTTATCATACCTCAGATCTTGTTTGCTGCCCCATAAAACTGTACGGATTAGGAAATAATAAAACAACAGAATCTGGAACTCAAACAAAGGAACAGTAGTTCCTCCAGTATCTTTTGATCCTTCCAAAAATCAAACATGATGGGGACTGGAGGGAGGGAAGATGAAAAAGAATGAAAATGGACCGCACTGATGTAACGTTATGGTGGGCACATAACTTTTGTTTTATCCAATGTTGTCATTTTTATTCATTCAACTGTTGGGACAGAGTCCCTCGCTACATATCCCAGGAAGACTCTAAGAAAGGAAATCCCTGACCAGCACTGAGCCAAAGGGTGCTCTTCCCCTAGAGCCCAGATCCAATTTGTAATGAGAAATAAAAAGTCAAAAATGTTTCACACTGCTGATGGTTCAGACAGGGATTGTGTTAAAGACTGTTCAAACCCCGAGGAGAAGTGGGATCTTTTAATGGGGATCTTAGTAGAAAAGTTCTCCTTAGAAAGGCTTTACAAAGTCTGGAGGATGCTAAAAATGAGTTATTTACTCCTATATGAAAATTGGAAATGGCAACTAATTACAGTAGAAGAGCTAGTACCTTCATTGAAAATTGCACCTAAAAATTCAAGACCTTTAGGAACCGGTGCTAGAAAGAGATCTGGATCCTTTTGCTGTACCCAAATGACAAATCTTTTCCATTTATTTCTGTAAAGTTTCCTAGCGGAAGCTTTGCAGGATGATAAGAGAATGTGACAGACAGGGGAGGAGAGCCTGGGCTGTCTAGCAGTCAATAGAACTGGAGAAACCATGCAGTCAATTTTAGGGCTGGAATGTCCAGATGTGTTATGTCTGTTGTGTGAGACAGTAGGTCTGGAGTTGGACTCAGAATCCACGGGGCAAAGTAGATGAGGCCAAAGAAAGGGAAGCCATATATGACAAGGCCTGTAAGGGGCAATGAGGATAACTGTGCTCTAGAATCAAGAAGCTATCTGAAGAAATTTGGGGATAAGAGGTAATGGGGGGTTATGCGCAAAGGAGACCAGGGGAGCCAATAGTGAAGTAGAGCATCCCTTGGTGACTTCCCCAGTGGGGGGATCAGGGAAAAGAACCTGCTGCACTTGTGGGAAGATACAAAAAGACTGCAGCATGGCTGTCCCCACTGATGAAATATCCTTTCCACAACCTTCATATTGAGGGATCACTCATGAGGCATTAAAATGGACCTGCGTAACTTGTCTACAATCATGATGGATTTCCCTGGAATGTGTGCTTTATCAAAAATTGATTGGATGAGATCGCCCATTGCCACACTCTCATAGCTTCTCAACACAGGGGCTAAGATTTGGTTTCCCCTTGTTTGTTAATGTACCAGACCACTGACATATTGTTCATCTGGATTGCAATAGTCCTGGTTAAGAGAGTGTCTTGGAAGGCCTGCAATGCTCTAATTTCTATGACACTGATATGTGCATTGGCCTCTGCAGGGACCATGTGCCTTAGACTGTCTTTTACAAGAACTGTCCCCCACCCAATCTGAGAGGCATCTGTGGTCACTACACCCTTGGGTTGGGACAGAACAAATGGGATGACCTTCTTGTACTTGACTGGAGTGTATCCACCACAGAAGATAATTTTTGCAAGCTTGTGTGATTTTGATCTGACTGGATAAAGGCTGGTAGAGAATGGACCACTGAGTTGCCAAAGTCCAATGGTGAATTGTCATATGGTACCTTGCCAACAGTACCAGGATGACTGCCAATGACATGGACCACAAAGCTTGAAGGATCTGTCAACCTGAAAGAGAAGAACCTTGAATGATCTTTCTGACTTGGAAGTGAATATTCTGAACTCTTGACAGAGAGAGAGAGGCTGTTTGAGACCATAGTGAGCAAGGCACCAATGAATTTTAATATCTGTGTTGGTTCAAGATGAGATTTGTTGTGACTGATTGCAATCTCCAGGTGGAAGCATAACTGGAGTATATAGTCTTGAGCTAGAATCAGATGATGCCAGGTTAAAGTTGTTATGAGCCAGTCATCCACATATGGAAACACCCAGAATCCCTGCAGTCTCAAGTGAGCTGCTACTACTGCATACACTTGGTAAACACCCTGTGGACTGTGGTGAGACCAAATGGCAGGCTCTGAATTGATAATGACTGGTTCCCAGCCAGAAGTGTAGATATCTCCTGGATTGTCTGTTCATTTTGATATGATAGCAAGCATCCTGAAGATCGATCAAGCACATATGATCGTCCTTGTGCAGAAAAGGCAGAATGGACTGAACCATGACCATTCGAAACTTTGTACACTGAATCAACTGATTCGGGTTGCTGAGATCCAAAACTGGTCTCCAGTCCCCTGTTTTCTTTGCACTAAAAAGACTGCTGAGTAAGTTCTGGACTCTTTCTGGTCTGAGAGGACTTCTTGGATGACTATTTTTTCTAACAGCTTGTTTATCTCTAGTGCTGCTGCTTCTCTCTAATTGGATGAACACTGGGTATTTTGTTTACTACTAGTGGGGGTTGACAGGAAAAATGCATTGTATACGCTCTGGATATTATATTCCACACCCATGAATCTTTTGTAATTTCTAGCCAGGTTCTCTGGTACAGGGATAAATGACCATTGACTGCCTCCAAAGATGGACAGTTGGGCTTCCTTTCAGGAACGCTGATAGTATCTGTCAGAGAAAGTCTCTCTAGATCCCTGGTTATGTGGATCACCTCTTGCAGGAGGGATGGCATCTTCCATTAGAGATTCCCCCTCTGAACCTGGGGGAACTGTCTCTGCTTGGATCTTGGAAGGGATGGACCCTGGGATTTTTTGAACCACATTTTCCATCTCTCATTGGTCCTAGAAAAAGTCCACTTAGAGGTTGAAAAACATATGCCCACAGCAGACAGGGTTTTTTTCTTCCTGCTCACACTTCGAGAGTGTGTCTTTTACTTTGGTGCCAAATAAGGAACTTCCATCAAAAGCAGCACTGGCGAAGGAAGACTTGAAAAGTTCAACAAAATCACACAATCACATCCGGGCATGTCTCCTGATGGAAATGGCTGAGTCTGCTGCCTGTGAGGTACCGTCAAATGTGTGGGAGATAAGCCTCATAGAGGAGATTGAAGTGGACTGAAGGGTAGCCAGCTGAGAGGAAATAGTACTCTCTGCTTCAGACAATATGGGCTCAGATCCCTCTGGAGTCTTGTGAAGTATGCCAAATAATTCAACAACTGAAGGGCAAAGATCATATAAGCATAGACATGTTTCCGAAATCTGTCCAGTGCCCTAGAATGTTAGGAGGGTAGACAGAGGAACTTTGTTCTGCTAGTTCCTTTTTTGTGGCTGCTACTATGACCATGGCATCAAATGGTACTCCCTTGCTCCAATACTTTCTGTCCTTCAGTGGTACCAGGATACTATCTGATATCTTGTGGATAGGCTCGATGGTATCAGACTCCTTCCACGCCCTTTGACAGACCAAATCAATGAGCTCATCAGCTGGTGGAGTCACCCAGGAGGTAGACGGGCCAGCTCCAGAAGCCTCCAGGAATACCGTCTCCTCTTGGGAAGGGTTGTTGGGAGACCAACCACCCCATTTACTTTAGGAGTTCTAGGATGTCTCTAAATGAGACATCATCAGGTGGTGATCTTGGGGATCCTTCCCCCTCATTAAAGTCAGTATCTTCTGTGGCAAACTCTTGTCCAAGTCCAAGTGCTTCCTTTTACATTTTCTCTTCCTAAGAACTTCTTTGGTGGGATGCTCCAGAGAAGTTTCAGAAGATATTAGTATACCCTGATGGGTATTCTGGAGGCTAGTTTGGGCTGGATGTCCCAGTGGCACAGTTGTTTGAGGCTCTAGATGCAGAGTAGAGTGGAGTTGGGTAGTTGGAGTCAAAAAGTCAAGAGATGTCTGAACTCTTGGAACACAAAAAGCTCTTTCTCCACTACCTTAAAGGCAGAATGCCTCAGAGAAAAGGAGAATGATGGCTGTGATGAAACATGCTTTCAGATCATTGGCTCCATCTGCCCTGAAGGCAGACTACTCAAGGTGGGAGTCGGAGCCGAGCTATCTAGTGCTGAAGCTCCTAGGGGCAGAGATGGTTCCAATACCTTTGGAATTGACTCCAACACCCCAGATCTGGTACCGACACTAATCAGTCTCCAAAGTGCTTGGTGCCGGTCCACTCAGTACTGCCACGGGAGTTGAAGATACCAGTATTTTCAGATCTGATGCAAACAACTCTGGAATCTTCGGATCTGACAACTCTGAAACCAATGGTCGGATCAGAGAAGGAGCCAATAATGGGGGATTAGAACTGATAAAAATCTCCGGACCTGATGGTGTTGGAGCTGGAAGAACCCCCATTTCAATCTGCATCAACTGGAATTTCCTCATCATCCTGTCCACATTGGCTTCAGTCAGACGTTTGGAATATAGATGAGCCTCGTGTTTCTTCCATGTGCCTTGGGCTGTTCTTCCTTGATAATGCCCCCCCACCCTATCAAGGAAGTGTCCGTGGTCACCATGGCTATAGGAGTGGGTACAACAAAGGGGCAGCCTAGAGTTACTTGGTGAGATGTCAGCCACCACTGTAGGTCCTTCTTGCATATATTCATTGTTATGATTTTGTGTGACATTGGAAGTTCCTGAAAGGACCACTGAGAGAACAGGAGCCACTGTAGTACACGCATATGCATTTGATCCAAAGGAATGGCAATGACTGCTGCCGCCATCGTTCCTAGCAATTTGAGTACCATTGAGATCAGGGTTTTTTTTCCTTTGGAAGCAGGTCTAGGACTTGTTTTTGTAAAAGACAACCTCTTTCTGAAAGAAGGCTTGAGGTCATTCTGACTGTGTTTAGCTCTGCTCCTATAAAGACGGTCTGTTGCAATGGTGACAAGGCAGATTTTTCTGAGTTTATGGTAATCCCCAACTGACTGCAGAGGTTTAAGGTTGTGTCCCTTGCTTGTATGAGTTGATGCTTGGTGGTGGCAGTGACGAGCCAGTCGTCTAGGTATGGAAACACCTTGAATCCCAAACATCTCAGGTGAGCTGTGACTACTGCCATGCATTTGGTGAACACTCTGGGGGCTGTAGTGAGACCAAAGGGCAGAGCATGAAACTGATAATGACTGGCTCCCAGCCAGAAGCGTAGATGATCCCAGGATTGCCTGTCCATTTTTATGTGGTAGTACGCATCCTGGACATCTATCAAGCACATGCAATTGTCTTTCCCCAAAAAGGGGAGTACTGACTGTAGCGTGACCATCTGGAGCTTTGTCTTTTTTACCAACCTGTTTAGTCTGCTGAGGTCTAGAATGGGTCTCCAGTCCCCTGTTTTCTTTGGAACCAGAAAGAATCTTGAGTAAGCTCCAGATCCTCTCTGGTCTGCTGGGGCTGGTTGGATGACTCTTTTTTTCCATCAACCTTTGAATCTCTATGGCTGTTTTTTCCCTGTGACTGGGTGGGAAGTCCAGGATTGTTTTCATAGCGGGGGCAATGTGGCAAAGGGAATTGAGTATCCTCTGGATATGATAGTTTGTACCCAGCTGCCTTTTGTTATTTTTAGCCAGGCGTCTATGTACAAAGAAAGGCATCCCCCAACTGCCTCCAGAGATGGACAGATGGGCCTCCTCTCAGGAGCGTTGATAGGGCTTCCCAAAGAACAAATCTCTGTCACCCTGACTCTGCGGACCCCCTCTGCCGCATGGTCAGTGTCTTCCATTATTTCCCCCTCCTCTGCTTCTAGAGGGTGGGTTCACCACGAGTGTCCTTGAAAGGCCCTTGAGATTTACGGAACAACATTTTCCCTCCCCCCCTTACCTTTGGGATAAGGTCTAACAGGGGTGGAAAAATGTACTCCGATGGCAGACAGAGTCCTTCCGTCTTTCTCACTCCTGGTAAGCGTTTCCTTCACCTTGGGTCCAAAAAGGCACAAGCCATTGAAAGGGGTGTTAATAAAGAAATACTTAAAGGGTTCCACAAAGGAACATAGGCGCATCCAGGGATGTCTCCTAAGGGCAATTCCTGTACCCGCTGCTCTGCTCGTTCCATCAGCTGCATATGAAACCAGATGCATGGAAGAGTTTACAATAGATTAAGGGTAGAGAGCTGGGAAGTAACCTTCTCTGAAACACCCACAGCTACTGAACCCTGTAGAGTATTTCCTAGTTCCTTCAGGAGATTTCTTTGCAACCTAGTGAAGGGTGTGAGATATTTCAGCGATCGAAGAACAAAAGCTGCTGAACTAAACATATGCTTCCCATATCTGTCCATGATCCTGGAATCTCTATAAGGAGGATGAACAGACGTAGAAGTTTCTGATACCTCCTTCTTGGTGGCCGCTGCCACCACCATGGCATCAACAGGTACTCCTTTAGTCAGCAAGGTCTTGTCTTGAGGGCAAGTTATAAATTTATTAGGCCTCCTGGGAATAGGCTCTGTGGTGTCCGAGGACTCCCATGCCCTTCGAGAGAGTAACTCAATCAACTCAACAAAGGGTGGAGGCACCCTAGAGGTGGAGGGTTGAAACCCAAAAGCCTTCAGAAGGACTGACATCATCAGTGGTTAAGGGACTTCCAGCCACCCCTCTGTTTAAGAATTTCCAGGATATCTGCGAATGAGATATTCTCTGAGGGGGACAGTGGGGACCCTTCTGACTCATCTAAGTCAGTGTCCAAGATGACAGATTCTTGGGGGGAAGTCCAGATGCTTCCTCTTGCAAAATCTCTTCCTGGGAACCTCTTCAGTGGGAGCTTTTGTAGAGGTCTCAGAAGAGCATGGCTTGCCCAATGGGGCTTCCTGAGGCTCAGGGTCTCTACACTCTAATGGAACATGTGTTGTAGAGGTAGACACTGGTGCTTTGAGGGAGGGAGCTACTGGTTTTGACGGTGAGGTTGTCAGTGTGGACAATACCCTCCTCATGGCATCACTCAGAGTGTTTGTCATGCTTATCCAGTGCCTCCCGAAAAGAGGATTTCAACAGACCTGTATTCAACAGTTTCCTTTTTCACTCATGCAACACTCTAGCACTAAAAGAGTGGCATATTGAACAGTTTTCTTGTAGGTGCACCTCACCTAGACAATAGACACAGTCAGTATGCCCATTGGTGATGGACATTTTTAGCCCGCACCTTGGGCATTTTTTAAATCCGGATATGGATTTCTCTTTCTCTTGATGAGACATATTGAACTACTAGCAATAACAGAGAAAGACTATATATATATATATATATATATATATATATATATATATATATATATATATCTTTATATAAAATATATACTATATGTATATATAAGGAAAAAAAAGGCTGTTCCAGCAGTAATTTCTAGTATCTCTAAACTATGAACAGTATACCTAAACAGTATATAAAAACAGCACACTAACTTCTAATAATCTAAATTCCACACTAAAGGAAACTTATAATAATATACTAGCCCTGTAAATAAAAAACAGCTCTAAACTCACACCACACAGCTATGTAAAAATCAAATATGACGATTATGGGTTAGGGAGAAAAATAAAGGCCTAAATATGGCCACGACGATATCTTCCAAGAAAATTACCAATAACACACTAAGAATTTGCTTAAACTACTATAAGAATGGAAACTTATGATTATACTATCTAAAATATGTTTTTTAACAAAGTTTTAAGAAGATAGAATAGAAAATAGCAATAATTTTCACTGTCCAGAGCTGGTGAACGTCCGATCTAGTTACAGCGGCAAACAAGATCTGAGGGAAGCTCAAGGTGCATCATGGGATAGGGAGTTGGCCTCGAGCTGGTTGAAGACATCAACCGTTTGCAGTTGGCCGAGTCAACCCATCAGTAAGAATGAACATCGAGATAGAACAACTTCACATCTCAGATTACTTTAGGCATAAAAGAAGGTTTAATTCTCAAGGAAACTCTGTCTCTGTGGAAAATGAGATAAGGTTTACTCACCATAAGAATTTACAACTCAGATACCCTTCTTGCTGAAGTCAGAGTAATCAGTAAGACTGTTTTCTATGTTAGGTACCTCAAGTCAGCCAAGGTAGCTGGTTCAAAAGGAGCAAGTCTTATCTTCTCTGACATAAAATTAAGATACCATGTAGGGGCCACCTCTTTTATTAAGAGGCCTCTTATGCAAAACCCCTTTCAAAAATATTTTGACATGAGAATGCATTGAAAGAGGAAGAAACATGAGCAGACATGCTGAAATGGCCAATAAATAAACCATGATAGAGGAGTAACAAAGGCTATAGGATAGTAACTCACACAGATATTGTAAAACCAAAGAATAAGCAGCCCAGAATTTGGACTGGTTATGTTGTTGGTGCTGATTGCTAATATATGATTTTCTAGTAGCAGGCTTTCTTGCCTCCATTAGTGCCTACTGCACATCCTCAGTAAACAGGTGCCTAAAAGGAATTAAGACCTTATCATCCAAGCAGTCAACTGAAAATGTCTGATTCAAGAGTGTATCAAATGTCTCTGTTTTTGTGTGAGTAAATCCAGTCTGTGAGAAAGCTTGTGGTAATTGGCCCTGGCCATTTCCGTAAGAAGGTAGAATCCCAGTTGCTGAAGCCAGAAGAGAGTCACCACAATGATCTTGGGGGATTCCTTCTAAATCTTCAGTAGCACCTTGAGTAAATTCCTGTATGATATTCTAGTAGCAGGCTTTATTGCCTCCATTAGTGCCTGCTGCACATCCTTAATAAACAGGTGCTTAAAGGGAATTAAGACCCTATCATCCAGTCAGTTGAAGTTGATTGGAGATAGGGGTATATTAAACACTCCTGATCTTGTGTGAGTAGATTCATTCTTTGAGGAAGCTTGTGGTAATTCCTCCAGTCATTTCCAAAATAAGGGAAAACCACTGCTGCCTGGGCCAGATGGGAGTCACCACAATGGTCTTGGTGGATTCCTTCTGAATCATCAGAGGTATCCTGGATATTTGTGGAAAAGGTGGAAAAGCATACAGGAACATTCATGTCCAAGGAAAAGAAAAGGCATCTGTCTTCCAGGCCTTCTTGTACAGAGCCCTGGGGCAGAATCTTGCCAGCTTACTGTTCAGACAGGGGGCAAATAGGTCTACTTGAGAAACTCTCCTGAGATGGATCAAATCTTGGAAGATCCCCTTAGCTAGATTCCATTTGTGATGGTCTGTCCTTGTCCTGCTCAGTTTGTATGCCACACACAGCTTTGCTCTGACAGAATGTAGGATGCCTACATAATGAGATTTTGCTGTGACAGTACATTCCAAGCTAACATGCTTAGTCTGAAAAGAAGGTATGACCTGGTTTCCCCTTGCTTGTTAATTTACCACATGACTATGGTATTGTCTGTAACAACTTGAAGAGGTTCCGGGGACCAAAGATGATTCAGAGAGTCAAGTGCCTTTGTTGAGGCAAGAATCTCTTTTATATTTATGTGCTTGTGTCTGTCCTTGGTGTCCCACACACCTAGCACTTCTATCCCTCTTGAAACTGCTCCCCAAGCAAAGTTCAGGGCATCTGTGGTGACTGATTACTTTGGAACAAGGAGGGAGAAAGAGAAACCCAGATTCAGAAATGAAGGTCTCTAACTGACATCCCAGGAACACAATCCTGTGTGAAGGAGTCAAAAAAGACTTTTGAATGTTCTCTTAGAACTCCAGCTTGTGTAAGAGATCGCTTACCCAAAATGAAAGTTATATAATCACCATAATAATATATCCATGTTGTCTGTCTCTGTCTGGTTTAAACTGTGGGGCTTTGGATCCAACTCTGATCTGACGCTGGCCAATTCAAAAGCCTGTTTTGGCTCTGCCTCCCTTACCCATAACTCCCCACTCCTCCATCAACTCTCCAAATTGAGTTTGCACCATGAGCCCAAATTATGGTGATATAACATATCTAACTGATCCATACATCTCACATTCTGGAAAGAAACCACCCAGGGGAAATGTGAGACTCTAAAACTATTGAATGAAGAATCTCCACTGCCCGGTCGTCACAGAGGGAAAGACTCTCTAAGTCAGCAATTACTTTGGGGGCAGGAGGGTAGGGAGGTTGAACCAGACAGAGACAGACAACACAGATCTGTCATTATAGTGAGTACATAACCTTCATATGCAATGTTGTCTGCTCTGTCTGGATTCAGCTGTGGGACAGAGTCCCCAGCCACGGCATTTCCTCAGGAGGAACTAAGGAAGGATATTCTGCAACACAGTAAAACCAAAGGAAGCCCTGGACATGGATTGAACGTCCAGTTTATAATGTGACAAAAAAGTGACCCATCCAAGTAGCAGCAACATAAATATCATCCATAGGTACTCTAGAAAGAACAGGTCTCGAGGTAGCTATAGCCCTAGTTGAATGACCTTTAAGGTTATGTTGAACAGTCTTGCTTTTAAAGAATAAGCAAACAAAATACAATCTGACAGCCAAATAGATAAAGTTAATTTAGGCACAGAAGAGTCCAGCCTGGATTTTGAAAAGGAAACAAACAACTGGCTAGATTTCATGAAAGATATGGAACAGTTAAGATAAAATCTTAATTACCCATGCACATCCAAACAATGCAAAAGGTATTAGCCTTTGTTAGAAAAACAGAGAAAAAAACACAGGCAGATAAATGAAGCTGTTAAGGTTATTCTCAGAAACTACCTTAGGCAGAAAGGAAGCATTTGTATGAAGAGAAACTCTGTCTTTATGAAACACTAAATAAAGGAGGAAGAATCAAGTGCCTGCAACTCTGAAACCCTTTTGGTGGAGGTAACTGCCTCCAAAAAACAAGGTTTTCCAAGACAATAGCTTAAAATCTGTGGAGGCTGAAGGTTCAAAAGAAGGACCAGCTAGAACCTCAAGAATGAAAGGCAGATTCTAAGGAGGAACTAGATCCTGTATTGGAAGATTAAGTAGAAAAGTACCTTGAGAGAAGCCAAAGGCACACTACCTCTACTGATATGAAAGTTAGAAATGGACGGTAATTGTACTTTGATAGTAGAAAAGCTAAAGCCTGAACCAAATAACTCAGTCAGAAAATCCAAAACTGAATCCAAGAGGGCAGAGAAGGGGTTGAGGCCCCAAGCCTCCACCCAAAAAAATATACACTTTTCTAGTGGATTTTTTTGAGAAAGGGACAATTTATGAATGACTGCCTGCGAAAGCTTGGGATTCCTCACCATCAAGGGAACTGGAGGAGCCATGCAGTCAACTTAAGGGACTGAAGACTGGAGGGATCCAGACCAGATGGGTGAGAGATGAAATCTGGAATGGGAACCAATACCCAAGGGGTGCATTTCATAAGAGGCCAAAGGAAGGGAAACCACACCTGGTGAGGCCAAATGGGGGCAAGGATGATCACTGAAGCTCTGCAATGGCTGCTTTCTGTAGAAAATTTACTGTCAGAGGAACTGGGGGATAAGCATAAAGGAAACCTGAAGGCCTAGCAAGCATCAGAGCATCCCTGGATGCCCGTTTCATAAAGAGAACAATGTCATAATAGCTTTCTCTCTTGGTGTTGAATGGGGTGGGGACACAAACAGGTCACAACATGGAGCACCCCCCAGCACCAAAAAATCTGAGCTGCTACTGTCAGATTTAGGGACCACTTGTGAGGCAATAAAATGCTCCTGCTGTGGCTATTGGACAGAATGTTGGACTTCCTTGGGATATGTGTTCCCCACCAAAAAGCTCTGAGAGGAGATTGCCCATTGCCAAACCCTCATGATCTTCCGACAAAGAGGATAAGAACGTGTTCCCCTCTTTTTTGTTGAGATACCAGATGACCAACATATTGTCAATCTGTATCACAGTTGCATGCATGGGGAGACAGGCCTGCAGTGCTAGCAGGACCACTGTCATCTCTGGAATGTTGATGTGAATGTGAGCCTGTGTGGAAGATCAAGTCCCTTGAACTGTCCTCCCTTTGAAATGCCCCTGCACTCCAGGAGGGAGGCATCTGTGGTGACCATGGCTGTAAGAGATGGAATTACAAATAATCTCCCTTGTATTACTAATGGAGACTGGAACCAGAACTAAATCTGTTCATAGCACACTCTTATCAGCCATATGGGGAAATCCAATGAATAAGTTAGGAGGTACCACTGAATGACCAGAGTCAATTGTAGGGTTCTTGTGTGATATCTGGCTAGAGAGGCCAGTTTTATTGATGCTGCCATATGACTCAGAAGCTTTAGAAGTGTGTGAGATGGAAGTTTGGGAATTGCAAGTACTGACAGGGCCTGAGGTTGAAGATTAAAAACTCTGGAACTTTGAAAACTCTGGAGCTTAACAGCCTGGCAATTTGATGGACCATTTTCCAGATGACACCCCATGAACTCTTAAGACTTGTACAAGCTGAAGGCTCAATTTCAGGTAGTTTACTGAAATGCCTAACTTGTCGCAAAGTCAGAGTAAGGAATCCCTGGCTGAGATCAACGATGCCTTTGTGGGGGTGGTGAGGAGCCAATCATCTAGGTATGAGAAGACCTGGAATCCCTGCAACTGGAGCGAGGCTGCGACCACTGCCATGCACTTAGCAGACACAAAGGGGGCTGTGGTGAGACCAAACAGCAAGGCCCTGAATGGATAGTAACTGGCTCTCAGGCAGAAGCAAAGGAACTTCCAGGAATGCCAATCTATCTTGATGTGATGGTAAGCAACCTTGAAGTCTGTCAAGCACATCCAATCATCCTTACTCAAAATTGGTACCATGGACTGCACTGTGACCATATGGAACTTGGTCTTTTTGATGAAATGGGTTAGTTTGCTTAAATCCAAGGCTGGCCAGAAGTCTCTTGTTTTCTTTGGTACTAAAAAGCATCTGAAATAGACCTTGGCTCCTATCTGGTTTGGTGGGACCTCCTGAATGACTCAATTTGTGAGCAGCTTTTGGATCTCTGTCACTGTGCAAAGTCTCTGATGGTGTGGAACATCTGGGAGATGTTTTGGGGTACAGTTTGGAACTTGTATAAATGGAATGACATAACCTCAGGATATGATTTCCAAGGATCTATATTATATACTTCAAAAAGGCATTCCATTGAACGCCTTTTCATCGACCCTTAAATAGCGAAGTGCCATTAAAGCGAACAGCCACATCAGAGATTATTTTGCCCTGTGAAAAAAAAACTGCTTGCTCGATGAAAAACAACACAACACGTTAAACATTACAAAGTGGGGAGCTTCACCCAGAACACCCCCCCAATACACGGCCTAACTGAATATACCAACTCCGAGATCGCACTACAGTGGGGAAAAGGACAAACATACTAGGATGGCCAAGCGATTTTTTTTCACAGGGAAAGAAAAAGGCTGATGTGGTCATTTCCTGAAATGACACTTCGCTATTTAAGGGTTGATGAAAAGGTGTTTGATGGAACGCCTTTTCGACAACATAATATAGGCCCAGTTTTCAACACCCAGGCATTTGAGATGATATGCTCCCAAGCTATGTGGTGGACAGCTAGATGACCCCTGACTGCCTCCAGAAAGAGCAGCTGGGCACCCCTTCAGCACCACTGAAAGGGCCCACTTGAAAAAGCCCCACAGAAGCCCTGATTCTCTGGATCACATTTGCCCTGCAGGCTGCATCCATTATAATTTTCTCCTGCCCTCTGCAGGAGTATTCTGGAGGAGCATCCTGAGAAGAGAACTGTGAGTTTCTGAAAAACAGTTGCTTACCTCCTTCTGATTCCTATTGAAAGATTGCTGGGGTATAGAAAAGTGTACACCGCTGGAGGACAGCATCTTCCTCTCCTCTTCACTCCTTGTCAATGTGTCCTTAACTTTGGGTCCAAACAAGGAGGGCCCATCAAAAGGGGCATTGATGAAGAATGCTTTGAAGCAGTCTGCAAAGTTGCACAACTTCATCCAGGCATGGCACATCATCACAATCCTAGAACCTGCTGCTCTGGATGCTCCATCAGCCATGTTAGTGATGAGTCTCACTGAAACACTGGCGATGGAAGTCAAGATGGACAACTGAGTCTCCCTTTTTTTCTGGGTATCTGGAGACTGTTGTGTCTTGAAGGTGCTTGACACTTCAGCAACTAGATACCACTGAAGCCATGCCAAGTGTGAAAAGTAGTTAAGAATTTTCAAAGCAAAGGTGGATGAGGCATAGGATTGCTTCCTGAATTGATTCAGTGCCTGAGACACTCTGTTCAGAGGGTGAATAAAGGAGCTTTCATCAGCAATCTCCTGAATGCCTCAACCACAATAGCATAAATGGCCAAGCCCTTATTCCAATGAGATCTGTCTTGGGGGGGGGGGGCAAGAAATGTCTCCATCTTCCTAGGAATAGATTCTACTGTGTTGGGTTCCTTCCACATCCTCCAGGATACAAGGTCTATAAGGGCATTTGGAAGGGGAACTACCAAAGGAGAAGATAAGCCTATGCCAAAGGCCTCCTGAAATACTGACTCCTCCAGAGAGGAGGTTTCAGTGGTCCAGCTCCCATACTGGCACAAAGAAGTTCCAACAAATTGCCAAAGGAGGCGTCATTGTGTGTGGACTTGGAGGAACCCTCTTCTTCCTCAAGGTCAGCATCCTCGGTGTAGGACTCTTCTGGGGAGTCCAAGTGCTTCCTCTTGCACTTTCTCTTCCCTAAATTCTCTTGGTCTGACAAAGGTGGAGAGGAGGGGGAAGAGTCAGGTAGCCATGACTGGAGGATGGTTGATGGAGGGTGTCTTGGAGCAGACTGATGACTGGCCAGAGGAACAAATGAAAAGTGGGAGTGTATGCCAGCTGGAGATGTCTGACCCTTGTCTCAAGAAGAGAACATCATTTTAACAGCGTCAAAAGCTGAGGTGGAGGCAAGCCTCTCAGGTCTGAGGAACCTGGTAATCCGAGGGCACCAAAGACAGCCCCAAATTGGAGAGTCATGCCTGGACCCAATGTTGAGATCAGAGCCAAATTATCTAAAGCTGAAGCTCCAAGAGGGAGTGATGATCTCGAAGCAGGAACTATCGACCCTGATCCAGAGACTCCAACTTCAACACCATGGTTCCAAAGTGCCAACAGCCCTGAAAAAGCTGGGGTCAAGGCTACCAAGGAACAGGATGGAGATGAAGATGGCCAGGCTGCCAGATCTGATTTGGAAGGTAGAAGCTTGACTGGCCCCAAAATCTTCAGATCCAAAGGGGCCAAGGGAGGAAACCAGAATGATGGAGCCAAGGGTCCAGGTGTTGGAAATGGACCTGAGGGAATAAGCCGTAATTGCATCCATGCCTGCAAAAAGGACCTCATCAGCTGTTCTAGATCAGTATGTCTGATGCTGTCCATTGACCTCGATGACCAGACAGATGAGGCCACTAAGAATGGCATTGAGGGTCTATGGGAAGAGGACCTCTCATACCAAATCCAAGCCAGGGAGGCCCTAAATGGGGGTGAGACAGGGTAGACTCCAGCAACTGAAGAAGAGGAGTACTAGGACAAAAGGGGGGTGCAATCCTGCCTGAAGGTGCCTCTTTGACCAGGAAGGGGCTCGAAATACTAGGAGCTAGAGATGTCATTTTATCTGGTTTTGCTGCCAAAGACAATCATCTCCAAGATGTTGGAACCGATGTTTGTGCCAATGCTGCTTGGGAGGCAAAAAGTCAAGAGACCTGGAGAGCCCAATGGAGCCGGCCTTGATGTGGAGGCCAAGGAAGACCTCTTGAGCTCACTTTTTGTATGCTTACAGTCTCACAGGCAAGGTTTCTTGGACCAAGTTTTGGGATCTGGGAAAAAAGCCCTGGAAGCAGAAGCAAAACCCAATCAGCTAGAGGGCAAAAGGGACTCATGCTTATTAAGAGTAAGCAAACCAAAGCCCTCACAGATGAAGCAACTGGAGTCCAAATACCCCAGACCCAAACAGTACAGACATTTAAGGCGTGCATCCTAGGAGGGCAATTTGTGCACACAGGAAATGCACTTTTTAAACCCCTTCTCCATTGTCCTACCAATACACTCACAAACAAGAAGCGCAAAGGGGGATCCATCTTGGATCCTGGGAACTACCGTCCCATCAGTCTGACGAGCCTGATCTGCAAGGACATGGAACGCATTATCGTGCAACTTATAAACAAAGACATTGGCAACCTTCAAACACTGAACCCCACTCAGTTTGGGTTTGTGAAGGGCCGATCTTGTCTCCTGAACCTGACTGACATCTCTGAATCAGTCTCCAGTGCTGTGGATGAGGGTAGGGCGGTCCACACAGCCTATCTGGACCTCGTCAAGGCATTCAACACCATCCCCCACTCTGGAACCATAGATAAACTAACTAAGCTGGGCATAAATCCCTATGTCACTCGATGGGTTGCCAGCTGGCTTACTGACAGAACCCAGACTGTAAAAATAGCCGACTCCAAATTCAGCTCCAGACAAGTGACAAGTGGAGTACCTCAGGGTTCAGTTCTGTGATCACTCTTGTTTGACATCTACTTCTCTGAAGTACAGGCCAACACTAAGGGACTCTGGCTAACAAAGTTTGCAGATGACTGTAAACTGGGAGCCATTATTGAATCCCCAAATGATGTGGATATTCTAAAAAAGGGCCTTACAGAAACAGATGCTTGGTACCAGAGCCATGGGCTCAAGCTTAATTCCAAGAAATGTATAGTTATCCCCTTTGGGAAAAAACATGTACCCATGAATTACCACATAGGTGGCAGTATACTAAACACCGAAAGTGTGATGAGAGACTTAGCGACACAGGTGGACAGTGGTCTCACCTTTGATAACCACATTGCCACAACAGTCAGGAAATCCTTCTATGTGGCACACCTCATCACTAAGGGCTTTTCATCCAGAAAAAAAGGAGGTCATTGTCCCAGTGTACTCATCCTCATTAGACCCATTATAGAGTACAACACCCCGTTTGGTATGTACCTCACAAGACATCTGCAACAGCTGGAAAGGCCGCAGAAATACCTTACTAAAAGAATCGCTGGCCTAAAGCAGATGCCCTATGCTGACCACCTAAAAAAACTTCAGCTATACTCTGTGGCATGTCTTCTACTCAGAGGCGATCTCTGCTTAACATACAAGACCACGTCAACTCTGAGCTGTTGGACATGTTCCACTTAAACAAATCCCAATCCCTCAGAGCCACACGCTCCAGGGATCTAAACCTTGTCATCACAATGAACAAAACATGCTGGAGGGATAGGTTCCTGACCCAGAGACTCCCCATACTCTGGAATAGACTACCCATACATGTCAAGCAGAGCACTTCCTTGGCCCTCTTCAAAAGGAACCTTTACGATTGGATGGGAGATATGAAATTCACCCCGGGGATCACGTCAGTCGCCCTGCTAGACAGGGGTCCAGGGAAGTACATATTGTGGGAAGAAATATCCAGGGAACTGTTCAGGCTAGGCTTGTATAGGCCCTAGGGCTGATAGCTTAGTACCAACCTATGAACCTATGAACAAGCAACAGAGCAACAGTAAAGCACCTAATGGGGAAAATGGCTGGAAAGGAAAAGAAGAGAAATTATCTAAGCTACCTAACCCTAAAAAACTACATCAAAAACTACCTAAAACCTATCAGATAAAAGCTACAACTATTATAAGGAGTAAGGGAAGAAGGATCTCTCCAATCCTACTCTAACCTGTTTGACGAAATCAAATCAGTCAAGCAGAGCCAAAGACCAAGCTGCAGACACAAATGGTAGAAAACTAGATCTGGGGAATTAATGGAGAAGCAAGGAGTTATGGGTAAGGTACGCAGAGCCAAAACAGACTAAAGGCTTTTGAATTGGCTGGTGTCAGATCTGAGTCAGATCCAAAGTTCCAAAGGCTGAATTCAGACAGAGCGGACAACATCATATTGAGAGATTCCTTACACTTTAAAAGACTCTACAAACATAAGCAAGTCATCTAAATATGGAAAAATGTGGAAACTCTGTAGCCTGAATTAAATTCTGAGCCAGGCCCAGTAAACTACTCCTGTTAAAGGATAACTGAGGAGGAGTACATGCATGCTTAGCTTTCTCCTTCTTTTTGACAAGAAAGATGGGACCAATAGTTATTAATGGCAGCAGCAGCTTCTCCAAGGATGGCACAAAATTCTTACCAAATACAGAAACCTTTTTTGTTCCCTTTCCCGGAACTGACAATAGTGTCTCTCCCTTGCCAAATGAGCTAACCCCAACAGTCACAAAGGATATATCTAATCTCTTGGCCATAGTGGCTTTAGGTGTTTCATCAAAGGGTTCTGGGGTAAAAGATGAGTGGTTAGAGGAACAAATTCTAGCCACAACAGAGTTACCCACCTACAGCTAAAGCAAACTGCTAGTCTGCTATGGTGGCAGAGTTTTTTTGCTTAGCTGTTAGTTTTTGTGGCTGGAAGAAGGACCAACTGTGGCACCAGTAGTTTGTTCCATGGTCAAGCTGAAAATGGAACTTCTTTTTCAGGGAAAACAAGCAGCTGAAGCCAGTAAAAATATAGTCTTTAAAAGTCACTTTTTTTCCCACAAAAACACAGTAAAAGGTGCTTCTAAACACTTTGCCAGCCCCCACAAGTAAAATAAAAGTATTAGCACCCCGCTATCCTATCTTCAGCTGTCTACTAAAACTCAGCTGCCTTTCTTTGTGTGTGATGGACCAATCACTTGAGAGTAAAGGGACTGTCTTTCAGGCTCATAAACAGGACTTTTTCAGTTTTCTAGGGTCCAGAAGGATGTGAAGATAAAAACACAAGATTGTAAATACCTAGTGTTCCAAATCAAACACACACACACACACACACACACACACACACACACACACACACACACACAACGTTGCTAGCAAAAGGTCATCAACACCAACACCAAACTATGTACATCCAAAAAGAGATGGTGGGTGGGTGCTACCAGTAAGGCAGTGTGTACAACATCTACTGTTACAGGTAAGTAGGATTTATGCAACTGTCCTATGTTCAACAAACACACTGTCCTACTGGCATATGGGTAGATTCCGAAAGTCTATCCAACCTGGAAGGAGAAGGATAATGGTCCAGGAGCCCCTGGAGAATGAACCTAGTGAAGTCTGATCTGGATTTACAAAAGGCTTACAGCTTGTAGTGCTTCATAAAAGTATAGGCAGAGGACCAAGGTGCTGCCTCTAGAATATTAAGCCACTGAAGCGAAAAAGATCCTCGTGGAATGTGCCTTTACCTTGTCTGGATTTGCCTTGCCATGATGGGTAAAAACCAAAAACAATATCAGAGGACAATCAATGTACAATGGTTTGCTTAGAGACAGGTTGGCCTTTCTTTGCCACTGTGTAGAAAATAAAAGGCCTTTCAGCTTTCCTGAAGGGTTTTGTTCTGTCAAGGTTATAACAGAGCTGCCGATGCACATCCAAAGTATGCTGTATCCTCTCTCCCTTATTTTTTGGTTCTGGGAAGAACACAGGGAGGTTAATAGACTGAGGGTGAATTCTGAGACCACTTTCAGCATGAGTGCATGACACAACCATATGCATGTGGAAAATCAGATAACATTGCCCAACCATGAGAACGTACAAGCCAGAGACTCACCTTGCAGATGTAAGAGCAATAAGCAAAACAGTTTTCCATTTTAAGAATTTCAGATCAGCCTGAGTGACAGGTTCCAAAGGTGGTAAGGTCAATTTTTCCACAATGTAGTCAAGATCCCGCAAAGGAAGAATTTACTTGCAAGGGGGTCTCATATGCAACAATCCTTTCATGAACTATTTTACCACAATAGAAGAAGAAATAGAGTTTGTTTACACAAGAATTCACATATTAAATTTCCCCTATAAGAAGACAGAAGCCACAACACATCCATTTCCTGGAACAAACTAAAAAGTATGACAGAAAAAAAAATAAAAGTTGTGTACTCACCATAACTCTGTATCTGTGTTGTTAGTTTTTGTCCTTCCTTAACTGATGGGTCTCAGATCCAACCTTGGATATGGCCTCAGTCACTTTGTTAGACCTTAGGCTCCACAGCTCAAGCTCCTCCCCTTATCTATAATCCCCTATTCTCCATAGTTACCTGTTATCGAGTTTATCCTCTATTCATCTAACCAATATGTGTCAAAATATCGCCAACCATTGCCATCTCTTGAAAAACACATAGCAAGACTGACAGGGAAACCTCCTCAGGACACGCTAGGAGATTATGAAATAGGAAGGGGGCTAAAGGGTGGAAAGTTGGGGAAGGATAAAAACAGATAACACAGATTTAAGGTGAGTACATAACTTTAATATCTGATGTCTTTTTCGTCCATTCCTCAACTGATGGGACAGAGTCCTCAGCTAGCATAACCCTGGGTGGTCCTCATGGAAGGATATTCTGGAGTACAGCCAAATGCTGCCCTACTCATAGATAAACTGTACAGTTTCTAATGAGTGATAAAGGTGTGTGCATTGGATCATGTAGCATCTGCACAAATGTCATCGATAGAAGCTCTGGAGCAAAAAGCAAATGATGTGTCATGGGAGGTATGATGGAATGGGCCTTATGTGATTTGGGCAGTGGTAATCCTTTACTCTTGCAGACAAAGGCAATGCAGTCATTGAGCCATCTAGCCAATGTTACTTTTGATATTGTTTTGCCTAACTTAGCCTTGGGAAAGGAAACAAACAGTTGTTCTGATTTTTTGAAATCTTTAGTTCTAGCCTTGGGAAAGGAAACAAATAGTTGTTCTGATTTTTTTAAATCTTTAGTTCTGTGAACTTAGAATCTAAGTTGTCTATAAACATCCAACAGGTGCAGTATCTATTATCCCTTGTTAGAAAAATTTGGAAAGAAAACTGGTAGATTGTTTGACTGGTTAACATCTGTCTCTGACACAACCTTAGGCAGGAAGAAAGAGTTAGTCTGAAGGGATACTCTGTCCTTATGAAAAATCAGATATGATGGCTGGGAAAAAAGTATATGGAGTTCTGATACCTGTCTAGCTGATGTAATGGTGAACAGGAAAAGGGTTTTCCATGACATAAACTTTAATTCTCCCTTGTCTGAAGGCATGAAGGGAGGTTGGGTCAAAGCTTGAAGAATAACTGTTAGGTCCCATGGAGGAATGAGGTCCTTAACAGGGGGTCAGAGTAAAAGGGTCCCTTAAGAAAAGCCTTACACAGTTTTACAGAAGCTAACGAAGAATTATTTTCTCCTAGATGAAAATTTGAAATGGCAACAAGTTGCACTTTAATTGTCAAATAACTAGCTTCATTACTGTAAATGGAAGTAAGAAAGTCAAGAACAACTGCAATAGGCACTGAAAAGGGATCTAATTATCTCTGAAGATCCCAAATAGAAAATCTTTACCATTTGTTCTTATAAATCTTCCTGGTAAAAACCTTTTGGGATGATGTAAGAATGTAATAAATTTGTGAAGAAATCCTGGAATTCCTAGCCATCATCACTGGAAGTGGAGAAACCATGTGATCAGTTTGAGGGACTGAATGTCTGGTTGAGGCAGCCTGTAAGGGTGAGATAGAAGGTCCTGAGAAGGATCCATCACCCAGGGAGGGTGGACAAGATGAGGCCACAGGAAGGAAACCACACTTGGTAAGGTCAGAATGGAGAAATGAGGACTACCTTGCTCTTCCTCTGAAATACGTTCCGCAGAAACTTGGGGACGGGGAGGTGTATAGAAGACTGGGGGGGAGCAATTGTGAATCAGATAGTCTCTCTGTAACTCCTCCTCTGGGGGGATCAGGGTAATGTATCTGCTGCACTTGGAATTGAGGGGAGAGTCAAAGAGGTCATTGCACAATCGACCACATTTGTGAAATATCATTTCCACCCTTAAATGATTGAGAGACCACCCATGAGGAAGTAAAATTAACCTGCTCAGTTTATCCTAGCACACTGGAGTTCCCTAGAATATGTCTTTCCAAAAGAAAGCGGCCAGAATATACTGCCCATTGCCACACTCTTACTGCATTTTGGCATGGGGTAGGATTGGGTTCCCTCCATTTGTTGATGTATTAGACTACTGACATGTTGTCCATCTAAATAGCAACCATCCCTAGAGTGAGAACATCTTGAAACACCTGCAAAGCCAATAGGACTGCTCTCATTTCTAGGATATTGATGTGAAGATTGCCCTCTAATTGAGACCACATACTTTGGACTGTCCTTCCCAAGTAATGCCTCCTCCCCAGTTGGGAGGCATCCATTATTGCTGTAGCCTTGGGTGAAGAAAGAATAAAAGGGTGGCCCAGAGAAACTTCTGCATAAATCCACCACCCTATGTGTTGTTTGCAAACCTTTATAATTTAAATATGTCCCATCAAAGGATGGTGCCCTACTGGCCCCTGTATAGCAAGATTCCATTGTAGTATCCTCATGTGAAACCTTGATAAGGGTACCAACACGATTGAAGCCGCCACTGATCCAAGCAGCTGTAACACCAGCCTGGCTGGAGAGGAAGGAAGAGAAAGAATGTGCAAGGTTTGGTTCCATCGATTTTCTAGTCTTGTCTCTGCTACTCTTGCAATCTGTGTTACCATATCTAGGTGGGCACTGATGAATTCCAGATACTGTGTAGGGGAGACTTGAGACTTGGTATTGTTTATTCTAATATCTAGTGAAAGACACAGAGTGAGCAAGTAATCCCTGGCTCAGATCAGTAGAGACTTGGTGGAAGTAGAAAGAAGCCAATCATCTACAAAAAAAAACACCCAGAATCTATGCAGTTTAAGATGAGCTGCAACCACTGCCATGCACTTGGTGAATACCCTGGGGGGCTGTGGTGAGACCAAATGGCAGGGCTCTGAACTGATATCTTTTGGAGCATCTGCATATCTTGATATGGTAGTTTGCATCTTGGAGCTCTATACAGCACATCAAATTGTCCTTCCATAACAGTGGTAGAATGGACTGGACTGTGATCATCCAGAACTTCAAGTACTTCACAAATTGATTCAGATAGCTGAGATCCAAAATTGGTCTTAGGTCCCCTGTCTTTTTTGGCACTAAAAATAATCTTGAGTAAGTTCTGGATCCTTGTTGGTTTGGGGGTTCTGCTTGGGTGACAATATTTCTCAGCAACTTTTCTATTTCTATGTCTACAGCTTTCCTCTGACTGGGAGGAATGTTAGGAATTATTTTGTTGTGTTTTGGGTGCAGAAGGGTAAATGGTATGTAATAACCTCTAATATTATACTCTGCACCCAGGTATATTTAGCAATGGCTATCCAGGCTTCTGGGTGTAGAGATACTCACCCACAAACTGCCTCTAGAGTGCAGCAGTCAGGTAATCCTTTGGGGATGCTGAAAGGGTTTTTCAGAAAATGGACCTCTGAAGCCCTGATGTTGCAGGCCACCTTTGCCAGGGGGGTGCCACCTTCCATTAGAGTTACCCCTCTGCCACAAGGAGATCTGTCTCCATACGAGTCCTGGGAAGAACCTTGTGCCTTTCTGAACCACAATTGTCTGCCACCTCTCCGGTTCTGGAATAATGTCCTTTGAGGGGTAGAAAAACAGATTCCCATGGCAGATAATTTCTTTCCATCTTATTCACTCCTAGACAGAGTTTTCTTCACCTTAGAGCCAAACAAGGTGGATCCATCAAAAGGGACATTGATGGATGAAGACTGAAGGGCTGTACAAAATCACAAAGTGTATCCAGGCATGCCTGCTTATGGCAATTCCTGAACCCATGACTCTTGAAGCTTTATCTCAGGTGTGAGAAATCTGTGTCAAAAAAGCACTCAATAGGAACTGTAGGGTGGTCAGTTGCAAAGACACAGTCTTCTTGTCCTCTGTAGATATGGACCCAAAGCAGAAATTTGAAAACTGTTTGGTCAATTCCCTATAAAATCTCATAACGTGCCAAATAATTCAGTAATCTGGTGGCAAAGGTTCCTAAAGTGTAGATATGCTTCCCATATATATCCAACACCTGGGTTCTCTGTTAGGGGGATGGACAGAAGAACTCTGTTCTGCAAGCTCTTTCCTGGTGGTGATTACAACCACCACAGGAGCCACTGGGGGATCTTTTCTCCAATGAACCCTGTCCTTTAGTGCAACAAGGTATTTATATGGTCATTTGGTAATGGGCTCCATGCTATCCAGATCTTTAAAAGCCCAGCAAACCATAAGGTCTACAATCATGTTGACTTGTGAGACTACCCAAGGCATAGCTAATCTAGCTCTGAAAGCCTTAAGAAACACTGATTCTTCTTGGGGGGGGGGGGGGGGGCTGGAAGACCAACCACCTTTCTGTCTCAAATGTTTGAGTACTTTTCCAAAATAGATGCCATCAAGGGGTGACCTGGGGGACCCTTTCCCTTCACTGCAGTCAATGTCTTTGGTGAACAACTCTTGTGGAAAGTTTAAGTGGCTCCTCTTACACATATTCTTCTGAGAGGGCACTTCAATGGGAGGTTCTGGAGAGGACTTGGAAGTGTCAGCAGAGTCCTGAATGAGGACAGTCTCCAGGTTTGACTGAGCCAGCTGTTCCAATGAGATTTGATGGAAAGACCCAGTGTCCACAGCAGACATTTGAAGGTGGGGTAGACCCAAGGAGGGCAAAGATGTCTTGTCCGCTGAGGTGGAAAAAGCTCTCTCCACTATATCAAAAGCAGAAGCCATTGGAAAGCCAGATGTCTACCAGACAGGATCCATAGATGCCAGTGCTGGACAGAACTCAATCCCACAGGCTCCAGCCTCAACGTAGGGATCACAGCTGAGTTTTTTTCTAGTGCTGAAGCTTTGAAAACATTGGGGTCAAGCCCAACCCCCCCAGATCTGTTGTTGATACTCTGGGTCCAAAAGAGTTAGAGTCATATGGGTCAGAGAAGGTGTCGGAGTCGTAGAGGGACAGGCCTTCGGATCCAACACAGGCAAGCTCGGAAATCTCAGGTCCAAAGGATGGATCAGAGTAGGAGTCAAAGGATGAGGCTGTAAAGGGTGATCTGATGGAAGACGGAGACAGAATAACACACAACTGAATCTGGGTTTTGAGAAAATTTCTCATCATTTTGTCCACACCCATTTCTGTTAGGCACCTAGATAACCTGAGGGAGGAGAAGGAGGTGGACGGAATGCTCTTTGAGGATATCCTGCAGGATTGAGGAGTACATCCTCAAAGTCACTGTTTTCTGGACAAAATTTAGATGTAGCCTGAGGTAAATTTGATTTTTCTTGGGTTGAATCTGTGGGTGTAGTTCAGTCCAAGGATTTTGTTTTCGTTGAGGTCAGACACAAAGAGGTTGACAGTCCCGAGGTTTTTGATATTTTCTCAGGTGGAGCCAAGCCCAAAGAAGTTGAAGCAAGACGCCATCAGAGAAATACTTCTCTGAGTCTACTTTTGTTTACAGCCCCTCCCAAAGATTCTTAGAAGAAGATGGAGCTCCAGAGACATAGAAAGAAGATGAAGGAAGTAAACCCTTAAGAATCAACTAATTTTTCCATTCAACTAGAACTCTGAGGTTAAAGAAGCACATAGCTCACAATGTATATGCAAATGCCCTGCACAGTATACACACTCAGAACAAACAACTGAGTTTGGAATATTCTGCCGGCATGAAGAGCACTTCTTGGATCTGGTTCATTTGTCCAACATCATGGAAAAGGAGACAAGAAGAAGAAATATATATTTATATATAGTTATATATAATATATAATTTTGTCAGTGTTTAATATCATGTGGTCACTACATCTGACCTCAACATGGCAGTATCTCTGCAACAAAGCCATCCATCTTCAAATTTACAGAGAACTTTGTCAGTGTTTAATATCCTGTGATCACTAAATCTTACCTCAGTACTGCAAGAGCTCTGCTATAAGGCCCTACATCTTCATGTTTACTAAAAATTTTGTCAGTGTTTAATGTAAGCATATTTTTCATGAAGAACCTTGCAGCGTACTACTTTTAGTCAGTTAAATATATGCCTGCTCTGTGACTGAATGTCTGTGTGAAATAGTCCGTGTACTCCAAGGACCTCTAAAAGCTGCCCACTGTCTCCTTTTGTTTGACCAGTAGACTATACTGCATATAACAGTTATTTATTTTCAGGAAATTACAGGAAGCCAGTTTTACTTGCATCTCTTTGTTAATTGCTTTATTCTAGTTATAAACTGATTGATCTCAGTTGTGAATTGACCTGACAATGGGACTGTCACTGTAGTAGAATGTAGTGCTAAATATTCCCTCAGTGTTGCTGTCTCCTCTTACACTTAGACACTATATTCCTTCATAGAGCAGGTATGTGTCATATTTTAGTATGTTTCTATTAGACTGACAGTGAGTGTGTGTGTGTATATATCTATATATATATATATATGTATATATATATATATATATATATATATATATATAAATAGAAATAGAGGTATAAATATAGATAGATGACATATAGACAGATAAATCCAATTAATGTTTTCTAAGTGATGATGTTATATATCAGTGTAGTGCCATGTTCTGACAATTTGCTCGATACAGCTGTGAATTTACACTGCATTACTGTCATTCTTTATCAATACACCTCCTGATAAAACTACTTTGAGCTTACTTTCATACACTGTCTTACCATCATTCTGCTCTTATATTTCCCCTGTATTCTCTTGTTCTGTCTTACTATGGTCCTTCTTCCATATATTTTTTTGTATAATAAGTACTGGCTTTATTGATGCAATATAATTTTGCACCTTCATAGTGCTTTTTTCTTTCTTTCATTTCAGAGTCTGCTGTCACTCCATCTGACGTCAATAGTGTAGAAGCTCTGCTACAAGGCCCTACACCTTCAAGTTTACTGAAAATGTTGTCATTGTGTAATGTAAGCATATTTATCATGAAGAACCTTACTGTGTATTACCTTTATCAGTTAAATACATACACAATCTGTGAGTGAACAACTCTGTAATAGTTCATGCACTCTAAGGAGCTCTAACTAACATGGCCACTGTCCCCTTTTGCTTGACAAGTAGGCTATACTGCATATGCTTGTTATTTGGTCTTAGGAAATGACAAACTGTTATAAACTGACTGCTTTCTGTTGTAAACTGACCTGAGGGGTGGATTATCCCTGTAGTAGAATGTATTGCTAAATATCCCCTCAGTGTTGTCTCTTCTTACATTCAGTCACTATATTCCTTCAAAGAGCAGGTATGTGTCATATGTTATTACTTTTCTGTTTGTTCTAAGACTGTGCAAAATAGAGAAAAGACTTTGGTAGTGTGTTATATTTGCAGCACTTTCATTCAGATTGGATAAGATTTATGTAGTGTTTCCCTTTAACACATATGTATCTAATGTAAGTTCCTGGTGTTCTGGTGAATATCTATATATGAGAGAGAGACAGACTGACAGATTAATCCCATGAATGCTTTCTAAGGGATGGTGTTATATATCAGTGTAGTGCCATGTTCTGATAATTTGATCAATACAGCTTTGTATTTAAACTGACTTTATCAGTACACCTCCTGTTAAAAATACTTTATGCATATTTTCATACATTGTCTTACCATCACTCTTCTTTTATATTTCCCCTGTATTCTGTTGCTCTGATTTACTGTGGTCCTTCATCTATCTTTTTTTCTATAATACGTACTAACTTTATTCACTCAATATAAATGTACAGCTGTGTAGAGTTGTTTTTCCTTTCTTTCAGTTCAGAGCCTGCAATCACTACATAGGTTCTGATGTTGATATTGCAGGAGCTCTGCCACAAGGCCCTACACCTTTAAGTTTACTGAGAATTTGGTCAGAGTTTAATGTAAGAATATTTCTCATATAGAACCTTGCTGCGTATTACCTTTAATCAGTGAAATACATGCCTGCTATATGACTGAACGTCTCTGTGAAATAGTCTGTCTACTTTAAGGGCCTCTAACTAAGGTGGCCACTGTCCCCTTTTGCTTGACATGTAGTGTATACTGCATATGCCAGTTATTTAGTCTCAGGAAATGATGACAACCTGTTTTACTTGTATCTCTTTGTTAACTGCTTTGTTCTGGATATACATTTACTGCTCTCAGTTGCAAATTCACCTTAGAGTAGGTTATCACTGTAGTAGAATGTATTGCTAAATTTCCCTTTGGTATTGTCTCTTCTCAGTAACTGTATTTCTTCATAGAACAGGTAAGTCTCACATGTCATTATGTTTCTATTTGTTCTAAGACTGTGTAAAATAGTGAAAAGATTTTGGTAGTGTGTTATATTTGTAACAGTCTCATTCAGATCACATAAGCATTATATATGTGGAGCATGTTTCCCTTTAACACATATGCATGTACTGTGGATTTCTGGCATGTATATATATATATATATATATATATATATATATATATATATATATATATATATATATATATATAATTTATTTGACATTTGTTAACTGGGTTAGTCCAACTAGACAACTGCCTTTTTTCAGCAGAGGCCCGAGGAAGAGGAGAAAAGGAGAAAAGCTCCCAATATGCATGTAATGTGAGTTGCTGGATTTCTGGAGTGTGTGTGCGTGTGTGTGTATATATATATATATATATATATATATATATGTATATACACTTCTTTATTTAACATTTCTTAACTGGGCAATAGTCCTTTTTTAGCAGAGGCTCAAGGACAAAAGCTCCAAGTAGTTCATGTAAACACAAGTTATCAAATGACAGAGTAAACAAAATCATTTAGAGTTAACAAATATGATAACATAGTGAGAAAGAAAACATGCTAGATCATGAACAATGAGAAAAACATATTAGATTTCAAAAGTTACATACAATATTAAGAAGAAAACTGAAAATGGTCACATACAAGTAAAATAGAGTGAAAAAATAAATGATAAATGTAAACTATGTACAGGAGATTATCCCAAGGCACAAATCACTATCTAGGTCTACAGTGTTGTAGTCTGTGAAAAAAACTGAAACAGAGATTGTTGCAGCAGAAGTATTAGAGGAGTAAAGGAGGGGAAGATAGGGTTAAGTTGGGTAATTGCATTGGCATGACCAAAACTTATAAACGTATTTAGCTGCATTAGAATTACTTAATATATATATATATATATATATATATATACATATATATATATATATATATATATATATCTATATATCTATACATATATATCTATACATATATATATATATATATATATATATATATATATATGTCTAGTTCAGAAGAATGAAATACCACAACACCAACTTTCTCAATCCCGAGACAAGAAGGCCGACAAGATCAGAAAACTGAAGTCACAGAACACTTACTGCGAACTCAAGCTAAGTAACCACTTGGCCATCATGTTAAACTTTGTGCCCATTATCCCCATGGTAGTGCAAACCCGAAGTTGGTATATTTAGTTAGGGGGTGTGGGGGCAAAGCCCCCCACATCAGTGGGTTAAATTTGCTTCAGGTTTAATTTTATATTTTCTTAGACAAGTGGTTACTTACCTGGAGTTCGCAATCAGTGTTCTGGGACATCAGTTTTCTGATCTTATCAGTCTTCTTGTCTCTATTTGTTCTAAGACTACGTAAGATAGTGAAAAGACTTTAGCAGTGTGTTGTTTTTGTAACACTTTCATTCAGATTGGATAAGCTTTATGTATGCTGAGCATGTTTCCCTTAAACACATGTGCATGTAATATGAGTTGCTGGTGTACTGGAGTGTGTGTGTGTGTGTGTGTGTGTGTGTGTGTGTGTGTGTGTGTGTGTGTGTGTGTGTGTGTGCGTGTCTGTCCAACTGGGCAATAGCCCTTTTTCAGCAGAGGCCCAAGGAGAAAAGCTCCAAGTAGTACATGCAAACACAAGTTATCAAATGACAGAGTAAACAAAATTATTTAGAGTTAACAAATATGATAACAGTGAGAGAGAAAACATGCCCATAGAAGTGCCCAGGCATCATGCCGCCTGACATTAGCTCCCAGTGCCTCTATCAAGTACAGCCACTGGAGTGATCCCCAGGGTGAACTTCTATTACTCTGTCATTTGATAACTTGTGTTAGCATATTTGTTAACTCTAAATGATTTTGTTTACTCTGTCATTTGATAACTTGTATTTACATGTACTACTTGGAGCTTTTCGCCTTGGGCCTCTGCTGAAAAAGGGCTGTTGCCCAGTCGGGTATACACACACATATATACATAGACTGATAGATTAATCCCATGAATATGTAGTGCCATGTTCTGACAATTTGCATGATACAGCTGTGTATTAGCACTGCATTACTGTGGTTCTTTATCAGTATACCTCCTGCTCAATCTACTTTGATCTTACTTTCATATACTGTCTTACCATCACTCTGCTCTTATATTTCCCCTATATTCTCTTGCTCTGACTTACTGTTGTCCTTCCTCCGTCTCTTTTTTTGTGTAATAAGTACTAACTTTAATGACTAAATATATTTATAGCTTGTAGGGTTTTCTTCGTTCTTTCATTTCAGAGACTGTGGTCACTACATTTGACATCGATATTGCAGGAGTTCAGCCACAAAGCCCTATACCTTCAAGTTTACTGACAAGTTTGTTAATGTTTAATGTAAGTGTATTTACATGAAGAACTTTGCTGGGTATTACTGTTAATCAGTTAAATACATGCCTACTCTTGACTAAACGTCTGTGGGAAATAGTGCATGCACTCTATGGACCTCTGGCTAAGGTGGCCACTGTCGGCTTTGCTTGACCAGTAACTATACTGCATATGCCAGTTATTTAGTCTCAGGAAATGAGAGATAAGATAACCAGTTTTAATTCCATCTCTTTGTGAATTGCTTTGTTCTGGCTATAAATAGGTTCATAGGTGTGTACTAGGCTAATGGCCATGGAGCCTTTACAACACTAGCCCATAGAAGTGCCCTGAAACCATGCTGCCCGACATTAGTTCCCAGTGCTTCTGTCAAGTACAGCCACTGGCGTGATCCCTGGGGTGAACTTTCTATTTCCCATCTACTCATCAAGATTTATCTTGAAGAGGGCCAGTGAGGTGCTCTGCTTGACATGTATGGGAAGTCTATTCCAAGCATGGACAGTCTCTGGGTTATGAACCTGCCCAGCATGTTCTGTTGATTGTGGTAATAAGGTTGAGGTCTAGAGCGTGTGGTGCGGAGGCATTTGGATTTCTTTAGATGTAGCCTTTCTAACAGAGCTGGGCCAGACATGGCTTTGTAAGCCAAGCAGAGATTTCCTCTTAGTAGACAATATGAGACAGAGAATAGCTGGAGGTTTTTGAGTATGTCCATGAAGGACATGTGTTTAAGGCCTAGGATCCTCTTCGTGAGGTACTTTTGTGACCTTTCCAGCTGTTGCATGTGTCTAGTGAGGTACATGATGGAGCTTTACACTCGATGACTGGCCTAATGAGGAAAGAGTAGAGAGAGATGATGACCTCTTTCTTCTTGGATGCAAAACCCTTGGTAATAGGATGTGCCACATAGAAGGACTTTCTGACCACACTGGCAATGTGTTTGTCAAAGGAAATGTTGCTGTCAACCTGTGTCCCCAGATCTCTTATAACACCTTCAGTGTTCAGTGGGCTCCCATCGATGTGGTAATTAGTGGGAAATGAGTTTTTCCCAAAGGGGATGACGATGCATTTTTTAGCATTAAGCTTAAGACAATGGTTTCAACACCAGTCAATGGTCTCAGTGAGGCCTTTCTGTAGGATGTCTACATCACTTGGGGAGTTAATGGCTCCCGGCTTGCAGTCATCTGTGAACCTGGTCAGCCAGAGTCCCTCTGTGTTGGCCTGGACTTCTGAGAAGTAGATGCCACACAGAAGAGGACCCAGGACTGATCCCTGTGGGACTCCACTCGTGCCTAGTCGGCAGTCTGAATTGGAGTCCACTCTTTTCACAATGTGGGTTCTATCTGTGAGCTAATTTGCAACCCACCTAGTAATATAGGGGTTGATGCCTAGTTTGGTGTTTATCAATAATGCCCAAGTGGGTAATGTTCTCAAAGGCCTTGGCCAGATCGAGGTAGGCTGTATGAACTGCCTTGCCCTCATCCACAGCTCTGGTGACTGACTCAAAGAAGTCAACCAGGTTGAGCAGGCATGATCTACCTTTCACAAAACCAAACTGCGTGGGATCTAGAGTTTGGAGATTCCCTATATCCTTGTTAATTAGGTCCATGATGATGCGTTCCACAGCCTTACATATCAGACTCGTCAGGCTAATGGGGTGATAATTTCCAGGGTCTGTAGTCACTCCCTCTTTATGGAGAGGGATGACTGTGGCAGTGCGCCATTTGGTAGGGACAAAGCCTGAGGTTAGGCTGTGATTGAACAGGGCACATAGATGTAGTGCCATTTCACTTTGTTATTCATGTAGAACACATCCAGGGATATTGTCGGGTCCCATGGAAGCTGTATTCTTGGCCTTGGATAATGGAGCTTTAACCTGTGCTGCAGTAATGCTGGGTGCCTGGCATTCCTCCAGTATTGTGATTGGTCCTTTGGGGGGAGAGAGGGGTAAAGTTGGTACTGAATCTGTAGGCCAGTATGTTGGCAATATCTGTTGGCTCAGTATAGGAGGTACCATTGTGCAGTAACTCAGAGCAAACCTGGGTATTGCCGTGGAGATTATTGATATAACTATAGAAGGCTTTATTGTTGTTTTTAGTGTCTGCCACCATTCTGCCTTCATAGCTGGCTTTAAAATTTTTGATGAGGGATCTCAACTTTTTGTTGAGGCTAATAAGGGAGTTTTTCCAGTCTTGGGACTTCACCTTTATCTGCAACAATTTCTTCCTTCTGTTGCAGGGTTTATTAATGACAGGGGACCACTAGATTGGTTTCCTTTTTTTGGAGGAGAGCGTGTTGGTTCTGTTGGGTATGGCTAGTTCAGTGCATTTATGTACATGTTTGTACAGTGCAGTGGAGTATGATTCGGCAGTCATGCATTTATTTTCCATTGACATGGATGCAGTGAAGTTAGCCACCTCTGTTTTTAGGAGCCCAAAGTCAGCTTTGGAGAAGTTTTTCATGGTGGTTACCTTTGCAGGGGTTGTGGGTGAGATGTGGATTTCCATGGTGATTAGTTTGTGGTCAGATCTAACCAGGGAGGAATTATCTATTGGTGTAGAGCAACAGTTGCCCATGTTAGTAATAACCAGGTCAAGGATGTTGCTTCCTCTAGTAGGTGTAAGAATGAGTGGGTCCAGGGCATTGGAACTGATGAATTCCAGGAAAAGTTGGGCCAGTGTACTGGTACATGAGTAGTTTTCCCAGTGGATGGAGGGGTAGTTGAAGTCACCTAGTATGAGAGTGTTGGGTTGGATCCTAATAGTTTCCAGGGTGCTTAGGAATGTGGAGTGAGAGTCTTGGGACACGGTTGGGGACCTATAGCAGGCTACAAACCGAATTGTCATCTTACCCAATGTTAGTTGTACCTGAATTATCTCAGATGCGTTATGCTGGGCTACTAGCCTGGAGGTGTGCATATCCTTAATGAATATGGAGATATACCACATTTGGAGCTTCGGTCCATGTTCTGGGCGGCACAGTGGTGCAGCGGTTAACGTTGTTGCCTCACAGTAAGAGGTTCTCCATTTTGATTCTCGGCTGGGGTGCCTTCTGTGTGGAGTCTGCATGTTCTCCCTGTGTTCGCATGGGTTTCCTCCGGGTACTCCGGTTTCCTCCCACATTCCAAAGACATGCATCTGGAGTATTTCTCCCCGGGCCTCTGCTGAAAACAGGCTCTGTGGAACCTAGTCGGACTTTCCCGGTCAACAAATGATAAATAAATAAATAAAAATAAATAAATAAATGTTCTGGGGCCAAAAGGTGTGGAATGAGTTACAGCATGGTAGTGCAGGGGTGCTTTCTGCTGCTTTACACCAGGTCTCCATTACAGCACAAATGTAGATGTTCTCCATTTTGAGGAGTGCTTCCAGCAAGTGCATCTTGAGATTTAGACTTCTAGCATTGAGTAGCATGACCCTCAGATTGCATTTATTCATAGCTGTTACAGTGGTAATTTGGTCTTTGGAACATCACTTAAAAAAGGCACTATACGGGTTACAAGAGCATTAGCCAGTATCTGGAAACCCAGGGCTGACAGATGCAGGCCATCTCTGGCAAAGCATCGAGGTCTGTCAATCATGTCATCCCAAGCAGACAGATACTGGAATCCCTTAGAATGACACCAGAAACTTAGCCAGTTGTTGAAGTCAATCATTTTCTGCTTGTACTGTGGTATCATTCTGGGTGACAGTAGGATGCTGCTCAGGGCTAGGGTCATACCTGCCTGGGCCACATAATCCGAGAGCTCCTCCATGTCTCTTTTCGTGTAGTCCAGGGAGATGCATCTCAGCTGTCATTCACATCCACATGGACAGTGACAGAATTATACTTCTACTTGTTGTGGATTGCTCTTAGTTGTAAATTGACCTCAGGGTGGGAAGACCACTCTGCAAAGCCTCGTTAAGCTTGGTTTCGCTTCGCTCCCCTGCCCTACACCCACTTCCCACTCACTCCTTCTTACTCTAAATTATACTTCATATATACACATTTTACTTGTGACTCTTCTTCCAGAACTCTCCCCAAATGACCTTACTACTTTTTTAATACACTTCTGTTTCTTGTTTCCTACTTCCTTACCTCTATTTAATTTATAGTGCCATTCCCATCTATCTTTTTCCCTTACGTACTATATCCATTTATAATCACAACCCTCACTAACAGTCTTTTCACACTGTATCTTTTTCTGTTCCCAAACAAACCTTCATCTCTTCTTATTTTTACTACATTATTATACTCTAGCCTTTAATACTCCTTTTATAGACTATACGTCTCTCCTTACCTAACCTCTTCCAGCTTTCAGAATCCCCCATCACTGAATCACATACTCTCCAGTAACTTGTTGTTTCCTTCTTTTTTCTTCTTCACCACCACCTGACATCTATAAAATATAGATTCCTGTACTTAATTTTGCTACTCTTCAGCTTATCCTCTATTCTTCTCCTCCTAGTGTATCATCTTTCATTCTACCATGACTCAATAATATTTCACCACATCTCTCCATCTCTGTCCCAACAACCTATCCATACTTCCTCTTTACACTCACCACACATTGCACCAAACCTATTTAATACTGCCCTTCACCTTTATTCCAAATACAGGCTGATTAATTGCACTTAAACTCAAACCAAAACAAAACTAAGTGCAAGAATCCTCTCCAAAAAACAAGTATGCACAATTCCCTGATATACTCAAATCCTTCTAGGAGGAGATATACACCCTAATCCTGGCTCTACCTGTCACAATGAACATAAACATAATTCTCTCCCACACACTTCTGTAAATCAACAACAGACAATCCCCAACCCTGGTGATCTAATTTTTGCTGCTATAAATATTAGACGTTATAAGAAATAAAATTGCTGAACTAATTGCCTGGATTACTCAACATAAGCCTGATGTTCTTGCTGTAACTGAAACTTGGCTTAAACCTTGCATAAATGACTCTGAAGTTATACCTTCTGGCTATAATATCATCTGTAATGACCATATAAAGAGGAAAGATGGTGGTATTGCTTTAATATTTCCCAGTATCTCCTCTTACATCAAACCAACACCAAAATTTAGTTCAGCAGAGCTTCTTATTATTTTCCTTAAAATAAATAAATATGCATTTCTGTCCTTTATATCCCTTCTGGTAACAACACCGCTATACTGGAATATATCCTGCACTGGATATCCATAACATTTCAACAAGAAAAACTATTACTAGGTGATATAAATGTCAATTGTTTGGACACAAATTCTAACTCCCCTACATCTAGCATGAACTTGTATGGTTTAACACAACTAATTAATAGCCCCCCACACATTATAGCAAGACATCAGATTCTCTATAAGACTGGATCCTAGTATTATTACCTAGCAAATACTCCACCACAAGTACAATGTCAGACTCTCTTAGTGATCATCTCCTACGCTGTAAGACTAAACATCTCACACATCAAGTTAAACAGCATATTTATAAAACAACACGTAACCTTTTCAAGTTTAACCCAGAAATGTTCATTACTTCATAATCATCTATTAATTGGAACTTCCTAAAAATCCTCCCCTTAGACAATGCTGTAATTGAATTCAATACCTTTTCTAAATATCCAAATTAAAACAGTGAAAAGACTCTTTATTCCTGCCTTGACCTCAGGGTCACCAAATCCTCAGCTGGAGGTACCACCCAGATGTAGATGATGTAAAACTATAAGTCTCACTAAGTACTGTCTCATCATGAGATGGAGGGTCTATGGACTAGGTTCCCCTTTGATGCATAAGTTCCAAGATACTGCCAAATGAGGCATCCTCTGGAAGGGATACTATGGAAATCTCCAAGTCGGAATATGAGGTAGGAGATTCCAAAAGAGAGCCTAGGTGCTTCCTTTTAAATGTCCACTTTTTTATACATCAGAGGTGATCCTTGAAGGCGAGCTGCCGAGGTACCAGGTCTTAAAATAAAGTGAAGAAAGGCATTGGCTGTTTGGTGTGTTGCTGTGGCTTTGTTTGACTCTTCAGAAGACTGAAGTTGCTGTGGAGCAATGGTACCAAGACTTATGGTTTAGCTCCACCCATTGAGTGCCTTTAGAGTAAGTACAGGCAAGAGAAAAAAGAAGTCCTTGGGTGGATCTGACCCTGGAGTGACTTGCTTACAGGGTTAAGAAGAGGAACCAATCATCCTATCAAATATCTGGAAGGCTGATCCAATCTCAGAATGATTTGAAAACCTCACTTGAGTCAACAGATTCAACCCTCTCTTTGGAGTGACTTCCACTGAACACAGAAGGAAGTTCCAAGCTGAAAGTATTGGACAACTCTGATGAGGATATTGGAGTCAAGGATCCAAATACTGACAACTCCTGACAAGGGCAATGGAGGAGATCCCAACAGATCTAAAGCTAGTGTCATGGTCACCAGCTTGAGTCCTTGGTCCTGGGACTGTACTGGCTCCAAAAGGACAGGAATCAAAAGAGTCAGATCTGAAAACTTTTGTGCCAAGGCTAATAAGGAAGTCTGCACCTGGGACAAAGAAGGGATCTGGAAACAACAGAATGAAAACACAGACCGGTGAAGGAATCAAGACCAGGGTGAAGTGTGTAACTCTG
The DNA here is from genome assembly GCF_019279795.1 of Protopterus annectens. Lineage (NCBI taxonomy): Eukaryota > Metazoa > Chordata > Ceratodontiformes > Protopteridae > Protopterus > Protopterus annectens. The sequence continues at coordinate 1,757,199 of NC_056727.1, read as the reverse complement.
ACTGCCTTCAGCGGGGAAAGGATTAGAATGACTCCCATTTCCATTTAAGTCCTCAGAAGCCTCTGCATCTAGTGGTGAGATCAGCTTTGGAAGTATTCCTTTAGGATCTGAAATATTTTTTCAACAGTGGGAATGAGGGTCATGGGGACACTGATCAGGCTTCTCCACTAGGACCTAATTTCCGGGAGAATCTTCTAGGACTACTGGCTCCAAAGGTATCAGATCCAGAGGAGGAGAGTACACTGGCGTGCTAGCAAATGAGTCCTCAAATCTTGTCTGCTTCAGCATTGAGGAGGGAGACATCAGATCTCTCTTTTTGAGAGCTGAGTTTTGTGGTTTGGCTTCCCTGAATGTTTCTTGGGCTTCAGTATCTCTGAATCCAGAGGGACTAAGCCTTTTAAGATCAGTTTACTCTTCCTGTGCAGTAGAGCCCAAGGACTATTCACAGTCTAAAACAAGGTGAGGGACACACAGACAGACAACACATTGGATATTCAAGTCCTGAGCTAGGATTTTGTGTCCACACAGAGAACACTTTCAAAAGCTTGCTTGTTTATCCATAAGGGCAGATAATCCAAGAAGTAAGCAAACTGACACACTAGGAACCTTAACACACACTCTTAATGAATTAAGCCACTATCAAACGAATGCACAATATATATATATATATATATATATATATATATATATATATATATATATATATATATATATGGGATCCCTTTTAAATCTCGAAATACTGAAAGATCGAAAGATCGACTTTCAGTATCTTGAGACCAAAATTTCAGACGTGCAGTTAATCGAAACTGCACTTTATCAAATTTTACATTATCAAATCTGCTGTTGGGTGGGTGTGTTGTGGCTTGTGTCTGTGGTGCATTCTGGTCTGTGAGTTAGATATGGCGGATGATGTGTGGTTGTGTACAGAGATTTAGGTAAGTTGGAAGTCTTTAAGGGTTCTGGGTAGGGTTTTTTGTGTTTTAGTGTTGTGGGAAGTTTTGGGTGTTGGATGGGTGAGTGTGTGTGTGTGTGTGTGTGCGCGCGTGTGTGTTACTGTTGAAGATGATGTGTTTTTTGAATGTGCAGTATGTGTGTTTTTCACGTGTATGTGTGATGGTGTGTGAAGTAAATGTAGGGTGTGTATGCATAGTTTTTTGTGTATTTGGTGGTAGTCCAACCTCGGAGTTGGTATATAAAAGTAGCGGGGTAAGGGGGCGCAACCCACCACATAGGGTGTCCAGGGGGTCTTTTCCCCTATTTATGGTTTGTGTGTTTAGTGTTTTAGTTGAGGTTTAGGGGGTGGTGGTATTTGTACTTTTGCAGTGGAGGTTATATTAAAAAACTGAATGTCGCATGCTGAAAATTCGGTATTTTGAATTTTCGGTAAAGTGACATTCTTTTTTTAATATTTCGATATAGTGGGAGCTCTGTATTTAAGTCTCAAGATACTGAAAGTTGGTCTTTCAGTATTTCAAGATTTAAAAGTAGACCCTTGTATATATATATATATATATATATATATATATATATATATATAGTGTGTGTGTGTGTAAAAATACACTTTAACACCTGTCGAATGTTTTACTAATGTCAGTCTTAACAACTACTGTCCTAATGGTTTAACCTACAAGAGAAACCACACTAGGTTTAAGGACAGGAAAAGTAATCTGCAACAGCAGGAAATGCTCTGGAGGAAGGGGCTCAAACAACTGAGGGTTACAGCTTTTAAATAAATCAAAGTAATATAGCTGAAAGGGCCTTAACATTAGCAAAATAGTACCAACATTCTAAATTTTTTTTTGTCAAAATATCAAATATATAGAGGTGGACCACATAGCTACTGAGATCTACAGCCATTTCCCAAGGTGGCAAATGAGATCTGAGGTAAATCAGGAGACAGGTGCATTATGGGAGGGAAATTCTTAAGCGGCTCACGGCTGGAGCACTGATGTTGCTGGATCATATCAGACAAGTGACTCCAAGGCCCCATATGTCAGATAAAATGAACTGAATGAATAGGATCATATTTTCTTAGGGATGTGGAAGGCAATTCCACTGGACGTGCAGTAGTACAACCATAGCGTTGTCGCCTTACAGCAAGAGGTTCTCCAGTTCGATTCTTGGCTGGGGTGCCTTTGGAGTCTGCATATCCTCCCTGCATTCGTGTGGGTTTCCTCCAGGTGCTCCGGTTTCCTCCTACGTTACAAAGACATATGTCTAGAGCATTTCTCCCCGGGCCTTCGCTGAAAATTGGCTTTGTTCCAAGTCAGACTTTCCCGGTTAACAAATGTTAAATAAATAAAAAAAAAAATTTCAAAAATTGTAGAGATGATTGAATTTTCTTTAACTAGCAACTGTTTTTTGTTTAATGATGATTTTTTAAACAAATATGAGTGACTGGGATGTGGTCTAAGTTTGCTCCAGTTTATGACAACTTGTTTATGGGGAAATTTGAAGAGTTGTTTACATATCATTATTGTGAAAATAATGTTGTTTTTTTATGAATGTTACATTGACATGTTTTTCATAGTTAAGGGGGCATTTGAGTTGTTTAATGAGTTTTTGGGAGGACTTCAGAATAATTTTGGACTTTGTTCAGAATTAAAAAAAGACAGACTAGAGTTTTTGGACATCTTTGTTTCTTTAGTTAATAATGTGATTTATACTGCACTATATAGAAACTCTACTTTAGTGAACACTGTTTTGTTTGCTACTAGTGCCCATCTCCCATATCTTTTGGACTCCCTTTCTTTTAGTGAGTTTTTGAAAAGTAAAAACTTGTGCTCAGAGGAAGTTGAATTTAATAGGCTAGCATATGAAGCAGTTAACAGGCTTCTTATCAGAGAGTACACTGATGAACAGTTGGCACGGTCATTTCAAAAGGTTTTAGATTACTGTTTTAGATTACTGTTTTACGGCCTGTTCAAAGTTTAATATGTATAAAGGAAAGACAATAATTAGAGGTATGGAGGATGGATACTTTGTTAACACATTATGCCACCATTTTAGAAGGGGTGGTACAAATTTTAAAAGTCATTGGTACATTGCCACTCTGATAGTATTCTGAATAATTAAAGTTTAATATTCAATACAGCAATTCATTAAATACTGGTGATCATTTAGTACATTTTGTTATGGAGAGTTATGTGGATCAAATTCTTAGGGAATGTAAGGGATGTCCAACGTGTTTATCTGGACTCTGATTTTGAGATCAGTATAAATAGTATCTGTTTTAAATCTCCATGTAACTCTAATTGTTATCAAAAGACAGTAGTTTATGGTTTAAGGTGTACTTGCAATAAATACTATATTGGACCGACTGTGAGACAAGTGAGAAAGATGGTACAGGAGCATACAAGGGGCAGTAAGAATATGCCCCAGACTAATCCAATAGCTCTACATTTTTGAAAAGTATAATCAGGATCCAGGGGATTTAATTTTTTTATAATGTATGTGTGTCCAAGTCCTGATATTCACTATAAAGGTTCAGAACTTCTATCATACAAAAAAGCATGGCATATTTTTATGAATAACTCTTTACAACCTAATGGTCTAAATGATGAGTTGTTGATGAAATATTTATTATAGATAAATAAGATATATAAAAAATAATCCATCTTAAAAAAGATAATTCTAATTTCTTATTAATGTTGAATGTTTAATTGTTACTTGCTTTTGCAGTATTTATTTAAATAATTTGGGGTATTCATTGCTTTTAGAACCTTGGAAGGTTTAGCCAAAGTAATAGTTCATTATTATTATTCAATAAAGTTTGTTGTTCAGTTACCAAATAATTTTGTTGTTTTAAATACTTTGGTATTTCATATTATTTTAGCAAAATTTGGTAGAATTGTGTTTGGTTAAAGGAGTGTTCTGGTCCTTGCTGGGAGCCCCTTCTATTACCCCCAAGACAAGATCTGATTCAAGACAGGAGGGAACAGGCCAGGTTGATTGGAGGATATGAAGGAATCCCTTGAAACTAAAGAAGGGAGTCCTATTAACATACATAACCTTCTAAAATGATTCTCAACACTCAAATGTCTGAAATTATCTTCTGATGCCTCAAAGGATAATGAAGACCTAAATTCTGGGATAGATTTATGGGATTGCCAGTGTGGGGAGGGGGGACATGAATAGGTGTTGAATAATCTGTTTTTTTGGGGGGGGGGGTTGTCCCTGGTTTAGGGATGATCTTCCTTTCTTGTTTGACCCTCCCTGCTGATTTTTTTTAATTTTACTTGCTTGTACCTTGCTGTATACACTTGTTTTACTTTTTGAAATGAGAAACCTGAACTGGAAGAAAAACTTTCATTACTTTTGGAAAGGAATGTTGAAAAGAAGGCGCTAATATAGGTAAAGATCGGGTCATTTTAACTTTCCTGATTATGGAACCCTGAATTAACTTTTCCCTTTCATCAAAACCCTGAAGGACATCCATAGAGAAAGGACCAAATAACACTTCATTATCCAGAGGTGCATTTACAGTTTCATTTTAAACATCTTCTGTCAAATGTTGAGACTGTAACCCAAGCAAATCTTCTCAAAATAGAGTCAGTGGCAGCAGCCCTTGAAACAGCATCAGCAATGTCAAAAACACATTTCCAATTATGTTTGATTACCTGAGACACAGATACTACCAAACACATACAGGGTTTTGTATCTGAAAGAGGGAAATCAGTAATTAAATTCTTTAAATTATCATAAGAAGCCAGCAAGAACAACTTCAAAGATGGCTGCACACTGAGTAACAGCTTAATTCTACCTCTCCCAGTGTGAAAACAGAAACTCAACAGAGAAGACGAGTAGACTTTTGTTTCTAGGTAACTTTCAGAAAATGGCTAGTAAGTGCACTGCCTAGATGCCAGGAAAAAACAAATACAGAGGACCTGAAAGAAAATGAGCTACAAAAGGTGAGGGAAAAACACTGAGTGGGAAAAGTTCTGCAGCTGTTCAGCAAAAAGCAGTGCAACATCCAGACATTACTTCCATTAACCTGGAGGAAAATATAAGACAACTGCAAACAAACAGACTTGATTAAAATAAATGAAACACTGATGGAGTATATCAACTCAAACAACAAAAGGCTGGATAAATGTAAGAAACTTTAAACAGATATTCAGATGAGGTGATAAAACTGGAAAAATCAGACGTCAAAATGAAGAAAAGGCAGGCTGAATACGAGACTGCTCAAGAAGAGATGTTTTAAAAAAATAATAGAATTAGACGACAGAGCATGTAGGGAAAACCTGAGATTTTCAGCTGTACTAGAGAAGCTGGTAGGAACAGACTATATTCATTTTCTGAAAGCACAAATAAGCAACTGGATTGGTATTCCACAGCAGAAGTTGTTAGCTGAAAGGGCACATCATGTGTATGCTCCAAACCTGGCTATGAGAAAGCTACACAGACCTTTAATAGCAAAGATGCAATTCTACCAGCAGAATGAGTTGATTCTGACAAAACTGTGGCAGCAGGATAAAGAACTAAAAATGAGAGAGCAGAATATTTGTGGAAAATGATTACTCATTGTACACCAGGCAGAAGAGGTGTAAATTTATCCCATTATGTAGGGAATGTTGAAAAGCAGGCATGATAATCAAACTGATGTACCCAGCTATCTTCAAAATATTCTTCCTTGGAGAGACAAAATAATTTTTGATGAACTGCATGATAAGCAGGAAATACAAAAGTATATCCAACAAAAATTGAGCTGTGAAACAGATGGACATTCTGCTTCTTGTTTTTCTGGTTATAAAGACCATAGAGAGACTCTGCCAGTGAAACCTTTTCAAATGTTTCAATGGAAAAAGCTGGAGAGAAGGAAAGAGCTGACCAGAAGAACTGAGAGTATATGTTGGAAATGAAGCAGACAGCATTTGTGAAATGGAGATGAACAGGAATAAAACCAGTAACTTGATAATTGACAAATGAGGGATTATAAAGCAATAATTATATTTGCAAAATATGACAGAACAAGAAAATCTGGAAATATTGGACTTTTTTGGACTTTGTTGAACTTGTGAGGGATTCTAAAGCATATGGCCTACTTCATGTCATTACTGTTCGGAAAAATACTTAGGGGAGAGGAAGTGGAGGCAGAAAGTTAACTGTAAGTAAAACAAAATATTTTCTTAATAGCACTATTTTTCTAGTGTATGATTTTCTTTGCATGCTATAAAGTAAAATTTTCTCAGTTACGTTTAAGTGTAATGGGATACGATTGTAAACACGTGTTCCTGTTTTCTTTTCTTTTTTTTTCATTCTCTGTGGCAGCAGGACAAAGAACTATAAGTGAGAGACAGCAGAATGTTTGTGGAAAATGATTACTCATTGTACACCAGGCAGAAGAGGTATAAATTCATCCCATTATTTAGGGAATGTTGACAAGCAGGCATGATATTCAAACTGCTGTACCCAGCTATCTTCAAAATATTCTTCCCTGGAGAGACAAAATAATTTTTGATGAACTGCATGATAAGCAGGAAATACAAAAGTATATTCAACAAAAATTGAGCTGTGAAACAGAAGGGCATTCTGCTTCTTGTTTTTCTGGTAATAAAGACCCCAGAGAGACTCTGCTAGTGAAATCTTTTCCAATGTTTCAATGGAAAAAGCTGGAGAGAAGGAAAGAGCTGACCAGAAGAACTGAGAGTATGTTGGAAATGAAGCAGAGACAGCATTTGTGAGATGGAGATGAACAGGAATAAAACCAGTAACTTGATAATTGACAAATGTGGGATTATAAAGCAATAATTACATTTGCAAAATATGACAGAACAAGAAAATCTGGAAATATTGGACTTTTTTGGACTTTGTTGAACTTGGGGATTCTAAAGCATATGGCCTACTTCATGTCATTACTATTTGGAAAAATACTTACGGGAGAGGAAGTGGAGGGAGAAAGTTAACTGTAAGTAAAACAAAATATTTTCTTAATAGCACTATTTTTCTAGTGTATGATTTTCTTTGCATGCTATAAAGTAAAATTTTCTCAGTTACTTTTAAGTGTAATGGGATACTATTGTAAACATATGTTCCTGTTTTCTTTTTTTTTTTTTCGTTCTTCATCTTTCTCCTTTTCAGTTTTAAGAAATGTGGGCATTCCAATGTAAAAAAAATAATAATAATAAAGGCTGGTCAAAAGAGCATGAAAAAAGAAAAATGAATGTGCTTTTTCTCATTCCTGCATGGGGAATGACTGGATTAAGGCCCTTAGTTTGATCAAGTAACAAGTCTTAAGAGAAAGCAAGTAAATAAAAAAATATTGAATATCATAAGGCTTTTTTTCTGGCAAATAAATGCATGTTTAGTAGCAATTTTGTGTCTGGTCCTCATGTCCATGGAGATAATCCAATAAAGAGAAATTGGCTACAATCTGATAAAAAGAAATTGGCTAGGAAATAAATTAATGTGCTAGGAGATAATGCTCTCTGAAAACATTCAGGCGTTTTCTCAGCTGGGAGAGTTATAAACGTAAGACAAAACCAGACAGCACTTAGGAGAAGCACAGGCTGTGCCATGCATCCTAGTATGGAAAACATTTCTTTTAGGTTAACTCAAGTCTGTTACTATGGCTGTCAGTTTCTGACATTTGTTCCTATTAGAAGGGTAAACCTTCAATATTTGAAGATGTACATAGTTTTGTGTGTTAGCATTAAGTCAGTAGGTTTTAGATGGGTATTGGGGTGTGTTTATTTATTTTTTGAGGGCTTTCAATAAAACAAAAAAGTTTTGTAAGCTGTGACACAGACTCAAATGGCTATGACAAGAAATAACTATATAAAAGTTCAACCTGGTAAATAGCGTATGCATAGGTTCATAGGATGATACTAGGCTATTGGCCCGGAGGCCCTTATAAGCCTAGCCAAGAATTTCGCCCATGTTCTCTCAAAGTCAGCAACTGTTTCCCATGTCCAACAGAGACACAGGTGGGATCCCAGGGGTGTATTTTCTGTTTTCCATCCAGTCATCCAGGTTCCTCTTCAAGAGGGCTAGAGAGGTGCTCTGCTTGACATGGAGAGGGAGTCTATTCCACAAATGGGGGTGTCTTTGGGACACAAATCTATCCCACCAACAAGTTCTATTAATGTCACAGACCAGCTTAAGGTCTTGCATGCGGGTTGCTTGAGCGGAGTTTGTCTTACAATCCATCAAGGTTGGATCTGAGATGGCCTTGTATGCCAGACAAAGGTCACCTCTGAGCAATCTGTATGGGAATGAGTAGAGGAACAGTGCTTTTAGTCTATCTGTATAGGATAGGTGTTTGAGACCCTGGATATTCCTGGTCAGGAACCTCTGTGGTCTCTCCAACTGCTGCATGTGCTTGGCAAGATACAGGCTGAAGGGGACACTGTACTTGATAATGTGTCTGATAAGGGAGGAGTACAGGGATGTTATGACCTCCTCGTTCCTGAATGAAATACCCTTATTTATGAGGTGGGCCATGTAGAAAGCCTTCCATACAAAGGAGGTGAAATGTTGGTCAAATGTGAGGTTGCTCTCAACCTGGGTGCCCAAGTCCCTCACTACTCATTGCGTGCTTAGTACGTTATTAATGTGATAATTAGTGGGGATGCCATTTTCCCCAAAGGGGATAATGATGATGCATTTCTTGGCATTCAGTCTGAGGCCATGCTTCTGGCACCAGTCATTAGTTTGATTAAGGCCCTCTTGGAGGATGTTCACATCCTCTGGGAATTTAAGACAGCACCCAGCCTGCAGTCATCTGAAAACTTGGTCAGCCACAGACCACTGGTTTTGGCTTGCACTTCAGAAAAGATATCCCAAACAGTAGAGACCCCAGACAGATCCTTGGGATACACTGCTCGTTATGGGTCTACTACTAGAGGGGCTTCCCCTACTTTGACTGAGTGGGCTCTATCAGTGAGCCAGTTAGCTACCCATCTGGTAACATATGGGTTGATGCCCAGCTGGGAGAGTTTATCTATTATTCCCGAGTGGGAATACTGTCAAAGGCTTTGGCTAGGTCAAGGTAAATTGTGTGCACCACCTTCCCCTCATCCATGGCTTTGTTGACTGTTTCAAAGTTTAACAGGCATGATCTCCCTTTGACAAAACCAAACTTTGTGGGGTCAAGCATTTGGAGATTGCCAATGTCCTTCTTTATAAGGTCCATGATAATGCGTTCCATGGCCTTGCAGATCAGGCTAGTTAGGCTGATGGCCCCATAATTACTTGGGTCAGTGGACACTCCACCTTTGTGTAGAGGGATGACAGTGGCTGACCTCCATTCAGCTGGGATGAAGCCGGTGCTCAGGCTTTGGTTGAATAGGGTGTCTAATGGTGATGACAGCTCATGCCTGAGTTCATATAGAATACAGCCAGGGATGTTATCAGGTCCCATGGAGACTGTATTTTTTGCCTTTGACAGGGCATTAAGGACCTGCTCCCTGATGATGAGGGAAGGGGGCAGGTGCTGAGATGTCCTGGTTTACTGCTGGGGGGATGGGGGGGGTGAAGTTTTCACTGAACCTGTCTGCCAGTAGGTTGGCTATATCTATGGCATTTGTGTATGTGGTGTTACTGACCACAAGTTCAGAGCAGATTTGGGTGTTACCTTTGAGACTGTGGACAAATTTGAAGAAGGCCTTGTCACTGTCCTTAGTGGATGTGGCCAATTTGAACTCGAAGTTAGCCTTAGAGGATTTCACCAGTGTCCTTATTTGCTTGTTCAGACATAGGAGAGATTGCTTCCAACTTGTCACCTGCTCCTTCTTGGTCCTGGACAGCATTTTTCTTCCTTTTATTATAGAGTTTGTTTATACCTGCTGTCCCACAGACAGGTTTATTCTTCCATAAGGAAGATGATTTGGTCTTATCAGGTATTGCTGAGTCCATACAGTTATGCAGGTGCTCATATAGTTTTTTGGTGTAGGCTTGGATATTAGTGCTGGTTGCAACTAAAGGGACAGTGGTTGTGAATATGCTTATACCTGACCTGAGGAGACTAGTCAGCTTTGGAAAAGTGTTTTCATTTGACCCTGATGGGGGGGGGGGGTTAGGGGAAATGTCGACTTCAAAAGTGATTGCTTTATGGTTGAATCTTACCAAGGAGGATGACACTGTTGAGGTGCTACAGTGGCTACTCATGTTGGTTAGGATCAGGTCCAGGATATTTTCACCTCTCATAGGGGGTGTTGACCAGTTGATCCAATGCATTATTGCCAAAGTCGAGGAATCTCTGGGTGTTCATGTTTGGGCTAGAACAAGTATTAAACTCTATGGCTGGGTAGTTTAAAGTCACCCAGGATCAGGGTAGAGGGTTGAATCTTGATGGATTCAAGTAAGTCCAGATAGGTGAAGTGGGAGTCCTAAGTCATGGTTGTGGGTCTGTAGATAGCTATGATTTGAACAGGTGTTTTGTCAATAGTTGACTGCACTTGGAGTGTCTCCTGTGCATCATACCGTTTGACCATCCTGGAGGTGTGTATGTCTTTGATAATTATTGAAACTCCACCTCCTTCAGCTTTGTAGCCCTCCATTTTGGATTTGAAAGTATGGTAGGGTGAGTAACATGATAAGGCTGAGGTGCTCTCCACAACTTTGAACCAGCTTTCAGTGACTGCACAAATATCAGCATCTTCCAGGGCAAGGAATGCTTGCAATGACTACAGTTTCATGCTAAGACCCCTAGTGTTTAGCAGCGTGACCTTTAAATTTAGTTTAGAATAATTTTTCATGTTGGTAATTTTGTGCTCATGACTTTGCCAAAAAAAGACACTACAAGGGAGCCTTTGCCAGAAGCCTGAAGCCCAGGGGAGACAGATGAATGCCATCTCTGGCAAAGCATCATGGTCTGTCAATCATGTCCCCCCAGGCTGTTAGGTACCGGATCCCCTTGGAATGACACCATAAACTAAGCCAATTGTTAAAGTCAATCATTTTCTGTTTGTATTGAGGCATCATTCTGGGTGACTGTAGGATGCTGCTTAAGGCTAGGGACATACCTGCCTGAGACACATATTCAGCGAGCACAATTATGTATCTCTTCATACAGTCCAGAGAGGTACATCTCAAGTCATTCACACCAACATGGACTATCACAAAATCATAACAGTACCTGCTGTTAAGAGACTTGAGTGAGTGTGTGATATGGTGGATTCTAGTACCTGAATAGCAATGTACCGTGACTTTCTCCTTGTCTAGCTTGGTGAGAGGCACATCTGTGTGTCTCATGATAGAGTCTCCTATAACTAGTATGCTGGGATTGTGGCTGGGCCGTAGAGGCTATGAGGCACAGATGTGTGTACTATGTCTGATGCTTGGTGCTGTGGGTTGTGATGTGCGTGTGTGTTTTTGCTTTGGAGGTCTCTTTTGTTTAGGTATGTTTTTGTTGAGAACCCCTGCATATGTAGGAGTGTGTTGTACAGATGAGGGTGGTGTTAGAGGTGTGGTGTTCGTAGTGTTTGTGCAGACAACCTTCTCAGTGCCAGATGTACTGGCTTGTGACTGAGACAGCAAGGATTCTAGGTTCTTAACGTAATTGCATCTCTCACATATTGTGTTCCTAGCCGGTAGTAGTAGAGGGTTATCTGTGTATATAAGGCAGTTATTGCACTGTCTCAGGATGCTCATATCAACCAGATTAGCAGGAGAAACCATAGGAAATTGTCCGTCCATTGTTATCACACTCTGTGGAAGAAAGGTCAGGGATAGCAGAGTGTGTACTATCTGTGGAGAGTACCTATAGGTGCGAGTAGGGCTGGATAAAATCAACACAGTAGCATGTAACACAAAAGCTGTTATACATAAAAAGTGGGAATTATACCTTTTTAAAACAATGATTTTTGTATTGTCGTTAAATGTCAATGGTCTCACAGATAAATACACAAAACAAAAAGTAGTGAAGTATATTAAAAAAAATGTAGAGTGCAAATAACTATGCTGCAGAAGATACACTTGGAAAGACCTGAACATGTGAATTTGATAAAGAAAGGTTTTCTGAATGGTTATTCAGCAGACTACCTGGGACAAAGGAAAACAGGAGTACTTAAACTAATTGCAAAAGGAGCTCCAATAGTGATAGAAGAGGATAAAAAAAGATAATGATAGATTTGTACTAAGGGGCTACTGGCAAGGGAGGATTACAATGGCATGTATTTATATTCCACCTAAAACTGCAATAATGGAGATTAAGAAAATTCTGGGAGAAATGATCAGCTTTCAGCAAGGAATATTACTTGTAGGTGGGGACTGGAACTTGATTTGCAGCAGTGAAGACGTGTCTGGGGGGCCCAAAAGGGAAAGTATAACAGAGGAGAGTAAACTTTTGAAGAAATTAATAAAAATATTTGGTATGGAAAATGTGAATTCAGTAATAGGAGTTCGGAGTGAAGGAACATATTATTCCCCAAGACACAAAACTCTGGGCTAGGTTAGACCAAATTTACATTTCACAGGAAAATGTGCATTTAGTTGAAGGTCTTGATACATACCCAATAACTTTTTCAGATTCTGCTCCATTAATAACTACAATAAAAACATGGGGTAATGAAATAAAAATGAAACACTGGCACTTTTCCACCTATCTGTTGAAAAGAGGAATTTAAGGAATTGGAAGAGGAAATTATTCAGGATCTATTAGAGAAGACAGAAATTTCTTCTGAAAGTATAGCTAGGGAGTGGGATAAAATTAAAGTACATTTTTAAAAAAGGGTGGAAATAAAAGAAAAGGAGATATGGTTAAGAAGTACCAAGAGTTATTTAAAGGGACTGACAAATGTTAAAGTATTGCAGAATAGGGGGAATCTCACAGAACAAGAAGAGGAGGAGCAACTGCGGAATGTTAAACAGAAAATAAGGGATTACCTTGATAATATGCATGAGTTTAGAAAGACTGCTGTTAAGCAACCGTTTTTTGATAATAACTCTAGAGCACAAAAACTTTTAGCACTATAATTCAGGCAACAAAAAGTAGAAAGGGCCATCACCAAGCTTAGGGAGTCTGCAACAAAAAAGGGATCAAGAGATCCTGTAGAAATATTAGAAATATTTTGGAAATTCTATGAAAGTCTGTATAAAGCAAAGAAATAGGGAAATCATGAAAAAGTACAAATGAAAATGTTTATGTAAGAATTAAATATGCCAAGGTTAGAGGCAGATGAGGCTCAATAACAGGATAGAAAGAGGTGAGATAAAAATGGTGATATATAACCAATCTACAAGAAAGTCCCCAGCAATAGATGGCATTCCTGTGGCAGTTTGGAAGGTAGGAGGGGAGAAAATTGATAAATATCTGGAAGGTTGTGTTTAACAGTATTTTAAGAGGAGACGCACCAACATCCTGGAAGAAAGAGGTAGAAGCTGTAACACCTAAAGAGGGCAAAGATCCATCAGATCCAGCTTCATACAGACTCATTTCAATACTAAACCATGATTATTAAGTGTTTATGTCTATAATGACTACAAGAATGGCAAACGTGATGCCAAAATTGATAGATATGGATCAATGTGGTTTTGTGGATGAGAGGCAAACATTTGACAACATTAACAGAATATTGATGATCCAGAGGGAAACAGAATATAAGAAAATACCACTGCTGTTGCTGGGTCTTGATACAGAGAAAGCATTTCACAGAGTAAGCTGGAACTTTATGAGCAGGGCAATGAAAGCATTTGCATTCCTGATAAAATTATAAGGTTATTAGCAGGATATATGAGGGACTGGAAGTGAAAGTTAAAGTGGGTGGGGTCCCTTCTGATAATTTCTGCTTGAGCAGAGGAAGCAGGTAGGGGTGTTCTATTTCCCCTTTGTTAGTTACATTTGGTTACATTACATTTAGAAGCACTGGCAAAGAAAGTAAGAGACTCAGAAATTCAAGGATTATTGGTATGGTAGTCAAGAAAAGCTCTCTCTGTTTGTAGATGATATTATTTTATATCTGTCAAAACCAGAAAGGGACATTATAGTGCTGTGGAACATTGTGAGACAGTTTCAAATCTTTTCAGGATACAAAACTAATGAAGCGAAACCAAAGGCAATAGTGGTAAATTATGTACTCAAACAAATTGGCTCAGCAATATCCATATTTATGGGGACATGATAAAATTAAGTATTTATGAGTATAGATTAAAAATGAGTCCTGTGTGGCAGCTAAGGATATGTGCAAAGAGAATAAACAAAAGATAATACAAAAGCTGAAAAAATGGAAGCTCTGTTATATGGATATGGATAGTAAAATACAAGCAGGTTAGGCATTTTTTGTCAACCAGAGCAGAAGTTGTGGATAGTAATTAATAAAGAGCTGTAGGATTTTATCTGGGAGGGGAAGACAGCAAAAGTCAAGAGGGATACGCTGATTCTTTCAACTGAACAAGACAGACTGGGCTTATCCGCTATGAAGGGGTATTTCAGATCAACAAAATTAATGCTCCTAAACATAGCACAAGCAGAAAACTATAATTCAAAGTGGAAAGTGATGATGATGAAATGGGGAGAAGCTCAAGAAAGAAGGAGAGACTGGTATTTTGGATGCAGACCTTTAAGAGTAATACCCGCGGTGGTGGTGCTGCGGTAGCATTGTCGCCTCACAGTAAGAAGCTGTCCGGTTCGATTCTCAGCTAGAGCGTCTTCTGCGTAGAGACATGCGTGAATGGGCATACCTTCGTTGAAGGTTGTGTGTCAGGGCTGGTAACTCGGCATGTAAAATTCAACTACCAATTATTAGCGGACCGGAGTTCCGCTGTGGCGACCCCTAACCGGGAAAAGCCGAAAGACACAACAACAACCTTTAAGGGTAATAAAAATAATCATACAGAATATAGTATTCATAAAGTAGCAGAAAGCATTCTAAGAACCAAGTCAACATGGGAATGGAGAACAGAGATTCTGCAGCTAGGGATTACTGCAATCAGGGATACAGACAACAGGCAAGAGGAGGCTGGAATTTATTTTGTGAAAACTGGCAAAGGAATCAAGATATTGGGAGCAAATAACTATAGAGGGAAAGGTAAAAGAATGGGAAGATGCCAATAATTTATTTGGACTGCAGGTTAAAGACTGTCTTCCCTATCAAGGATTTATATCAGAGTATAGGCAAAGAGAAAGAAATAGGAGGTCCTAAATGAAAGCCCAGCACTGGTAGACTTTTCAGTACAATCTAGAAGAGAAGCTGCTGTTAAAAAGGAATTATTAGTACAGCATATAAAATATTGCACAATAACTATACAAATCAATCAGAGAAGGATAAAAAGTATTGGAAAGAGAGACTGGATAAGCAATTCACAAAGAAACAATAGGGGGATATATGTATGCCTCCCAAATATGCAACAGAATGTAGAATATTTAGGATTTTTACTTTGAAATGTTTAAATATATATTTTTGTACCACAAGTAGGCGCCACAGAATTATCCTCAGGTAGACAGAAAATGTTGGAGGTGTGATGGTAAGGAAAGAGGTGGTCGGGTACATATTTTCTGGGAGTGTAATGAGCTGGCAGACTTTAAAGATTCCCTGTAGACTGCTGTGTCAGAAATGTTGGGTGAGCAAATTGGTGTAACTAGGAAAATGTTTTTTTCTGAGATATGATACAGAATCAGAAAAGCCTAGATATAGCAAGGCCTTGCTGAGTCTAATTATGGTGGCTACCAAAAAAAGCAACTGATAGAAAATGGAACTCAAAGTCTAAACCAACTGTACTAGAAGTAGTTAATATAGTAACAGAGATAAAACAACTGGAACTGGGACTTTTAGAAAATGGTAGGAGCAAATTACAACGGAAAAACGGGAATTGTGGGAACAATACATACAGGGGAGGAATGAGGTTTAAAAGAAGGCAAGACTTGCATGAGCTATATAATGTTTGACTGACAATTATTGGTAGATTATAAGTGATGTATAATGTTTGCAATTAGGACTGTGTCAATATGGTTTGTTTTCCTTTATAATAATGTATGATTGCCTAAGTCATAAGTGTTAATTTAATAAAGATGTTTCTTGTTAAAAAAAGAAGCTAGCAAGAACTTACATGTATACCTGACAATTTACGATTCTGAAGGCCAGGATAGAAAAAGTGTGGAAGACGAATACACTTTTTTCACCAAAATTATTCAGAACTTTTTCCTTTAACTCTAACAACATTCTCTCCAAAACACAGCATGGCTTTAGACCTCACCTTTGCTCTCCTCAGTTACTGCAATATCATAAACCAATACAGGAATGAAGGCAACCTGCTATCTTCAGCATTCTTAGATTTAACAAAATTATTTGACAAAGTATCTTATTGATATCTTCTTATTGAGCCTTCTTCCCTTAGGCACAGACAATCCTCTCTCAATCTCTCTTATAGTGCCATAGTTCTCTGACTAGTAGGCATCAAGCAGTCAAATGGAAACAAAATCTCTCCTTCTTATCAATGACTGTTGGCATCCCATAAAAGAACAATATTATATCCTCTCTTATTCAATGTTTTCATAAACAAATTACATACTGCCACCCACCTTGCTAGCATAGTCCAACATGTTGATGACTCAGCCCTTATATGTGTAGCCCTATCCCTATCAACACTTTGGAATTCACCCCAAATTCTTTCACTGCTATCAAAACTTAGTTAAAAATGCAAATCTACTTTTAAATCCTAAAACAAACAAAAAAAAACTTAAGCTCTTCAGTCCCAAAAATATCAAAATAAAACAGTCTTTTGAAATAATTTCAACCAGCAACACAAAAAGTGAAACCATAAGCCAAGCAAAACTTCCATCCTAGATCCTAATTACCTAATATTTGACCAACAAACATTACAAGCCATAAACAAAACACGCACACAAAAAAACCCAGAAACCTAGCTCCTTCAATACAACAAAATACTATCTGACAGACAAACACTAGCACCTGCCTACCTTCTCTCTCTCCAATATAGTCCACCTACTCTTACCAATCTAAACATTAGACTTAAGGCTAAATTCTCAACTCATTACAATAAAGAAACCAAATTTGCTGCCAACTTTACACATAGGATTCATCACTGCAGAGCCCTGAAATAACTTAACTGTCTTGAGCTACACAACTTCTTAACATATTCACAACTTATTACTGCACACAGTCTTGTACATGCATCAGAAAAATGTCCTGAACTAAAACATACCATGATCCACTTCTTTCCAGGTAGAGACCTCTGCTCAACTAATAAGTTGTTAGTAATCACACCAAAATCTAATAACGTTGTAGGTGACCAACAGTACTCCCATTATGTATCTAAACTCTGGGACACCAATGCTCCTTACCTGGGTAACTCCATTCTCCATTGTTAGTTCATACCCCGTCTTTTTATAACCTCTGTCTCCTTCTACACAAGCAACCTTTCAACCATGCCTTCTCACTTCCTTCTTACCTTAATCCCAAGTTTACATTTCAGTTTCTTTCTGACCTTCCCACATTAGCCACCTCCTTCAAATATTCTCCAACCAGTATCTTATAATAGGTTCTATGTCATTATGTACCCTAGTATTCTTATCCCACTATCCTTGGCTTATTAAATATACACATCTAACCCTCTTCTAGTTTTATCTTCCTACTGACTAAATTTCACATGCCTTACCTCAGTTTTATTTATTCCTAACATCTATGCTGTAACCCTCCTTACCCATGTCTTCTAAGTCATATCTAATATCTGCTTATCGTATATATTATGCATTAACTGTTTGCATACTAAATGTTTTATTCTTGGAATTTAATACCATGTATAATGTCACCTCAGAAGGAATACCTGATTTATCTTTGTAAAGTGTCATTACAGAGCAATTACCTGATTATATCTAATTGTCTTAATAGCTACTATGTAATGTATCTTTGTAAAAAAATTGTTTTGTCATGATTATCTTGAATGTATCTGCTGGAGATGTTCTTCCTGGGCCTCCAGTGAAAATGGATTCTGTCCAGTCGGACTTCTGTCAACAAAGAAAAATAAATAAATAAATAAAGAATTGTCAGACAGGGTAAGGCTAGCAGCTAAAAAGAATCTTGGAAGAAGCTGACTTTGACAAGGAAATTACTGCAAGATCTGTCCTAATGTTAGGAAAAAAACTTATGGGACTGGGGCACTTTATACAACTCTTCAGATTTTTTTAGAAGCAGATGTCTGACTGCTAAGAAAAGAGCAGGCTGCCAAAAAGGCATCCTTTAAGACTACCAAAACAGGAGGAACTGATGCAGTTTGAGGAAAATTCACCTGAAATAGATCACAATATCTCTGTTGAGATTTAGACATGTTTGTTTGTTCCCATTGTACAAAGTCCTCCATATGTGCAACAGTATTTGAAAGGGTCCATTCTTCAGGAAGAGAATCTGAGGAAAAGCTCTTTTCAGAATCAGAATCTCCACTCTGTAATGAGAGAATATGAGATGCACAGTATCCCAGCTCAAGTGTTGTTCCTCAGACTGGGTACCAAAACCTGATTACACAGACATTGCTTTCTTTCTCTTCTGACAAGGATAACTATCATTCTAGGACTGAATTGCCACTCAAGAAAACTTCTGTCAAACCCAGCTAGTTATCTGCTCTAGATAAGGAAAATGTCTGGACTTTTACTAGGAGATCTCCCATACAAAGAGCAGCTGGACAGATTGCCCCTACTATGAGGGTAGAGGCTCCTTAGTGTGGGTTAGCAAAGGGGTATGCCCTTTTCCTTCTCTAAAGCTGTCAAGAGTGCTTCTCCCTTCCCTGGTAAAGGCAACTGTAAAGCCACAGAGGATGTGTCTGACTCTCAGTCCATAATGGCATCTTGAGGAACAATACCAGCAGGACCAAGAGAAGTAAATGAGCAGCCTGAGGAACAACTAATAGCTCCAACAGAGACATCCATCAGTGGCTAAGGCAAGAAGAAAGCTGGATTGAAAACCAAAGTCTCCCAAATTTAGTGGGACTCAGGTTCATGTGCTAGCCATGAACAGAAACTCTCAGATAGACAGAAGAAGCAAGAAGTGTCGGTAAAACCTCGGGACTATAACAGAAGTTATTGAGGTAAACATTTCTGCACAAACACCAAACACACTTGCCAAAGCCTCTCATAACAAAATAATGTATAAGTATACATTTACTCAACAAATGTATTAAAATTCACACAAAATTTAGGGACTTTCCACAGGGACCCAGGACCAGCTTACAAGTGAGTACAGTATCTTTATTGCCTTTTTCTATTTTGAATACTGTGATTTGTTTTATTTACCTTGTGTTTTACTTATATTCTGCTTTTAACTGCATATTTAAACTTGAAAAGAGACCACAGCTCTGACTCTTGTGAGTCAGGCAGAAATTAGTACAGGTCAAAAGAGCAGGTCAGTTAAGGTTAATCATCTGTGAACTGAGGGGGTGGAGCTAGGAACTAAACCTTCTATTTAAGGGATAAAATAAAACATTTCAGAGCTTTACTAGAAAGGCTCACCAAGACTCTGCTACACTTTGCTGTGAGGGAAAGGCTAGTTTGCTTTTTATTTGTTATATTACTTTACTGCCTTTTTTCTATTTTGAATACTGTGATTTGTTTTATTTACCTTGTGTTTTACTTGTATTCTGCTTTTAACTGCATATTAAAACTTGAAAAGAGACCACAGCTCTGTCTCTTGTGAGTCATGCAGGACTTTTTTCCTCTACCCTCCCACCCGGTTACTGTAGTGTTCTTAAACACCACTGTCTTTCTAGTTGCCTTCCCCTTATGTTAATCTGACCATATATCTCATGTCCTCTCTGTTTTCACTGGATTGTGTGAGTAAGCACAAAATTATCATTTTGTGAAATTACTCCCCTTCAACTATTTAAATGTATTGGCCATCCTACTGTATTCCAAAGTACCAGAATGCAAAACCACCCCCTTTCAATCTATCTTGCTGTTTTAAAAATAGGGACTCTCCACTAAAACTTAACTTTTTAGACAGGTAAAACGTAAGTTACCTACTTTCACATCTAACTCCTCCAGTGCACAATGCAGTGTTTAGGATAAACCATTTTTTGTATCTTACCTTTAAGCATCCCTGTGACTAGCACTTGCTTTAAAACCTGCTGGAAAGCATCTTAAACTGATACAGGCACTCAACTCTCCTTGTTAATAAGGAGAAATTAATCATAGGCACTAAACAGCCTATAATTGCAAAGTACGTTGCTAAGGTAAGGGGAAACCAGCTCTTGTACTTTACAAAAAAAAAAGCACCAAACCAGGCATGTCCAAAGGTCAGCTTCTGGTGATAAACCATTTTTTGTATCTTACCTTTAAGCATCCCTGTGACTAGCACTTGCTTTAAAACCTGCTGGAAAGCGTCTTAAACTGATACAGGCACTCAACTCTCCTTGTTAATAAGGAGAAATTAATCATAGGCACTAAACAGCCTATAATTGCAAAGTACGTTGCTAAGGTAAGGGGAAACCAGCTCTTGTACTTTACAAAAAAAAAGCACCAAACCAGGCATGTCCAAAGGTCAGCTTCTGGTGATTTTTCCTGCCCACCTGGTGAATCTGGACATACTGGGGCAATGCAGCAATTGCCTCATGTACACAGACAACCCTCTCCTCCTACCACCCAACACTACAACCTGCGAGAGATGCACTTACATAGCCAAACTGGAAGCAAAGCTCTCTCCACCTAAGATTGTTTTAGACAGTCAAGAGGAGAAGGTTAACATCCACACTACATCTCAAGCAACACATAGCCCTTCTAAACTTACACCACTAACACCCACACATAGCAACACTAAACCGACATGTGTGGAGGCCCTTAACAGTAACCTACCCAAGCAACAAGGACCTCCGAAGCTGAAACACAAACAAACACCAGTCACAACTAAAGTGTCACATAGCTCACAACACCAGTGTGACACCCGACAACAGCCCTAAGGCAAGACAATGTATCCAACACTTTAGTCATATGTAACTCTATAGTCAGGCACACTGATGTCCCACTCACCAGGCTGAACAAGGAGACAATTACAATCAGCTGCCTGTCAGGTGCCAGGATCTGCCACATAAAGCATGCACTCAAGTCACTCCACAACAAGTACAAATATGACTCTGTCATTGTCCATGTTGGAGTAAATGACTTGAGATGTATCTCCCTGGACTACATGAAAAGAGACAAGGAAGAACTCTTGGATCATGTGGCCCAGGCAGGTATGACCCTACCCCTGAGTAGCATCCTGCCTTCGCCCAGAATGATAACACAGTATAAGGACAAAATAACTGACTTCAACAATTGCTAAGCTTCTGGTGTCATTCAAAGGGGAGCCAGTATCTGCCTGCCTGGGATGACATGATCGATAGACCATGATGCTTTGCCAAAGATGGCCTGCACCTGTCGCCTCTGGGATTCAGGTTACTGGCTAAGGCTGTTGTCACCCCTATAGTGCCTTTTTTTAGGCAAAGTTCAAAGGACAAAACCACCACCGTAACAGGTACAAGCATGCAAAATCTGAAGGTAATGCTACTCAATGGTAGAAGTCTAAACCTCAAAATGCACTCTCTTGAGGCACTCCTAAAATGGAGAACACTGATATCTGTGCAGTAACTGAGACCTGGTTCAAGGCTCCAGACAGCACCTCTGCAATACCAGGCTACAACTCTTACCACAGTTTTCGGCCACCAAACCAGGACTAAAACACTAAAGGTGGAGGAGTGTCCATATTCACCAAGGATATTCACAACACCAGGCTAGTTGCCTAACACAATGCGTCTGAAATTCTCCAGGTGCAACTAACACTAGGTAAGACTGCAATCCAAATTGTGGCTTGCTACAGATCCCAAACCATGCCCCAAGATTCTCACTACACCTTTCTAAACATAATGGAAAATATTAAGATACAACCAAACACCTTAATACTGGGTGATTTCAACTACCCTGCCATTGACTGGGAAAACTACACATGTACCAGCACCTTTGCCCAACAGTTCTTGGAATTCATAAATTCCAACACCCTGGACCAACAAATCCTTAGTCTCATCAGGGGCTCCAATATATTACACCTGGTCATCACCAACATGGGAAATCAATACTCCACATCTACAGTCACCCCTTTATTGGTCTGGTCTGACAATAAGCTAATCACCCTTGACATCCACATCCCACCCCCACCTCCTAGTAAGGAAACCATAAAAAACTTCTCCAAAGCCAAATTCATGTTACTCAAGTCAGAAGTGACAAAATTCATTACATCCATGCAGATGGGAACTGAAAGTTTGACTGCTGAATCCTACACTAAGGCATTGTATGAGCACATCCACTTGTGCATGAATTGTGCCACCCCCAAAAAACCAAGATGCTCTCTTCCAAAAAAAGGAAGCCAATCTGGTGGTCCCTTGCCATAAACAAACTTTACAACAAAAGGAAGAAACTGTTGCAGAAAAGAGGAAAATCCCAGGATGCAAAAAACTCCCTTACCAGCCTCAGTAAGAAGCTGAGCTCCCTCATAAAATCCTCCAAAGCTAGTTACGAAAATAAAATTGCCAAAGATTCCAAAGACAACCACAAGGCATTCTATAGCTATGTCAAGAATATAAATGGCAATGCTCAGATCTGCTCTTAGCTACAACAGAATGGCATTAAATATACTGATCCCAAGGATATTGCCAATATCCTGGCAGACTGATTCAGTGCAAACTTCACCCCCTTCTCAGACCCTAAAGGACCCATCTCAATACCGAAAGATTGCCAAATTCCAGTAATAACGGCCACACAGGTAAAATACGCACTCTCCAAAGCTAAGAATACAACATCCATGGGACCAGACAACATCCCAGACTGTGTACTACATGAACTACAAAATTAACTGGCACCTCCCCTATGTGTCATATTTAATCATAGCCTCATCTCAGGCTTCGTGCCCACTGAATGGCGCACAGCTACAGTTATCCCACTCCACAAGGGGGGATCCACCTTGGATCCTGGGAACTTCCACCCCATCAGTCTGACAAGCCTGATCTGCAAGGCCATGGAACGTATTATCATGGAACTTATAAACAAAGACAGTGGCAACCTTCAAACACTGGACCCCATGCAGTTTGGGTTCATGAAGATCGATCTTGTCTCCTGAACCTGATTAACTTCTTCGACTCAGTTTCCAGTGCCATGGACAAGGGTAAGGTGGTCCACACAGCCTATCTGGACCTCATCAAGACCTTTGACACCATCCCCCACTCTGGAATCATAGATAAACCTACTAAGCTGGCCTACGTCACTCGATGGGTTGCCAACTGGCTTACTGACAGAAACTACACTGTAAAAGTAGCCGACTCCAAATCTAGCTCCAGACATGTGACATGTGGAGTACCTAAGAATTCAGTCCTGGGACCGCTCTTGTTTGGCATCTACTTATCTGAAGTACAGGCAAACACTAAGGGACTCTGGCTAACAAAGTTCGCAGATGACTGAAAACTGGGAGCCATTATTGAATCCCCAAATGATGTGGATATTCTACAAAAGGGCCTTACAGAAACAGATGCTTGGTGCCAGAGCCATGGGCTCAAGCTCAATGCCAAGAAATGTACAGTTATCCCCTTTGGGAAAAAACATGTACCCGTGAATTACCACATAGGTGACAGTACACTAAACACCGAAAGTGTGATAAGAGACTTAGGGACACAGGTGGACAGTGGTCTCACATTCGATAACCACATCGCCACAACAGTCAGAAAATCTTTCTATGTGGCACACCTCATCACTAAGGGCTTTTCATCCTGAAAAAAAGGAGGTTATTGTCACACTGTACTCCTCCCTCATTAGACCCATTATAGAATACAATGCCCCGTTTGGTATGTACCTCTCAAGACATCTGCAACAACTGGAAAGGCCGCAGAAATACCTCACTAAAAGAATCACAGGCCTAAAGCAGATGACCTATGCTGACCGTCTAAAAAAACTCCACCTATACTCTGTCACATATCGTCTACTCAGAGGCAATCTCTGCTTAACATACAAGGCCATGTCAAACCCAGAGCTGTTGGACATGTTACACTTAAAGAAATCCTTCAGAGAGACACTCAAGGGATCTAAACCTTGTCATCACAATGAACAAAACATGCTGGAGGGATAGGTTCTTGACCCAGAGACTCCCCAGACTCTAGAATAGACTGCCCAAACATGTCAAGCAGAGCGCCTCTTTGGCCCTCTTCAAAAGGAACCTTGATGATTGGATGAGAGATAGGAAATTCACCCTGGGGATCACGTCAGTCGCCCTGCTAGACAGGGGTCCAGGGAAGTAAATACTGTGGGAAGAAATAGCCAGGGAATTGTTATGGCTAGGCTTGTATAGGCCCTAGGGCCGATAGCCTAGTACCAACCTATGATAAACGGTTATCAGAGCTGAGAAGGGTCACACTCCATTTCTGTCAGAAAAGTAAACTTAAAAAAAAAAAAAAACACAAAAGACCTCCTTGTCCAACAAAGAATATACCCCACAGAAAAGTTCTGAAATAAAATATTTTTTTTAGAAGTAAAACATAATTTTACACAGAAATTCCTTCAGAAAAGTACCATCAATAAAACTGAAGTTCTGAAGTAAAGGCTTCTGGTGAAAAGAATTTCAATGGGAAGAAATGCCCTAAAATCAAATACACAA
The DNA here is from genome assembly GCF_019279795.1 of Protopterus annectens. Lineage (NCBI taxonomy): Eukaryota > Metazoa > Chordata > Ceratodontiformes > Protopteridae > Protopterus > Protopterus annectens. Next base: position 1,732,645 of record NC_056727.1, on the reverse strand, counting down.
ATAACTAAATATGTAAGATAATTTCCAATGGAGAATTTATCTGCCCAGCTTCAAAGTATGTCTAGCCAACTATTGATCTGCCAAAAGCTTCAGAGGAGTCTGTGTTTCAGTGGCAAAAATGTTCTGAAGTATTTGGCACCAAAGCCATTGGTTTTCTCTGCATCTCTCATACATACAGTTGCCAGGGCACATGGAAGGATCCTGAAAGCTTTGAAAGGATGGCAAGTTGGGTATGATCCTTGATAGGGCTTCCCATACTGCCTATGGCTACTGCAGTAGTGATCAAATGATGAACATCTATCCAAGCTGCTTATGGGGTAGATTGGAATGCCTCCTAAAGGATGTCTTTCTCAGGAAGGTGGGGTCAGTTTGTCAATATCCCCTGTGCTACATCATTTCAAGAATTTCTCCAAATATGGGATCTTCATTAGTGGAATTGAGGGACATATCTCCTTCATTATCAGGGGTGGGAGATTTTATAGCGGAATCCAACTGCTTCCTCTTGCACATCTTCTTTCTGGGAGGTCTCAGGGAAATCGTCCAAGTGGTCAGAAAAAGAGCCACCCTCGGATCTTCTGGATGCCAAGGGATGTTCTGGTCCTTGGTCTTTTTGGAGGTATAATGATATCTGAATGCACCAAACTGGGAGGTGTGCATGTGTAGAGCTCACCTGAAGTGTATCTTTCCCTAATTAAATAGTAAAGGGTCCTTTCTGGTATCATAGCATCCAACTCAACCATTAAGCCACGGATCCTACCAACACAAGTGTTGAAGACCATCCCTCAACCCAGATGACACTCAACACCAAGCCCAGGGCTGATACCAAAGAGAAGGTTTTTGTTACTGAGATATCAAATGCCAACAGTGTCAAAAGCAGGAATGGCTTAAAAGGAAATGGGATTGACCTTGATGTTGAAGACATTTCAGTGTCTTGTGTCTAGTGTAAATACCACCAAAGGATTTGGCTTCAATGGCATAGGTACCAAGGAGGTCAGCATTTTGGAGAAGGTAACTATCACTGACAATGAAAATGAAAAAGGCACAATTTCATCTGTCAGCCACAGTACTCCCACTGCTGAAACTAGGCCCTGGGCAGGAACTTTAGATGTGGATGTTACACAGCAGAGGAAGCAGAAATGACACCAAGCTCTAGCTGAGCCTTCAAAAAGGATGCCATTGTACTCTCCCACTCCATCAGTACCAAAGGGCTATGCACTGACATGGAAGAAGGTCAAGCTGGTCTGGAATGAAGAAATTCTGATAAATCATGCTCCAAGAAGAAGCTATCTTGTCTTCTCCTTGTGTCTGAGTTGCAGAAGCATGACTGCTTGAGTCTGAAAGATGTTGTAGAAGAAGGATGAGGAAAAGAAGGTATAGAGAAGGCACAAGAGGGTCCCAAATGAGAGAGGAGACTCCAGTCTGGGTGTCTCAGCAGGAGATGGACACAGTTCTCTACTCTCAACATGCTTTCATTTTTTTTTCTACTTTTCTGGGTGAGCATCTTCCTTAACATAATCTCCCTTTAGTAAACCTTCTGGGATTAATTTGTTAAAACTGTCTAAAAGCATTTGGTGTCTAACTTTTTTGCATATGCTCCAATTGATCCCTAGATGTTCTAACCCTATGCATACACACAAAGACTGTGTGGATCCTGGGGTCGAATTCTATGGCTGTACTTACATTTTTCAAACTCAGGGCTTTTTTTCCTTGCTCATAAAATCAGCAACAATAACTCACAGCAAGGTATCAATAAAAGCACAATAACATACCTGCGAGCAACTCCTGGGTAATTAGAATGTACAAACTATTATTAAATTTTATTTGGGCCAATGGAGGAAAAGGGCTAAAAAGTTTTAAGTGTTCCATGAAGGAAAGGCAGCCTGGGGTTCTCAAAATAAAAAAAAATACATATGCTTTGGCCTTTATCCTTCAGAGATTTTTTTTTCTGCAGTCTTCACTCAACATCTTCTGTTATGGGCAAGACTAGAAGCAAATGTTCTCCAAATTATGTCTCCTTTAATGGGAGAATAGAATGCTTTGGATTAATAGAAAAAATATCTTTCCCTATTAGATTAGGTGGTTTAATGATACCTATATTTTAAAGATTCTTCCATGCCAGACTGAAAGAATGGCAATGCATTCAGGATACATTTGGCACAGTTACTCAGAAATATGGTCTCTAAGCCATACTTCGGTGCCATGAATGCCCCTATTTGGGACTATCCATTGAATAAAATCGGGATAGGATATGATAGATGGGAAAAATGGATATCTGAGGATTACTATTCCTTAAGCAGCAAATGTGTCTCATTCTATTCTTTATGAGCAGATATGGCCTTACATCCAAAGACAGAAATATTATCAATTTTATTTATTTATTTGTTTACTTATGATTTGATAACTGGGTAGGTAGGCTGGTCTACTGACCCTTTTCAACCACAACCTGAGTACAAATTGCACAGTATAGTCAGTTTACAGTAATTGGTATTATAAGTATAGCAATAATTATTAGTTATGTACTTACCATAACTTGGTATCTGTGTTGTCTTCTTTCATTCCTCCTCATGTACGGGTATGGATCCGATCCTTGGATCCGACTTGACTGCATTTTTTCATACTAGGATCCCAAGTCTTGAGCTCCTCCCACTTCCCACAATGCCATGCCTCCAACCAACCTCCTCAGATCGAGTTTGCTGCCCATAAGAGAAAAGAGAGCAGGGAAGGAAAGAAGGAAATGAGTATGCAACCATAACCAGAGGCTCAACTCCAGAAACGGCAGTGCCTAAGGAGTTCTCTCCATGTGTTTTAGAGCACTAGGAAGGGGGATGGCAGGATGGGAAGACAACACAGATATCAAGTTATGTTAAGTATATAACTAATAAATTTGATGTTGTCTCTTTCATTCCTCCTCACGTATGCATAGAGTCCCCAGCTATACAACTCCTGGGTGGTCTCAAGGAAGGATATGCCGGAGCACTGCTGAACCAAATGAAGCCCTGCTCTGGGAAATAAGGTCAAATCCATTATGCAAGACAAATGTGTGAGCCTTCAACCAAGTGGCTGCTGCACAGATGTCATCTAAAGAAGCCCTGGAAGAAAAGGCGGATGAGGTGGACATAGATCTAGTAGAGTGAGCCTTAGGAGGATGAGGTAGCTGTCATCCGTTCTTGTTGTAAATCATGGTAATACAATCTACAATCCCCTTTGCGAGACTAACCTTTGAAACCATGTGACCCAGGCAACTACAAGAGAAGGACACAAATAGCTGTTCTGATTTTCAAAAGGATTTTGTCCTGTGCAGATAAAAATGCAACTGCCTGCGAACATCAAGCATATGCAACATACATTCTCCATCATTAGAAAAATTTGGGAAGAAAACTGGTAGTTGAATGGTCTGGTTGAGATTGAATTCTGTATCTGTCTTGGGCATGAAAGAAGGATTTGTATGAAGGGAAACCCTATCTTTGTGATAAATAATGTAAGGAGGCTTAGAAGACAAGGCCTAAATTTCTGAGATTCTCCTTGCTGAGGTGATGGCAATAAGAAAGACTGTCTTCCATGAAAGAACCTACAAGTCATAATCACCCACTGGTTCAAATGGTTTTTGAGTTAAGTTTTGCAATACCACAGTGAGATCCCATGGTGGGGAAGGCTCTCTTACCAGAGGCCTGAGGAGGAAGATCCCTTTCAATAAGGCCTTGCACAGATTGGAAGTTGAAGGGGAATTTTAAACATTGCTGGAATGAAAATTAGAGATGGCTGCCAACTGAAGTTTGATGGTAGAAAGGGTACTGCAATCCTGGCTCTGGCTTAACTGCCACTTTCAGTATGACCATTTAAAAGCAGGCTCCTTCTTTAAAAAGAGACACCAAGAAGAGAAGAATAGCGAAATAGGGGCAGATATAGGGTCAGTATTCTCTTTAGAACCCAGAAAACAAATCTCTTCCATTTAATCCCATAGATTTTCTTGGTAGCAGGTTTTTGGAAGGTTAAAATCATTTCTCTGTCGGGGAAAGCAAGCCTGGACCTTCTAACAATCACTGTAAGTGGAGAAACCAAGCAGTCAATTTTCGGGATATCAGAATGAGGTGAAAACCATCTATTGTGTGACAAAGGAGGTCATGTTTGGGTTCCAGAATCCATGTAGGATCTTTCAGGTGAGACCAGAGGAAGGGGAACCAAATCTGATGAGGCCAATAAGGGACAATGATGATCACAGAGGACTTCAGATGCTTTGCTTTCTGAAGAAACTTTGGGATCAAGGGCAAAGGAAGATAAGTGTAGAAGAGACCAGGGGGCCAATCATAAACCAGAGCATCCCTCAAGGATTCCCCAGGAGGGAGATCAGAGCAAAATAGTTGCTGCACTTTTTGTTCTGGGCGATGCAAACAGGTTGCAGCAAGGCTGGTCCCAATGGCCAAAGATCAAGTCCGTTACTGATTGATTAAGGGACCACTCATAAGGGATCAAAATGGACCTGTTGAGCTTGTCTACCAGGACTCTGGATTTCCCTAGTATGTGAATCACAAGTATAAAATGGTCCAAAAACATCACCCATTCCCAAACCCTCATGGCCTCTTTGCACAGCAGGTAAGAGTGGCTTCCTCTTTGTTTGCTGATGTACCACACCACCAACAAGATGTCTGTGTGAATCACAATAGTTCCTAGATGGAGAACATCCTGGAAAGCTTGCATTGTGAGAAGGACTGCTCTCATCACCAGAATATTGATATGCAATCTGGCCTTTGTGTGCGACCACGTGCCTTGGACCATCTTTCCCTTGAAATGACCCCCACCCCAACTGGGAAGCATCCATGTTCACTGTGGCTAAGGGGGATGGGAGAAGAAAAGATCTGCCTAAAGTCAGGTCGTTCGAGAGCAACCACCATTGCAGATGCTTTCTGCAAACCGAAGTCAGCTTGATAGGAACAGACAGGGGCTGGCAGAGTATAGACCAATGAACAGCCAAGGTCCATTGAGGGACTCACATAAAGATACCTTGCAAGAGGAACTAATGGGATGGCAGCCACCATAGATCCTACACCTGAAGTATTACCCTTGCTGGCAAAGAAGCTAGACTCAAGACAGTTAGGGCATGATCTCTCAAGGTTTGAATGCGATGGGGGAAGAGCAGCAATCTGGTTCACTGTATCGAAGGTAGCGCCGATGAATTCTAAAATCTGCATGGGAGATAGGTTTGACTTTGCCAGATTTATAGTGACGCCCAGATGACTGGCAAGGTTGAAGAAATAATCCCTGGCCTGTAGTAGTTGATGCCTGGTTGGGACCGTAAAGAGTCAGTCATCCAGGTATGGAAACACCCACAAACTTGGAGGTCTCAGGTGAGTTGCGACTACTGCAATACCTTTGGTAAACACCCTGTGGACTATGGTGAGACCAAAGGGCAGAGCCCTGAAATGAAAATGACTGGCTCAGAGGCCGATGACTCCTGGAGTGTCTGTCTATTCTGATGTGATGATAGCAGGCATCCTTTAAGTGCACTGAGCACACCCAATCATCCTTCTGCAGCAGAGGTAAAATGGACTGAACTGTCACCATTCGGAACTTTGTCTTCTTCATGAGCAAATTTAATTTGCTTAGATCCAAAATTGATCACAGGTCCCCGGTTTTCAATGGCACTAAAAAGAAGCAAGAGTAAGTTCTGAATTTTCTTTGTCTGGTCATGACCTCTTGGATGACTTTTTTTTGCAGTAGCTTTAGAATTTCTGCTACTGAAAACTCCCTCTGACTGGATGGAGCATTGGGGAGTTTCTTTTGCCTTTCAGGAGGAGGAAGGAGAAAGGAATAACATAGCCTCTGGATATAATCTTTAGCAGCACCCACTTGTTTTGTGTTATATCAGTCCAGGAGGTAGGGTGCAGAGAAAAATAACCCCTGACTGCCTTCAGACATGAGCAGTCAGGCAGTGCTTCAGTAGTACTGGTAGGGCTTACCAGAGAAGGGTTCCCTGAAGCCCTGAATCTGTGGACCCCATCTGCCCCTGGGGTGACATCTCCCATTGAAACTTCCTCCTCTTCCCCTAGAGAAAGAATCTCTGCAATGATCTTGGGAAGACCCCTGGTATTTACGGAACCAGGTTTTCTTTCCTCTGTACTGATTTCTAGAAAAGGTGTGCTGTGGAGTGGAGAACTTGATCCCGCCAGCAGATAAGATCTTCCCTTCTTGCTTGCTGGGGGTTAGGGTCTCTTTGACTGATGGAATGAAGAGCGAGGATCCATTGAAGGGGACATTAACAAAGGATGCCTTAAAGGGCTCCGCAAAATCACAAAGGATCATCCAGGCATATCTCTGAATAGCAATGAGTGAGCAGGCTGCTTGTGAGGAACTTTCCATGGAATGGGGAATCAGCCTCATGGAAGAATTGGACAAAGATGAAAAAGTGGCCAGTCATGAGGAGACCTTCTTAAAGTCCTCCAACGGCATGGTCTCTACCAGAGAGTCTGATAGCTCTTTCGCCAGATCCCTCTGAAAGCAAGTAAAATGTGCCAGGTAGTTCAACGGTCTCAGTGCAAAAGTGGCCGAGATATAAACTGGTCCATCGCTCTGGACTCCCTGTTCGGCAGATGGACAGTGGATCTCTGTTCCACTAGCTCCTTTTTGGTAGCTCCTGCCACAACCATGGCATCCACTGGAATACTCCTGGTCCAATATGGTCTATCCTTGGGGGGGGGGGGGGAGATAAAAATTTGCCCAGGCAGTTCAGTTGAGTCCGGCTCCTTCCAGGCCCAGCTGGACACCAAATCCACTAGCTCATCTACCAGGGGCACCACCCAGAATGTAGATGGGTCCATCCTGAAAGCCTCCAAAAATAAGGACTCCTCCAAGGAAGGAGGTTGGGCTGACCAACCACCTCTCTGCCGCAGGATCTCTAAAATGTCTCCAAAGGAGACATCCCCTGGTGGTGGTCTGGGGGATCCTTCCCTTTCATTTAAGTCTGTGTCCTCAGTGATGGACTCCAAGGGGGAGTCGATGTGCCTTCTTTTGCAAGTCCTCTTATGAGGAGCCTCCTCTGTGTGATGTTCAGAGCTCCCTCGGGGGGAAGTGTATGGAGGGCAGTCTGGACGGGTTGACTCGGGACAGGAATGACAGCCTCAAGTCTCTGATCCAAGTGAAGTCGATGGGATGGGTTGCAACTCAAAGAGACCGTGTCTTTATGGCTAGAGAAAGCCCACTAGGAATGCTGAGGGGACCCGAAGAATCCCGCCTTAGTTCCACCGGAGCTGAGGCTGCAGAGGAAGAGAGGGCCAGTATCCCCAAGCCCTGGGTCCCTGGTAGAATCGGACCAAAACTGTCCAGCACTGCAACACCAAAGGGAATAGATGGCTCCAACAAAGTAGGAGCTGAACCCCTACCCCTGGATCCAATGGGGACATCCCGGATCTGAGACCCGCTATGATCTGAAGACAACGGAGCTGAGGAGATCAAGGCAATGATTGGAGTGGAGGAAAGCAAGGTCCTTACCCTTGACCCTGGATCTCTTGGCTGGCTATGATCCTGAGACCCTGAAGCCAAGGGACAGATTGGAGAAGGAGACTAGACTTGGAGAGAGACACTTGCAAAACCCGCAGGGGACAGCATGGAGAAGACCCCCAGCTGGATCTGAGTCTTGAGAATCTTCCTAATCATCCTGTCCATGTCAGCCTCTGAAAGACTCCTAGAAGACCTGGACAAAGCCACTGACAGGGGTTTGGAGTGCCCAGAGGGAGTCTGATGTAGCCGGAGAGAAGGGGATGACTCAATACCCAGCACTGGCATGGGACCCCTCACCGTAGGATCCATAGGCTTAGGATCTGAGGTGGAAGAAGCAACTTCAGGAGAACTCAAGATCAAGTATGACCTGAAGTAGGTCTAGAATTCAAAGTGGTCAGATCCGAGGGCCTCATAACCTTGGCAGGTGGCTATGAAGGCACCCTGAAAGATTTATGAGGCACTTCTTAGAATCAGAAGACCTAGAAAAGCTCACGGAGGGGGTTTGAGCCCCTGGAGAGGAAGGAGTTAAAAGACCCTTTAGAATTAGCTTGTTTCTGTGGTCAGCTATAGCTCTGGGATTGAAACTTTCAGAAACAGATCAGGCTGACTGCAGATGCTCCACACCCAGACAGTACACACACAAGGAATGTGCATCAAAATGCTGTAACTTACGGTCGCATTCCAAGCACCTTTTGAAGCCAGAGGGTTTCTGAGCCATGAATACACTACTCTACATACACGTAAATTTACAAAGAGAACAAACCCGAGTAAGACCCACCATACACAGCTAAACCACCTAAACTAACTAAACAACTATAACTTTTTTTTTTTTTTTTTTTTCATGGGATAACAGGAAGAAAAAAGGGAAAGCCAACTAACTAATGGCTGCCCAAAAGCATGGGAAAGCTATACAAAACTGCTGTTAATGCAAGGGAAAAACTAAGCACGGCACACAAGCAAACGGGAGGGGAGGTAAAGTATAGGTTGAACAATACAAATAAAGAAAAGCACTTATATGAGGTAAGAAGAACCCAGCAAAATCCACTAGAATAGCTCGAAGCTACACGACCCCATCTGACTCTGCTGGCAGCAGATAAGATCTGAAGAGGTTGGTTGGAGTGTGGGGCATCATGGGAAGTGGGAGGAGCTGAAGACTTGAATCCTAGTCTGAAAGAATGCAACCGAGTTGGATCTGAGGATCAGATCCATACCCATACCTGAGAAAGAATGAAAGAGACAACATTAGATCACAGTTTAAATGACATACAGTTATATAGTCAGAAACACAAAAAGATATTTACATTTCTATATTTTGAATACTGCAGTAAAGCTTACACTCCTCAAAGCTTAGGAAGGATATGTACTTCACTCTTCAGTAATGCCACATTTTCATGGATGCCAAAGGGTTGCCTGCAGGTGCTCAGTGTAGTATATCCTGCCCTGTGTCCTCCTTCTGTCATCTTCATTTCAGCCTGAAACTTTTATACCAAATTATGTATGACTGATGAATCTTCATTAAGTACCTTCATGGGGAGCTCAAAGATTCTTTTTCAGATCCTGCAACTATATGACAACTTTATGAAACTTATATATGATGGGTCTTGGTCCTCTGCTAAAAGTCTAAGCAAACAGTCTTCCTCTATTATTTGGTCCCCATGCTGAACAGCTATTATAAATTCTGGGAATTTCCCAAGTGACCAAAATTTAGAGCTGAGCACATGCTGGGTTTCAAATACCCACTCTTTCCCAATAAATTGGCTATTATTGGTATCTAATCAGATCAATGCCCTATTTTCTATCCATAATACTTTTTTTATATTTGTAGCTGCTATGGTTAGAGCACACATTGCTTTGCTTTAGAAGTATTCTAGTCAGTTAACCATAGGAAAGTTACTCAAGAGTTTTCTGTGCTATGATAAAGTAATTGCAGAATTACCTCAGCTGGAGTTACCTGTGGGAGCCATTGCATTACTGTGTTTTTCATCAGACATTCATTGACTGGATTCAACTTTTATACTGTAACCCTATGGCTAAAATGTACTCAAATGGTGTGCTATCATGACACATATCCATCTTGTGAGGCATGCATCAAGGGTGCCCTCTATTCCCACTGTTTTTTATGATGTGGTGTCTGTGATGGACAAACATTTACAAGCTGTTCATAGTCAGTGCACTAGGGTGATGGGTAAGGACACCCTTCCACATACCACCTGGTTTTCTGATGATTCTATTATTTGGCTTGGGGACCCTTGGACCCAGCTGAAGTGAAATCTGAATACTCTGGAGCATCTCTCATATGAGACTGGCTAACAAGCCAATAGAAATAACCAACCATCGACATATCAACAGAATCTAATAAATCATGAAAATATAAAATTAGTGGATCATCATCATATTCTTTCGGCTGTTCCCGTTAGGGGTCGCCACAACAGATCACCTGTTTCCATTTCTTCCTGTCCTCTGCATCTTGCTCTGTCACACCAACCACCTGCATGTCCTCTCTCACCACATCCATAAACCTTATCTTAGGCCTTCCTCTTTTCCTGTTACCTGGTAGCTTCATCCTTAGCATCTTTTTCCCAATATACTCAGCATCCCTCCTCAGCACATGTCCAAACCAACGTAATCGTGCCTCTCTGGCTTTGTCTCCAAACCTTCCAACCTGGGCTGACCCTCTAATATACTTATTCCTAATCCTGTCCACCCTCGTCACACCCAATGCAAATCTTAACATCTTTAATTCTGCCACATCCAGCTCAAACTCCTGCCTTTTTGTCAGTGCTACTGTCTCCAACCCATATAACATAGCTGGTCTCACTACCCTCTTGTAGACCTTCCCTTTCACTCTTACAGGTACTCGTCTGTCACAAATCACTCCTGACACTCTTCTCCTACCACTCCATCCTGCCTGTACTCTCTTCCTCACCTCTCTTCCACACTCACCGCTACTCTGAACTATTGACCCCAAGTATTTAAACTCATCCACCTTTGCCACCTCTACTCCTTGCATCACCACCATTCCTCTATCCTCCTTCTCATTCACAAACATATATTCTGTCTTAGTCCTGCTGACCTTCATTCCTCATCTCTCTAGAGCATATCTCCATCTCTCCAGGTTCTCCTCCACCTGTTCCCTACTCTTGCTACAGATCACAATGTCATCTGCAAACATCATAGTCCACGGGGACTCCTGTCTGATCTCGTCTGTCAACCTGGCCATCACCATTGCAAATAAGGAAGGGCTCAGAGCTGATCCTTGATGTAACCCCACCTCCACCTTAAACGCATCCGTCACTCCCACTGCAGACCTCACTGCTGTCACACTACCCTCGTACATATCCTGTACCACTCTTACATACTTTTCTGACACTCCTGACTTCCTCATACAATACCACAACTCCTCTCTAGACACCCTGTCATATGCTTTCTCTAAGTCTACAAAAACACAATGCAACTCCTTCCGACATTCTCTGTACTTCTCCATCAACACTCTCAGAGCAAAGATCGCATCTGTAGTGCTCTTTCCTGGCATGAAACCATACTGCTGATCACTAATCATCACGTCCCTTCTTAACCTTGCTTCCACTACTCTTTCCCATAACTTCATGCTGTGACTGATCAGTTTAATCCCTCTGTAGTTACTACAGCTCTGCACATCACCCTTATTCTTAAAAATCGGTACCAAAACACTTTTTCTCCATTCCTCAGGCATCCTCTCACTTTCCAAGATTTCATTAAACAATCTGGTTAAAAACTCCACTGCTATTTCACCTAAACACCTCCATGCTTCCACAGGTATGTCATCTGGGCCAACAGCCTTTCCATTCTTCATTCTCTTCATAGCTATCCTTACTTCCTCCTTGCTAATCCATTGTACTTCATGATTCACTATCCCTACATTATCCAACCTTCTCTCCCTCTCATTCTCTTCATTCATCAACCCCTCATAGTACTCTTTCCATCTCCTCAACACACTCTCCTCACTTGTGAGTATGTTTCCCTCTTTATCCTTTATCACCTTTACCTGCTGTACATCTTTCCTAGCTCGGTCCCTCTGTCTAGCCAATCGGTACAGGTCCTTTTCTCCCTCCTTAGTGTCCAACCTTTCATACAACTCTTCATATGCCTTATCCTTAGCCCTCACCACCTCTCTCTTTGCCATGCACCTCATCTCCTTATACTCCTGTCTACTTTCTTCATCTCTCTGACAATCCCACTTCTTCTTTGCCAACCTCTTTCTCTGTATACTCTCCTGTACTTCCTCATTCCACCACCATGTCTCCTTGTCATCCTTCCTCTGTCCAGATGTGATAACAAGCACCTTTCTAGCCGTCTCCCTTACTAGCTCTGCTGTAGTTAACCAGCTATTTGTAACTCTTCACTGCCACCCAGTGCCTGCCTTAACTCATCCCTGAACTCCACCTCACAATTAATCTTTTTCAATTTCCACTATTTGATCCTTGGTGCTGCCCTCACACTCCTCCTCCTCTTCTTGATAACCAACGTCATCCTACAAACCACTATCCTATGCTGCCTAACTACACTTTCTCCGGTCACCACTTTACAGTCTCCAATCTCCTTCAAACTGGCCCTCCTACATAAGATATAATCCACCTGTGTGCATCTTCCTCCACTCTTGTATGTCACCCTATGCTCCTCCCTCTTGTTAAAATACGTATTCACCACAGCCATGTCCATCCTTTTCGCAAAATCCACTACCATCTGACCTTCTGCATCCCTTTGTTTAACACCATAACTACCCATCACTTCCTCATCCCCTCTGTTGCCTTCACCAACATGCCCATTGAAATCTGCTCCAATCACCACTCTCTCACCCTTGGGTACAGTCATCACCACTTCATCCAATTCACTCCATAATTGTTCTTTCTCATCCATTGCACACCCAACTTGTGGAGCATAAGCACTAACAACATTCATCATTACACCATCAATTTCCAGCTTCATAAACATCACTCTATCTGACACTCTTTTCACCTCCAAAACACTCTCAGCATATTGTTCCTTCAGAATAACTCCTACGTCATTTCTCCTCCCATCCACACCATGATAAAACAATTTGAACCCACATCCGATACACCTAGCCTTACTCCCCTTCCATCTGGTCTCTTGCACATACAATATACCAACCTTTCTTCTGTCCATCATATCAGCTAGCTCTCTCCCTATACCAGTCATACTGCCAACATTCAAAGTTCCGACCCTCACTACCACAGTCCTAGCCTTTCTTCCCTCTTCCTGCCTTCGGCCATGTCTTCCGCCTCTTCTCCTCCTTCGGCCAACAGTAGCCCAATTTCCGCCAGCACCCTGTAGGCTAACAGTACTGGTGGCGGTCGTTGTTAACCCGGGCCTTGACCGATCCGGTATAAAAATGTTTCTTGGTGTCTGCATGAAATGTTTTGGTGAAGTTTTATGCCGGATACCCTTCCTGACGCAACCCTCCCCATTTATCCGGGCTTGGGACCGGCACAAAGAAATGCACTGGCTTGTGCGTCCCCAGTGGCTGGGTATATAATTAGTGGATGAAGTGTCTTATTTAGGTACTATAATCAGTAATAAGATGAGGAAAATAGTTGATCTGAATTTAAAGCCAGTATTAACTAAACTTAGCAACCTGGTATACAAATAGAAAAAAAGCCAAATTACATTTTAAAGAACATTCAGGCAGTCAGATTTTTTCTTCCCAAAATCTTGTTTATAATTTGTCATCTCCCACAAGCTACTTTCTCCAATTATCTTAATAAAATCCAGAAGTTAAGATATGATTGTATTTGGGAAGGTATAATGCCTTAGATTAATAGGAAAAATATCTATTGCCATTAGATTAGAGGGTTTTGTTGTTCCTGATATTAAGGGTTATGGAAAGGCAGTGATTAGCAGATTCTTCTTGAGAGCTGGAATGCCCTGTAAGCCTATTTGGTTTAACACTGAGTTACACTTGGGACTACAAAACAGTTCTTGTTCTGTATCAACCCCTTCACACAAAGTTTATGATCTGGGAGTTGATTTGTGGTCCAAGATGGTACTGGTTCATGAATGTAAGCTTAGACATCCACTAATTACTTTTTACTTTTATATCGAATCCCCTTGTATTAAAGTGGATGAGATTATGCTAGACTGAGAGAATTGCATCAAAGCCAGCATTATTACACTTCAGATATTTGGAATACTATCCCTAAATCCTTTCACACTTGTGAGTCAATTCAAAGTTTTTTCCTTCATTAAGAGTCCATTGTTAGCAGTACTTCCAATTACATTCTAGTATCTCTTCTACAGCAGTTTGTGATAGTTTTAAATTTAAAGTCAAGGTGGAGACATGGTACTCGTTTCTCTCCCAGACAAACCACGGTAATTTGCCCAAATACAATGTATGGTTAAGCCCATGGAATGAACAAGAGATTCTTAAATAAATGGGCAGCACACTGGCACAACAGATAGCATTGTCACTTCACAGCAAGATGTTCCCAGGTTCAATTCTCAGTTTGGGTGCTTCCTGTGATGAGTTTAAATTTCCTCCCTGTCTTCATGTGGATTTCTCCTAGGCGCTTTGGTTTCCTTCCACATTTCAAAGACAAGCAGTATGTGGACTGGACACTCTAAACTGGCCATTGGTCTGAGTGTGCCTGAGAGTGTGTGGCATGGAAGAACAACTGCAGCAGGGCTAACCACCAGGCGATGTGAACCTTGGCTTTAGATGACTGCTGCTATTGAAATGACATCCTGACCCCATGAGCAAAAATGGGAACAATGGTTGTGGATGAATGTTTAGTTAAATGGAACTCCATGTTAGATACACCTATTTCCCAAACTGATTGGGTCAAATGTATATCCAGGGTTAGTGACAATAAATGACCCCAACTAGAAGGGTACTTCTACATGAAAGTCATTTATCAGTAGTAGTAGTATACACCTGTCAGGTTGCAAAGCCAGAGAACAAGGGGAACAACATAGCTGCTGGCACTGCAATCAGACCAAAAACCCACTACCTACATTACATTTAGAAATGCCCTGATATTTAATGCATAGTTGATATCATAATTAATGGCATTTCAATGGCTGCAAAGGTACCACTCCCAGCTTGTACAGATAAGAAATTTTGGCTCTTTGGCTGACAGTCTTGAAGGAGGTTTGGCTTCAAGTTGTGTCTGGTACTCTGATATTTATGGGATTTTTTTCCATGTTGAAAAATTATGATTCTGTAGATCCTACAATGTTTTATAAATGTCAACATAAGCTTAGCAAAAGGTATTGTAAAGCAGTAGATGTGTCAAAATTACAAGAATGTCGGACTATATTGTTATTCCCTCTGCAAGTATATAATATCATTTAAGATTTTCTGCCCTATGTAGACTGCTAGCAAGAGTGCATTTATAGTTTACACATTTTTGTTGTTTTGCAATTTCTGTTGCTATAATGTTAATGAAATGTACCTTTTCTTGAACTTGGAATAAATTGTGTTTACTTTAAAAGAAAGTAATTATAGAATTAAAAGAGAGGAAGATTAATTATTTCTGACTATGCAATGCAAATAGCTGTAAAAGCTTAATGGAATAAGGTCTTGTTTTACTTATACAATGTGTTAGACTGCGATGCCTCTATCAAGTAGTTTCACTCGAGGATGTTAGAAAATTTCTCTACTTATATTGTTCATACAAAGCTATACTTTTCTCTGCTTACACTGTTTACATGAAGCTATATTCTGTACTGTTATGGTTTTTGCAATAAAAGCACAATAACAGTTGAAAGTCACTAAAAGAAGTAACAATGCTTGCCACTTAAGTGCTAAAGGCTAGAATAGGTCTATATGCAAACAATGCTGTAATAACTCATGTGAACATATAGTCTGGTTTATTGCAAAAGATAACTGTTATGAACAATTTTGTATCTACCAATGAAGGAAGTGATACTTTTAAAGTAAAGAAGGAAAGGAAACCCCTTAGAAAGAAAGTAGTAACAGAGCATGAAAAGGGGTTGGGAGGAGTTAAAAGAGAATAAATTTGAAAATGCACATTTAGTATTAACAAATTGTCAGAAACTGTCAATAAAAGTAAGCTATATTTTGACTGAAAATACAAAAGTGACTTCTCTGTGACAAAAATACGGTTTTATCCCAAAAACTGATGCAGCCACTCGGGTAAGAAAAGTCTAGCTGCTTCTTGCAGAAAGTGGCAATGAAATCTGGGTAAAGAAGTAATGCATTGTGAGAACAGCAGAGAAACTCTAGCCTGTAGGAGAGTAAAATGTTGTTGGAGAGAACTTCTGCAAAGATTGGTCAAATATATCTCATTATGCTGACTGAGTCAACTTGGATCTACCATTTTATGTTGTAATGCAGATCTTTTTCGTACAGAAGTACCTATGTGGACTCTGTATGTATCACACTGAAATGAAAGGTCGTATTGATAACCATTGTGCTTAAGCATAGCAAAATTTTATGGTGGCTAGACACAGAAGATGCAAGATTTAGTAAGTTTCTGAATGACTTATGTACATGAGGCTGTAATGACATATCATTGAGGACTGACTGAAATTTCTGAAACTATCTTATGTAAATTATGGGAGTTTTCCAATCCTGTATGCAATTCGTGGTCACTTTTTATGTACATCAACACTGCGTGCAGAAAGCTTACAAACAGGATCATAGGATTATAGGAGGTTACTATGCCAAAGGCCCTGAGGCCCTTACAAGCCTAGCCAAGAGTTTATGCCCCCAAAAAAAGAAACTTCAATTAGCGCCTGTCACCTTTGTCAATGAGGAACACAGGTGGAACCCCTGGGACGAATTTGTGGTTTCCCATCCACTCATCAAGGCTCACTTGAAGAGGCTTAGGGAGGTGCTCTGTTTGACACGTATGGAAAGACTATTCCAGAGATGGGGCAGCCTCTGGAAGACAAACCTGTATCTCCAGCAGGTTTTGTTAATGTCGCATATTAGATTTAGGCCTTTTGAACGGGTAATGTGCGAGGAGTTAGACTTACAGATATGGAGGATCTCTAGTAGGGCAGGGTCTGAAATTGCCTTGTAGGCAAGACACAGACCACCTCTGAGCAATCTGTACGATACCAAGTAGAGTGATAGGGATCTGAGCCTGTCCACATAGGACAGGTGTTGGAGGCCATGGATTCTCTTTGTGAAGTATTTCTGTGGCCTTTCCAGTTGATGCACGTTTGGAGAGGTACATACCAAATGGGGCATTATACTGAATTACAGGCCTAAGGAGGGAGGAGTACAGAGGTGTCTATATCATATTATCGAAAACGTAAAATGTTGAATGCTCAAAAGAGTGAAAATGCCGAAACTCGAACTCTGTATTGTGAGGGGCTGTGCCCCCCACACCCCCCTGCTAAATATATATTCCAACTTCGAGCTCACATTACAGTGAGGAAAGGGCAAATATCCCAGTCTTCACTGTACTGTGATCTCATAAACGGAACTTCGAGTTTTCGGCACTTTTGCTCTTTTGACATTCAACATTTTAAATTTGCGATAATGTAATATAGATCCACACAGAGAGGTAATAAGCTTCTTTTTTCTGGATACATTCCCTTTACTTACGACATGAACCAAGTAAAAGGTATTTCTGACCACTGCCGCTACATGATGGTCGAATGCGAGATTGTTGTCAACCTGAGTATCCAGATCTCTCATCACAGGTTGTGTGCTTAGGGGGTTGCCAGTGATGTGGTAGTCAGTAGGGGCCATGTTTTTGCTGAATGGTATGATAATACATGTTTTTGCATTTAACTTAAGGCCATGACTTTGGTACCAGTCATTTGTTGCTGTGAGACCCTCTTGCAGTATGTTAACATCATCTGGGGAGTCAATGACAGCACCCAACTTACAGTCGTCCGCAAACTTGATCAGCCACAGGCCTTTTGTCTTTGCCTGGACCTCTGAGATGTAGATGCCAAACAGTAGGGTTCCCAGGACAGATACCTGGGGAACACCACTAATGACAGGTCTGCTGTTGGAGGTGGAGGCACCTATTTTGACCTTGTGGGTCCTATTGGTGAGCCACTTGGCCACCCACCTGATAAGATAGGGACTTGCACCAAGTTGTGTTAGCTTTTTGATGATGCCCGAGTGGGGAATTGTGTCAAAGGCCTTGGCCAAGTCAAGGTAAGCTGTATGTACTGACTTTCCCTCATCCAGGGCCTTGGTGACACTCTCAAAGAAGTCAACCAGGTTCAACAGGCAAGATCTGCCCTTGATGAATTCAAACTGGGTGGGGTCAAGTGCTTGAACACTGCCTATGTCCTTGTTTATGAGATCCATAATAATACACTCCAATGCTTTACAGATTAGACTTGTCAAACTAACGGGGCAATAGTTTCCAGGGTCAGTATTGCCACCACCTTTGTGCAAAGAGATGACAATGGCAGCTCTCCACTCTGCTGAAATGAAGCCTATACTTAGGGTGTGCTTGAACAGGGTGCTCAATGGCAAAGCTAGTTCTTGCTGGAGATGGTGCAGAATACAGCCTGGGATACTATCAGGTTCCATGGGAGCTGTGTTCTTTGCCTTGAATAGGGCCTTTAATACTTGATCTATGGAGATGTGAGGTATGGGACAAGTATCAGGAATGTCAAATGGGCCTTTGTGAGGGAGGACAGGGAGGTGAAATTTGCGCTGCACCTATCTGCTAGCAGGTTGGCTAAGTCAACAGGATCAGTGTAACTGATTCCATTAAGTACTAATTCAGAATGAACCTGGGCTTTGCCATGGAGGTTTCTGATGTAACTGAAGAAGGCTATGTGGCAAAGTCATGCCTTTTCTATCTACTTTGCAACCCACGAGGATACTTGTCACTGCTAGCTTGGCTGTTTCTTGTTGTGAGTTGCTTGCCTCAGATCTGCCAAAGTTTGTGGCTCCCAGCAGCCAAGAAAGTGCAGATACAGACAAATACTGAGTTCTTTTTAACTTTGCCGATCAAGAAATTTTGGCTAGATTGAAGGTGGACAGAGACAGGCCTTAATGAATATGTATGACCCACAGATGAGACCTTGGGAGATGCAAGATCTTTCTATAACTGTGGATGCTACAATATGGATAGCCCTCATTATATTTGCCCTGGGGACCTCCCAGAGACAAAGCTGGGGACATGGTGAGTATCTCACTGTCGTCTGCCTCAAGGAACTCAGCAGTTCCAAAACATACTCTTGGGTCATGTGGATCAGCACCGTTATCTACCAGTCTTGCCTCAGGAATGGCCCAGAACCATGAGTGCCTTCTGTGGAACGTCATCATTTCCTGAGGTGCTTGGTGTGACAGATTGTAACTATGTTGTCATTAAAGACTCATCTTGACCACAGAGGGAGTGGTATTGGAACAAGAAAGGCTACTGTTCGATCAGTTGCTACAGATTGTGTGATGCATGGGAGTCCATCAGTAATGTTAGCTCAGCATTCTGGCAGTACCCATGATTCTCACAATTGGCACACAAGCTCACTTTATTGCCTCCTCCTGCATAGTAGGAAAACACATGACCACCGTGTTGTTGACTGCAAACTTTTCCAGCTTTTCTGTATAGGTATAGTTTAGAAAATGTATTGCTTAAATCTTATTTTTCTTTTATATTTCCCTTCTGTTCTCTCTTTTGCAGGTGATGCAAACTACCCACTTGAACCCTGGCTAATGACACCAGTCTGTAATCCTAAGGGAGTTGCTTTGAGTGCTTCAACACCTCCTTGCCCCAGGCACAGACTGTCACTGAGTGAGTATTTGGCCAGTGGAAAAGACATTTCCATTGCCTGGATGAGTATGGAGATGCTCTTTAGTATGACCCTGCAATTGCATGCAAGACATTTATCACATGCTGCATTTTATACAACATAGGGGAATGTTGCAGGTACTCACAAACATGGGGAAGCATTGCACCCCCCCCCCAGATTGGATCATAAATCAGTCTCCTTTGAAATAAATGCAATGGTAGTACCCCCATCAAACCACTGTTGATATTTGCTTACTCAGTCTGATAGGAGTTTCTCTTTCTCATCTATTTCCCCTCCTACACTCTCTCTCTAGATCCCTTGTCTATTCCTCTGTGCATCATCCTTCTTCTTTTTCTTTCTCATCGTCTCTACTACATCCTACTCTAAGTTCACTTCTCTCTCAGTTTAATCGTACCTTTCCAAATAAAGTAATATAACTACTTCCCACCATCCTTCTCTTATATAGTTATCTGCTCTGTCTTTTCTTGAATATCTCTATTATATCTTGTT
Organism: Protopterus annectens; assembly: GCF_019279795.1. NCBI lineage: Eukaryota > Metazoa > Chordata > Ceratodontiformes > Protopteridae > Protopterus > Protopterus annectens. The sequence continues at coordinate 1,712,914 of NC_056727.1, read as the reverse complement.
ATTCTTGTATGTACTTCTACATATGAGCTTATATATTGTATAATTTGTTATTTGTAACATTCTTTATTCTATTTGGGGCTTCCCCCAGGGACTCCGCTGAAAAAGGGCTTGCGCCCAATCAGACTTTCCCAGTCAACGAACATTAAATACATAAATAAAATAAAGAATTTTCCAAGGCAAATTATCCCCTATTAAGTGATAGCATAGGTAATTTTAAAACTCCCCCAACCCTGAAAACATGGTGGCCTATGCAGAAGTATACATGAATGCCCTGTACAGCCAACCACTTAAACAACTGCATGAAAAGGCAACACCTGACTGAACTAAACCCAGGTCTATCCGGAAAAACAAGCCACCTTGGTGGACCCTTGGTATAAATAGACTATGAAACAGAAGGAAGAAATTCCTGTCTAGATGTAAGTGGGAGGGAGAAAAACAGGGAAAAAAACCCTCATTAGTCCCAATACTCAAATCAGAAAGCTAGTCAAGTCTTCAAAAGCTGCATACGTGACTAAAATAGCCTCCCAAGCAAAAAATAACTACAAAGCATTTTTGGCTACATCCAAAATCTTAACAGAAACACTCAACATTATGCAGAGCTTGGCTGTAGATGGCATTACCTATACTCAGCCAGAAGAAAGATCAAACCTGCTGGCCGATAAATTCAGCTCAAATTTTACCCCACTCATCACCTTCTGTCACTCCCCAGAAAATACCCCCTTCCATTCTTTTGCCTGTTACCGCAAAATAACAGGCCTACACTGCACTCTCTAAAGCTAGAACCATGGCATCAATGAGCCCTGACAGAATCTCAATGTGCCTATTAACTCATTCACCCCGAGTGCCTTCTCATGGCGCCTGTGCCTTTAAGGCCGAGCGCGCCATGAGAAGATACAGTTTTCAAGCCATTCCCCCCGAGTGCTTCTACAAGCGAGAGAAAGTGTATTGCTAATTTTTAGTGCAACTTAATGTAAAACACTCTGAAATCGTAACTAAATATGTAATTTATCATATCTAGTTACGATTCAGTGTGTTTTAACATTAAGGTCACATTGAAGTTTTTGCAGAAAAATCATTTGAAAAGGTTCTTGCTAAGCAAGTGGTGGCAGCCAATCGGATTCTTGCATTCCGAGCCACCACTTGCATAACACCTCCACCCCATACCCAAGCTTCTTTTGTTCGCCCCTAATAAATAGTGGGTCCAGCAGCAGGTATTTTCTTCTTTTTGCGAAGAACTGGAGATTTGACCTGCTACTGGATCCTCTATTCACGGACCGCCATATAGGCAGTACTAGGAGTTCCCGTTCAGCCGCTAAAGTTTCGAGTTCCCGGTCAGCTCAGCAACTACCTTGTCTTTCTGCCGTTCCCAACCAAATTTGTGAGGTACTGTACTTGTTTTATCCATAAACAGTTTGTGTTTGTGCTTATTGCTTAGGTGTTGTATGTTGTAAGTGCAGTTATGCCTTGTGGTTTTTTGTTCTAACCAGCATCCTATTGATAGATATACAATGCAGTACAGAGTTACATCATCTAGACACAGAGTTTGGTTTGTCTGATTTTTGTTATGTGTATATTTTTCTTTGTTTTATATATATATTTTTTTTGGTGTTTTATTTTTAGTTACCATGAGCTTTAAGGGTAACAACATGTCTGCTATTATGCAGGTTCACCTTTGATGCTGCATATAACTAACTTAGTTATCCGCCATTGTCTGATGTTGGTTGAATTTAACATCTTATAAGGCTTTTCTGTTGTGTTTGGTTGTCTGGTTATGTCTATATAAGCAAACATTGTTGGTCATTTTGGATTGCGATGCAGATTCCCAGGACCGTACACCAGGTCTGGCGTTTCACTGAGAAATGTTTTTGTCATCGGTTTCTTTGAATCTGAATACCGGTACATGTGATCCCTATGGGCTCGGGATATTATTTTTTATTTAAGGAATTTAGTATATAGATATACTTATTTTTAGTTTTTGGCGTAGTATGGCTATATAATGTAATGTTTATACTGTTTTATTGGTTGTTGCTTGGTGATTGAGACGTGGCCGATTATATGTCTAAACATCTCTGCTAAGTCACGATCGTTAGGTTCTATCCCGTTTCGGGTTTGACTTTAGTTTATGTATATTTTTCAAGGTATTTTATGTGACATGGCACATGCTTATGTCGATTGGGCTTGTTTTTCTAACATATACTCTCTGATTGTTTTCAGAGATTCACTTGTTTTATTTACATTCTTTGACATTTTAGCCTCGGCTTTTGGAAAATGTATACATCCGATTGTTATTGTTATAGTGCATGATATATGTGATCTTGGAAATGAGGGATGCTACTTTGTTATATATGTACAAGTTTTGTATTACGTTATATGTATTTCCCTTCCCCATGTTGGAAGGTCTGCTAGCTTTTAATAAGTGTCACTTATTGAAGGGTAAAACAATCACTGTAGATTCCGTTAGTGGAGTGTAGTTGGAATACTCCGGCAGTAAGAGTTTGGGTTTTTCGCGATGTTCCACTGTATACCGTTGTGGCGGTGAAACCGTCATGTTGAGGCGATCGATAAGCGCCACTGCTCATTGCAGGAGAAGATGCCACCACCACGGTGTTAAGAAGTATTTCTTTTTTTTTTAATTTTTTTTATTATTAATGTTGAAGCCTTGTGGCAAGATGCGACCCACATTTTGGGAACCTCTGTTGTAGGTTATAGTTGTCCTTGTTGAGCTGTTTTTTTTTCTTGGTTTTTGGTTTTCCGGTCCTGGACTACTGTGACATATTCCATGTATACTCAGTTTGTGTTTGTGCTTATTTTTATTCGTGGGTTTTGTTTGATTTGGATGGCAGCTTCAGGATTGGATTCCACTCTGGATTGATTTTCCTTGTCGGATGTGGAAGGAAATGTAGTCGGCAACTTAACTTTATTGGTGCAACCGCTTACCCAACAAGTGGATTCCCTTCACAAAAAAGTGGATAGTTTGAGTGTAGGATTGCCTACATCTCAAACACCACCTAATTCTGGACAGCATATTATTGGCAGTGTGTATTCATCTATAGCAGGCAATATCTTGCCATTGAATCCAACAGAATCAAGAAGGGAGCCTGTCACATATGCAGTAGCAGTGCTAGCAGTGATGCCCCAAGTAGGTAACGATAGTGCGGCTAATGGTACTAATAACAATTCTGCTAGTAGAAGCATCGTTTTAATAGACTGGTTGGATGCTCCGGTGTCATTTATAAATGATAGTATGGACCATTCTCGTATTAATATTGACCCTCCTAGATCTAATATTGTTGATCTACTGCTTATTGTACACACATAAAATCAATAGTCAAAGGCAATAAGAAAATTCACCAGAAGGGTATCATTGATGTTAAAAACAAGTATGGCATCACTGCAGAATATCGTGTGCGAAGTAATCCGCAAAATAACAGCATTTGTTTTGGTAGACTATTAAGTGCTAATTTTCTTACTTTGCTAATTGTTAATGTCCTTGTCAGTATTCTAGTGTACCCCATGTAACTTTTGTCACTGCATACTGGCTACTTATTACTTTTAGGCCCTGTCCTGTGATTCAGAAAGGCTTACCACAATTTGGATGTATTAAATCAGATTCCTTAGTGCAGTAAGCCTTTCTGATTTAGTGTCTCCTCACCCATCACTGTTTTTCTATTGTAGGGCTGTAGCACAGAAAGAAGTCTTTTTGGAGAAGCTGAATGCTAATGTAGCAGTCCAAGGGAGTGGCTGTTGCTAATTAACCATATGCTGTCCTTCAGAAGTGGTGGCAACTTGCGATTAATTCCGCAAAGTGTTTCACCTAATTCCTTTACTAAGTTAATTTTTTCTCCAAAAAGAAAAAGTGAAAGCACATCTGTGTGTATGGTTGTGGATGTATTTGTCTGTGTGTGTAGGAGCATGAATGCAGTTGAACGTGTGTGTGTGTGTCTCTGTCTGTCACGTGGGGGGGCAACAGATGGCCACCCTGTATGAAGGTGTACGTGTGTGTTTCTGTGAGTGTGAGCAAGTGTATGGAGGCTTGTGTATGAATGCTAGGATGTGTGTGTGTGTGTGTGTGTGTGTGTGTGTGTGTGTGTGTGTGTGTGTGTGTGTGTGTGTGTGTGTGTGTGTGTCAGTGAGTGTGTGGGTATGGGTATGGGTGTGTTTGTTTCCATGAGTGTGAGAGAGTGTGTGGAGGCTTGTGTATGAATGCTAGGGTGTGTGTGCGTGCATTTGTGGGTATGTGTGTGTGTGTGTGTGTGTGTGTGTGTGAGTGTGTGGAGGCTTGTGTATGAATGCTAGGGTGTGTGTGCATATGTGTGTGCCTGCGTTTGTGGGTATGGGTGGGTGTGTGTGTGTGTTTCCATGAGCATGAGCGAATGTGTGGAGGCTTGTGTATGAATGTTAGGGGGTGTGTGTTTGTACATGGGTATATGAATGTTTGTATGTTTGTGGGTAGAAGGGTGCCTATACTACTGCGATATGTGTGCTGGTTGGGGGAGCAGTATAATGCAGTCAAGTCTGACAGTGCAGTGTTTGATTCAGAGACTTGGCAATGAGCTACTAATGAGATGTTTCTCCTTTCAACTTTACCACATCTCTAAATTAGAGATGTTCCTCTGTCACCCAAATTGATCAACACATGTTGCTGGCAGAGTGAATCTCTTTGAATCGTGACACTATTTACCTAGTCCATTATTGCTGTCATTGGTATGCTTCTTTTATGTATGCTTTTATTTCTGTGTTTCTTTCTTTCTTCAATTAACTCTTATATGTCTTGCCAAAAGTAACCCTACTTGATGTGCCATGCCTGGAAGTATGAACCACAAGTGAATGTAAGAACTTAGCTGGTATATTATACTAATGACTACAGTTTTATTGCTCATCCCACTACCCACTAACCATCTGGTGTAGATAGCAAGGAGCTATATTAATTCTATATTAATCCTGCTCGCCCACCCCTTCTTTTGCTCACTTCATGAGTATTATAATTTGTAGGTTTTAGTTGTATGATTTCCTTCAAATCATTATCCTTCCTTGGCTTCATTTAACCTGTCAACACCCTTCACAATGTAAGAGATTACACTTTGTCTAAAAATCGTAAAGGAATTGCTGCTACTCACCAAAGTACGTGTGATAATAGCAACAAGCCACTACTCACCACAGTGCATGTGGTGTTAGAAATAAGCCGCTGCTCAGCAAAGTACATGTAGACATGGAAACGCATTAGATCCATGTAAAGCTTAGACTGATGAAAAAAATACCTATACATATATTTAAGCATATCTGAATAATGGCAGAAAAACAACATACATAAGCCCTTATCTGAAATCATTAACTTGTATTGTGCCTCTAGCTCTGACAGATCAGTGTAGATGAATCATATATATATATATATATATATATATATATATATATATATATATATATATATATATATATATATATCTAGAAGCATCCTCCAAAAGGGCCTCATAGAAACAGACAACTGGTGCCAGAGCCATGGCCTCAAGCTAAACACCAAAAAGTGTATAGTCATTCCCTTTGGCAAAAACAAAGTGCCCACAAATTACCACATAGGTGGTAATCCATTAAGTACAGAAGAAGTAATTAGGGACCTGGGGACCCAAGTTGATAGCACTCTCTCATTTGACAACCACGTGTTTGGCCAAAGTGGTTAGAAAAACATTTTATATAACCCACCTAATCATGAAGGGATTCACATCTAGATCAGGGGAGGTCATCGTGCCTCTTTACTCATCCCTCATCAGGCCCATAATTGAGTACAATGCCCCTTTTGGGATGTACCTTACCAAACACCTGCAGCAACTGGAAAGACCCCAAAAGTACCTTTCAGTCCCATTCTTCAGAGCCTTTGGGGGGTGATCTGTAAGCTGGGTTATGCCATCAAGGAATATTCTGTGTATAAATATAGAATTGTAATTTTTTGTTTTTTATTTATAAAGATTTGAAATGTTAATACATCATTATTGGAGGAACATTTGAATTCTGACACAGTGTTTATAAATATATCCATTAGGCTGGTTGAACATGTTATCTGTAAGCACTCAGATCTTTTTCCATTTGGCTGTAATTGGTCTAGAGGTTGCTGTAGTGTCTGGTACTGGAGTGAAAGTTAATTTTGTGTTTTATGCAAATGTTCCAAAACACTTGTAACTGTTTTCCAGTGGGATATGCCTTGACATCAGAAATGTGCACCCATTACAGCATTGCTTAGAAGTTGAGTTCCTTTTTTTTTTAAACGGGTCTCTTAGAAATAGGCACTATTTACTGACATAATGATGTTTTCAGAAAATGCAACTTGGAGGATAACATTTAGAAAACCTTGGGACAGTGTTCTAACACCAGACAGAAAAAGATTAATGTTGGCTTTGGAGCTCACCCAAGTCTCTGATAAAACATGGCAGGAAATCATTAGCAGATATGTAGTCGGAGAGCTACTTGGTATATTGTAGAATTCTTGTATAATGAATAATGACGTGTGCTGTTAGACAAACCTAGGGTAAGACTTTCACATGTAAACATGATTTTAAGTGTTTAGGTTGCAGTCTTAAAACTTTCTTGTGGAATTTCTAAGTGCTGTACACAGTGGTCAATATTGGATGTTATTTTATCTGCTGATGAAGCTTTTTTTTCCCATTTTATTAATTTGGGTAAGATAGAGCTCCAAGAGTCAGACGGATGGTACAAGTCCCCGTAGGGTTATAAACATGCATTAATCACCCTACAGAAACTGTGATATAGGGAGATTTGCCAATGCCACCTTGTTCTACACAAAAATAGTACAGCCCCCCCACCCTCTTTGTTTTCCTTCTGCTGCAATTGGATTTGACTGAATTCACTGAGGTGGTGTTTTTTTGATACTGGTCATTGTGGTTACTTCACTAAATATGGAGTTATAAAAGATTTTTCCTTGAGATGTTATAATGGAGGATGGAAAGGATGTAGTTGTGGTACCTTGTGTGGTGGGTAAAGGGGAAGGAAATATGTTTGCCAATTTGTTAGTATGTGCAAGATCAGGGTTTCAAGTGGATCCTAATGAGATATTACCTTTATTTTCAACTGTATAAACAAGATTGGTTTAATCATGTCGAAGGGGATGTTTCGTGAATTTAATTTCAGTTATGTATGTTGCATATTGAGACAGCAAACTTTAAATTTGAAAAGGCTTGCTCTGTAAAAATGGGTTAATAGCTATAATATTTTTTGGGAGTGATTTTTTTACAAAGACTATATCCAGCTCAGTTTTCATTATGCTCAATTTGAATGTATTCCAGGTATTTTAGGTTATTGTAGGTGATGATACTTACACACGTGATTGTCCAGGGACTGACGTAAAAACTGTTATTGACATTTTGTTAACCAGGTTAGTCCAGTTGAGCCAGGGGCCCATTTTCAGTGGACACCTGAGGAGAAAAGCTCTAGAAATAATACAAATAATTATGATATTTACAAAATATGAAAGTAGGGTCACAGAAACCTAGTACAAGTCCTGACAGCATGGAGCTGCCATATTTTTATGCATTTCTCCTGGCTTTGTCAGTCGCGTGGAATGTAGGTGGTACGAAGGGCACGGCAATATGTAAGTGTTGTACTCTTTGACTATGGCCTTATAACAGATAATATATAGCAATATAGCAATATGTAAGTGTTGTACTATTTGACTATGGCCTTATAACAGATTGTGACTGTTGCATAACACCTGCAGAAGGTAATGTAATGAATGTCAACAATTATCACCTGTGTCTGGGCATGCATAACTTTGCAAGTCATTAGCACAGTGCACCATGCATAACTTTGCAAGTCATTAGCACAGTGCAGTTACAATATAGCGCTGAGTCATTGTCACTTTTCAGGTAAAACTGTCAGCAGCCGTTATCACATTGATGAATGCACGACTAACATTTTGCTCTTTATCCACTTGCAGTGATTGCAATATACCCCCGCCCCCTCCACACTACTTTCATATGTCTTGAATAAAATTTCAAGAAATATCAGCAGTCTAGGAGGAAAATTGTAGACATTACATCTTCAATTGCTGTTTTTCTTGAGACAGTGGCTAGAATAAGAGGCTTTGTGGTGTACTTTTAAGAATAATTTGAGTATATATTATTATTGACTGCCTTGCATCCTCTCATTTGACAGAAAATCATAATTTTTTTTCAGTAAGGCAATGACAATATCCAAACTCATGTGTTGTATTTATTTGAGGCTATTCTGCACTGCGGTGGTAAATTATTTCCTTTGCTTTTGAACTATGAAGTCATTCTGTTACGTTATTTATTATAGTCTTTCTCTTTTTTATTTATCATTAAATATATAACTCCCTTTGTGAGTGAGATCTGTTTGGTGAGCTAAGTAGGGTGTGAAGTAGCTGGGGAGATATAAATATATATATATATATATATATATATATATATATATATATATATATATATGTATGTAGGAGCATTGATAGTGAGTACCAGGATTTTCTTGTGTTTATGGTAATAATTTGTGGAGGGCCGACAAAGAACCTGCACCCACTATTGTTAGTTCTTTTATTTTCCTATGTGGCTGAATTTCCATCTTCTGTGGTTATCAGCTTGAAAATAAAGTTCCATATATTGAGGTGTATTTTTTGCAAGGGATGTGGATACTACTGATTGGTGACTGGTAAAAATCGGTTTTGCTTGAGGCAAGACTTCAGGCCCTTCAGAAAATGTATGCTAATGTAAAAACTGTTAGTCTTATCAAATTTGTAAGTTGATATCACACTAAGAAAGTGAGATGTATGCATTATTATCATTGGTTTTGTATTATGAATCTTTAATGTTTTATAATGATTGATAAGTGAAGCAGTTGGGAGCATGCAGTATAGGACATTAGTGTTTCTTTTCATTTTAAATGCCCATAATAGACCTTTTGGTAATCTTGTAGAATAGGAGTGGTTTCAAACTTTCTGTGATCTGTTGTGCTTGTTCTGTAATAACCTGTTGGTGGTTTACTTGCAGTTGCAGTGCTTTGTATGGCTAGTTAGGGTCTTCCCTGAAATGTATCTATAGTTTGTTGCTGAAGTAAAGTAAATGCATGCTATTTGCTCTATTGACTGGGTGGATTGGTGACCCAGCAGTACACCATTTTCTGGCTCAACCAGATGCCAACAGCAAAGTTTAGATCTCCATTACCAACTGTTTGGTATGTGCTAATTTTTTGAGATGAGTACCTTTATCTACTAAGGGTGGTCATTGTAGTGGTCTGTTGTAATCACTGTTTGCTTGCTTATAAATACTTCCGCAGATTGGTCATTAATAATTTGATTACTGGTGATATGGTGTTATAGGATCTTGAACTGCTTTTATACATGGCCTTCATTGTCTACTTTATATTTTTAGTTAACATAATAGAAATTGTATTTTTTTTCAGTTTGGGCATGGTATTGGGCATTATATGATTGTAATAATGTTTGGTGTTTGGCATTAGATTAATTTAAAGTGCCTTTATTGGTCATAATACTAACTTAGAGACTCTTTCAGTTTGTCTTCTTGTAAATTCTGTTCATCAATTATTCCAAATAGACTTTTGTGATGGCTTGCTTTTCTGGGGATACTGGGGATTGTTTGAGACTTTGCTGTACACACTGAATGATTTTGTTGGATTAGTTCTTTCATATAGCTTGCTTGCATAAAGCTGAAGTGTTAAATGGCTATCTACAGTATTATAGTCTCTGTAAGCTGCTGTAGGGGAGTTCGAGTCCTGTCAGTGAACTTTTCACTTTCGAGCATGATTCTGTGCACTAGTATCAAGTCTTCCAACCCTGCCTCCTTGTGACTCATATGAGAAGATCTGTAGTTCCTATAGTCTCTGACCATATCCCTTACCTTCCATTGTACATCACTTTTCTGGTAGCTTTCTTCTGCATTCCTTCAATCAGTTTTCTTTGCAGAGACTGGTATGTGGAACTATTCATAATTCGCTCCACCTTGACTAAACCCCCAATTCCAGCGAAAAGCAACCCCAAAGCATGACACTGCCATGCCGTGTCAAAAGTAGTACACAACCAGTACGTTTTCAGAAATTCCTGCAGCTCCTTCACTATTGTTGTAGGTCTCTTGCCAGCCTCCTTGACAGTGATCGTGTTGCCTTTTCATTTTGTAGGGACGTCCAGTACTTTGTAACATCACTGTTGTGCCATATGAATTACTATGATCTTTGTCCTAACAGCCTTGGTAATTGCTATGTGTTATTACACCTGCACCCGGAATATAATGAATATAATGAATGGCAACTCAACAGATAATCTGATGCAATTTCCCACCTGCACGCAAGGTGTTTGTTTGTGAATTTTTCCTGTTGGAACCAGGAAATGCTCCTAAATGGCATCTGGACTATTACAGAGGAAGGTCAACTGGCATGGTTTTGACATGTACTAGATACTGTGACATGGTTTATGATTTTTACAGTGCACACAAGTGCCCATGAAATCCTGGATTTACATTTAAGCTGTTGAACTTGTCTATGATGCCAGAGTGGGGTATTGTGACGAAACCTTTAGCCAAGTCCAGGTATGCTGTATGGACTGCTTTGCCCTCTTCAATGGCTCTAGTGACTCACCTTTGTTGTAGAGGTGACTAGCTGTTCATGATTGAAAACAATTATGCATTTATACTGGGCATGAGTGTACTCTGTGCTGCAAGAGAAACACGCTCATTTCTAGACTCCCTGAAATGTGAATAAAGTCAGAGCATTATGGTTGCTGGTTAGTATCTTACCAGGGCATCTTTTTTTAATCTTTTTTTAATAGATTTTTTTACCTGAATTTAGAGAAAGCCAGCTCACCTAAAAGTATTGTCACTTCTGTTGTGACTTCTAGTGTTGCTGATGTGAGTGAGCAGAACGGTGCGGTTATAATACATTTATCATTAGTTTAGATACGAAGATCAGAAGTAAAGCTTACATGCATGTAGTGCAAACATTTTTTAGATTCAATTAAATTAAATTTCTAAAGGCTATACTGATCTGTTATGTTTTTCTTAATTTAATGTCTGTGTAAGAGTATTTAGCTATGCTAGTAAGTAGAAGTGCAGATTTTCACGTGCCTCTCTGCAGGTATATTACATCTGAATGTTGTATTGCATTGTGTTTTCAGGTGTGATTTCAAGTGTAAAGCAACACAGCCACCATCCAAAGATGCCATCTGTTGAGGAGAAAGCAAGCAGCATTTACCTGTTGGGTGAAGAAACTGACTGTGATGGTTCTAGCAGTGGTTCAGACAATGGTATGCACCTTGATGTACCACATAATGCCAACCAGAGTGAGGATGATGATTATGACTCAGATGATGACATTCCACTCGCGTCTGCGTGAAAAGGCCATTGCCTGTGATAAGGATGATGCTCCTGTGCCCGCCATTCCTGAAAGACCACTACCAGTTGCCAAAGCAGACCTGACCAGTAATTATGACAGTGACCAAGACAGTGAGGATGACGTGCCACTTGCACACCTAAGGAAGGTGCCCACACACAAGTTGGCCACACACTATGGCCACCAAGGGCATTCAGAGTATGACGCAGATGATGACATGCCTTTATCTGTGTTCACGAAAGCACCTGGTCTGACTGACACAGCTATGCAGTCCTCCACAGTGCATGGAACTGCAAATGCTGATAAGGGTGTGGATGTGCCTTCGACTGTGCATGATGTGGGAAGTAGTCCACAGTTTGGTGATTGTGATGGAGATAATCCTCTAGATATGAGTCCAAGTAGCTCCTTGTCAGAGACTGATATGGGTGTGCCTCAGCAGGGAACATGTGTCAACAGTTCACTACCAACTGCAAGCAGTACAGTTGCTACTGGCATTGAGAGAGCATCATCTCTCAACCCTTCAGCCTTTCCCATTTCCAACTCTTCCTTGCGACCCAGTCAGGTGCCGAGCATGCCCACCACGTAAAATCACGTGGGAAAAACATCTTCAAACTTTACACATTGAGGAATTTGTGGGGCCAGTAGGACCAATAGATCACTTGGGCTCAGATAGCACAGAGATGGACTTCCTGAATTTGATGTTCCCAGAGGAGCTATACACCTGTATTGCTAATGAAACCAATTGCTATGCTGCACAGAGGCAGGCCGCAGCAGGCAAGGTTGATCTGTGTGGAGTCCTGTGTGCCCAGGAGACATACGCACATTTCTAGGTGTCAGAATATACATGTCTATTGTACATGTTCCTGAATTGAGGCAGTACTGGGAAACGCACCATGTATATGGTCGCTTCCCAATAGCAAAGTACATGACCAGAGATAGGTTTGAAAAAATTCAGCAGTACTTCCACTGCAATGATAACAGCCTGAGCCTACCACATGGTGCTGTGGGTCATGACAAGCTACATCACGTACGGCCAATACTGGATGCAGTACTTCATGCATGTAGGACACGATACAATGTGCATCGTGAGGTGGCTGTAGACGAAGCCATGGTTGGCTTCCGTGGACGCTTGACATTTAGGCAGTTTATGCCTGGTAAGCCTGAGAGGTATGGCATTAAGGTTTGGGTGTTGGCAGACTCAACCAATGGGTATGTACGTGAATTCCAGGTATACACTGGAAAAACGGAGCAGAATACAGAGGTCGGGCTCGCACACAGAGTTGTAGTTGACTTAACTAGGGGACTGATTGGCAAGAAGCATCACATTTACTTTGATAACTTCTTTACCTCTGTTCCACTAGCACAGCAATTGCTGAAGGATGATCTATACTGTTGTGGAACCATGCGCACCAATAGGTCAGAATGGCCTCTTACATTCAACAGACAGGCCATTGGAAAAGCAGCTCGAGGCTACTACAAGCAATTGCAGAGTGGACCACTGCTAGCTACTGAATGGAAGGATAGCAAACCAGTATTTCTCCTGTCAACTAACTGTAACCCAACCTTGCCAGTCTCCAGCACATACAGAAGAAAGCGTGATGGAATAAAGACATCAGTGCCATGTCCACCAGTTGTAAACATGTACAACAGTTACATGAATGGGGTGGACAGAGCAGATCAGCTGAGGACACAGTATCCCAGTGCCAGAAAGGCCCGCAAATGGTGGCTGTACTTGTTCTGGTTCTTATGGGATGTGGCCATTGTCAATGCTTTCATTATATTCCGTGAAAGTATCAGACATCAGCAACTATCACGTTCTGGACGTATTATTCCAGCAACACAGTTACAGTTCGAAGGAACCTAGGCTTGCATCTACTTGCCAGTTACACAAAGAGGAAACGATGCACTGAGATTACTGTCCCAGAGGCTGTGAGCAGATTTGAGCATGGCTCTCACTTTCCAGTGAAATGGCATAAATCAAGATGCAAAAACTGTGCCAGCAAGGGTAAACATGCTGAGCCATCATGGGGATGTCCAACTTGCAAGGTCAACCTGTGTGTTGAATGCTTTGGAGAGTACCATGGCCATAAATCTCTCCCATAGTGCTGTGGGCCTTGAGTGTGCCACTGATGTAATGGTTCCCTCAGGCAAAGGCCACATGCAAAAAAACACAGCCTGGGTCAGTCTAGGCCTTTACATTAGCTCCTCCCTTCGGCCCATTGCAGAAAGGACACATGTAAATGGAAGAGGCAGAGGTAAAGCAGAGTGCCTCAACTGCATTTTCAGTGTACATGTGCTCTTTCTGTGCCCCCTTGTGAGTTAGCAGCCAAGCCCTTCAGCAACAATGCCAGGAAGGTCCCTCTTCACTTTTGTTTTGCCAACTGCTCTTAGGTTGGTGGGTGCATCACAGGGGGCATACCCAGCCAGCATGGATCTTGTGATCCACCGGGATCGCACTTGGGAACCTGGAGACTCTACAGCACAGTCCCATAGTGCTGCTGTCCTCGGTAAGCATGGGCTTGGGTGTGCCACTGTGATGTACTGCAAAAACATGCAAAAAGACACAGCCTGGTTCAGTCTTGGTCTTTTGACATGTTGCCTTGATGTAGCTCTCCCCTCAGTCTCCTTCCCTTCCGGTAGGTCAGGACAGCAATTAGTGAGTTACTTCAGTCCCTCATCCCTTAGGTCCATTGCTGAATGGGCACATGTACAGAGAAAAGGCAGAGGTAAGGCAGACTGCTGGCACTGAAGGAGGTCATGAGACCATAGTGGTATCAGCAGTCTGAGTGGGCAGCCGGCACAGCTATGGGACACTACAGATAACCAACATCTGGAGCCCCATGCCTGTCCTTGGCATATTAGTGGAGCGGTCCTTACCCTGCTTTTTCTCTTTACATGTGCCCTGGCTGTGCACCCTTGTCAGTGTCCACCCATGCTTTATTTCAGATGAGGTAAGACTGTCTTCTGCTGTTCTGGGAGTCACTGGAAAGGAGCAGCCAAAACCTTACGCTGTCCCATCGCGAATATTGTGTTGCTGGGTGCATCACAGGGGGCATACCCAGCCAGCGTGGATCTTGTGATCCACCGGGATCGCACTTGGGAACCTAGAGACTCTACAGCACAGTCCCATAGTGCTGCTGTCCTCGGTAAGCATGGGCTTGGGTGTGCCACTGTGATGTACTGCAAAAACATGCAAAAAGACACAGCCTGGTTCAGTCTTGGTCTTTTGACATGTTGCCTTGATGTAGCTCTCCCCTCAGTTTCCTTCCCTTCCGGTAGGTCAGGACAGCAATTAGTGAGTTACTTCAGTCCCTCATCCCTTAGGTCCATTGCTGAATGGGCACATGTACAGAGAAAAGGCAGAGGTAAGGCAGACTGCTGGCACTGAAGGAGGTCATGAGACCATAGTGGTATCAGCAGTCTGAGTGGGCAGCCGGCACAGCTATGGGACACTACAGATAACCAACATCTGGAGCCCCATGCCTGTCCTTGGCATATTAGTGGAGCGGTCCTTACCCTGCTTTTTCTCTTTACATGTGCCCTGGCTGTGCACCCTTGTCAGTGTCCACCCATGCTTTATTTCAGATGAGGTAAGACTGTCTTCTGCTGTTCTGGGAGTCACTGGAAAGGGAGCAGCCAAAAACCTTACATTGTCCCATCGCCGAATATTGTGTTGCTGGGTGCATCACAGGGGGCATACCAGCCAGCGTGGATCTTGTGATCCACGGGATCGCACTTGGGAACCTGGAGACTCTACAGCACAGTCCCATAGTGCTGCTGTCCTCGGTAAGCATGGGCTTGGGTGTGCCACTGTGATGTACTGCAAAAACATGCAAAAAGACACAGCCTGGTTCAGTCTTGGTCTTTTGACATGTTGCCTTGATGTAGCTCTCCCTCAGTCTCCTTCCCTTCCGGTAGGTCAGGACAGCAATTAGTGAGTTACTTCAGTCCCTCATCCCTTAGGTCCATTGCTGAATGGGCACATGTACAGAGAAAAGGCAGAGGTAAGGCAGACTGCTGGCACTGAAGGAGGTCATGAGACCATAGTGGTATCAGCAGTCTGAGTGGGCAGCCGGCACAGCTATGGGACACTACAGATAACCAACATCTGGAGCCCCATGCCTGTCCTTGGCATATTAGTGGAGCGGCGGTCCTTACCCTGCTTTTCTCTTTACATGTGCCCTGGCTGTGCACCCTTGTCAGTGTCCACCCATGCTTTATTTCAGATGAGGTAAGACTGTCTTCTGCTGTTCTGGGAGTCACTGGAAAGGAGCAGCCAAAACCTTACGCTGTCCCATCGCCGAATATTGTGTTGCTGGGTGCATCACAGGGGCATACCAGCCAGCATGGATCTTGTGATCCACCGGGATCGCACTTGGGAACCTGGAGACTCTACAGCACAGTCCCATAGTGCTGCTGTCCTCGGTAAGCATGGGCTTGGGTGTGCCACTGTGATGTACTGCAAAACATGCAAAAGACACAGCCTGGTTCAGTCTTGGTCTTTTGACATGTTGCCTTGATGTAGCTCTCCCTCAGTCTCCTTCCCTTCCGGTAGGTCAGGACAGCAATTAGTGAGTTACTTCAGTCCCTCATCCCTTAGGTCCATTGCTGAATGGGCACATGTACAGAGAAAAGGCAGAGGTAAGGCAGACTGCTGGCACTGAAGGAGGTCATGAGACCATAGTGGTATCAGCAGTCTGAGTGGGCAGCCGGCACAGCTATGGGACACTACAGATAACCAACATCTGGAGCCCCATGCCTGTCCTTGGCATATTAGTGGAGCGGCGGTCCTTACCCTGCTTTTTCTCTTTACATGTGCCCTGGCTGTGCACCCTTGTCAGTGTCCACCCATGCTTTATTTCAGATGAGGTAAGACTGTCTTCTGCTGTTCTGGGAGTCACTGGAAAGGGAGCAGCCAAAACCTTACGCTGTCCCATCGCCGAATATTGTGTTGCTGGGTGCATCACAGGGGGCATACCCAGCCAGCGTGGATCTTGTGATCCACCGGGATCGCACTTGGGAACCTGGAGACTCTACAGCACAGTCCCATAGTGCTGCTGTCCTCGGTAAGCATGGGCTTGGGTGTGCCACTGTGATGTACTGCAAAAACATGCAAAAAGACACAGCCTGGTTCAGTCTTGGTCTTTTGACATGTTGCCTTGATGTAGCTCTCCTCAGTCTCCTTCCCTTCCGGTAGGTCAGGACAGCAATTAGTGAGTTACTTCAGTCCCTCATCCCTTAGGTCCATTGCTGAATGGGCACATGTACAGAGAAAAGGCAGAGGTAAGGCAGACTGCTGGCACTGAAGGAGGTCATGAGACCATAGTGGTATCAGCAGTCTGAGTGGGCAGCCGGCACAGCTATGGGACACTACAGATAACCAACATCTGGAGCCCCATGCCTGTCCTTGGCATATTAGTGGAGCGGTCCTTACCCTGCTTTTTCTCTTTACATGTGCCCTGGCTGTGCACCCTTGTCAGTGTCCACCCATGCTTTATTTCAGATGAGGTAAGACTGGAAGGGAAGATGTTCACTGGTTCAGAAGGGATGGCATTCACCTAACTGAGGAGGGCATTGCATTCTTCTTGATCAACCTCCACAATGGCGTGAGGAGAGCCCTGCATGATTGTGAGAAGAATGGAAAACACCCATGACCAAGCTGGACCAGTATAGTAAGTAAAACACTATTATGAAATGTGTTATGTAAAATTTATTTCTCTGAGCTTGGCAAATAACTGTTATGGAAATTATGATTTTTTTTTCATATTTTGGTAAATAACTTTGCAAGGGAGCATCTGAATGTGCCAAGTAATATCTCATTTTGAAGACAGTATTGGTGGTTCTAATATGGTAAAAGAATTGTGCCAGTATGTTTGACACGTGCAGAAATCAAAGTTTGTTTGAGACTTATGGTTATGGAAATTATGATTTGTTTCATATTTTGGTAAATAACTTTGCAAGGGAGCATCTGAATGTGCCAAGTAATATCTCATTTTGAAGACAGTATTGCTGGTTCTAATATGGTAAAAGAATTGTGCCAGTATGTTTGACACATGTGCAGAAATCAAAGTTTGTTTGAGACTTATGGTTATGGAAATTATGATTTTCATATTTTGGTAAATAACTTTGCAAGGGAGCATCTTAATGTGCCAAGTAATATCTCATTTTGAAGACAGTATTGCTGGTTCTAATATGGTAAAAGAATTGTGCCAGTATGTTTGACACATGTGCAGAAATCAAAGTTTGTTTGAGACTTATGGTTATGGAAATTATGATTTTTTTTCATATTTTGGTAAATAACTTTGCAAGGGAGCATCTGAATGTGCCAAGTAATATCTCATTTTGAAGACAGTATTGCTGGTTCTAATATGGTAAAAATTGTGCCAGTATGTTTGACACATGTGCAGAAATCAAAGTTTGTTTGAGACTTATGGTTATGGAAATTATGATTTTTTTTCATATTTTGGTAAATAACTTTGCAAGGGAGCATCTGAATGTGCCAAGTAATATCTCATTTTGAAGACAGTATTGCTGGTTCTAATATGGTAAAAATTGTGCCAGTATGTTTGACACATGTGCAGAAATCAAAGTTTGTTTGAGACTTATGGTTATGGAAATTATGATTTTTTTTCATATTTTGGTAAATAACTTTGCAAGGGAGCATCTGAATGTGCCAAGTAATATCTCATTTTGAAGACAGTATTGCTGGTTCTAATATGGTAAAAGAATTGTGCCAGTATGTTTGACTCATGTGCAGATATCAAAGTTTGTTTGAGACTTATGGTTATGGAAATTATGATTTTTTTCATATTTTGGTAAATAACTTTGCAAGGGAGCATCTGAATGTGCCAAGTAATATCTCATTTTGAAGACAGTATTGCTGGTTCTAATATGGTAAAAGAATTGTGCCAGTATGTTTGACACATGTGCAGAAATCAAAGTTTGTTTGAGACTTATGGTTATGGAAATTATGATTTTTTTCATATTTTGGTAAATAACTTTGCAAGGGAGCATCTGAATGTGCCAAGTAATATCTCATTTTGAAGACAGTATTGCTGGTTCTAATATGGTAAAAGAATTGTGCCAGTATGTTTGACACATGTGCAGAAATCAAAGTTTGTTTGAGACTTATGGTTATGGAAATTATGATTTTTTCATATTTTGGTAAATAACTTTGCAAGGGAGCATCTGAATGTGCCAAGTAATATCTCATTTTGAAGACAGTATTGCTGGTTCTAATATGGTAAAAATTGTGCCAGTATGTTTGACACGTGCAGAAATCAAAGTTTGTTTGAGACTTATGGTTATGGAAATTATGATTTTTTTTCATATTTTGGTAAATAACTTTGCAAGGGAGTATCTGAATGTGCCAAGTAATATCTCATTTTGAAGACAGTATTGCTGGTTCTAATATGGTAAAAATTGTGCCAGTATGTTTGACACATGTGCAGAAAATAGAAGTTATGTTCTTACCATAACGTTCCATGTTAGTTGTCTTCTTCTCGCCTTCTTCTTGCTGGATGGGTTGACTCAGCCACTCTAAAAGCTCGAGAGTTGGTTCCACCGGCTCGAGGCTCCCCTTATATCCCACAATGCTAGGCGAGAGTTACCTCAGATCTCGTTTGTAAGCTAACCCCAGCTTATAATAGTAACAGAATAACTCTAAACAGAGTCCACCTCTAACAACAGGAAGAAAGAAGGGTGACCTACATCCTGAACCAGGAAATACGCACAACAGCATATGCCTAAGAAAGAGGTGGTAGAAAGAGAGGTCACAATCACAACTCCTCTAGGTCTGTCCAGGCCAGGGGAAGGAGGGTGGGGCCTTAAGAAGAAGCAGAAGAAGACAACTAACATGGAACGTTATGGTAAGAACATAACTTCTATATGTTAAGTTGTCTATCTCGCCTTCATTCTTGCTGGATGGGACCAGCGTCCCTAGCAACTTGTCCCGGTGGCCTAACGGAACAGATTCCTGAGAACAGTGGAACCAAAGTTAGCTCTATGCCTAGAAGCTAAGTCCAACTTATAATGAGAAATGAAAGTGTGAGGAGTAGCCCAAGTAGCCGCTGCACAAATGGTGTCAATAGGCAGTCTGTCTTGGAAGGCTAAAGAAGTAGCCAAAGCTCTGGTGGAATGGGCCTTAGGTTTATTAGGCAGTTTTGGTGTCTAATTTCATATACAAGGGAAATCAAAGATGTTAGCCATCTGGATAATGATACCTTTGAAACTGAAAGTCCCTTTCTGCTTTCCGCATAGGAGACAAACAGCTGATCAGATTTTCTGAATTGTTTTGTTCTATCCAAGTAGTACCTCAATTGACGATGAACATCCAGGCAGTGTAATTTTTGTTCAGACCTATTGGAATATTCTGGAAAAAGACAGGAGGTCAATGCTTTGATTTAGATTTGACGTCGAGACCACCTTAGGCAAAAAGGACGGGTTAGTTCGTAAGGATACTCTGTCCTTATGAAACAATAGATAAGGAGGTCGACAGCTGAGTGCTTGAAGCTCTGAAACTCTTCTAGCTGAAGTAATAGCTACCAGAAAAAGAGTCTTCCATGATAGCAATTTTAAAGAACAGGAGACTGCAGGTTCGAAAGGGGGAAGAATCAAAGAAGCAAGTACTAAATTTAGGTCCCAAGGAGAAGGAGGATTTCTTATAGGAGGTCTGAGAAGAAAAACTCCTTTCAAAAGGCTTTGCAAAGCTTGTGGGACATTAAGGCAGATTCAGAAATACCCACATGAAAGTTAGAAATAGCTGCCAATTGAACTTTAAGAGTAGAGGGAGAAGAACCTGCATGGAAGAGTTCAGCTAGAAATTCAAGGACTAATTGGATGGAAGCAGTGAAAGGATCTATGTCCTTTCCTTGAGCCCAATATGTGAAGCGTTTCCACTTACTCAAATAAATCTTCCGAGTGGAAGATTTATGGGAAGCTATCAAAATATCTCGAACAGAGTGAGATAATTGAGGAAGCCTGGCTAAGGTTGGAACTGGAGGAACCAAGCAGTGAGGTTCAGAGAGGGAGGGAGCGATGAAACTGACCCGACTGATGGATCAAAAGATCTGGAACTAGGTCCAGATTCCACGGTCGCTCAAAAGAAATCGATGTAGAAAGGGGAACCACACCTGTCGAGGCCAGTAAGGAGCAATGAGGATCAATGAGGCCTTCTGAGCGATAGCTTTCTGTATCACTTGAGAGATTAGTGGGAAGGAGGAAATGCATACAGAAGTCCCGGGCCAAACTTGGACTAGAGCGTCTCTGCTGGGTTGGCCTGGTAAAGGGAATAGAGTGAAATATTCTCTGCACTTGCTGTTTTGGGGAGTAGCAAAAGATCGCAGCAAGGCTGACCCCACTTGAGGAAAATTTCTCTCACAACAGAGTCTTTCAGAGACCACTCGTGAGGCATGAGGATAGCTCTGCTCAACTTGTCCGCAATTTGATTGGACTTCCGGGATGTGCGTTGCTATCAGAAACCGCTGAGAAGAAATCGCCCATTGCCACAATCTGAGTGCTTCTCGACACAGAGGGTATGACCTGGTTCCGCCTTGTTTGTTGATGTACCACACTACAGACATATTGTCTGTCTGGATTGCAATCGTTCCCAAGGGAAGAGAGTCTTGAAGGGCTTGCAACGCTAAAAGCACTGCTCTCATCTCCAGAACATTTATGTGCAAGTGGCATTCGTTTGGTTGCCATGTGCCCTGGACCGTCCTGCCCTGATAATGCCCCCCCACCCGATCAGGGAGGCATCCATTGTCAGAGTAGCAACCGGAGGAGGTGGAACAAAGGGTCTTCCCAACAAGAGCTGAGGGGAAGACATCCACCACATGAGATGATTTTTGCACGCTTGCGTGATCATAATGGTGTGAGACATTGGAAGTTGCTGGTATGACCATTGAGTAAAGAGCATCCATTGAAGGATCCGCATGTGGAATCTGGCTAATGGAAGCAGAGGTATGGCCGCCATAATTCCCAACACTTTCAGAACTAACCTGGCTTTGATTCTGTTGTTGTTGAAAAGGAGTGAGACCAGTTTGTGAATGTCTGTTATTCTTTGATGTGTTAGTCTCGCAGACATGTCTACTGTGTCTAGATTTGCGCCTATGAAAGTAATAGCATGACAAGGCGACAAAACAGACTTTTCGCAATTTATTGAAATGCCTAACTTTTGACAAATGCGAAAAGTGTAATCCCTGGCCATCAGAAGGAGATGCTTGGTGGGAGCTGTGAGGAGCCAGTCGTCCAAATATGGAAACACCTGGAATCCTTGTCGTCTCAGGTGAGAAGCTACCACTGCCATGCATTTGGTAAACACCAA
Organism: Protopterus annectens; assembly: GCF_019279795.1. Classification (NCBI taxonomy): domain Eukaryota; kingdom Metazoa; phylum Chordata; order Ceratodontiformes; family Protopteridae; genus Protopterus; species Protopterus annectens. The sequence goes on along the minus strand of NC_056727.1, from coordinate 1,691,232 downwards.
GGGGGCAGTGGTGAGACCAAAGGGCAGGGCCCTGAACTGAAAATGACTGGTTCCCAGCCTGAAGCGGAGGAATCTTCTGGAGCGTCTGTTCATTTTTATGTGATAGTACGCATCCTGAAGGTCTATAGAGCACATCCAGTTTCCTTTGCCCAAAAGGGGAAGGATGGATTGCAGCGTGACCATCTGAAATCTTGTTTTCTTGACTGATCTGTTCAAGATACTGAGATCCAAAATTGGTCTCCAGTCCCCTGTTTTCTTTGGAACTAAAAAGAACCTTGAGTAGATTCCGGATCCTTGCTGGTCTGCTGGAACTGGCTGAATTGCTCTTTTTGCAAGCAGTTTTGAAATCTCCAAAACCGCTAGATCCCTTTGAGCGGGTGGAACATCTGGAAGGGATTTTTTTGATTGGTTTGGAATGCGAAGAAAGGGGATAGAATAGCCTCGGAAATGATGGACTGTACCCATTTGTCTTGAGTCAGGGATAGCCAGGCTTCTGGGTACAGTGACAATCTCCCCCCGACTGCCTCGGAAGGTGGGCAGTCGGGCAACACCTCAGGGATGCTGAAAGGGCTTGTCAGAGAAGGCTTCCCGATTGCCCTGGTTCTGCAGACCCCCCCTGCCCCTAGGGCGACGTCTACCATTGTTATTCCCGCCTCTGCCTCTGGCGGAAACGACTCTGTGCGTCAGGCGAAGTCCCTTGAGATTGTTTACGGAACCACATCTTTCCACCCTTCTGGCCTTTGGGGTAAGGTCTAGAAGGAGTAGAAAACGGACTCCGACGGCAGAAAGGGTCTTGCCATCAGTTTCGCACCTAGTCAAGGTTTCTTTCACTTGAGGACCAAAGAGAGATGATCCATCAAACGGGAGTTAGTGAAAGATGTCTTGAAGGGGTCCAAAATTGCATAGCCGCATCCAGGCATGCCTACGTAAGGCCACACCTGTCCCTGCGGCTCTACTCGCTCCATCAGCCGCGTAAGAAAGAAGGCATGGAGGAGTTGGTTATGGAGTTAAGGGTAGCCAGCTGCGTGTTCATCTTATCTTGAAAACCCGCAGCTGTAGGGTCCTTAACATTTCACTCGCTTCCTTGATCAAGTCCCTTTGAAGACGCAGTAAAATGGCATAGGTAGTTCAGCGAACGCATGGTAAATGTCGCTGACGAGAACATCCGCTTCCGTACCTGTCCATGGACCTAGATTCCTTGTTAGGTGGATGGACAGGTACTGAAGGATCAGCTAGCTCCTTCTTAGTGGCAGCAGCTACCACCATAGCATCCACAGAAACTCCTTTTGTTAAGAACTGTTTGTCTGCTGGTGCCGTTATGAACTTGGAGGGTCTCCTGGGAGTGGGGTCCACTGAATCAGGAGCCGTCCATGCCTTCTTAGCAACCACCTGCATGAGGGGGTCAAAGGGGGGGGACACCCAGGAGGTGGAAGGGCGAGAGCCAAACACCTCAAGATACACAGATTCATCCTCCGAAGGGTTGAGGGCTGGCCAATTTCCCCTCTGCTTCAGGATCTCTAGAATGTCTGCAAATGAGACATCTTCAGAAGGGGAACGGGGGGAACCCTCAGAATCATCTAAATCTGTGTCAGACGTGATGGACTCAGGTGAGTCAATGTGTTTCCTCTTACACTTCCTCTTCCGAGGGGGCTCTTCTGCCAAATCAGGAGAGGCCTCGGAAGAGGATGAAATCCCCACAGGTGGTTCCTGAGGAGCTGGCTCTCTGCGGTCCGGGATGAGGGAGTGAGTCGACTTGACCTGAGGCACCGTAGAGGGAGAGGCGGACGGAGCCGACTGTGGAGTAGAGCCAGGCTCTAACACACTCCGCATGACCTCGAATGCACCCCTGTCAGGCAAAGCCAGAGGTCCCCGCTCCGAAGCTAAGAACCTCCCTCGGCACCGACAGTGATGGCTCGAGGCGATGTCGGAGCCGAACTCACCAGCGCCAAGCACCGAGAGGGAGAGGGGGTCGGACAAGGGTCCGATGCCACTCACCCCTCGGAGCCGACGAGGGAAGTCCGGCCGAGATTCTTCCAAGGAAGAAATCGGAGCCGACGACGGAGCCGAAGACAATTGTATCGGCTCCGACGCTATCACAGTCTCGGTTCCGACGCGACCCGGCTCCGAGCTCAAGAGAGTCGAAGGAGGAATATATTGATGGACCGGGCAGGCATCGACTGATGAGTCGGGCTCTGAAGCATCTGGGCCAGTGCCTCGGACTTAAGAAGTCGACTCACTACCCTCTGAAGGTCATGATCCGACAGCCTCGATGACCTAGAGGAGTGAGATCTTTGGCTCCGTTCAGACAGCAGGGGAGATCCTGGAGCCGAATGAACGGAGCCAAGAGATGGTGACCTGGACCTCTTCCTAGTTGTCGGCTCCGAAGGTCTGGTCGGAGCCGACACCGGAATTTTATACCTCGGCTCCAGCCGGAGCCGAGGGAACCACAGAAACTGTGGACTGAGACTCATCGGCTCCAGCCGGAGCCGATGTAGACAGAGGTTTAGAAACCTTAGGTCTCGGCTCAGTTGTCGGAGCCGAAGACCTAGATGCCTTAGAGGGCTTCCTGTAGATACAGAAAGGGAATCCTCTGGCTTGGGTAAGCCCCTTAAAATTAACTTATTTTTTCTTTCCTGCAGGACCCTGGGGCTGAAGCCATGGCACACAGCACAGGAGTCCTGCAGGTGCAAAGGTCCCAGACAGTAGACACAAGAAGTGTGAGCGTCTGTCAGAGACATTTTCTGACAGCACGCATCACACTTCTTGAATCGAGACCTTTGCTTCTTTAGACATATCTAAAGGTGTAATCACACACACAGTCACAAACACACTAATTACACCCTGTCTAGTTTAAATTATAATAAACCACTAACTAGGTTTTAAAATAAGAAAAATAACACACACACTCCACTAGGGAAAGAAGAAAGGCCTGTAGGCCCAAGGGAAGGACTTAAAGTTCTTGAGGGAAAAAAACAGGAATTTTTAAGAAAGGGGATAAGAATTCCTCTAAACTAAGGGAAATAAGTAAAAATATTAAAATTAAAGGGGTTTTAATAGACTAACTTCACAAGAAAAGTCACTTACCAAGAACCGGTAGAAAACCAACACCTCGATAGCTGTAGCGGCAAACGAGATCTGAGGTAACTCTCGCCTAGCATTGTGGGATATAAGGGGAGCCTCGAGCCGGTGGAACCAACTCTCGAGCTTTTAGAGTGGCCAAGTCGGAGCCGAGGTCGGCTCCGAACCCATCCAGCAAGAATGAAGGCGAGATAGACAACTTAACATTCAAAGTTTGTTTGAGACTTATGGTTATGGAAATTATGATTTTTTTTTCATATTTTGGTAAATAACTTTGCAAGGGAGCATCTGAATGTGCCAAGTAATATCTCATTTTGAAGACAGTATTGCTGGTTCTAATATGGTAAAAGAATTGTGCCAGTATGTTTGACTCATGTGCAGATATCAAAGTTTGTTTGAGACTTATGGTTATGGAAATTATAATTTGTTTTCATATTTTGGTAAATAACTTTGCAAGGGAGCATCTGAATGTGCTAAGTAATACCTCATTTTGAAAAGATTATTTATAGTTCTAACATGGTAAAAGAATGGTACCTGTATGTTGTACTCATAGGCAGATATCAAAGTTTGTTTCTGACTTAGGTTATGGAAATTATGATTTTTTTCATATTTTGGTAAATAACTTTGCAAGGGAGCACCACATTGTGTGAAGTAATGCATCATTTTGAAGACAGTGTTACTCCTTACAACATGGTAAAAGAACTGTGTCTAGGCACTGTACACAAGTACAGATATTACAGTTTGTTTAGTCTTGTACAAATATGAAAATTATACATTTACAATACTTCTCATTATTATGCCCATATCTTTGCGAGGAGCATGGTAATCACACAAATGATGCGTCATTTTGAAGCTGACATTCAGATGCACAACTTCTACACTGATATGTAGGCTCTGTCTGTTACAGGTGATGAGATATTATGCTTTGTTTATTGATCAATTATGAGAAATAATATACTAATCATATTTCTGTGAATATCTCATGAAAGGAGTGTCACACAGTTATGGTTAAAGTATCATTTTAAAGCTGACATTCATACTAACAAATTAAATTCAAATTGTATGGGTCTGCATGGTACATAGACCAAGATATTGTGCTTTGCTTTTCCAAAAAAATAAAAAAATTGCACAATATCAGCATTCCTTGCCAAATATTTCATTATGACTTTGATATGCACTATCAACATTTACACTGTTGGAAAGGTCAGTGTCTGCTGAACAACTTTCGCGTTTACACTTTTAGTGTAGCTCTTATAGTTAAAGAGTTATGAGCATTTGTTTTCTGTATAGTATTACAAATGGATTTTCTGAAAATGAGCTCAGGCTGCTCTGTTGTTCCTATGGTGGAATTCAGCAGGCAGCTTTTCCTGAGATGCTCTGGAGTGAATGAGTTAAACAGCTTGAAACATGACCTAAAAGACCCACTCAGATCTCTGTTTAACCACAGTCTCTAGACAGGCTTTGTCCCAGCACAGGACAGCAAAATGTATCCCTCTGCACATGGGGAGACCACCAACAGACCCAAGAAACTACTGACCCATAAGTCTGACTAACCTCATATGCAAGGCTAAGGAAAAGATAATCACGGACCCAGTTAACAACGACTTAGGAATCTCCAGACTCCAGACCCAATCCAGTTTGGCTTCATCAAGGGCAGGTCCTGCCTACTCAGTCTGATGGACTTCTTTGAGAAGGTCACCAAGGCCAAGGATGAGGGTAAGAAGGTGCATACCACCTACCTTGATCTAGCCAAGGCATTTGACACAATACTCCACTTGGGTATTATAGATAAACTCACAAAATTGGGCATAAACCTCTACATCACCAGATGGATATTTAAATGACTCACAGATAGGACAAATGTTGTTAGAGTGGGGGAATCCACATCTAGCAAGAGGCCACCCACCAATGGAGAACCACAGGGTTCAGTGCTGGTCCCCCTCCTGTTTGATATATATTTCACAGATGTCAAAGCAAATGTACATGCCCTTTGGCTGATCGAGTTTGCTGATGACTGCAAGTTGGGGGCAATCATTGACTCCCCAAGCAATGTTGATATCCTACAGAAATGTCTGACGCAGACTAATGACTGGTGTCAGAGCCATGGCCTCAAACTAAATGTGAAGAAGTCCATAATAATACCCTTTGGGAAATCAAATATCCCTGCAAATTATAATATTGACAGCATCCCCCAAGAGTGGACCCAGTGGTGAGAGATGTGGGCACTCAGCTAGAAATCTGAGCTTTGACCATCATGTCTCCACGATGATGAGGAAATCCTTCTATGTAATTCAGTTTATCAGTAAAGGTGGCATCCAGATCTCAGGATGTCATAGTACCACTGTACTCAGCCCTCATCAAACCATTTGCTGAGTATAATGCACCCCTTGGCATGTACCTCACCAGGCACCTGCAACTGTTGAGGGATCCTCAGAGGTTTTTCATCCAAAAAATACAGGGTATAATCAACATGTCATATGTGGACCAAATAAAAGTCATAGCACTGTATTCAGTTTCCTACCAATTACTGAAGGGTGATCTATGTCTGACCTATAAGACAGTCTCTGACCCAGACCTGATGGAAATATTGCATATTTGCATGATTAACTGCACAAGAGTTCCTCACTCCAAAGATCTAAACCTGATCACTGACATGAATAGATCATGCTGGAGAAACAGATATATGTCCCAGAGATTGCCCCTACTCCGGAATAGACTTCCTATTCACATGAAGCAAAGCCCTACCATGATCATCTCCATGTGCAGTCGGGACCGATGGATGGGAGATTGCAAATTCACCCCATGTCCCTTATGAACAGAGGCAATCTGTGAAAACAGTCAAAATCCCACTTGCTGACCCTGGTTAACTTTCCCCAGGCATAGAAAATTGGGTAAATCTGGATAAAACTGGATAGGCTTGTAAGGACACTTAAGCCGTTAACCTAGTAATCTCCTACGAACCTATGATAATACATCAGTCTGGTGCTCAGCTGTCCCTCAGTTCTCAGACAGTGTCATGAATATCAGAGATATGGTATCATCTTTGACAGACATTCTGCTGTCAACATCAACTTGTTGTGCTGGAGCATTTGTCCCTCTACATCTCATCAGTTCATTTACTCTTTTCCTACACTGTGCCTAGGTGCAGTTTCTTCCCCTTACAAGCTGATATTCAGCTTGAGGTAAGCTGAAGAAAAAGGATGGTTTGGCTGTCAAGCTCTTCAGATCTTTCATGCCAATTGAGAGAAGGTGACTAAAGCCTGAATAGGTCAATGTTAAGAAACTAAATGTAAGTTAGGATGAAAGAAAATAATAAAGATTTTGAATATTTTTGTTTAACAGTATTTTAAAAGGAGGAAAAGCACCAATATCTTGGAAGAAGGTTATGGTGGCTCTATTGCCTAAAGATGGTAAATACCCATTAGACCCAGTTTTCTATTGACCCATTTTAATTTTAAATCATGATTATGAAGTATTTATGTCTATACTAGCTATAAGAATGGCAAATATATTGCCAAAATTAATAGATATGGATCAATGTGGTTTTGTAGAGGGGAGGCAAATATATGACAGCATGATGATCCAAAGGGAAGTAGAATGTAAGAAAGTACTATTGTTATTCATGGATATTGATGGAGAAAAAAACAACTGATAGAGTAAGCTAGGATTTTAAGAGTAGGGCAATGGAAGCATTTGCATTCCCTGATACAATACTGTTAATTAAGAGGATACATGAAGGATCTGAGGCAAGAATTAAAGTGGGAGGGTTCCTGTTCTGATAAGTTGTGTTTGAACAGAGGAACCAGGCAAGGGTGTCCTTTAACCCTTTGGTCTTTGCTTTATATTTAGTGCCACTGGCAAAGAATACAAGTGACTCCAATATTAAGGATATAATTGGTATGGTAATCAAGAAAAGTAGGGTTTATTTGCAGATGATATTATTTTGTACCTGATAAATCCAGAAAAAGACATTTCAGTGTTATGAAACATTTTCAGACAGTTTCAGATCTTTTCAAGGCATAAAATTAATGAAGGTAACACAAAGGATATAGCTGTAAATTATGTACCCACACATAAATTGGTTTAACAATACTAATTTTTATAGGGACATGATAAGCTGAAGTATAGATTGAAAAGGTTTTTGTTATGGCAGCTAAGGATATTTGGAAGGAGACTAAACAGAAGATAATACAAAGACTGAGAAACTGGAAGCTCTTCTTTATGGATATGGATATGGATTGGAAGATACAAGCCGTGAAATTGGTTTTAATCCTGTTAGTTTAATAAACTTGCTAAGCTTATTTTTATTAACCAGAGGAGAAGTTGTGGACAATAAATAATATAGAGTTGAAAGAAGTTATCTGGAAAGGGAAAAGGGCAAAAATTAAGAGAGATAAGTTGATCCTTCCAGCAGAAAAAGGTGGTTTAGGATTTGCCGATTTAAAGGGATATTTTAGAGCTACAAAATTAAGGCTCATATACATAACACAAACATAAAGTTAATTCAAAATGGAAAGGAATGATGAAGAAGTAGTGAGAAGTTCAAGAAATAGAAAGATGGGTTTTTGATGCAAATACTTAAGGAGAATAATAACAACCATACAGATTGTTATATATAACCATACAGAAGAGTCAAGGAAAGGTGAATTTAAATCAAAAGATGAAAGGTTAATAATAATGGCCCAGGATAGTGAACTATGCATATGTTGATTTACAAAGTCCATTGAACATGTGGGAGAAACAGACAAATGCAGGTTCTGTAAAACATAATTGGAAGCAGTTGCACATATTGTTGCTGGGTGTGATACACTAATATCAGAGGGCCTGTATTCTGAAAGGCATAATAATGTGACAAGACTGTTGTATAGGAGATTGTGCAAACATTACAATACTGAAGTAGCTGAGAAGCTTTGGAAACATGATCCACAAAGCATTATAGAAAATGATGAAGTGTATATCGCATGGAATACCTATTACTAACAGTTCAGAAAACAGATGTTTGAAAACCAGATAAAGTAGTCCATGAAAAGAAGACAAACGTAACATAGATCATTGAAATTACTACACCCAGTGATTACTGTATCTTACATACAGAGAGATGCAACCTCATAAAATACCAGTATTTGCAGGTAGAAATGAGAGCAATTTGAGGACGAATACCCAGACAGTACCAACAGTAGGAGCAATGGATCTCATAAAAAAAAAAAAATTATAGTCATATTTAGATAAGCTACCGATACACGTAATTCCATATGAATTATAGAAGGAGTCAATTCTGGGCAAATTACGGGTGCTGTGAAGAACACTTTTAGCTAACATCAAAGATTAACACAGTACTAATCACATGAATTTAATCATACGATAACTTAGGAAAAGAGTCCATTCCCATCATCATATTAGAAACCCAAAACTCTTGGAGAAATTAGAGAGATAAAATCTTATATTCATAAGCAAGAGAAAATATTCTAAGAATTAAGCCAACATGAGAATGCAGAAAGGATATTTTGCCAATAAGGATGACAGCAAGTAGGGGTACAGAAAACAGACAAGAGTGGACTGGAATTTAACAGAAAATACTGGCAAAGGAACCAAGATATTGGGCGTAAATAACTAGAGCGGGAAAGGTAATAGAGTGGGATGAGACCAAGACAACATTTGGATTGCAGGCTAGCGACTTCCTTTCCTACTAGTGACTGATGTCAGAACACAGGCAAACAGAAAGGGATTGGGGAATCTTAAGTGAATGATCTGTTCTGCTCTATATCCCTTACTAATTAGCCCTTTTTAACAGAAACTGTTGTTAAGAAGGGATAATTAGTAGGCATATAAAATATTGCAAGATAACTATAAGAATCAATCAGAGAAGGTTAGAAAAGAGTGGGTAGAAAGAGACAAGAAAATCAAATCACAGACGAACAATAGGAGGACATATGTATGGTTCCCAAGTATGCAACAAAGTCCAGAAGTTTTGGGATCTTTGCTTGGAAGTTATTGCAAAGGTATTTTTATACCACAAGCAGACTACAAAGAATTTTCTTCAGGTAGATAGCAAATACTGGAGGTGTGATAAGGAAGAAAGACGCAACAGGGAAAAAGAAGTTATGTACTTACCATAACGTTCCATCTGTGTTGTTCAATTTTCATTCCTCCTCAACTGATGGGTTTGGATCCAACCCCTTGGATCTGACTCAGACACTGTAAAAGATCTTGGCAATCTTGAACTCTTGAGCTTCTGCCTTACCCACAGTGCACCACCCAAATTACCTCAGATCTTGTTTGCAGATTATATCAAAAGTCTAACACTTTACTTATATAAACAAACATGTTTAAGCAGAACTATAGCAGATAATACAGCATAAAGCTACAGTTGGACTTACAGGGGCCAGGTAAGACCCCAAGACTGGCTCTACCCACTTGCCCTTCAAGCAACATTGGATGGGGCTTGATGGGTGGGGAGAGAGAGTCGAGGAGGAATGAAAACAGGGCAACACAGAAGGAACATTATGGTAATTACATAACTTCTTTATCTGATGTTGTCAAAGTTTCATTCCATCCTCTACTGACGGGACAGAGTCCCCAGCTACTGTGATCCCATGGTGGCATCAAGGAAGGATATTTCTGAGCACCATTGAGCCAAAAGATGCCAACTTCTAGATATTAAGTCTAGCTTGAAATGAGATATGAAGGTGAATCCCAAGTTGCTATTGCACAAATAAAATCCATGAATGCTCTTGAATGAAATGCTGAGGAAGCCTCTATGGATCTAGTAGAATGAGCATGCAATTGCTTAGTTACGAGCAAATTCAATTTATCATAAATAGAATTGCAATTAGTGAGCCATTTGGCTAGGGAAACTCTAGATAGTGGCTTGCCCAATTTCTTTTCCACAAAAGAAACAAATAACTGATCTGATTTTCTGAAGTCCTTCATTATGTGTAAGTAGAAACGTAGTTGTATGTACATCTAGTGAATGCAACAGATATTTGTCTTTGTTTGTACAATTTGGGAAGAAAACTGGAAGGGTGATAGATTGGTTAATGTTGGATTCTGAGAAAACACTGGGCAAAAAGGATATATTAGTTTGCATAAAAACATAACATAAAAAGTTAAGCGCTTTCACCTGTACACATCACAGGCTTCATCAGAACTGCCATACATTTTAGTTAGCTTCAGTTTAAATTACCTTTTTGGTGCCAAACAGTACTCACTAGTTTAAAGACACAATGTCACCAAAATTTCCCGAAAATTACATTACGTTGCTGTTATCTTAAAAACTGATCAATTCATTCAATAAACCCATAAGTGAATAAAAATAATGAATAAAATATATAAATTGATAAATTAATAAATTCATATCTTATTACTAACTAAATATATGTATCAAATATTATAAATATATAAAATGTGTACAGGTGAAAGCGCTTAACTTTTTATGTTGTTCGCGTTCGTTTTTGTATTCGATTAAAGTGTGGAATTAATTGACGACTGCTGCATTTATTGGATGGTACCTTGGATACATTTGTTTAGAAGGAGTTACAAGTTACTGGTTTCCCAAGATTCGCATAGCAGTGGCGTAAGCTTTTTTCTTTCTTTCGTAACTCTGGGAAGGGGAAGTGAAGCTATTGTTGACCTTGTGTCTAGTAGTGCTCCTATGATCTCTATAGTTTGAGATGGTTGGAGATGCGACTTTTTGAAATATATGGTTATGCCTAAATGCACACATATTTGAATTATTCCTCTTGCCATGATAAGCTGATGCCTGGTCGCAGTGGAGATGAGCGAGTCATTTAAGTAAGAAAATGCCCAGAATCTGTGCAGTCTCAAGTGAGCTGCTACCACTGCTATGCATTTGGTGAACACCTTGGGGGCTGTGGTGAGACCAAAGGGCAGTGCTCTCAACTGGTAATGACTGGCTCCTAGCCAGAAGCATAAGACTTTCCTGGATCACCTGTTCATTTTATATTATAGTACGCATCCTGGACATCTAATGAACACATTCAATTGACTTTTTCCAGAAATGTAAGAATTGATTGAAATGTGACTATCTGGAACTTTGTCTTCCAAACAAAGTTGTTCAGGTTGCTGAAATCCAGAATTGGTCTCCAGTCCCCTGTTTTATTTGGCACTAAAAAGAATCTCGAGTAAGTTCTGGATCCTCTCTGGTCTGAGGGGGCCTCTTGGATGACTCTCTTGTTTAGCAGCTTTTTATTTGAATGTTGCTTGTTCTCTTTGATTGGATGGAACATCAGGGATTTTTCTGGAGTTTGGAAGACAAAGGAAAATGGAATTATATATCTCCTGGATATGATACTCTGCACCCAAGTATCTTTTGTTATTTCTAGCCAGGCTCTTGGTGCAGGGACAAACAACACCCGAGTGCCTCCAGAGGGGGACAACTGGGCCTCCATTCAGGAGTGTTGGCTTACCAAAGAAGGATTCTCTAGACTGCTGATGTTGCAGGTTTCTACTGCCTCGAGGGTGGAGTCTACCATTTGAAATCCTCCCTCTGCCTCTGGGGGAATACCCTCCATGTGTGTCTTGAAGGTGGAGTCTACCATTTGAACTTCCCCCTCTGCCTCTGGGGGAATACCCTCCATGTGTGTCTTGGAAAGATCTTTTTGATTTTCTGTACCACATCTTTCCACTACCTCAATGATTCCTTGAAATGGATCTTTGTGGGGTGAAAAAACATCCCAATGAAATACATCCATAGCAGAAAGCATCTTTCCATCCTTATCACACCTAGACAATGTATATTTTATTTTGGCGACAAAAAAAGAGGTGCTGTCAAGGGGAGCATTGATGAACCAAGACAGAAAAGGCTTCGCAAATCACACAAATGCATCCAGGTGTGTCTCCTAATGGCTACGCCTGAACCCTCAGCCCTTGAGGTTCCTTCTGCCACATTAGAAATAAGCCTCATAGATGAGTTGGAAATTGATTTTAGGATTGCCAGCTGAGATGTGAATGAATCCTTCACTTCTTCAGATATGTTCCTTTGAGGGTCTCTGAAAGTTTCCTTAATCAGATCCCTCTAAAGTCTAGTAAAATGTGACAAGTAATTCAGAGACTTTAAGGCAAAGGTTGCTGAAGCATTGACATGCTTCCCAAATATGTCCATCACCCGCAACTCCTTGTCAGGAGGATGGACAGAGGTACTTTTACCAGCAAGTTTCTTTCTAATGGCCACCACCATGACCATGGCATCAACAGGATGACCTTTTGACCAAAACTGTTTTGACTTTGGAGGGGTCATATTTCTATCTGGCTTTTTAGGAATGAGCTCAACTGAGTCAGGTTCCTTCCATGCCCACTGTGAAACCAACTCCAGGAGCTCATCAGTGAATGGGAACACCCAGGTAAAAGACGGGCAAGAATCAAAAGCCTCCAGTAGTACAGATTGCTCCGACAAAGGGTTGCTGGACTTCCAGCCACCTCTTTGTTTCAGGATTTCAAGGATGACTTCAAATGAGACATCTTCAGGAGGAGATCATGGGACCCTTCACCCTCATCAAAATCTGTGCCCTCAGTGACTGATCCAAGGGAATTGATATGCTTCCTCTTACATGTCCTCTTCTTAGGGACCTCCTCAGTGGGATACTCTAGGGAGGTGTCAGAAGAGGAGGGAAAACCCTGTTGGGAAGACTGGGGTTATGGTACTGGCTATCACTGTAAAGAGGATAGCTGAGATTCGAGGAGCGGAGGTGGAACAGAAGAAGACACAGGATCCAAAGAGGGAAGCATCACCTGAGTCTGTGTTGTAGGCAGAGCTCTCTCTAGAACCATAAAGGCAGACTGTCCTGGAGAGGGAAAGGAACCCAGATCTGAGAAGCCATGCCTGTGATCCCTGGTCCTGCCCTGCTCTGAGGACAGCTGCCTGGACACCGGAGTTGGACTCAAACTGACCAGTGTTGAGACTCCAAGATGCAGAGTCAGCTCTGAAACCCTTGGAGTCGACTACAGCACCTTGGACCCAACGGGGTAGAATCAGCTCATAGAGATCTCCAGATCCAACTGAACTGAAGAGCTCAGAGCGAGTCTCGGATCTGGAGATACCAGAATCCTCTGATCTGAAAGGGATGTTGCCGGACAACTCAAATCCAAGGGCTCTGAGACCTGGATAGGAGTCGAAGGAGGAACTGGTAGAGGAGGAGCAGCAGATACATGGACCTCCCAACCCAATGGGGTAGGAGATGAGGAAGGTTCAGACTGGCTCTACGCCGAGAGGATATTTCCCACTAACCTCTCTACATCTTCTTCAGTGAGACTTCTGGATGAACAAGTGGATAGAGAAGACGGAGACTTCAATCTTTCTAAAAATGGTGAAGGCACTTTAGATGGAATTAGGTACACTGAAGAAGAGTACCTTGTTCTAGGCAGAATAGATAAAGAAAACATCTAATCTGAGGCCTTCTGATCTGACAAATCTTTAGTTGTCAGATACTCTGGATCCGAAGAAACCATTAGATCCAAGGGTTTGAATTTGGTCTTAGATAAATCTAAAGAAAGGGTAGAATCTGATAATTTTTTTCTTCTTCTTTGTATGATCTGAAGAAACTATGGGATCCAAAGAAGTTCTCTTGTAAGATTTTTCTGAGGATCTGGAGGATACAGATGAGTTGCTTGGAGAAGTAATTGACAACTTTTTTGTTTCCTCTTTTGAGGTCCAGATACAACCTCATTGAAGAAAGAAGGCAAGAGACCTTTAAGGATTAGCTTGTTCCTATGCTCTATCAATGCCCTAGGACGAAAGGCATGACAGATCACACAGTTCTTCTGGAGATGGAGAGGACATAAATAAAAAACACACAAGGAGTGTGAATCAGACACTGGGATTTTCTGACCACACTTCTCACACTTTTTGAGCCCAGTTATGCTCTTTTTCATTTCAGCCATCAGCAAAACAGAAAACAGAAAGGCCAAGTACAGTCACAACCACAACAACAGCAATTTAATGAGTTAGAAATTAAATATAAAGAATAATAATTTTTTTTAAGGGAATGTAGAAGGAATGAATGGACAGGGAAAAAGTACCAACAATGGTAGTAAAATCTACGATAATCGTAGCAGAGAGGAAGAGAGTTACTAACAACAGTAACTAGAAATATTGCAAACTGTAATAAGGAAAGAAAGTAGAAATTCATGAAAGGTAAGGGAAAAAGCCTAAGTAGGAAACTGTATCTAAAGCAGTTTAAAGATGTTTAAAGTAGTTTAAAGACAATTAAAGGCATATAATTTGTAAGTTTTAAAAAAATACTTATCGCCCAAGCTTGAGAGAAAATGGAACACATCTTTTCGCTGGAAACGGCAACCAAGATCTGATTTAATGGAGGTTGTTCATTCTGGGTAAGAGAGAAGCTTGAGAGTTCAAAGTTGCCATGAGCTTTTACAGCACCTGAGTTGGATCCAAGGGATCGGATCTGAACCTATAAGTCATGGACGGAATGAAAATTTGACAACATCAGATCATATGTTTTAGGAAAGTAATAAGTTGGCAGGTTTTAAAAATTACTTAGAGAGCAACTAAGAAAAAGATCCTTTTGATGTGGGACACAGGATCTGATTTGCCTAGACTGTTGGCTGCCAAAAAACAATTACTAGAAAATAGAAAACAAAGTCTAAACCAACTATTTGAAGTACTGAATGTTTATAAAAGAGCTGTAAGAGGGATCTTTAGAAAATGGAAGGAGAAGCTTACATAGAAATAAATGGAACTTGTGGGAAAAACATATGAAGAGGAGGTGGAGTGAGATTTAGGAGACGGCAGGAATTTGGCAATTTATGTAATGCTGAACTGATGATAGTTACAAAGAAAGGATATGTGATGTGTAATGCATGTAAATGGGAAAATGTTAATATGGTTTGTTTTCTTTTCTGTTGCTATATGTCTGTCTATGTCTTAAGTGATAATTCAACAAAAGTGTTTAAAAATGCTAGGAAAAAAGAAGTTATGTCTTATCATAATGTTCCATCTTTGTTGTTGATCTTCACTTATCCTTGACAGTGAGTTCGGTTCCGAAAGTTGACTTGAAATGACTTGGCTGTTTTTCTCAGCTCCTGTCCTCCAAAAACTCTCGAGCTAAGCTCTACCCATAATGCTCTTCACAAGAATACCTCAGATTGAGTTTGCATACAATAGTGACAGACATGAAATAGCAGAGAAGAGACCATATCTGGATCATTAATTAAAATTCTAATCTCAGGAAACAATCCGATCCACCAAGAAGTCAATGGGCTGGAGGAAGGAGGGTGGGTATGCCAAGGATAAGTGAAGATCGACAACACAGATGGAACGTTATGGTAAGATATAACTTCTTTATCTGGTGTTGTCAATCTTCACTCATTTCTTGACAGTGGGACAGAGTCCCCAGCTACCAAAATCTCGGGAGGTCTCAGGGAAGAATATTCCTGAGGACCATCGAGCCGAAGGATGCTTGTGCCCTAGTGACCAGATCTAGTTTGTAATGACTAATAAAGGTATGTGGGGATGCCCATGCAGCTGCTGCACAAATATCATCTATGGAAGCTCTAGAATGGAAAACTGCAGATGCGGCTACCACTCTAGTAGAATGTGCTTTATAATGGTAGATTATTTTTGTCATACACGAAGGTAATACAGTCCCTTAGCCATCTAACCAAGGTTACTTTAGAAACTGTTTTTTTCCAAAGCAACTGAAGAAAAGGAAACAAACAACTGATCTGATTTTCTGAATTCTTTTGTACTGTGAAGGTAAAAATGCAATTCTCTATGCACAGCTAGTAAATGTAGACAATATTCACCTTTATTTGAAAAGTTGGAAAAGAAAACTGGAAGTTGTATGGTTTGGTTAAGGTTGCTTTCAGATACTGTCTTTGGTACAAACAACCAAACCAAAAATCACCTCCAGAGGAAGCCTTAATAGGCAAAAATAGTAAAATGAAAAAAAGGCTTCCACCACAACAAAAAGTTCACTGAGAAATTCTGTTAAAATTTAGGCTTTAATAAAACGAAGAAATAAAAAGCACAAATTGTGCTGTTCAAGTTGCAGGTCAAACAGGATAAGCGCTTTCAGTTAAAAAACCTTCTTCAGATCCTAGTGTGTAGACCTGACTTTCTGCTGTTACATAAAGATCCTTAATTGCTCAACCAATCACATACAGCAATCAGATGCATGCCTTCCTTAAGCATCCATTTCATTTCATCCTTTTTGTAGAAGTAACAGCTACCAGGAATAAAGTTTTCCAGGACAAGAACTTTAGATTGAAACTTGTGGAAGGTTCAAAAGGGGGAAAAAGTAGAGATTGGAGTAACAGATTCAAGTCCCAAGGCACATCAGGTTCTTTATATGGAGGTCTGAGCATTAAGGATCCTTTCAGAAAGGCTTTGCAAAGCTTGTGGAGCATTAGGGATGTAGCATTTAAACCACAATGAAAGTTAGAGATTGTGGCTAGATGGACTCAAATCATACAGGCTGAAGCTCCTGTTTCAAAAGGGTCATTGTTAGTCTCTGATGCCCAATTAAACAAAATGCTATTTGTTAAAGTACAGTTTCCTAGTGGTAGGTTTGTGGCAGGCCAGAATGATTCATTGTACTGGGGAAGTGAGAAAGGAATACCTGGCAATCATTGGAATTTGAGAAGTCATGCAGTGAGCTTGAGGGTCTGAAGATTCAGATGAACCAGTCCATCTGGATGGGACAATAGGTCTGGAGCTGGGTCCAGAGTCCAAGGTTTCCGAATTAGATGGGGCCAAAGAAGGGGAAACCATATTTGTCGAGGCCAGAATGGGGCAATGAGGATTATTCTGTTCTTCTACCTGTTGGCTTTCCTTAGAAATTGAGATATTAGGGGAATCAGAGGAAATGCAAAGATTAGACAGGAGGGCCATTCGTGTAGGAGAGCATCTCTTGGTGACTCCTCCAGAGGGGGGATCAGAGCAAAGTAGCTGCTGCACTTATTGTTCAGGGGTGATACAAATAGGTTACAGCAAGGCTGGCCCCAGTGGCAGAATATCTCTTCTGTTACCAATGGGTTAAGAGACCACTAGTGAGGCATTAAAATACATCTGCTCAGTTTGCCCTTAGTCAAATTGGAGCTCCCTGAAATACGCATTACTATTAGAAAGCAATCTGAGGAGATCACCCATTGCCAAACTCTGATAGCTTCTCAACAGAGAGTGTAAGATCTAGTTCCCCCTGCTTGTTGATGTATCAGATTGATGTGATGTGATGTGATTCTCTCTTTGCAAACTCTGTAAGTAGATCCTGGAACTCTCTTCCAGCTGATATTACCTTACTTTCCACCTTAGGTCAATTTAAAACTAGACTCAAACAACATTTGTCACTTGACTGCCTATGTCAATGTATCAAGCCTGGCTAACTCTCTCTAGAATGTGTAAAAAAATCTGTTAACCAGTTTACTGTGTAATTTAATTTAATCCTGACTTGCGCTCAGGATTAACTGTAACCTGTGGAACTGGTTTAACTTGCTTACTTATGTAATCTCTGTAAATAGTTTGTTTGTAATATGTAATGCTGGTATTATGTAATGCTGTATCTGCTTACCCTTGGAGCTTTTCTCCCCGGGCCTCCGCTGAAAATGGACATGCATCCAGTCGGACTATCCCGGTCAACAAATGTAAAATAAATAAAAATAAATAAATTAAGAACATATTGTCTGTTTGAACAGCAATCATTCCCGGGGGAGGGTTTCTTGGAATGCTTGCAATGCTAAGAGCACCACCCTCATCTCTAGAACATTGATATGTAAGTTGACCTCCACATGAGACCAAGTGACTTGGACTGTCTTTCCCACATAATGCCCCCCCATCTGGGATGCATCTGTGGTTATTATGGCTTGGGATTGAGGGGGAAGAAAGGATCTGCCAGTCAAAATCTCTTCTGAATGAAGCCACCAACTCAGATCTCTCTTGCACACATTGGTGATCATTATTGGGTAGGACACTGGTTGATTGAGTAAGGACCATTAGGACACTAGCAGCCATTGAAGAGTCCTCATGTGATACCTTGCCAGCTGAACCAAAGTGATGGTTCATAGGTTGGTACTAGGCTATCAGCCCTAGGGCCTATACAAGCCTAGCCATAACAAATTCCCTAGCTATTTCTTCCCACACTATTTACCTCCCTGGACCCCTGTCTAGCAGGGCGACTGACGTGATTCCCAGGGTGAATTTCCTTTCTCCCATCCAATTGTCAAGATTCCTTTTGAAGAGGGCCAAAGAGGCTCTCTACTTGACATGCATGGGCAGTCTATTCCAGAGTCTGGGGAGTCTCTGGGTCAGGAACCCATCCCTCCAGCATGTTTTGTTTATTGTGATGAGAAGGTTTAGATCCCTGGAGCCTGTGGCTCTGAGGGATTGGGATTTCTTTAAGTGTAGCATGTCCAACAGCTCTGGGTTTGACATGGCCTTTTATGTTAAGCAGAGATCGCTTCTGAGTAGACGATATGCGACAAGAGTATAGCTGGAGTTTTTAAGGTGGTCAGCGTAGGGAATCTGCTTTAGGCATGTGATTCTTTTAGTGAGGTATTTCTGCAGTCTTTCCAGTTGTTGCTGGAAGCTGCCATAGACCCTAGTGCTTGCAACAATAGCCTTGCTGGAACCTTTTTTGCTTCAAATAATTTGATTGACCTGCGAACTTGTTCTTTTCAGTCTTTCAAAATTAAGGGAAGCAATGTTTGTATGTGTGTTCAGCATCGCTCCTTTGAATTCTAATTGTTGAGATGGTGTAGCTGTGACTTTTTGTAGTTTATAGTAATTCCTAGTGAGGAGCAAATTTGACATAGTCTCTTGCCTGTAATAGTAGATGCCTGGTGGAAGCAGTGAGGAGCCAGACAACTAGATATGGAAACACACGGAATCCTTGCAGTCTGAAGTGAGCTGCTACCACTGCCATGCATTTGGTGAACACCCTGGGGGCTGTGGTGAGACCAAAGGGCAGGGCTCTGAACAGGTAAAGACTGGCTCCCAGCCGGAAGTACATGAATATTCTGGATTGCTTGTCCACCTTTATGTGATAATACGCATCCTGAAGACCTATACAGCATATCCAATTGTTTTTCCCTAAAAAGGGGAGTACAGACTGTGCCATGACCATCTGGAATTTGGATTGGTGAACAGATATGTTCAACTGGCTGAGATACAAAATTGGTCTCCAGTCCCCGTTTTCTTTGGCACTAAAAAGAATCATGAGTAATATCCAGATCCTATTTGGTCTGCTGGGACTACCTGGATGACTCTTTTGACGAGCAGTTTTTGAAATTCTAAGACTCCTGCGTCCCTTTCACTGGGAGGGACATCTGGGGTTCATTTTAATTTCTTGAGTTCTTTTGAGAAGGTGATATTGTAACCTCTGGTTATAATCCTCTGCACCCAATTGTCCAATGTTATCTTTAGCCAGGCTGTTTGGTGCAGGGATAATCATCCCCCAACTGCTTCCAGAGGATGGCAATTGGGCCTCCTTTCAGGAGCGCTGATAGGAGTTACCAGGAAAGGAATCCCTGGAACCCTGATTCAGTGGGTCACTTCTGCCTCATGAATGGTGTCTTCCATTATTACTTCCCCTTCTGCCCCGTGAAAAGTCATTGCCATGTGAGTCTTGGAAAGGCCCCTTGGACTTCTTGAACCATAGCTTCTCACTTCTCTGGTTCCTGCAGTAAGGCCGTTGAGGAGTGGAGAAGCGTACGACCACAGCACAGCAAACAAAATCTTTCCATCTTTCTCACATCTGGCTTGAGTGTCTTTAACTTTGAGACCAAAAAGGGATGTTCTATCAACGGGATCATTGACAAAAGAAAACTTAAATGGCTCTGCGAACTCACATAAGTGCAACCAGGCATGATGTCTAATGGCAATGCCTGAACTCGCTGGCCTCATCATCCCTTCAGCAGCATGCGAAATTAGCTTCATGGATGACTAGGAAATGGAATCTAGGGTTGCTAGCTGAGAAGTTACTTTATCTAGGATATCTTCAGCTACTGCTCCTTTGAGGATATCTGATAGTTCTTTTATCAGATCCTGTTGAAATCTCATGAAATCCACCATGGAATTCAAGGACTTTACTGCAAAGGTCAATGAAGCCTATACATGCTTCCTCAAATCTATCCATTGTCCTGGACTCCTTATTAGGAGGATGGATAGTAAGGACTTTTGTCAGCAAATTCCTTCTTAGTGGCTGCCACTATCACCATGGCATCTACTGGTATTTCCTTCACCCAATGTTGCTGATCCTGAGGAGCCGATAAGATCCAGCCTGGTCTCTTTGCAGTTGGCTCAATGGATTCTGGTATTTTCCATGCCCACTAAGCCATCAATTTAATGGGATTATCAGTGGGTGGAGAGAACCAAGAGGTGGACGGTTGGGCACAAAAGGCTTCCAGGTATACCAATTCCTCTGAGGAAGGTTGAAGGGAAGTCCAGCCACTCCTCTGTTTTAGGATTTCTAGGATGTCTCCAAAGGGGATATCATCCAGGGGTGACTTTGGGGAACCTTTCCCTTCAACAAAATTGGTATCTTCAGTGTAAGACTCTTCAAGGGAATCTAAGTGTTTCCTCTTGCACTTTCTCTTCATGGGTACCTCCTCAGTGGGATGGGCCGGGAAGGTATCTGAAGAGCACATAACCGCAGTGGTTAAATCCTGAGTCTGTTGTGCCCACTGTCCCAGGGTACAGACTGAAGGCAGCTCTGGTTGAGGGGAAGGATAAGATGTCTCTTCCGACAATGGAGGCATTGACTGAGTGTCTGCAATGGACAAGGCCCTCTCCATAGTCTGGAAGGCAGGCCCCCCATAGAGGGATTGGAGTCTGGAACCAAAACAGACTCCTTTGGAATCATGGTCCCACCCCACACCAAGGAAGCCACCTCTGAAGCTGAAGCCAGTGTTGAGCTTACATGTGCCAATGCACCAAGAGGCATGGACGGCTCTGAAAAAGCCAGAGTGGAACCATGTCTCCAGGAACCGGCAATGAAGCTTCAACCCTGGGAGGTCTATGGGTCTGACAACCACAAAGAACTCAAGGCAGTTATCGGTGCCAGAGAAGAAGCTCTGACTGGCACCAAAACATTCGAGGCCGGAAGGGTCGGTACCACAGACTCCAAAGACTCATCTGGAGTCAGAGGAGGAACAAAACCTGGTGTGGGAAATGGTAAGGTTCCAGACCTATGAATGTTAGGAACTGAAGAAGAAGGTAATTCCCTCACCATCAGGATTTGGTCCACCAATCTCATAATATCAGATTCAGTTAAGCTCTTGGTGGCTTGGACTGAGGAAATTGAAGGAGACCTGGGAGAAGGTTTTTCTAGAAAGGGGCTAGGAGGATGGTCAAAAAAGGGGTCTATATATGGTGAATACCTCATTTTGGTCCTGCCCTTGAAAAAAAAAAACTCCTTCAATTCCCAGGCAGAGGAAACTGAGGGTTTAGAAGGCAACTAAGTGGGGGAGTCCAAAACTGTAGATGGTACTAATATAGTCGGTGCAGATACCGGTACCAATAGCACCAAAGGTTCAGTTTGTTTTCCCACCACATCTGAGGAAACTATTGGAACCAGGGAAATTTTTGACAATTTAGAAGATGGTTCCAACAAGACTAATGGAACTGAATGGCTCCTCTTCTTAGACTTTTCATGTTTACTGGCAGAGGAAGAAGAGAAAGGAGAACTGACATCAGTCTTAGATTTTGATGCAGATAAAGCCTCGTCAAAATCAGATTTTAGTAGTCCTTTCAGAATAAGCTTATTTTGGCAGTCTACTAGAAACCGATGACTAAAACTGTGGCAAATCGCACAGTCTTCCTGGAAGTGCATAGCACCCAAACAGTAGATGTAAAGAGAGTGTCCGTCTGAATGTGGAAGTTTTCTGTCACACTTCTGGCAGCTTTTAAAACTAGAAGTGCCTTTAAATTTGTCTGCCATCACAATCTTGCACACACACGCGCGCGCACACACACACATACACACACACACACACACACACACACACACACACACACACACACACACACACACACACACACACACACACACACACACAAACGGTACAGGAATTAAGGAAAAATGTGAGAATAAAGTTTTTTTTTTTTTGTTTTTTTTTATAGATAGAGACAAGGGTAGAAAAAAATGTACCAGCAATGGTAATTTACTAATACCAGTCAAGGTAAAGGGGAAGAAGTACCAGCAGTGTTACATTAGGGTTACCGAGTTGGTAGAAAAGGGAATAAAACTTTAAATAGATGCTAATAGGAGCTGGTTAGTGAAATAAGAAAGTCTCAGACAGGAAAAAAGTTTAAAGTTATAAGAAACTTACAGTTTTTTTTAAAAATAAAGGTTGTCGCTCGAGAGCTCTGAGGAGAGAATGCATCTGGCACTAGTAAGCAGCAAGCAAGATCTGAGATATTCTTGCGAGGAGTATTATGGGTAGAATTTAGCTCGAGAGTTTTTGGAGGCACAAGCTGAGAAAAACGACCGAGTTGGTTCAAAGGTTTGGAACCAAACCCACTGTCAAGGACTGAGTAAAGACTGACAACATCAGATCTAAAATTAGAAATTCTCACCTCGACAACAACAACATGCAAAAATAAGGGGGGTGGAGGGGGGCATCTACTGTACTTGTGATCATATGAACATCTACTGTTATGGTAAGTTTGCTTACATAACTGCTTTATGGTCATTATACTGACCACTACTGTAATAGCCTTAGCTAATGAATAGATAGACTACCATAGCTTAAACTGACCAACAGGAGGAAGAATCCTTGGAGAATGGTCTTACCAAAGCTTGTTCTATACTTAGAAAAAGGAATTTAGTGTGTAGTGCTTTTTAAAGATATGCACACTGGATCAAAGTGCTGCTTCTAGAATGCTTCCAGAATCCAACCCTTCCCAAAAAGACACAGATGAAGTCACGGTCCTGGGAGAATGAGCCTTGCCCCTGTCTGGAATTGCCATGATGCAGTGGGTATAGCAAAAAGTAATACATGATAAAACCATTTGGAGATAGAGCTTGTCCTTTCTTTTTACCTTCATAGGAAATGAGTTCCTAAAAGATTTTGTTCTATCATGATAGTGCCCGAGCTGCCTATGAACATCCAGGGTATGTAGTATCCTTTCTACCTTATTTTTAAGTTCTGGGAAAAAGATTGGGATATGGATAACTGGCTTCAAAGCAAATTTGGATACCAGTTGAGGCATAAATGAAGGATTAGTTGTTAAGGAAACCCTAGCATTCCAGAAGATGGGATAAGGTTGACCCACAATAATTGTTTGCAACTCAGGTACTCTTCTTGCAGAGGTCACAGCAGTCAGTAACACTGATTTCCCTGCTAAGAACCTCAAATCAGATAAGCTGGCTTAAATGGAGCACAAGTTAGTTTTTCCAAGGCAAAATTAAGGTCCCAAGGAGGTGCCACCCTTTTTTAGGAGGCTTAATATATAACACCCTTTTCAAAAACATTTTCACATCAGATTGCATTGAAATATGGGGATTTGTGGACAGACATGCTGAAACAGCTGACAAATGAACCTTGATGGAGAGGGAAGACAGGCCAGCAGATGTAATTCACACAGGTAATGCAGAACCAGAGAGACACTAGCCTTGAAAGAGTGCTGGTTCTTGTCTTGACAACTACTAGATTTGTTTATCCATTTACTAATATGTGATTTTCTAGAAGCAGGTTTTCTTGCTTCCTTTAATACCAGCTGCACAGCCACAGAAAATAGGTGCCTAAAAACTATTAAGGTTCTATTATCCACAGAGTTAGTTGCAGTTGTTTGGGATCGAGATGTATCAAACAATCTTTCCTTTGTGAGTAGGTCCAGTTTGTGAATAAACTTGTGGTAATTGCCAATGGCCATTTCCTATAGTAGAAAGAAAAAGAAGTTATGTTCTTACCATAATGTTCCATGTTTGTAGTCCATCTCGCCCTTCATTCTTAAATATGGGTTCCGGCTCCAACTCGGCCTATTACAAGCTCAAAGTCTCTTAGTTGGCTCATGGCTAGATAAGTATCTCACAGTGCGCCAGTACAATCCCCAGATCTTGTTTGCTGCTAAACTATAGAAGGACAGAACTAAGGTTATCCAAAAAGAACAGCAATAATGAAAGGTCTCCACCCTGTCAAGGTAATCCTATCCTGTCTCCAGATCCTTCCAGGATGGGGGTAGGTGGGTGGGTTCGTAAGAACGAAGGGTGAGATGGACTACAAACATGGAACGTTATGGTGAGTACATAACTTCTTTATGTTCTGTAGTCCTATCTTGCCTTCATTCTTACATATGGGACAGTGTCCCTAACACCTTATTCTTGGGTGGCTCATGGAAAAATACTCCTGAGTATCATGGAACCAAAGGAGGCTCTACCCCCTAGAGGTAAGGTCCAATTTGTAATGAGTAATAACGGTATGAGGGGTAGCCCAGGTTGCTGCTGCACAAATATTGTCAATTGGGACTAGATCTTGTTTGCTGCTAAACTACAGAAGGACAGAAATAGAAGTTATGTCCTTACCATAACGTTCCATGTGGAGTGTTCATCTCGCCTTTGTTCTTACACATGGGTTCGGAGCCGATCCTCGGCTCCGTGTCGGCCGCTTGCAAGCTCTGCATCGAGAAGAAGCTCGAGACAATCTAATACCCACAATCCCCCTCTGCCTTTACCTCAGATCTAGTTTGCAAGCAAACCAGTAGCCAGAGAGAGCACACTCATGCTTACATCACATATGCACAGAACTAAGAGTCTATATATATATATATATAGACACATACACATATATATACATGTCAACCATATACACAACAACTGCAAAGCAGAAGCAGAATGCCCCAGGCCAGGCATCAAAAACTGAACGTTCTTCCTAAGGGCGGGAGGGTGGGAATGTAAGAACAAAGGCGAGATGAACACTCCACATGGAACGTTATGGTAAGGACATAACTTCTATATGTGATAGTGTTCAATCTCGCCGTTTGTTCTTACACATGGGTAGCGTCCCTAGCTCCTTGTTCCTGAGGAACTCACGGAAGGACGTTCTTGAGCACAGTGGAACCAAAGGTTACCCTGTCCCTAGAAACCTTGTCTACCTTATAATGAGAGATGAATGTATGTGGCTTAGACCAAGTAGCAGCCGCACAAATAGCGTCTAGTGGTAGGCGGGCTGCATGAGCCAGGGATGTAGACACTGACCTTGTGGAATGTCCTTTGGGTTTGTGCAAAAGAGTTTGATTTGAAGAATCACAGACATAGATGATACAATCCGTTAACCACTTAGAAAGAGTTATTTTGGTAACCGCTACTCCTTTCCTATTATCAGCAAAGGCTACAAAAAGTTGATCAGTTTTTCTGTGATCTTTTGTTCTATCCAAGTAAAACCTTAGCTGTCTGTGAACATCTAATTTGTGCAACATATACTCCATTTTGTTGGAGTGATTCTTGAAGAAGGTGGGTAATTCAATGGACTGATTAATATTACTAATAGAACAAACTTTAGGAAGGAAGGATGAATTAGTTCGAAGAGAAACTCTGTCAGAGTGAAAGATCAAATAAGGGTGCTTAATGGAGAGAGCTTGAAGTTCAGATACTCGCCTAGCGGATGTAATGGCTACCAAAAAGAAAGTCTTCCAAGACAAAAATTTCAATGGGCAAGAGGAGGCTGGTTCAAAGGGGGGCAACATTAATTTAGATAACAATAAATTTAGACTCCAAGGTGACGTAGGAGATCTAATTGGTGGTCTAATATGAAAAGCCCCTTTTAAAAAGGCTTTACAAAGTCTGTGGGCCATAACAGGAGCCCCACATTCTTCCACATGGAAATTAGAAATGGCAGCCAACTGAACTCTTAATGTGGCAGGAGAAGCACCCTGATGGAACAAGTCTGTTAAAAACTCTAATATTTTATTCAAAGGAGCTATAAAAGGATCCAATTGCTGTGTATTCACCCAGAATACAAATCGCTTCCATTTACTAGAATATGTTTTAGTAGTGGAAGCTTTATGAGAAGCCACTAATATATTCTGAACTGCAGGCGAAAGAAGACCAGACCTGGCTAAGTTGGGAATTGGAGCAGCCAAGCTGCTAG
Source organism: Protopterus annectens (assembly GCF_019279795.1). Lineage (NCBI taxonomy): Eukaryota > Metazoa > Chordata > Ceratodontiformes > Protopteridae > Protopterus > Protopterus annectens. Next base: position 1,665,096 of record NC_056727.1, on the reverse strand, counting down.
ATGGAGGGACAAGAGCGCGGGATGGGGAGCCCCTGACGAGTGAGTCAATAGATCTGGCTCTGGGTCCAGGATCCAGGGTCCCCGAATGCAGTGTGTCATCAGGAAGGGGAACCAAATTTGACGAGGCCAGAATGGGGCAATGAGGATTATTGTCCTGTGTAGGTTTCTGGCTTTCTGGAGAAACTTTGATATCAGGGGGAAGGGAGGAAATGCGTACAGGAGTCCCGGGGGCCAATCGTGAATCAGTGCGCCCCTGGGGACTTCCCCTGGAGGGGGTAATAGGGCAAAGTAGCTCCTGCATTTGGCGTTCATTGGAGACGCAAACAGATCGCAGGACGGCTGGCCCCATGTGCGAAAAATCTTTTTCGCAACTGACTGTTTTAGGGACAACTCGTGCGGTAACAGAATTGCTCTGCTCAGCCTGTCGGCTATGACGTTGGATGACCCCGGGATGTGCGTTGCTATCAGAAAGCGACCCGTGGACTCCGCCCATTGCCAGATTCTCATGGCCTCTCTGCATAGCTGATAGGACTTGGTTCCCCCTTGCTTGTTTATGTACCAGACTACCAACATGTTGTCCGTCTGAACTGCAATAGTTCCCAGAGGAAGAAGGGGAGCAAAGTGTTGCAACGCTAGAAACACTGCCCTCAACTCTAGAACATTGATGTGCAGATTGTACTCTAAATTGGTCCATTCGCCTTGGACTGTCTGTCCCTGAAAGATGCCCCCCCACCCTATCAGGGAAGCGTCCGTGGTCACCGTAACTGTAGGCGTGGGTAGCACAAATGGTCCCCCTTGCAAAGGTTGCACGTTTGGAGCCACCAGTTTAGGTGTGTTTTGCATGTGTTCGTTATGAGAATCTCGTGTGTTAGAGGTAGTTGTTGGAACGACCATTGCGCAAACAGTAGCCATTGTAGGACTCTCATGTGCAGTCTTCCCAAGGGTATTGCAATAAGAGAAGCCGACATGAGTCCCAAAACCTTCAGTACCAGTTTTGCTGGGGATTTCCTGGACAAGAGAAGAAGACGTATGTGAGTCTGAAGTGAAAGTATCCTTTCTGGAGGAAGTCTTAGAATTAACTGATGTGTATCTAATTCCGCTCCTATGAATAAGATACTTTGTGATGGCTGTAGTAAGGATTTTCCGAAGTTTACGGAAATTCCTAGGTAAATACACAGTTGAAGAGTATAGTCTCTGGCCTGTACTAGTTGACGCTGGGTGGTGGCAGAGAGGAGCCAGTCGTCCAGATACGGAAACACCTGGAATCCTTGGCGTCTCAAGTGAGACGCTACCACTGCCATGCATTTGGTGAAGACCCTGGGGGCTGAGGTCAGACCAAAGGACAGGGCTCGAAATTGAAAGTGACTGGCACCCAGCCGAAGCGCAAATGATCTCTGGATGCCCTGGCCATTTTGATGTGGTAGTATGCATCCTTCAGATCTATTGAGCACATCCAGTCGTCCTTCTGTAAGAATGGAAGGATCGATTGAAGCGTGACCATTCGGAACTTTTCTTTCTTGACGAAGGTATTGAGGTCGCTTAGGTCCAGAATGGGCCTCCAGTCCCCTGTTTTCTTTGGAACTAAAAAGAACCTTGAGTAAGTCCCGAATCCTTGCTGGTCCGCTGGGACTGGTTGGATGACTCTTTTTTCTAGCAGCTTTGAAATTTCTATAGCTGCTGGCTCTCACAGATGGGGCGGTACATCTGGGAGTCTTTTCTTTGGAATGGGATGGGATAGAAAGGGTATACTGTAACCTCTGGTAACCACGCTTTTTACCCACTTGTCTGTAGTTATGTTTTGCCAGGCCTGAGGGTATAAAGCTAAGCGACCCCCGCCTGCCTCCAGAGCAGGACAGTCGGGCCTCCTCTCAGGAGTGCTGCAAACGCTTACCAGCGACTGTATCCCTGGCACCTTGATTCTGCGGACCCCTCTGCCGCCAGGGCGGCGTCTTCCACCTCTGCCCCTCCTCTGCCTCTAGAAGGCATCACCCTGTGTGCCTGGGAAAGATCCTTGGGGTTTTCGAAACCACATTTTTCCACCACGTTGCCCTTTGGGGTACGGTCTGGTTGGGGTGGAGAAACGGACTCCGACAGCAGACAGAGTCTTTCCCTCCTGCTCACACCGGGTAAGGGTCTCCTTTACTTTGGGGCCAAAGAGAGTGGCACCGTCAAATGGGGCATTAGTAAAGGAAGACTTGAAGGCTTCCGCAATGAACATAAGCGCATCCAGGATTGTCTGAAGAGCAATCGCTGAAGCTGCTGCCCTACTCGAACCTTCGGCTGCGTAAGAGATCAGCCTCATGGACGAGTTCACAATGGATGTAAGGGTATTAAGTTGCGCTGTCACTTTCTCTGAGACAGCAGCATCTGTAGTACCCTGGAGGGTATCTCCCAACTCTTTGACTAGATCCCTCTGTAGTCGTGTAAAGTGGGTCAAATAGTTCAGGGATCGCATGGAAAAAGCTGCTGAACTAAAAATGCGCTTCCCATACCTGTCCATAGTCCTAGAATCTTTATTAGGGGGATGGACAGATGAGGAAGATTCCGACATCTCCTTTTTCGTAAGGAAACAACAACAGATAAGTGAAAAATGGACCAGGATCCACCAACAGAAGCTTTCAACTAGATACACTAGTCTTCATCAGAACCGGTTCTGATGAAGACTAGTGTATCTAGTTGAAAGCGCTTAACCTTTTTGGTGGATTAAAAGATTTTTATTATTCCTTCGTGTACGAGCTTCTGTTGGTGGATCCTGGTCCATTTTTCACTTATCTCCTTTTTCGTGGCCGCTGCCACCACCATAGCGTCCACTGGAACTCCTTTTGTTAAGTAAGTCTTGTCCTGGGGTGCAGTGATATACTTATTGGGTTTCCTTGGGACTGGTTCCACTGTGTCAGGAGCTTCCCACGCCCTTCGAGCAATAAGTTCCATTAATTCGTCGAAGGGCGGAGTGACCCAGGAGGAAGAAGGGCGAGCACCGAATGCCTTCAGCAAGACTGACTCATCCTCAGAAGGGGGGAGGGATTGCCAGTCACCTCTCTGTTTCAGGATCTCCAATATGTCAGAAAAAGAGACATCTTCTGAAGGTGACTTAGGGGACCCTTCTGACTCATCTAAGTCAGTATCGGATGTCAAGGATTCTTGTGGAGAATCCAAGTGTCTCCTCTTACACAATCTTTTCCTAGGGACTTCTTCGTGGGGAGCATCCGAAGAAGCCTCCGAGGAAGAGGGGGCACCCTCCAGGGGTGGCTGAGACACCGGTGCTCGACGCTTGGATGTGGCCGTGGGTGCAGAGGAGGATAACGGCCCTTTATGGGGAGGAGAGGTTGCTTCTACTGATGTGGTTGTCTGGGTAGACAACACCTTCCTCATCAGATCGAAAGCCCCCGGGGCCCGAGTCGAAGAATCTCCCGGTTCCGAAGAATCCCCGAAACAGGCACCGAAGGCATCGACCCCGAGGACGGAGCCGAATCGATCCGCGCCGAGGCCCCGAGGGGAAGGGTCGGAACCGAAACGTCGGTTCGACTCTCGGCCCCGGAACCAAGGACAGATCGTCGGCTCCGAGACTCCGGTACCGGGTCCGACGGAGTCGAGATGAGAGGAACAGACCGAGAGAAGGACGGTTCTGGACCCGAGGGCTCCACAATCAGAAGATCAACCTCTTCCGGCTCCAAAGACTCAACAGGTCTTGGAGGAGGAATGGATGGAGACAATGGGAGGCCTTCAAGTTTCGACACCAACTGGGTGGAAACTGAAATAAGTTTGGATAGGGCCGAATGCTCCAATAACTTCTGCACCACACGATCCACATCGACATCGGAGAGCTTAGAAGAACGGGTCGAAGGAACCGAAGATGGAGCCGACCTCAATAAAGTCGAGGGAGGGAGCTCCATCACCGGTTCCAAGACTCGAGGCTCAGGAACCGACACCAGTTGAACACTCGGCCCCGAAGTCTGTGGAACCGGTGATCTAACTTTACTCGAAGAGCTCAGAGCCGATGACTTGGGCTCCGACGTCTTCGATTCCTTCGAGGATTTCGATGCCTGGTCTGAAGCATCCAGAGCCTCCTGAAAGGAAGGTTTTAACAACCCTCTGTCCATGAGTTTCCTGCGCCTATCTGTCATGACCCTCCCACTAAAAGAGTGACAAATTGAACAGTCCTCTTGTAAGTGGAGAGGGCCAAGGCAGTAGACACAGGAACTATGGTTGTCAGTAACTGACATTTTTTGGCCACACTGACAACGTTTAAAGCCTGATTTAATTTTGTCAGACATTTTACAGTAGAGAGAAAGGTCAAGTCCAGTATAAAAGACAAATCCAATGTAAACAAGTCAAATCCGATGGGTATGTCAGTCCAGTTGTCAAATTTAAGAAGGGGGTAGTAGGCCCCGAAAAACTCTAACCAGATAAATTAAATTTAACGGTACCGAGAAATTCTACCTACACACACACATACACTAAGTATACGGTACTTTCAGAACAACTTTTTCTAAAATATAACAAAAAAATAAAGTTATATCTTATCTGAAGATGCTCGAGCTAGCTCCCAGCGATGCGAACGCAGCAGCGGCAAACTAGATCTGAGGTAAAGGCAGAGGGGGATTGTGGGTATTAGATTGTCTCGAGCTTCTTCTCGATGCAGAGCTTGCAAGCGGCCGACACGGAGCCGAGGATCGGCTCCGAACCCATGTGTAAGAACAAACGGCGAGATTGAACACTATCACATCTAAGGTTATCCAAAAAGAACAGCAATAATGAAAGGTCTCCACCCTGTCAAGGTAATCATATCCTGTCGCCAGATCCTTCCAGGATGGGGGTAGGTGGGTGGGTTCGTAAGAATGAAGGGTGAGATGGACTACAAACATGGAACGTTATGGTGAGTACATAACTTCTTTATATTCTGTAGTCCTATCTTGCCTTCATTCTTACATATGGGACAGTGTCCCTAACACCTTACTCTTGGGTGGCTCATGGAAAAATACTCCTGCGTATCATGGAACCAAAGGAGGCTTTACCCCTAAAGGTAAGGTCCAATCTGTAATGAGTAATAACGGTATGAGGGGTAGCCCAGGTTGCTGCTGCACAAATACTGTCAATTGGGACTCTGGCTTGGAAGGCAGCAGATGTAGACTGGTATCGAGTAGAATGAGCCTTAATCCTGAATAGCAGAGTTTTTCCATTGGAGGAGTAAATGAAGGAAATACAGCTTGAAATCCAATTCAATAAGGTCACTTTGGAGACTGGCAGACCTAATCTAGAATCAGAGAAGGATATGAACAATTGATCTGACTTTCTGAGATGCTTAGTCCTGTGAAGGTAGAACCGTAACTGCCTGTGAACATCCAATTGATGAAATTTGTATTCTGCTGCATTAAAATGGTTAGGGAAAAACACAAGTAACTCTATAGTTTGGTTCAGGTTAGTTTGAGAGCAAACTTTAGGGATAAAGGAAGGATTCATACGAAGAGAAACTCTGTCTTTGTGGAAAATGAGATAAGGAGGCTTTATAGACAGTGCTTGCAACTCTGATACTCATCTAGCTGATGTGATGGCCACTAGAAACAAAGTCTTCCAAGACAGAAATTTCAGCGGACATGAATGGGCAGGCTCAAAGGGCAGTAAGGTTACCTTGGATCAGATCCCAGGAAGCTACCAGATCCTGAAAGGGGGGTCTCAGCAAAGTAGCACCTTTAAGGAAGGTTTTACACAGTCTGTGTGATATCAGATTAGACTCATGCAGACCCAAATGAAAATTAGATATTGCTGCCAAATGGACCCTAATTGTGGCAGCAGCGGATCCCTGGTGGAAAAGTTTGGACAAAAATTCTAAAACCATTGGGATGGATGCAGTGTAAGGATCTACATTCCTTTCTTCAGCCCAGACAGAAAACCTTCTCCATTTGCTAAAGTATAACCTCCTGGTGGAAGGTTTATGTGAAGACATGAGAATGTGGGTCACAGCAGGTGAAAAGTCATGAAGCCTGACTACGGATGGAATTGGAGCAGCCATGCTGTCAAGTTGAGGGTGTGTAGACTGGGGTGAAGGGAGCAAGACATGTGTGTCAAGAGGTCTGGCACTGGGTCCAGAGTCCATGGATCATCTAGTAGATGAGGCCAGAGAAAGGGGAACCAAATCTGATGAGGCCAGTAAGGAGTGATGAGAATCATTTTGCTTCCTAACAGCTTCGCTTTCTGAATCACCTTGGATATGAGACGAAAAGGAGGGAAAGCATAAAGGAGTCCTGGGGCCAATCGTGAACAAGTGCGTCCCTCGGTGACTCCCCCGGTAGGGGGATAAGGGTAAAATAGCTGCTGCATTTGTAGTTGCTCAGACTGGCAAAGAGATTGCAGCAAGGCCGTCCCCATTTGCGTAAGATCTGTTCCGCTATTTCCCAATTCAGAGACCACTCGTGAGGCATTAAGATTGCCCGACTGAGTTTGTTGGCTATCACACTGGTTGTCCCTTGGATGTGCATTGCCACCAGAAAGCGCTGGAAAGATATCGCCCACTTCCAAACACGAATAGCCTCTCGGCAAAGTGGGTAGGATCTGGTTCCATCTTGTTTGCTGAGATACCATACCACTGACATGTTGTCTGACTGGATTGCTATCATGCCTAGAGGGAGAGAGTCGTGAAGTGCTTGCAATACTAGAAGTACTGCCCTCATCTCTAGGACATTGATATGCAAGTGAGTCTCGTGATCTTGCCATGTACCTTGGACAGTCCTGCCTAGATAATGCCCCCCCCCCCATCTGGGATGCTTCCGTGGTCACAGTAGCAACGGGTTGGCGAGGAAGGAATGGGGTGCCTGCTGTGAGTTGGTCAGGTTGAATCCACCAATGAAGATCCTTCTTGCAAGACTCTGTTATGAGGATGTGGTGAGATAGAGGCAGTTGCTGAAAAGACCACTGGGACGACAGAAGACACTGAAGAATTTGCATATGTAATCTGACAAGCGGGGCTAACATTATGGTGGATGCCATGATCCCTAAGAGTTTCAGCACCGTTTTTGGCTTGACTTTCTGTAGAGGAAGTAGACAAAGAATTTGTTGTCTGAGGTTCTACGCTCTTTCTGCGGGAAGATGAGCTAACATGGCGACTGTGTCTATTTCTGCACCTATAAAAGTCACAAATTGAGAGGGCGATAAGGCAGACTTTTCCCAATTTATTGTAATCCCCAAATGGGAACAAAGCTGGACAGTGGAATCTCTGGTTTGTAGGAGTAGATGTCTGGTGGGGGGCAGTCAGGAGCCAGTCATCCAGGTACGGAAACACTTGGAATCCTAGATGTCTCAGGTGAGCTCTCACTACCGCCATACATTTGGTGAACACCCTGGGGGTTGTGGTGAGATCAAAGGGCAGAGCACAAAATTGGTAATGACTGGCTCCCAGCCAGAAGTGTAGATGACACCTCGATGCTCTGTCCATTTTTATATAGTAGTATGCATCTTGGAGGTCTATGGAACACATCCAATTGTCTTTCCCTAAGAGAGGGAGTATAGACTCAGTGTCACCATCTGAAACTTGGCCTTCATTACGGATTCGTTTAGCTTGCTGAGGTCCAATATGGGCCTCCAGTCCCCTGTACGTTTTGGCACTAAAAAGAATCTGGAGTAAGTTCCGGATCCTATCTGGTCTGTCGGGACAGTTTGCATGACTCTGTTTGCGAGTAACTTTCTCATGTCTACGGTTGCTTGATCCCTGTGATTGGGTGGAACATCCAGGATCTTCCTGGGAGCATGGGGTGGAAGAGAACAAGGTATGGGGTAACCTCTGGTGACTCTTCTTTGTACCCATTTGTCTTGTGTGATGTTTATCCAGGCTTCTGGATACAAAGATATGTGACCCCCGAATGGCTCCAGAGAAGCACAGCTGGGCCCCATATCAGGAGCACTGATAGGGATGGCCTCAAAAGGAATCACGGCCTCCCACTAGGGTGACGTCTACCGTTTGCTCCTCTTCCTCTGCCTCTGAAGGAGGAGTCACCCTGTGCATCCGGGAAACATCTCTGGGACTTCTTGAACCACATTTTACTACCTCTCTGACCCTTAGGATATTGTCTAGAGGGGACGGTAAAACGTACTCCCATGGCAGAGAGCGTTTTCCCTTCTTGCTCACACCTGGTGAGTGTATCTTTTACCTTAGGTCCAAACAATGAAGAACCGTCAAAGGGGGCGTTGGTAAAGGTAGACTTGAATGGATCCGCAAAATTACATAAGCGCATCCAGGAGTGCCTCCTAAGGGAAACTCCTGAACTCATTGCCATGCTCACTCAGTTGACTGCATAACAAATCATCCTCATGGAGGAGTTAATGATGGAATTTAAGGTGGACAACTGAGCAGACAACTTTTCAGGGACTCCTTCAGTAGATGCACCTTGCAGAGTATTTCTCAACCCCTTAAGGAGATCTCTTTGAAGCCTCGTAAAATGTGTAAGATAGTTCAGCGATCTGAGTGTGAATGCTGCGGAAGAAAAGATACACTTACCGTATCTGTCCATCATTCGAGACTCCTTATTTGGTGGATGGACAGATGAAGATGTCTCTGCTACCTCCATCTTAGTGGCTGCCGCCACCACCATGGCATCTACAGGCACGCCCTTGGACAAGAATTCTTTCTCTTTGGGGGCAGACAGAAATTTACTGGGTCTTCTGGGAACTAGCTACATGGCATCAGGAGTCTCCCACACCTTCCGACTAACAAGATCTAAAAGCTCATCAAAAGGTGGAGACACTCAAGAGGCTGAAGGTTGAGACTCGAAAGTCTTCAGGTACACTGACTCCTCATTAGAAGGGGTAACAGTGGGCCAGCCGCCTCTCTGCTTAAGGATCTCTAAGATGTCTACAAAGGAGACATCATCAGAGGATGACTTGGGGGACCCTTCTGACTCCTTGAGGTCAGTGTCGGATGTAATGGACTCATCCTGGGAGTCTACATGCTTCCTCTTACATGTCCTCTTCCGAGGGGGCTTCTCAGAAGGATATTCTGGGGAGGTCTCCGAAGACTGGGAGCCACCAACCAGGGGCTCCTGAGGCTGTGGGTCTCTGCTGTCATGAGAGAGTAGGTGCTAAACAGAGGTCGGTGCCCGAGGGGGAAGAGTGGCGGTACCCTTGTGTGGAGCTGATGAGCAAGACAGCACACTCCTCATCATCTCGAAGGCAGATTTCTCCAGCTCCGAAGACCGCCTCGGCTCCGTGGAAATGGAGGAAGTCATCGGCTCCAGAGCTATCGGCTCTGAGATGGATGTAGGATCCAAGCTCACCCTAGCCGATGCACTGAGAGGGAGACTCAGAAGTGAGGAGGTTCGGGTCCAAGTGTCCCTGCTGGGGCCGACCAGTGAGCTTCGGTTCCTAGACACCATGGACGGCACCAAAGGTGTCAAAGCAGAAATTGGCTCCGAGACAGCCTTGACGGGAGCTGGAACCAAGGGTTCCACAACAAGTGGTACCAAACACTCCAGCTCGGAAGGCCCGACATGGCTCCGAGGAGGAACTACAACAGGGGGGTGGACTCAGGTGGCTCCGGAACCAACTGGGTCGGAGCCAACAACATTTTTGGCAAGGCAAAAGACTTCAAGAGTCTAAGCACTACTCTCTCCACATCTTCCTCTGACAAGCTCCTGGAGGATCTGGATGACAGTGTAGGCAATCTGGATCTCTGCAGAATTGGAGATCCTAAAGTTGGGGAGACCAGCAAGGGATCTCTGGACTGGCTCCTATATAGTTTCTTAGTAGTCAGCTCCGAAATGCTTGGGGACGAAACTGAAGTGCCAATATCAACAACCTTGATCAGCTCTGAAGACAGTGGAGCCGAGGAGGTAGAAGTCTTATCCAGTTTAGATATTTTTTGAGGAGGTTCTGATACACTAGACGGCACCGGAGCATGCCTTTTGGCCGCCTTAACCTTCTCTTTCTTAGAAGAATGTGATTTTGAAGAGGAAGATGAACTGGCTAAGTCTTCCTCGAAGAAGGCTTGAGGAGACCTTGCAAAATTAACTTGTTCTTCCGCTCCTGGAGAACTCTGGAACTGATGGAATGTCAGAATAAACATGTTCCCTGCAAATTAATGGCTCCGAGACAATAAACACAACTGCTATCGCCATCTGTAAATTTAATCGTCTGGGAGCACTTTACACATTTTTTGAAACCCGAAGATTTGTGGTCTTTAAACTCTTTAGACATAATAACTAGCTAAGCAGGAACACATAAGCACAACGAGGACTAGGTTCTCTAACTTAAACGGGCCTAGCCCTAACCACACACACATACACATAAGGAAGAAGTAGAGAGGACTAGGTCCTCTAGCTTAAATGGGTCTAGCCCTGGAAAAAAAAGAAATAAGTAGAGAACTAGGTCCTCTAACTTAAATGGACCTAGGTAGATAGGCTAAGTCATAGAAAGAAGGTCAGAGTCTATCAAACGACACTGCACACAAGCTAAATTTCTAAATATCTAAATTTCCAACTCTCTAAATTAGAAATTTACGGCTCGAAGAGCTAAGTCATAGAAAAAACAAGGTCAGAAACTATCAAATGACACTGCATACAATCTAAATTTCTAACTATCTAAATTTCTTTCTAATTAGAAAATCACGCTTAAATGGCGAACTAGCAGAGAAAAACTCTGTAATAATCAAGAAAAACACTGCACCAATATAAAAGCAAATATAAGCGCAAACACGCAACATTAATAGAAAAACTAGCACACAGGATACCAAAAGGGAGAACAACAAGGGCCAATGCCAACCATTTCTCAACAACTAATTAATTTAAAAGTCAGAAACATTCCAACAGGTCAGAAAATACTCCTAACACTACTAAACTTTATCTGGAACAAGATAAATCGCTATAGGTAAACAGTAATGTAATAATAATAGAAAAAGTTTTAAACTTAGCCACGGCCAAGCAAGAAGCACATCTGAACTCGTAGATGTGGCAAACGAGATCTGGGGAATGTACTGGTGCACTATGGGATACCTACCTAGCCACGAGCCAGCTAAGAAATTTTGAGCTTGTAATAGGCCGAGTTAGAGCTGAGAATCAGCTCCGAACCCATATGTAAGCATGAAGGCGAGATAGGACTACAGAACATCCATTGTTGCTTGGTCCAGAAGGCGGTCACCACAATGATCTCTAGAGAGTCTTTCTGAATCTTCAGAGTGATCCTACATATTAGTGGAAGGGGTGGAAAAGGATATAGGAACATTCCTGTCCAAGGAAAAGAAAAAAACAATACCTGTTCTCTAGGCCATCTAGCATGAAGTTTTGGAGGAGACGTTTGCTAACTTATTCTTGCAAGTGGAGGCAAAAAGATCTGTTTGAGGTGCTTTCCACAGCTGGATCAATTCATGATGCACGTTGTGATTCAATTTCTACATTTGAGGGTCTGTGTTGGTCCTGCTCAGCTTGACTGTAACAACTTTTTGCTCTGATGGCATGTAAGATGCCAGCAGAGTGAGACTGAGCTGAAAAGCTACATCTCAAGCTACCATGACAAGTCTACACAGCAGGTATAATCTAGTTTCCCCTTTTTGTTTATGTATCACATCATTGTGGTGTTGTCTGTAAATATTTCTAATAATCCTGGAGACCAGAGATGATTTACAGTGTTAACAGTATTCATACATGGCAACATCTTTTTCACATTTATGTGCTTTGGTCTGCCTTCACTGTTCCAAAGACCTTGCACTTTTATTCTCATACACACTGCTCCCTAAGCAAAGTCTGAGGTGTCTGTTGTTACAGAGTGTGCTGGAACTGGAATCGAAAATGGGAGACCTAGGTTCTGATAAAATTGCTATCTACAGCAAATAATCTCCCTTTCCTCAAACCCCCAAATTGGAATCTTGAATGTCAGCAGATGTCATTGTTGAGATCATACAGATTTTAGATACCACTGAATTTTTCTTATGTGGAGTCTTGTCAGAAGAATATGAGACTCATAGATGCATTAAGACCCACAATAATGAGAAATTTCTGGGCTCAGACAGTAGGCGGAATGGAAAAAACTCAAGGCCTAAATCAAGCTACAAGTCTTCTTTTTCCTGTGAAAGAAAAGGTCTTTGAAGAGAAGAATCTAGGATACACCCCAGGAAAATGATCTTGTAACAAGGAGTTAAACAAGACTTTTATATGTTTTCCTGGAACCTCAGTCTGTGTAGAAGATCTCTCACACACGAGAGATTCATGACATTTTGAAAAAGACTCTGCAAAGATAAGCAAGTCATATAAATAAGGAAATGTGAATACCTTACAGTCTTAAATAGGCTATTTCTGGGGCTAGACACTTTGGAATACATTTAGAGCAGTGGATAAAACAAAGGGTAATGCAGAGAACTGATAGTGTGGGTCCAGGCACATATAACCTTAAAGTCATCTGAAATCTGGATCTGTAGGAATAAAACAATAAGCATATTTCAAGTCTATGGTCACCAGAAAACGTAAATGGGAAATGAGAGAGAACATTTTGTGAAGGGATAACATTTTGAACTTGAGCACTATGTCAAACTGGTTTAGAAAGGGACGATCCACAACTTGTCTCCATGAATCTTTATTCTTTCTTTCTTTGGCACTAGAAACATTCTTAAATAAAATCCTTCCCCTTGCAGAGGAGGGGAGACCACTTCTATCACCCCTACGGTTGCCACCTTTTCAAATGGCCAAAGTGGGATATTTTCGGGACAAACATCAGATTTTACAGGCCGACACATACCCACGGTCAGTACAAAGGATAGAACTTAACTTTTTTGCCTAAATAAAAGCTTATTCTTGTAGCATTTTAGTTGCTTATTCTGTTTCTTATAACATTTAGGTATTTTAGATACAAAATAACTGTTTTATGCAACTATTACATAAAATATAGGAAATAACTTTGTCTTAAAATCTCAGGACATTTGCCATTTTTTAAATTTTCTGTCAGGACACAACTGCCGAAAGAGGGATTGTCCCTCGCAAAGTGGGACAGGTGGTAACCCTAATCACCCCTGAATCAGCAGATGCTAAATGACTGGAGGGAAAATAGTAGTTTGATTTGGTGGGTGAGGAAGAATCCCTAGAAAGCAGAGGGAGAGAGTCCCACTCTAATCTATAACTTTGATGAATTACTTTCAAAACCCACTTGTTTGAAACTATATTTTGCCAAAGAGGGAAATGGAGGTTCAGACTTTCTGGTAGACTTAATGATTTGCCAGGATGGGAAGGAGCCTTGTAAATTGTCATTCAGTCTTATTAGACTATCCTTTGTTTTCGGTGATTCCTCCTTTCTTTTTGGTACCTTCCTGCCATTGCTCATAACAGTTTTAGATGTAGCAGCCCTGGAAGCAGCATCAGCAGAATCCTATGTACATTTCAAACAGTGGGTAGCCACTTAAGATGCAGAATCAGTCAGGATATAGAATTATTTGTTTTCCTCAGAAAAGGAAACAGATGACACAATATTCCTTATGTTCTCAAAAGAGTCAATAATAAACTTTAACATATGAGCCTGACAGCTGAGAATTCTAAAAATAAGCATTGTAGAAGAATATATACTTTTCCCCAAATCTATTGGAAGTGAATGGTATTATTTATTTTATTTTATTTATTTATTTTATTTTACATTTGTTAACCGGGCTAGTCCAGCTGGATATATTTCCATTTTCAGTGGAGGCCCGGGGAGAAAAGCTCCAGTAGTAACACAGAGATAATATAACACTTAAAAATAACCAGTACAAATTATACAAAGAAAGGATATTAAGAATACTTAGTCATGAGTATTAATGAGAGGAAAAACTAACATTAATGTCCTATAGACATAGCTAGTCACTGTGCATAAATGATATCTGAGATAAGATACAGTACTTTCAGAGGAATTACATTACTAACATAGGTAGTTTAATTTACTAAAGATAAATACTACTTCTGGAGGGGTGAAGTAGTAAAGACTGGTATGAGGAGACAGTACAGAGAATAACAGTAGAGAGAGCAGAGGAACTAGTCAGGGTTGCTACAGGGACATACCCAGTGAGTTTTAAGATGTTTTTTGAGCCTTTGTTTAAAGAGTTGCAGGGAGGGTTGTAAACTTAGATTTGGTGGCAGAAGATTTCCTGCAGTACTGGAAAACAAGGAGTCCCCTGCCAAGTTGTTTGACTTGCTTGTGCTAGCAAGAAGTTTACTAGAGGATCGTAAGGAATTGAGATTCCTATAGGGAGTAACTAGGTCGGAAAGTATAGGGGTGTTGTTAGGCTGGTAAAATATTTTATGAACAATGGTAAGTTGGGATAGTATCAAAATGTTGTTTAATTCTAACCAGTCTAGTTGCTGTAGGTTCTGACAATGGTGTGTTCTAAAAGGGTTTCCAGTGGCAAATCTGGCTATATTATTATAGGAGTTAGCTAGTTTGACCAGATTACTTTTTTTAGGTTAGTATATATGGGTGAAGCATATAGAAGAGTTGAGATTAAATGGGAGTGGGCAATTGTAGTTCGGGATGCTGAGGTTAAGAAGGGTTTTATTCTATATAAGGAGCCCATCTTTCTATTTACTGTTTTAATGGTGTTGTAATATGGTTATCAAAGGTGAGGTTGTTATCAATTGTGATACCTAGCAGTTTGGTGGTAGAGTCTGGGGCTATAATGGTGTCATTGTTGGATTTAATTGTAAAGTTTATGGGGAGGACTTAGTGGAAGGTGTGAAGAGTAAGAGTTTTGTCTTTTTGGCATTGAAAGTGAGACAATGTTTCAAGAACCAAGTCTCTACTGTGCTGAATACTTTTTGGGTTAGGGAATGTAGTTCAGATGTGGAGCTGGCAGAACAGATGAGTGTAGAATCGTTTGCATATTGTATGCAGGTAGCTTGAGGGATTGCTGAGTGGAGGTCATTGATGAACAAAGAGAAGAGAAGAGGTCCTAGAATAGAGCCCTTAAGGACCCCAAGGGAGACGAGCAGGTGGGAAGATAGCTTGTTTTCCCAGAGAACTGCTTGTTGCCTGTTGTTAAGGTAGGACTTGAACTAGCAGATAGCCTTGGTGTCTAGAGAGAGGGATTCAAGGGTATTTATGAGTAAGAAGTGGTTTACCATGTCAAAAGCTTTTGATAGGTCAATAAAGAGTGCTGAAGTGAGGCAATTGTTATTACGGTTGCGGTTGATAAAGTTGGTGAACGAAAGGAGAGCTGTGGTGGTACTATGAAATGGTCTAAAACCATGTTGGCAGTTAGCTAAAATGTTGTGTTTGGTTAAGTGGTTCATTAGCTGATGGTGAATACATTTTTCCATAACCTTTGCTAAGGGAGATACGAGAGCTATGAGCCTGTAATTGGAAAAATCATTAGAGTTACCACCTTTATGTAAGGGAATTATGTGGGAGATTTTCCAGATGTCTGGGATGATTCCCTCAGTTAGAGTTCTATTGATAAGGATGGAAATAGGGTAGTCAACTGATTTAGCTGCTTTTTGCAGGTATTCAGAGGGTAATTGGTCTGCAGAGGGAGTACATGGCTTAAGCTTTTGGATGATTTTTTGGATGTAAGAAGTAGGGATAGGTTGTAGTTGGAAGGTTGGAAGAGTACCAGGTAAAGAGATAGGGAGACTAGAATTGTCTGTGGATAGTTGACAGGCTAGGGATTGTATGGTGTCAGTAAAGAAGGAATTGAGGGCATTGGCAGTTTCCTGTGGAGTATTATCAGCTCCTTGTGGAGTTGGTGTGCTAGAGTCGCCAGGGTGAAGGAGTGTATTAATCCCTGAACAAAACTTTTGAGGATTGTTATGGTGAGTTTGGTGGAGTTTACAATAGTAGTTCTTTTTATCTGTGAGTATGGCTTTTTTGTGATATTTCTCAGCTTTCTAAAGTTTTCTTGCTCAGGTATAGATCTGGTAGCTCTCCATTTAGCCCAAGATTTATTCCTAAGCAATATCTTTTGCCTAGTGTCAGGGGGCTGTTTCAGACTTCATTCTAATAGACCATTTGGGTGCATGTTCATCTAGGATTGTTAAGAATTTTGAGTTAAAATATTTAACAGCCTCTTCAAGTGGGAGAGAATTTAGAGGGTTCCAGTTACATGCATTAAGCTCCATTTGGAAGCATTCAGAGTTAAAGTGTTTATTGGACCGTGAGATCCTGTACCTGGGTGAGTTGGGAATGTCTTTATTTTGTCTTATAATTTAAGTTAAAGAATGGTCACTTACATCATCCGGCAAAGTTCCTACTTTATAAGTTTATTGTTGTCTGTTAATAAGTATCCAATCTAAGATACTCTCTTTTTTGTTTGGTTTGTTAATTCTTGTAGTGGTGGCAATAGTTTGATTGAATCCATGAAGATTAATATGTGAGGAAGGGTTGTCAGTATTGACACACTTCCAGTCTGTATTGAAGTCACCTAGTATAATTGTTTCTTGTGGGAGATTAGTAGATACCCAGCTGAGAATATCCTCTGTTGTGGTGGTGTTATTACCAGGAGGTAGGTAGATGCAGATGATGTTTAGGGATTTACTAGTATTGAGTTGAAGCCTAGAGATAAGGACTTCTGCTTTACTATCTTGGGGGGGGGGGGGGGGGCAAAGGATAATGAGGAAATATGTAATCCAGTTTTAAATAGGAGGGCTACACCTCCACCCTTACGTTTTGTCCGGTCAAGTCTCAGTATATTATAACCTGGGGGAGTTATTTCAATGTCCTTAGTTCCTGGTTTTAACCAAGTTTCTGTAAGACAGAAGATATCAAAGGAATGAATATCAAGAAGGGCATGGAGATGGGCAACTTTATTGTTGATACTGCGGATATTGAGATGTCCTATTACCAAGGAGTTGGAGAGACTGGTCAAGGTAGGTAGGGTGGAGAGAGTGTTGCTGTGAGATGTTAGTGTGGAAACACTGGTTGGGCCTGGGTTGGGGTGGATGTCACCATCTTTTAAGGTTGGAGCTTTTAGTGTATAGACTGGGTTATAAATGTAGTGAGTTGGGTACTTTAATTTCCTTACAATGGAGTTATGGAATTTGATATGTGTGAGGCGATGGTATTTTGATAGTAGGTAGCAAGGAGTAGATGTTATATATAACTGAAAGTGTGAAGGGGTAGAAATATGAATAGCTGTTTGTTTTGGAGAGTAGTTGAAATGGAAGTATTTCACCTTTTCAAAGGAGGTGAGTAGGTAGGCGGAAGTGAGGACTGGTAAAAGTGTGACTATGAGTACTAACTTAGCTTGGATAGTTGTATTTGTTGTAGGCATATTGTTAGGATTACTTTGTACAGATGCAATAGGTTTGCTGGTACACTTTAAAAAGTTTGGGCAGAGATAAGAGACAGTAGAAGAGATAGTGGGTAGAATCTAGAAGGAAGAGTTAAAAAGGAAAAAGAGAGGGAAAGATAGTTAGGGAGAAGGTTCTAGATCAAGATGGGCTAAGGAGATAGGTAATTGAAGAGGGGTGTGGCTAGGTTCATCAGATTGGTTGGAGTAGTGGATAGGTTGGGTTGGGGGGAAGGTGTGGTTTAGGAAGTATAAGGTTAGGACCACTGGGGGTGGGTGGGAATTGGGGGTACGGTAGGGGAGTGGAGTGAGCCCGCAGGGCGAACGGAGCGGGGAAACACCAAGAGGGAAATTCTAGACTAGAAAAACAATCAGTCCCTGAGACACAGGGTAAGTGTCTTAGTATTCTATAAGGCAGTATTGCTATGTGTGAAAGAGTAGGTAAGTAGTGGGAAATAATGTAGGTTGGAAAGGGAAGGGGAAACAAGTCTACTGGTAATGGTACACCTAAGGAGAATCTGGAGCGATCTTCTGCTCTACAATCTGCTGCCACCTAGTGGCTATGTGGAGGAATGGCAATTAATGGAGAGTGTAGGGCTCAATGGTTAGATTTACAGATATGGAGATACTACGTTTAGTTAAGGAAGGCTATGACCCCTTTAAAGTTAAAATCTGAAGGGAGCTTAATGGTAGACAAATACATACATTGGGAGATGAGAGAGGTGGGAGGAGGAGGATGAAGGCTGCGGCAGGTCACTATCTCACTCGGGAGGTAGGTTACAGTATGCAAAGTTAACAAGCACACAACTAATTTTATAGGCTACATACACTGTGGGTTCCTTGGTAATATAGGATAATTCACACTGCTGCACACAAGCAGTACACTTGCAGTCTTCACGGTGTCAGATGGGAGGGAGCGTTCCTTATAAGTATTTAGGATATATAGGATGTTCTTAGAGCAGGAAGGGCACACCCAAGGACGCAGGCTGTAACAAAAGTAGAGAAATACAAAAATCAGTTATTGCAGGACTGAATGAGGGAGAAAATAGCACAGAGGAAGAGTAGGGTTGAGAGTAAAGGGATAGAGGTTAAGGAGGCTGATGCTCTAGGGTGAGCAGTAGGTAAAGGAAGGCTAGGGGAAATAGGAGAGTAAAGCAGTGAAATGACAGGAGAAGGGAGGAGTTAAGAGTGAAGTAGAGAGATAGGAAAAATACAGTAGCATATAAAGAGAAAGATAAATAAGCTAGTTGGTATGGAGTAGTCAGTAATAGCTAGCAATTGTTGATACAACAGGAGAGAGCAATTTAACAGTAACAAAGTCACCAAGTAGAAGTATGTATTACACTGTCCTAGATTTAGCTACAGTAGCAGACAATTCACTCTGCACAGCAGTTAGAATGTGTTATGTACTACTAAAGTCATAAAAAGTACTAGAAAACGCTGTTAAATATAAAAGTACCATAAAGCATGGAGCCAACCCAGTGTGGTAGAATATATGTATTAATCACTTGTATTAACCAGATGTTTAACTGCAGCTGGGCTCACCAAAGAAATAGCAGCTGGCTCTAACTGGGTTTTGTATATGTCATGAAAGGAGATACTGCCAGCACAGCTATCTGACATTTTGTAAATAATTATATGTCATTTGTGAATAACAACATGATTTATACAGGATGCCTGTGTTACAACTGTATTAGAACTGTATGTCATGTGTATATCAAACTAGTCTGTACAGACATCTTCTTTCGGCTGCTCCCATTAGGGGTCGCCACAGCAGATCAACTGTTTCCATTTCTTCCTGTCCTCTGCATATTGCTCTGTCACACCAACCACCTGCATGTCCTCTCTCACCACATCCATAAACCTTATCTTAGGCCTTCCTCTTTTCTTGTTAACCTGGCAGCTTCATCCTTAGCATCATTTTCCCAATATACTCTGCATCCTTCCTCAGCACATGTCCAAACCAACATAATCTTGCCTCTCTGGCTTTGTCTCCAAACCTTGCAACCTGGGCTGACCCTCTAATATACTTATTCCTAATCCTGTCCATCTTCATCAAACCCAGTGCAAATCTTAACATCTTCAACTCTGCCACGTCAAGCTCTGACTCCTGCCTTTTTGTCAATGCCACTGTCTCCAACCCATATAACAAAGCTGGTCTCTCTAACCTCTTGTAGACCTTCCCTTTCACTCTTACTGGTACTCGTCAGTCACAAATCACTCCTGACACTCTTCTCCACCCACTCCATCCTGCATGTACTCTCTTCTTCACCTCTCTTCCACACTCACCATTACTCTGAACTGTTGATCCCAAGTATTTAAACTCATTCACCTTCGCCACCTCTACTCCCTGCATCCTCAATATTCCTCTATCCTCCCTCTCATTCACACACATATATTCTGTCTTAGTCCTGCTGACCTTCATTCCTCTTCTCTCTAGAGCACATCTGCACCTCTCCAGGGTCTCCTCCACCTGTTCCCTACTTTTGATAGAGATCACAATGTCATTTGCAAACATCATAGTCCATGGGGATTCCTGTCTGATCTCGTCTGTCAACCTGTCCATCACCATTGCAAATAAGAAAGGGCTCAGAGCTGATCCTTGATGTAATCCCACCTCCACCTTAAACGCATCTGTCACTCCCACCGCAGACCTCACCGCTGTCACACTACCCTTGTACATATCCTGTACCACTCTTACATACTTCTCTGCCACCACTCCCGACTTCCTCATACAATACCACAACTCCTCTTTAGGCACCCTGTCATATGCTTTCTCTAAATCCACAAAGACACAGTGCAACTCCTTCTGACCTTCTCTGTACTTCTCCATCAACACTCTCAGAGCAAACATCGCATCTGTAGTGCTATTTCCTGGCATGAAACCATACTGCTGATCACTAATCATCACCTCCCTTCTTAACCTAGCTTCCACTACTCTTTCCCATAACTTCATGCTGTGACTGATCAGTTTAATCCCTCTGTAGTTACTACAGCTCTGCACATCACCCTTATTCTTAAAAATGGGTACCAAAACACTTTTTCTTCATTCCTCAGGCATATTCTCACTTTCCAAGATTTCATTAAACAATCTAGTTAAAAACTCCACTGCCATTTCACCTAAACACCTCCATGCTTCCATAGGTATGTCATCAGGACCAACAGCCTTTCTGTTGTTCATCCTCTTCATAGCTATCCTTACTTCCTCCTTGCTAATCCACTGCACTTCATGATTCACTATCCGCACATCATCCAACCTTCTCTCCCTCTCATTCTCTTTATTCATCAACCCCTCAAAGTACTCTTTCCATCTGCTCAACACACTCTCCTTGCTTGTGAGTACATTTCCCTCATTATCCTTTATCACCCTTACCTGCTGCACATCTTTACTAGCTCGGTCCCTCTGTCTAGCCAATCGGTACAGGTCCTTTTCTCCCTCCTTAGTGTCCAACCTTTTATACTACTCTTCATACGCCTTATCCTTAGCCTTCGCCACCTCTCTCTTTGCCATGCACCTCATCTCCTTACACTCTTGTCAACTTTCTTCATCTCTTTGACAATCCCACTTCTTCGCCAACCTCTTCCTCTGTATACTCTCCTGTACTTCTTCATTCCACCACCAGGTCTCCTTGTCCTCCTTCCTCTTTCCAGATGTCACACCAAGCACCTTTCTAGCCATCTCTCTTACTAGCTCTGCTGTAGTTAACCAGCTATTCGGTAACTCTTCACTGCCACCCAGTGCTTGTCTTAACTCTTCCCTGAACATCACCTCACAATTACCCTTTTTCAATTTCCACCATTTGATGTTTGGTGCTGCCCTCACACTCATCCTCCTCTTCTTGATCACCAATGTCATCCTACAAACCACCATCCTATGCTGCCTAACTACACTTTCCCCCGGCACCACTTTACAGTCTCCAATCTCCTTCAGATTGGCCCTTCTACATAAGATATAATCCACCTGTGTGCATCTTCCTCCACTCTTGTATGTCACCCTATGCTCCTCCCTCTTGTTAAAATATGTATTCATCACAGCCATGTCCGTCCTTTTCACAAAATCCACTACCATCTGACCTTCTGCATTCCTTTGCTTAACACCATACCTACCCATCACTTCCTCATCCCCTCTGTTCCCTTCACCAACATGCCCATTGAAATCTGCTCCAATCACCAGTCTCTCACCCTTGGGTACAGTCATCACCACTTCATCTAACTCACTCCAAAAATTTTCTTTCTCATCCATCGCATACCCAACTTGTGGAGCATATGCACTAACAACATTCATCATTACACCATCAATTTCCAGCTTCATAAACATCACTCGATCCGACACTCTTTTCACCTCCAAAACATTCTTAGCATACTGTTCCTTCAGGATAATGCCTACGCCATTTCTCCTCCCATCCACACCATGATAAAACAATTTGAAACCACCTCCGATACACCTAGCCTTGCTCCCCTTCCATCTGGTCTCTTGCACACACAATATACCAACCGTCCTTCGGTCCATCATATCAGCTAGCTCTCTCTCCCTATACCACTCATACTGCCAACATTCAAAGTTTCGACCCTCACTATCACAGTCCTAGCCTTTATCTGCCTTCGGGCATGCCTTCCGCCTCTTCTCCTCCTTCGGCCAACAGTAGCCCAATTTCCCCCAGCACCCTGTTGGCCAACAGTACTGGTGGCGGTCGTTGTTAACCCGGGTCTCGACCGATCCGATATGAATTTCTGTACTGTTTTCACAGACATATGTATTAAAAAGGTATTTCATAAAGTGCTTGTGCTAAAAATGTAATCACAGTGTGCCCTGCTGGAAGAGAACAGAAATGTACATCCACTACTGTAACTGTTTAAAATGTATATATTTTAACAGTGGAAACTGGAATACAGGAGGTTAACTTCAGAAAAATAGTTGAACTTAAATTACTTTTTAGGCTAGGCCGGAGACATAATGTCTGTACTAGGAAGCTTTCTGCATTGTCTCTAGGGTGGAATAATTATTAGTCTTGAAATGTGGAGGAATGTAATTATTTTTTGACTTCCAGCATCTGCCAAAGATCTGATGTCCATGTATTTCACAGGGAGATGCTAAAAACTGCCAGCATCCAGCAGTGGGGGTTTCACATGGGATAGAGTCAGATGACAAGAAATGATGTCATTCCACAAGCTATCCCACAGGAATATTTGAGGTATTAATTTGAAAAGTCTCCTAGATAAACAGAGCATTCTGTATTCTGTCTTGGACCTGACAAGAACTATTAACCACAACATCGGCCTTACTCTATAAGTAAGTTCTAGGTTATAGTAATTATTTTAGATATAGTCAGGAATACAGTGAAGCTTAGTTTAGATATTTTTTATTTATTTGAGACTGTCCTGCAATGTTGTTTTAAATATTTCCTGTGCTTTTGAACTCTGTCACTGTGAATATATACTGAGTATTTTCTTGTTCCTTTATTATTTATTATTAAGTATATTTAAACCTTTCATTGTGGCTGATCTGTGTAGAGCTATTTATGTTTTGAGACTACTTGCATATTTATTTGGTGACACTGTGTGGGCCACTCCTAATAGCCTTACTCTTGGTCAAACTACCATTGTTAAGGGCCTTAATGTAGCTGATAAGGAGTTGGCTGGTGGTGGTGATAACTACCTTATAGTCTGGGCAAACCTGTGCCAGCCTTTCCCAGGTGTGTGTGTGTGTGTGTGTGTGTGTGTGTGTGTGTGTGTGTGTGTGTGTGTGTGTGTGTGTGCAAATGAAATACTGTGTGCGTAGCTTGCTATCCTCCCAGTGTATGTGCCCCACTGTTGCCGGTGGTGAAGATGGAGGCTCATTGATTACTGGACCAGTCACGGTATATAAAAGTCTAAAAGACTGAGGGACTTTATACAATCTATCTAGTATCTTGGGGAAGCTGGCTGACTGTCAAGCAAGTTATGCATCATTACAAATACACCCTCCAGTGCTGAAAGAGCAGGAGGAAATGGTGTAGTCTCAGGTAAAACCAATTGCAATAAATTGTAAAACTTCCTCAGAGGGAGTGGACTGTCATTATGCTCTCACTGAAACAGCTGATTCATTCTAGAAATAGTTTCTGAAAAAGTGAATCCTCCAAATGGACTGGTAGAAACCACAATTTCTTTCAGTCTGAATCTGAGACACGAGTAGAAAAAACAGACGCTATCTCTCCACAATGATTTTCTTGTTCAAAATCTTGAACCTTTTCAGAAAATGAATAATCCTCTTTTATCTTCCCAGACATAACTGAACTGGAAGGGTACAGATCCTGAACAAAATCTAGAAGATCTAAGCCCAATAAACCACTCCTGTCCAAAGTAATTGATATTAGCAAAGGTTTTGTTTCTTTGTGACAGGAATTTCTAATGAAGCAGACACACATTTGCCAGGCAAAGCTTCCCATAAAAACAGGCGTGCCAGTTTAGCTAAACATAGTCTTTTTCCCAGAACTGACAAGAGTGGTTCTTCCTTGATTGTCAAGTGCACTCCAACAAACACAGAGACTGTGCCTACCCCTGGTCCATTGTGGCTATAGCAGATACATCAGAGGGTGCCAAGGAAAAAAATGAGTGGTTTGAGGAACCAGAAATAGCCACAGTAGAGTTACACATCTGTGGCTGACGCACTTTAGCAGCATGCTGTGGTGGCAAAGACTGTTTATTTAAATTTTCTTCTTTTTTTTTTTTTAGCTGGTAGAAAGAAGAACCAAGGAACCACTAGGTTGTTCCATGGTATAGCCAGGAAAGATGTCGGATTCCTGGGGATGCCTGGCAGTAGTAGTCAGTGAAACAAGTAAGTAGTAAAAAGTCACTTTCCCTATCAAAAATAGATTGAAAAGTGCTTTATACACTTACCCCAGTCTCCAAAAGTAGAATAACACAACTTTACCAAAGAAAGAGTATTTTTAAATTAGTTTTAACAACTTTTTTCCATACAAGACAATCTCTGACCCTGTTTTATTGGAAATGCTGCATATCTGTAAGTCAAATGGTACATGCGTTACTCGCTCTAAAACCCTTAAATTGCTACATGGCATTAGTAAAAACTGCTGGAGGAACAGATTTGTCTCCCAGAGGTTACCACACCTTTGGAACAGACTCCCACTTCATGTCAAACAGAACACATCCTTGACCCTCTTCAAACCCAATCTGGACAATTGGATGGGTGACCGTAAATTCACCCTGGGGGTTCCACCTGTGTCCCTTTTGGATAGGGGCAATAGGTGCTGATCATGGAAATAAGGCTAAGAACTTGGCTAGGCTTGTAAGGGCCCCTAGGGCCATTAGCCTAACAACTTTCTATGAGCCTATGATCCTATAAAAGTAAGAAGTAATGCTCTGTTTAAAAGTTACAAAAAGTTATGTGACAACCTATGAAACACTTTTGTTTCACAGAAAAGTTCAGTATTAA
Organism: Protopterus annectens; assembly: GCF_019279795.1. Classification (NCBI taxonomy): domain Eukaryota; kingdom Metazoa; phylum Chordata; order Ceratodontiformes; family Protopteridae; genus Protopterus; species Protopterus annectens. The sequence goes on along the minus strand of NC_056727.1, from coordinate 1,640,446 downwards.
TTAAAAAAAAAATAAGAAGTGGAAGTATTTTTTCCCTCAAAGGGAACTTATCTACCCAAAAATAAAAAGTGTTAGCCAACTTTTAATCTTCAAAAACCCACAAGAGGATTGCTCTTTCGCAGCTGGAAAGCACTGAAAGGAATGGCACCTACACCACTGTTTTTCTTTAATTCAGCTCAAGTTGTATAACGGTTTAGGTGAATGGAAAGTGCCCTTGAAGCTTTGGAAGTTGGCTGGCTATTATATCCTGTACAGGATATAGCCCATATAGTTACAACTACTGTAGCAGTGATCATATGATGAGCATCTGCAGCAGTGTACCTACACCTGTTAACACTCATATATATGTTAAATGGTTGGTTGTTGCAATAAACATGGCATCACCTGCATGTAAAAAGCAAACAGTTGACTCTGAGGTAATATTTTTAAAGAATTATGGATGCTTGATTACTTTGTAAACTCGTTTAAGCCAAAAACGCCTTTTGGTATACTTTCAGTTCACATTTATACTTTCTTATGGTGCCCAGATCATTTTTTGGGTCTAGCTTCTTAAAGAGAGTGACTTACAAGCTAATAATAAGTAATATTAGAAAGGGAAGATAGTTATTAACAGAATTACAATAAGATTATTACTCTATTTTTATTTATTTTATTTATTCAACATTTGTTGACCGGGAAAGTCCAACTAGGTTCCACAGATCCTGTTTTCAGCGGAGGCCCGGGGAGAAACGCTCCAGAAGCATGTCTTTAGAATGTGGGAGGAAACTGGAGTACCCGGAGGAATCCCACGCGAATGCAGGGAGAACATGCAAACTCCACACAGAAGGCACCCCAGCCGAGAATCAAACCAGAGAACCTCTTGCTGTGAGGCGACAGCATTAACCGCTGCAACACTGTGCCGCCCACGCTATGACTTTCTGCAGTGGAGAATAAGAAGTTATGTACTCACCATAACGTTCCATCTGAGTAGGTATCTTCATTTGTCTGCAACCTTTGGGATACGGATCCGAGCCGGCAACTTCTACCACAGCATAGATCCGAGATCCTAGCTCCTCCCTTTACCTGTAATCCCCTGCCAACTCTGACTGACCTTAGATCAAGTTTGCCCCATATAACAACTTGCTAGTATGTCCCGGAAGGGACTCATGTAAGACAACTCCTACTTAGAATCATATTGGTCAGGGGGAAGGCGGGTGGGATGGTTGCAGACAAATGAAGATACCTACTCAGATGAAACGTTATGGTGAGTACATAACTTCTTAATCTGAAGTAGGCACTTCATTTGTCAGCAACCTTTGGGACAGAGTCCCCAGCTACCTGAATCTTGGGTGGCCTTCATGGAAGGATATTCCGGAGCACTGCAGAGCCAAAGGACGCCCTACCTCTGGAGACAACATCCAGTTTGTAATGGCTGATAAAGGTATGGGATGAAGCCCAAGTGTCTGCAGAACAAATATCATCCAAGGGAACCCTAGATCTAAAGGCAGCCGATGTAGCAACGGCCCTAGTAGAATGAGCGTGGACTCCCTGAGGTGCAGGCCTTCCCGAACTCTGATATGCTAAGAGAATACAGCTAGCTATCCATCGTGACAGGGTAACTTTAGAAACCGACTTGCCTAGGTTGGTTTTGGCAAAGGAGACAAACAACTGGTCGGATTGTCTATGACCAGCCGTTCGATGAATATAAAAGCACAGTTGTCTGTGCACGTCCAAAGAATGCAGCTTATATTCTCCTTTGTTCTGATAGTTGGGGAAGAACACAGGAAGATTAATAGATTGATTAATGTTTGCTTCGGAAGATACCTTAGGCAGAAAAGACGGACTGATCCTGAGGTAAACTCTATCCTGATGGAAGGTCAAATACGGTGGTTTGACACAGAGAGCTTGAAGTTCAGAGACTCTTTTAGCCGAAGTAATGGCCACCAGAAAGGCCGTTTTCCAAGAGAGGTATTTGAGATCAACCATGGCCGCCGGCTCGAAAGGGGGGCTTGTTAAGGCCTGTAGAACTAAAGGTAAATCCCATGGGGGTACTACCTCCCTGACAGGAAGTCTGAGGAGGAAGGTACTCTTAAGGAAAGCTTTACAGAGCTTGGAGGTAATAAGAGGGCCAGATTCATGCCCTACATGATAGTGCGAAATCGCTGCTAGTTGCACCTTGACTGTAGAACAGCTAGCCCCCTGATGAAAAAGGGTAGTTAGAAAATCCAAAACCGATGTTAAAGGCGCTGTAAAAGGATTTAAATGACGGTGCTCAGCCCAGATGGAAAAGCGTTTCCACTTACTCCGATAGACCTTTCTGGTGGATGGCTTGTGTGCTGCTACTAGAATGGCTTTGACTGGTGAGGAGATTCCAGGAGTCCTTATCAAGAGTGGAACTGGAGGAACCAAGCTGTCAGCTTGAGGTTGACCAGGTTGGGGGTCAGAAGACCCAGGGGGTGAGTAATGAGATCCGGAAGAGGATCCAAAATCCAGGGCGGATGAATCAGGTGAGACCATAGATATGGGAACCACGTCTGACGAGGCCAGAATGGGGCAATGAGGATCATCTTGCTCCCCAACCGAATGGCTTTCTGTAAAAGTTTTAGCATGAGGGGCAGTGGAGGGTAAGCGTAAAGAAGACTGGGAGGCCAAGCATGTACTAGAGAGTCTCTCGGGGACTCCCCCAGAGGGGGGATTAGGGCGAAGTAACTGTTGCATTTGGTATTTGAGGGAGAGGCAAAAAGATCGCAACAGGGTTGCCCCCATAGGGCAAATATTCACTCTGCTACTAGAGGATTGAGAGACCATTCGTATGGAGTCAGGATTGTACAACTGAGCCTGTCCGCTAGGATGTTGGACCATCCCGGATTGTGCATTGCAATGAGAAAGCGGTTGGTGGATATCGCCCATTCCCACACTCTCATGGCCTCACGACAAAGAGGATAAGACCTGGTTCCCCCCTGTTTGGTGATGTACCAGACCACTGACATGTTGTCCGTATGTACTGCAATTGTCCCAATCGGAAGAAGGTCGTGAAGTGCCTGCAACGGTCAAAAGCACCGCCCTCATCTCTAGGACACTGATATGCAAGGAGGTCTGTATGTCGTTCCATGTGCCTTGGACCGTTCTGCCTGAATAATGCCCCCCCCACCCCAGGCGAGAAGCATCCGTGGTCACTGTGGCGATGGGAGGAGGCATCGAGAATGGATGTCCCATGTGGAGGCTCGGGGACTGGAGCCACCACACGAGCGACCTTCTGCAAGTCCTATTTAGGGAAATGGGATGGTACAGAGGGTTGCGAGACAGGGACCATTGCACCTGAAGGGTCCACTGCAGGACCCTCATATTCAGACGGGCCAAGGGCAGCAGAGAAATTGCTGCCGCCATGGACCCTAGAGCCCTCAGGACCAATTCCGCCAGTGGAGCTTGAAGTTGGAGGATGGCCTGTACATGCAACCTCAGGTTCTGAAGCCGATCTGGAGTCAGAAAAGCAAGCATTAGTTTGGAATCCAGTCTCGCCCCAATGAAATCTATTACCTGTGTAGGAGCCAGAAAGGACTTGGCCATGTTGACTGTCAATCCTAGACGTGGAGCAAGATTGAGGAAGTAATCCCTGCATGAACAGAGCAGATGCCTTGTAGGGGCGGTAAGGAGCCAGTCGTCCAGGTACGGAAAGACCTGAATTCCCTGGAGTCTCAGGTGGGCCGCTATTGCCGCTAAGACTTTGGTGAACACCCTGGGGGCTGAGGTAAGACCAAAGTGGAGGGCCCTGAACTGAAAATGACTGGCTCCCAGCCGGAAGCGGAGAAACCTCCTGGAGCGTCTGTCCACTAGAATGTGATAGTACGCATCCTTGAGGTCTATTGAGCACATCCAATCGTTCTCCCGTAACAGGGGGAGAATAGATTGCAGCGTGACCATCCGGAACTTTTCTTTGGGTACTGCCAGGTTCAAGAGAGAGAGGTCAAGGATGGGCCTCAAGTCCCCCGTCTTTTTTGGCACCAGAAAGAACCTGGAGTAAAACCCTGATCTGAGCTGATCTGGGGGGACGGGTTGGATGGCTCTTTTTTGTAAAAGCTGCTGAATTTCTGTAGCAGCCGCCTCCCTCTGACTGGGTGGTATGTCGGGGAGGCTTCCGGTTTTGGGGGTTACAATAAAGGGAATTTGGTAACCTCTGGATATGATGCGAAGCACCCAGCGATCTGTTGTTAGGTGCTAGGTGCCTCGAAAAACACCCCCCGACTGCCTCCAGAGTGGAGCAGCCGGGCAACCCCTCAGGGGTTCTGCATGGGCCTCTCAGAGAAGGGTTCTCTGGACCCAAAATTCCTGGGACCCCCTCTGCCTCTAGGGTGGCATCCTCCCTGTCCTCCTCTGCCACGAGAGGACTGGTTATCTGGAGCAGACTGGGATTGATGCGATTTCCGGAACCACATCTTCTTCTGACCCTTTTGGTTCTTGGAAAAGGACCTCTGGGGAGCAGAGAAGCGGACTCCGATGGCAGACAACGTCTTCCCGTCTTTCTCGCTCTGGACTAAAGTGTCGCGAACGGTTTTGCCAAACAGAGCAGAACCATCAAAGGGGGCATTCGCGAATGATGCCTTAAAGGGTTCCGAGAAGTCACAATGTCGGAGCCAGGCTTGTCGCCTCATGATCAGGCCGACTCTGCCAGCTCTAGCGGTTCCCTCAGTGGTGTGAGACAAAAGCCGCATAGAGGTGTTAGAAATGGACCGTAGAGTGGACATTCGGGAGGAGTACAGTTGTTTTTCCCCTTCCGACATGGACTCTGGGGGGGAGGCAGCGTATTCTTTGATCAGATCCCACTGCATCCAGATGATGTGTGCCATATAGTTCAGCACCCTCATAGAGAAGGTTGCTGAACTGAAGGCCCGCTTCCCAAGGCAGTCCATCGCACGAGACTCCTTGCTCGGTGGGTGGACTGTGGGGCTCTCCTGAGCCAACTCTCTCTTGGTGGCCACCGCCACCAACATGGCATCCACAGGGGGACCTCTGCTCCAATGGGTTCTCTCTGTGGGGGCACTCAAGATCCTGTCCGGACGCTTGGGGACTGGCTCTACAGTGTCCGGCTCCCTCCAAGCCCTGGTGGCAATAAGGTCCACCAGAGGGTCGGGGGGGACACCCAAGAGGTAGATGGCTCTGCTTCGAACGCCTCTAGGAATACGGACTCATCGGAGGAAGACTTGGGGGCAGACCAACCCCCCCCCGATCCTAAGCATTTCCATGATGTCTCCAAAAGAGACATCCTCGGGGGGTGACCTTGGGGAGCCTTTCCCTTCATCTAAGTCCGTATCTTCTGTAAGGGACTCGGGGGAGTCCACGTGCCTCCTCTTACACTTAGACTTGTGAGGAACCTCCTTGGGGGGGGGGCTGTCCGAGGAAGTCTCAACAGCAATGTCATGTTCCGAAGGAACATCCCGAGGCGCTGAAGCAGGCTTCCCCAAAGGCCGGGTGATGGGAGCCTGGACCAGTTGAGAGGGAGTGCAGAGGGGAGCCGAAGCCAGGACCGGAGGTCCGGATGCACTCAACAGTGCCCTCTCCACCACAGCAAAAGCCGAGGGGGAGCCACCCTCGATAGGATCCGAGAGTCAACTCCCACCCGGGTCCGAAGCGGGGACCGGACCCAGGGCCGAGATCATCGGATCCGAAGGACCCGCGTGCTCCGACAGGGACGGAGCCGAATGCACACCGAATCCCTCAGATCCGAAGCTTGGCCCGCGGCTCCGAGAGGTCAGATCCGACAAACTCGAGGGAACAGTCGAAGCCGAAGTGCCCAGCACTGTCGGCTCCGACCCACCCCCGGATCCAATGCGGCTCGGTTCTGAACGCTCTGAACCCGGAAAACCCATCGGAGAAGGAGCGATTGGAGCAAAGAATGGGGTCGAGCTCCTCCCCCAGAGGGAGGGGGGCAAGAGCACTCCCATCTGCAGCTGGGCCTGGATGAACCTCCTCATCATCCGGTCCATGTCTGCATCTGACATGCTATAGGTGGACCTCGAAGAGGCCACCGAGGCAGGCCTGGAGTGCCGCCTCGATGACCTCGACGAGGACCGGGTCACTCCCTCCTCAGGTCCCAGTGAGAAGCAAGCGGATCGGATCCGAGGAGGAGGCGATCCAGAAGCCCTGGAGGGAGAAGCCTATTTGGCGGGCGGGGCCAAGGAGGAGTCCTCGGCCTGCCGCTTATGGTGCTTCTCTCTCCGCTTGTCTTTCTTAGCCTCCCTCTCCTCCAGAGCCAAAACGGGAGGTTGAGTCCTGACCTGAGGGAGGGGGGCAGGAGTGGCCACCACCGAAGGCTGGATAGCGGCCACAGAAGTACTGGAGGCCAGAGCCTGATCTGGGGGTAAAAGGCCCGCCAGAATCAGCTTCGACCTCCGGTCCTTAAGTGCCCTGGGGTTGAACGCCATGCAAATCGTGCATCCAGAGGAGAGGTGTTCAACCCCAAGGCACCTAACGCACCAAGTGTGGCCATCCACCGGTGAAAGCTTATGGCCACACTCGGTGCACTTAGAAAAAATGGCTTTAGGGGCCTCAGACATTTTAAATAAAGGGAAAACACACTCACTAGGCCCCTAAACACACCACACACACACACACACACACACACACACACACACTACGACCAGTGAGGAAGGGAGGAGAAAAAGGATCACAAAAAAATAAAATTTAGTTAGCTAAAAAGGGCTATAGGGTACCTAACCACTCACTCTCACTCACAGCAACAGAAAAAAAGGAAGAAAAATAGCAATTTTTTTCTCACAAGTTTCGATCAACCAGGAGCTCAGGAACCTAGCTTGTAGCTTGAAGCGCGGCAAACTTGATCTGAGGTCAGTCAGGGTTGGCAGGGGATTATGGGTAAAGGGAGGAGCTAGGAGCTCGGATCTATGCTGCGGTAGAAGTTGCCGGCTCGGATCCGAGATCGGATCCGTATCCCAAAGGTTGCTGACAAATGAAGTGCTTACTTCAGATATGAATTTTTGTTTGCCACTTATTATTCATATTTATATTTATGTTTTCATAACTGAGACCCCTACATTTTATTTAGGTATATGGTGTGAAACACCAATTTGGGAGACAGGGCAATTAATTGAAAATTCTGGTTTATATCACACTATACTTGAAATATTTCTAGTTGTTAGTTAGTAATTATGAAAATAAGCAAATATTTCCATATGTACTTAAAAGCAAGTGATTTACAAACTGTTGCATGACACTCAGTGAAACCTTAGATGCAGCCAAATAAAACTGTCATTAATATTTGCTCTATAAATTGCACATCTTGTAAGATATCTTGTATTATTTGTATTGCTAACTCTCCAATTAAAAAACAAAGTTATGTACTCACCATAACATTCCATGTTTGTAGTCCATCTCACCCTTCATTCTTACACTTGGATTCAGAGCCGAACCTTGGCTCCAACTCTGCAATTCTCTAGCTCAAAGTCTTCTGGTTGGCTCGTGGCAAGGAGGTATCCCATCATGCACCACTGACATATCCCAGATCTTGTTTGCTGCAAGTAGTAGAACTATAGAGAAAAAAGAACAAACCATGGAGAAAGTCGCAAACATAGAAAGTAATTGTTACAATTCCCCCAGGTCCACAAAGGAGGGGCAGGAGGGTGGGATAGTAAGAATGAAGGGCGTGATGGACTATAAACATGGAACGTTATGGTGAGTACATAACTTCTTTATGTTCTGTAGTCCTATCTCGCCTTCATTCTTACACTTGGGACAATGTCCCTAGCACCTTTATCTTGGGTGGCTCACAGGAAAATACTTCTGAGTACTGTGTTACCAAAGGAAGATCTGTTCCTGGAAGCCACGTCCAACTTGTAGTGAGTTATAAATGTATGAGGTGTGGCCCCTGTTGCTGCTACGCAAATGTTATCCATGGGAATTTTTGCTTGAAAAGCCACCGATGTAGAAACAGATCTGGTAGAGTGGACTTTCACCATAAAAGGGAGATCTTTGCCACTGGACGTATAAATGAATGAAATGCAGCTTGAAATCCACTGTGATAAAGTGGGTTTTGAGACTGATAAACCCTTTCTTGAATCTGAAAAGGAAATAAACAATTGATCTGACCTTCTGAAACTCTTGGTTCTATGATGATAGAATTGCAGTTGTCTATGAATGTCATGCTGGTGAAATTTGTACTCTGCCTTGTCAGAAAAATTTGGGAAAAAGACAGGTAGTTCAATGGATTGATTAATATTAGCCTGAGAAGAGACCTTAGGAACAAATGAAGGGTTGGTCCATACAGAAACACTGTCTCTATGAAATACCAATATGCCTAATAGAGAGGGCTTGCAGTTCTGAGACCCTTCTTGCAGATGTAATGGCCACTAAAAATATGGTTTTCCATGAAAGGAATTTAAGATCATAAGTTGTTGACCGTTCAAAGGGAGGCAAAGTAAGTTTTTGAAGGACAACATTCAAATCCCAGGGTGCCACAGGGTTCATAATGGGGGGGTCTCAATAATGTGGCCCCTTTAAGAAAGGCTCTGCACAATCTATGCGCCATAAGGTTAGGATCATTAGCCAAATGGAAGGTAGAAATAGGTGTCAGTTGAACTTTAATAGTGGCAGCGGCTGAACCTTGATGGAACAGTTGTGTAAGAAACTCCAAAATCACAGAGATGGGGACTGTATAAGGATTGAGGTTTCTATCACGAGCCCAGAAGGAATACCTTTTCCACTTACTGGTGTAAATATTTCTAGTTGACGGTTTGTGAGAAGATGTCAGAATATGTACAACATCAGGAGAGAAGTCATGAAGCCTGACTAGGGATGGAATCGGAGCAGCCACGGTGTCAAATTGAGGGTGTGGAGAGAGAGATGGAACACCCCTGACATGTGTGTCAGTAAATCTGGCACTGGGTCCAGAATCCAAGGTTTGTCCATTAGGTTAGGTCTGAGGAAGAAGAACCAAATCTGACGAGGCCAGTAAGGAGCAATGAGGACCATCTTGCTTCCCAAGAATTTTGCTTTCTAAATTACCTTTGATATCAGAGGAAAAGGTGGGAAAGTATAGAGAAGTCCCGAGGGCCAATCTTGAACGAGGGCGTCTCTGGGTGCCTCCCCCTTCAGGGGGATCAGGGTGAAGTAGTTGCTGAATTTGGCATTCACAGGGGTGGCGAAGAGATCACAACAAGGCTGACCCCATCTGTGAAAAATCTGTTCCGCAATGTGTGGATTCAGAGACTACTCATGAGGCATAAGAATCGCTCTGCTGAGCCTGTTGGCTATCACATTGGCTTTCCGTGGAATGTGCGTTGCAACCAGAAAACGTTGGGAAGACACTGCCCACTCCCACGCTCAAAGGGCCTCTCTGCATAGGGGGTAAGATTTGGTCCCTCCTTGTTTGTTTATGTACCATACCACTGACATATTGTTGGAGTGAATCGCAATCATCCCTAGAGGAAGAAAGCTGTGAAGTGCTTGCAACACCAGAAGCACTGCTCTCATCTCCAAGCCGTTGATATGCAAATGAACCTCGTGTTCCTGCCACGTGCCTTGGACTGTTCTCCCTAGATAATGCCCCCCATCTGGGAGGCATCCGTGGTCACGGTGGCGACAGGGGGAGATGGAACAAACGGTCTGCCTGTGTTCAGATGGCTGGACTGGGTCCACCAGTAAAGATCCTGTTTGCATGATTCTGTTATCAGGATAGGGTGAGACAGAGGTAGTTGTTGCAGAGACCACTGGGCGAAAAGTAACCACTACAGAACCCTCATGTGCAGTCTGGCTAATGGGACTAATGTTATTGTAGAGGCCATCGTCCCTAACAATTTGAGTACCGTCTTTGCTTTTGCTTTTCGTTGTGGAAGTAGACTCCAAATTTGTTGTCTGAGATTCTGGACTCTCTCTATGGGGAGGTAAGCCCTCATTGTGATGGTATTTATTTCAGTGCCAATGAAATTCACATGCTGAGAGGGCGACAATGCAGATTTTTGCCAGTTTATTGTAATTCCTAGCTGCAAGCAAGTCATAATGGTGGCGTCCCTGGCCTGTAATAGTAGATGCCTGGTGGTGGCAGTCAGGAGCCAGTCGTCCAGGTACAGAAACACTTGGAATCCAAGGCATCTCAAGTGAGCCGTTACCACTGCCATGCATTTGGTGAACACCCTGGGGGCTGTGGTGAGACCAAAGGGTAGGGTGCAAAACTGGTAATGACTGGCCCCCAGCTGGAACCGTAAGTGACTCCTTGATGCTCTGTCCATTTTGATGTGGTAATACGCATCTTGAAGATCTATTGAGCACAACCAAACTTCTTTCCCTAACAATGGGAGTATCAACTGCAATGTGACCATTTGGAACTTGGACTTCTTTACAGATTCATTCAACTTGCTGAGATCCAAGATGGGTTTCAAGTCCCCTGTTCGTTTTGGCACCAAAAAGAATCTGGAGTAAGTCCCTATTCCTACTTGGTCTGTGGGAATGGGTTGGATGACTCTTTTTTTGAGCAACTTTTGGATTTTTACAGTTGCTGAATCCCTGTGGCTGGTTGGAACATCCAGGATTCTTCTGATCCGAGGAGTAGGGAAAGAGAAGGGAATACAGCATCCTCTGGTAATTATCCTTTGCACCCACTTGTTTTGTGTGATATCGTGCCAGGCTTCTGGGTACAAGAATATACGTCCCCTGAATGGCTCCAGAGACACAAAGTCGGGCCTCCTTTCAGGAACACTGGTAGGGATGACCACGAAAGGAATCACGGTCTCCCTGGTTCTGTGGGCCTCCCCTGCCTCTAGGGTGATGTCTACTATTATTTCTTCCTCCTCTGCCTCTGGAGAAGGAAGAACCCTGTGTGTCCTGAAAAAAACCTCTGCGATTTCTTGAACCACATCTTTCCGCCCCTCTGCCCTTTGGGATAGGGTCTAGAAGGAATAGAAAAATGGACTCCCATGGCAGACAGGGTTTTCCCTTCCTGTTCGCACCTGGTGAGTGTGTCCTTTACCTTAGGTCTAAACAATGAGGATCCATCAAAGGGGGCATTGGTAAATGTAGACTTAAAGGCCTCCGCAAAATTACACAAGCACATCCAGGAGTGTCTTCTAAGAGAAACTCCTGAACCCACTGCCCTACTCGCTCCATCTGCTGTGTAAGATATCAGCCTCATGGAGGAGTTGACAACAGAATTTAAGGTAGACATCTGTGCATTAAGCTTTATCAGATACCGCTTCAGACACGTTACCTTGGAGAGTATCTCTCAGCTCTTTCAGGAGATCTCTCTGGAGCCTAGTGAAATGAGACAGGTAGTTCGGCGATCTTAGTGTAAAAGCCGCTGAAGAAAAGACACGCTTCCCATATCTATCCATCGTTCGAGACTCCTTGTCTGATGGATGGACAGTGGAGGAAGTTTCAGCAAGTTTCTTTTTGGTGGCTGCTGCCACCACCATGGCATCTACTGGCATGCCTTTGGTGAGAAAATCTTTGTCCTGAAGTTCTGATAAGAATTTATTAGGTCTTCTAGGAACTGGTTCCACAGTATCAGGAGATTCCCACACCTTTCAACTCACTAGATCGAAGAGTTCGTCAAAAGGTGGAGAGACCCAAGAGGCGGAAGGTTGGGACCTGAAAGCCTTCAGGTGTGCTGACTCCTCATCAAAAGAGGAGGTGGTGGGCCAGCTGCCTCTCTGTTTCAAGATCTCAAGGATATCTACGAAGGAGATATCATCAGAGGATGACTTGGGGGAACCTTCTGACTCCTCGAGGTCAGTGTCTGATGTAATGGACTCATCGGGGGAAGTCAACATGCTTCCTCTTACATGTTTTCTTCCAAGGGGGCTCCTCAGAAGGGGATATTCTGGGGAGGTCTTGAAAGACTGGGGACCACTCATGGAGGGTTCCTGAGGCTGTGAGTCACCACTGTGTTGGATGAGAGAAGGTGCTGAGACTGAGGTTGGCGCTTTAGGGGGAAGAGTGTCGGTGCCCCTAGTTGGATCTGAATACTTGGACAGAACACTCCTCATCAGCTCGAAGGCTGACCCCTGGCTTGGAGGACGCCCCCCCCTCCAAAGGAGCAGAGGCAGTCCTCGGTGCCGAGAAGATAGGCTCTGAGACAGACGTGGGGTTCAAACTCACCCGAGCCAAAGCACCGAGGGGTAAGCTCGGAACCGAAGAAGATTGGGTCCAAGTGTCCCCCTCAGGCCCAACCAGAGAGCTTAAGACCCTAGACCCCAGTGGATATCGGAACAGATAGACCCATTGAGGTAGCTGGAACCAACCTTTCCCGAGCAAGTGGCATCAACATCTCTGGCTCCAAAGCACCAGAGTGGCTCGGAGGAGGAACAGTGATAGGGTGTACAGGCTCAGTAGGCTCCAGAGCTGACTGGGATGGAGCCAAAAGTAAATTTGCCAGTGCCGATGTCTCGAGGAGTCTGCGCACCACTCTCTCAACGTCCTCATCAGAAAGGGTCCTTGGCAAAAAATTGGCGATCTGAGTGTCAGAGAAACCGGACAAAATTCAGCTGACCGGCTCCAAGACACAGATTCATTATCGGCTCTGTAACCCTTGGAACTCAAACTGATCGTTCCACATCACTAACCTCTGTCGGCACCGAAAGCAGTGGAGCCGAAGAGGAAGTAGTCGATTTAGCAATTTTTTCTGGCAGCTCCGATGACACCGAGTGAGTGGAAGACTGCCTTTTTGTAGGTTTAACTTTGTCTTTTTTAGAAGATGGAGACTTGGGACTAGAGGAGGAAGAAGATGTCTATTCTTCCTCAAAAGAATGCTTTAAGAGACCTTTCAATATAAGTTTGTTCTTTCTCTCTTGAAGGACTCGAGGACTAAAAGCATGGCAAAAGGAACAAGATTCTTGAAGGTGAATAGCACCTAAGCAGTATACGCAAGCAGTATGCCCATCTGTCAGGGACATTTTTTGGGTGCACTTGGTACATTTTTTTAAATCCAGAAGGCTTGTGGTCTTTTGAGTCTTTAGACATATCCGAAACCAAATCACAGTTACCAATGCCAGAAACAGAAACCGGAACTACCTTTAAATTAAAAGGTTAGCCCTGAGGAAACAGCAGATAGTTAGACAGAGGACTAGGTCCTCTAACTTAAACAGGCCTAGCCCTAGAAGAAGAAACAGACTACAGACAGAGGACTAGGTCCTGTAACGTAAGTGGGCCTAGCCCTGGGAAGGAAAGAACATGAGTAACAGACCAAGGACTAGGTCCTCTAACTTAAACAGGCCTAATCTTTGGTGAAAATAGCTTAGAAAAGAGAAAAACAATTAGGCAAAACTCCAAATAGCAAACAAAACCAACAACAGGCCTGCGGAAGAACGGTCAATAAAAAAACAGCAGAAACACAACAAACAATGCCACACAAGGTCTTAAACAGACACCACACTATAAATGAATACTAAGAGAGCTGAATACAACTTTTTTAAAGCTATAAATTGAGTAACAATCAGAAAAAATATATCACTTACCCACGGCAAGAAGAAGCACGTCTGAGCTCAACGAGCGGCAAACAAGATCTGGGATATGTCAGCGGTGCATGATGGGATACCTCCTTGCCACAAGCCATCCAGAAGACTTTGAGCTGGAGATATGCTGAGTCAGAGCTGAGGTTCGGCTCCAAACCCAAGTGTAAGAATGAAAGCGAGATACTCACCATAACATTCCATCTGTGTTGCCCATTTTCATTCTTCCTCAACAGTTGGGTTTGGATCCAATCCTCAGATCTGACTTGGCCAGTATTACAGCTTGTGGCCACCTAAAAGGTCTCAAGCTCCTTCCTACCCACAGTGCACCAGCCCCTAACATACCTCAGATCTTGTTTGCTAGATGACATAAAGTAAGAAATATTAATATAATATTCCTGACAGAAGAAGCCATTATCTGGAGCTCAACATAAGGCACAGTGGCATCCTTATAAATTCTTATTCTTCCAGAAGTCCATAAGGACAAAGGATGGGGGTTGGTGGATGGGGAGTTGAGGAAGAATGAAAACGGATAATACAGATAGAATGTTATGGTGAGTATATAACTTCTTTATCTGATATTGTCAATTTTCATTTATTCCTCAACAGTTGGGACAGAGTACCTAGCTGCCTGAAACCTTGTTGGACTCTAAGGAAGGATATTCCTGAGCACGGTTGAATCAAAAGCATCTCTTCTCCTCAAGATCAGATCAAGTTTGTAATGAGTAATAAAGGTATGAGGATTAGCCTAAGTTGGGCCGCACATATGTCATCCATGGAATGCCTAGATAAAAATACTGACAAGGTTGCCATGGATCTAGTTAAGTTGGTTCTTAAAGGTTTTGGTAATGAGATACCCAATTTACTGTAGACAAAGGATATACAACTGGTAAGCCATCTTGCCAAAGTTACCTTTGTAACTGATTTACCTATTTTGGAGTCTGCAAAGGAGATAAATAGTTGATCAAATTTTCTAATTTCTTTTGTTCTATGTAAGAAGAAACATAAATGTCTATGAACATCTACCATGTGTAACATGTACTCCCCTTTGTTTTCAAATTTTGGAAAGAAGATAGGCAGATTAATGTACTGGTTGATGTTGGATTCTGGCACCACCTTAGGAAGGAAAGAAGGGTTGGTACATAGTGTTACTCTATCCTTTTGAAAAATTGAGTCTATATCAGAAGATCGACTTTTGAAAATGTCGAGTCACCTTTACTTGACACGAAAATGTCAAACTCTAAGTTTGTCGAATGGCCAAAAACTGGTTGGCCATTCTGTCACACCTGCCCTTTCCCCAACTGTAGTGCAGTCTCAAAGTTAGAATATTTAGTTTGGGGGTGTGGGGGGCAAAGCCCCCCACTTAAATACATTTGTTTTATGTAGTGTTGTTTGTTGGTCTTCCGATTTCCTCCCCTTGGAAAGAAATTGATAATTTGGCCATTTGACAAACTTAAGAGTTTGACATTTTCGTGTTGAGTAAAGGTGACTTGACATTTTCAAATGTCGATCATATGATATAGACCCGAAGAATCAAGTAGGGAGGCTTAGAGGACAATTCTTGAAGTTCAGAAATTCTGGCTGAGATAACTGTTTTCCAGGTCAGAAATTTAAGATCACATTTTGCTGCTGGTTCAAAGGGGAGGATGAATTAAGGCCTGCAGTACTAAATTCAAGTGCCATGGTAGGGTCTTTATAAGGTGGTCTCAACAGGAGACTGCCTCTCAAGAAAACTTTATAAAGCTTAGATGAGGCCAAGGAAGAATTGTCAAATCCAATATGGAAGTTAGAGACTGCTGCCATCTGAACTCTTAATGGTTGAGGAGCTAGCTCCTTCACTGAAAATTGTTGCCAACTATACAATTGTACATGGGCTGAAAAGGGTCAATATGTTTCTGATGCACCCAAAAAACAAACCTTTCGTTTAGTTCTGTAAAATTTCTTCATACAAGCTTTATGTGAAGATAAAAGTATATGTTGGACAGGGGGCAAGAGCATAGGTTGTCTAGCTATTAACGGAAGTGGAGAAACCATGCTGTCAGCTTTAGGTTTGAGATACCCGAGTGAACCACGCCTGTTGGGTGAGACAGGAGGTCTGGAATCAGATCCAGAATCCAAGGTGGGTAAAGTACGTGAGGCCAAAGAAAAGGGAACCAAACATGTTGAGGCCAGTAAGGTGCAATGAGGATGACTTTGCTCTTCAACCTGGTAGCTTTCTGTAGAAATATGTGGATCAAGGGAGTTGGGGATAAGCATAGAGGAGACAGGGGGGAGGCCAATCGTGGAGAAAAGTGTCTCTCAGTGATTCCCCCAATGGGAAAATCAAGGCAAAGAAGGTGCTGCACTTATTGTTTAGGGGAGAAGCAAAAAGATCATTGAAAGGCTGGCCTCATTAACTGAAAATCATTTTGGTTACTGTCATGTTGAGAGACCACTAATGAGGTAGTAGAAAAGACCTGCTCAATTTGTGTGGTATCACATTGGACTTCCCCAGAATGTGCATTGCTATCATAAAGTGGTTGGATGAGATCACCCATTACCACATTCTGAGTGCTTCCTGATACAAGCAGTAAGATCTGGTTCCTCCTTATTTGTTGATGTACCAAACTACTGACATATTGTCTGTTTGAATCACAATTGTTCCAAAAGAGAGAGTCTTGGAAGACCTGCAATGCTAAGAGCTCTGCTCTCATTTCCAGGACATTGATATACATGTTGGCCTCTATGGGGGACCAAATGCCTTGGACTTTTTTCCCCAGAAAGTGCCCCCCCCCACCTAAACTGGGATGCATCTGTGGTCACTATGGCCTTGGGTTGAGGGAGAATGAAAGGATGACCTTGTAGAACCTGATCTGATAGAATCCACCACCAAAGGTAATTCTTGCATGCCTGAGTGATTCTTATTTGGGCTGACATTCATTAATAAAGAATTGACCAGTGCATTGCTAGCATCCACTGAAGAATTTTCATATGAAATCTTGCTAGGGGAACTAAGATTATGGCAGCTGACACTGACACCAAGGCTTGAAGAATCAACCAGGCTAGAATTTTGGTACTGTGAACTATTTTCCTGATCATTTACAATCTTGCTAGAGGAACAGAAGCTGTTACTGATACCATATTGAAAACTGTTCCTATAAACTCCAGAATCTGAGAAGGTTCTAACTGGGATTTGTTGTAATTTATGGTAATTCCTAGAAGAGAGTAAATTTGAAGTACCTGATCTCTTGCTCTTATTAGCAGATGCCTGGCCAGGGTGGTGCTGAGCCAGTCATCTAGATACGGAAACACCCAGAATCTCTGTAGTGTCAAATGTGCTGCTACCAGTGCCATGCATTTGGTAAACACCCTGGGGCAGTGGTGAGACCAAAGGGCAGGACTTGGAATGGTAATGACTGGCTCCTAGCCTGAAGTGTAAGTACCTTCTGAACTGTCTGTTTATCTTTATTTATTTTATTTTTTATTTATTTATTTTATGTATTTATTTAACATTTGTTAACCGGGAAAGTCCATCTTGGAACAAAGCCAATTTTCAGTGGAAACCTGGGGAGAAATGCTCCAGATGCATGTCATTTATCTGATAGTACACATCTTGAAGGTCTATTAAGCACACCCAGTCATCCTTGCTCAAAATGGGCAAAATGTACTGAACTGTGACCATCTAAATCTTTGTTTGTCAAACTGATTTATTCAAGTTGCTGAGATCCAAAATTGGTCTCCAGTCCCCTGTTTTCTTTGGCACTAAAAAGAATCTTGAGTAAGTTCTGAATTCTATCTGGTCTGATGGGACTTCTTGGATGACTATTTTTCCTAGCAGATTTTGTATTTCTAGTGCTGCTGTTTTCCTCTGATTGAATGGCACATTGGGAAATGTTCATGAGGAAGGAGGTGGATGGGAAAAGGAAATTAAAAAAACCTCTGGAAATGATCATCTGCACTCAGGTATCTTTTGTGATACCTAGCTAAGATCTTTGGTGCAGATATAAATGACCCTCAATTGCCTCCAGAAGGGGACAATTGGGCCTCCTTTAAGGAGTGCTGATAAGGTGTCTGAGAAAGAATCTCTAGACCCTTGGTTTTGCAGGCCATCTCTGCTGCATGAGCAATGTCTTCCATTTGAGTCCCCCCCTCTGTCTCTGGGGGAACTGTATCCACATGGATCTTGAAAAGGACCCCGAGATTTTTTGAACCACATTTTTCATCCTCATCACTGATTACTAGAAATGGTCCATTGAGGGATCAAAAAATGTACCCCCACATCAGACAGAGTCTTTCCATCTTTTTTTTGTGCTCAGAGAGTGTGTCCTTCACTTTGGGGCTGAATAAATAAGTTCTGTCAAAAGTGCATTGATGAAAGAGGACTTGAAGGGCCCTGCAAAGTTACACAAGTGCATCTAGGTATGCCTCCTAATTAAGATGCCTGAACCCACTTCCCTTGAGGAACCCTCAACTGCATGATAGATAAGCCAAATGGATGAGTTAGAAATGGACTGTAGGGTCACCAACTGTGAGGCCACAGAAGCCTGAATCTCAGCAGTAGTGGTCTCTGAAAGAGAATTTGACAGTTCCTTAATCAAGTCTCTTTGCAATCTAGTAAAATGTGCCAAATAGTTCAGCAACCTAAGACAGAAGGTTACTGAAGCATAGACACACTTCCCAAATCAGTCCAAATCCCTCAACTCCCTGTTAGGGGGATGGCCAGTGGAACTTTATTCTCCAAGTTCCTTCTTAGAGGCCACCACCATGACCATGACATCCACAAGTACTCCCTTACTCCAAAACTCTTTCCCTACCGGTGGTACCAGAATTCAATCTGGTCTCTTAGGGATAGGTTCAACTGAGTCAGTTTTCTTCGCTGACCACTTTGAGACCAAATCAATGAGCTCGTCAATGGGTGGAGCTACCCAGGAGGTAGACGGGCCAGATCCAAATGCCACCAGGAATACGGATTCCTCTGGAAAAGGATTTTGGGAGGACAAACCATCTCTTTGTTTAAGGATCTCTAGAATGTCTCCAAATGAGATGTCATCAGGTGGTGATCTTAGTAATCCTTCCCCTTTGTCAAAATCAGTATCCTCTGTGATATACTCCTGTATGGAATCCAGGTGCCTCTTTTTACACTTTCTCTTCCAAGGTACTTCTTCGGTGGGATGCTCCAGAGAAGTATCAGAAGAGAGTGTTTGGACTTACTGTCCCTGTGGAGTCAAATGTTGAAGCTCAAGGCACAAAGACACATAGGATCCTGAAGGGAGTTCTGAGGGGGGAGAAACCATTTGTCCTGCTGAAGCAGAAAAAACTCTTTCCATCACCTCAAAAGCAGAATGTCACTGGAAGAAAAAAGTCGGTGGAGCCAAGAAGACATGCTTCTGCCCCATCGACTCCCTAGACCCAGGAGTCAGTCCACTTGAGGTGGAGGTTGGAGCTGAACTGTCCAATGCTGAGGCTCAGAGATGGCTCCGACAACTTCAGAGTCAACTCCAACAACTCGGATCCAGCAGGGATGATACGATTCCAGGAGTCATCCAGCTGTGAACTCGTTGGAGCCAGAGCACTCGGAGAAGATCTCACAGCCGAGGATAATAGTATCCTCAGATTCGAGACAGACAGCTTCAGCAGACTTGGATCCAGGAGCTCTGAAACAGATGGATGGATCAGAGAAAGAGATGATAGTGGAGGGGTACTGCGAACCAAGACTTCTTGACCAGAAGGGTAGTAGCTGGAAGAACACCCATCTGTATTTGCTCCAAGAGAAATCTCCTCATCATCCTATCCACATTGACTTCAGTCAGATTCCTGGAAGAATGATAGGAGGCTAATGAGGGAGATTTTGAGTGTCATCTCTCCATGAAAGGGGATGGTAACCTGGATGGCACCAGCTCAATGGTGGGTGAGTATTGGGTCCGGGGAAGAGATTTCAGATCAGAGGTGGTCAGATCCGACAAGGTCTTCTGTGACTGTGAAGTTGATTTGAAGCAGAAGCTTTCAGATCTGTCTTCTGTTTCTTTCTCAGAGGTTCTGTTGATGATTGAGTGGAAGAACCAGTCAGTCTCTGGGACATTTGTAAAGTCTGCTTTAGTTTTGTTTGGGGGTTTTAAACCCCAGTAATTGCTTCAGAAAAAGAAGTAGGCAATAATCCCTTCAAAATTAGCTTATTTTTGGATCAGCAATTGCACAAGGGTTGACATTTTTACAAATACAGCAATTCATGTTTAGGTGATCTGGCCCCAAACAATATACACATGAATCATGTGCAACTGAAATAGGAAGCTATGTCCACATTGCTGGCATTTTTTAAACCCCGAAGTGCCTTTCTCTGACATTTTTGCTAGTACAAAAGACTAGCAACAAAAAAGGAGTAAAAGGAAAGATTTTTTTTTTACAAGATTAGAAAGGCATGGGAGGAAGAAGTTCCAATAATGGTACTGTAGAATACACAGGCGTGTACAATAGAGTTAATTAAGAAGTATAATGAAAAAAGGGGAAAAAAATTGCCAACAATGGTAAGCAAGAATACATTAAGTGTAAACAAGGGTATAAGTGCAGAAAAATGACAAAAAGGAAATTTATAAATAAAAATATTACTTAACTTAATGTAACTTGAGACCTTTGGATGGTCACATCTATTTCATAAAAGTAGCAAACAAGACCTGAGGTATGTTAGGGGTTGGTGCATTGTAGGTAGAAAGAACCTCAACAGCTTTTAGGTGGCCTTGAGCTAACAGCCGAGTTGGATCCAAAGATCGGATCCAAACCCAATTGTTGAGGAATGAATGAAAACTGACGACATCAGATAATATATTTGAATATTTTTGTAAATATCTCAATAAACATGCACCTATAGAGGAATTTCTTGTTGTTATGTGAAAGCAAATATCTGCTTAACAAGAATGTTCAAATACTACATGCCTAGGTTGTATAGTTTTTAAGATATGAAAATTTGCTTGTGAAAGTTTAGAAAAAAACATACTTTGGGCTTTCTGTGCATAATAACAAATTACAGTATTTGTGGAAAAAACTATGAATGCACTGACTATTATCACTGTAAAGAATAGTTCCTAATGATGGCATTGCTTCCCAAAATATTTACATTTGTTTATCTTACGCTTTTTATGTTTATTTTTCAGAAAATGCTCTGGAATGCAAGCTGGGTGTAGGGTGCTACAGATGTGACATTCTACACTACATGGGTGTTAATGAGTTGATGAACATTCCAAAGGACTTTTATGCTTGGTATGCCAAGACACTATCTCTGTGTGCAAAGAGTACAATCTAAATCTGCATAACTCACCAAAATAGGCAACTAAATATGATGGTCTCTGTGCCCAAGTAAGAGTTGATTGTGCTAATACTTTGAGGCAGAGCATCTCTGGACAACAATCACTTTTTAAGACAGCAAATAAAACATCAGAATCAGTGACAAAGGTCAGTTATCAAATATTTCAAGCCTTGGCTAAAAAGGGCAAGTTCTTTAAGACTGCTTTGAAGTACTTGGAAGCACTGCCTGCCCAGAAGAAAAATCACTGGTTGACAGCATCAGCCTACTACACCATGCTGTCAGTCATAGGGTTGATGACCTTTCTAACAATGTCCAAGAAAATCTGTTTAAGAAGCTAAACAGCTGTAAATATTTCAGCAAATGCCTAGATTACAGCACTGACATTAGTGACATGGCTCAACTTGTCATATTTGTGGTTTGAGGTAATAGAGGTTCAACAGTCTGAAAGAGTGTTTTTGGTGAGGGTTGAAAAGTTTTATTTAAATTTAACACTGCTCAAGAAAAACTGTGTGGCTTAAAAACTGACAGACCTCCTTCAATGACTGGAAAACACAATGGAATTTTTACTCTTTTTATGAAATAGTTATCGCAGAAAATAATATTTTATCACTGTAAATAATATGAAGAGCAATTATGTGCAAAAAACACTCGACATGAAGTATGTCATGAAAAAGTTGTATCCACAATTTACTTCATGGAGTTAAGAGGCCTCTGCAACAGGCATCTCAGATCCATTCTACAGGAATGTGAAGTTGAATTTAGGGATGTAATCTACTTCACCCAAATTCATTGGCTTAGTACAGGAACCACCCTCTCAAGATTCTGGAATGTGCAAGAAGAAGTCAAGTCTTTCATGAAAGTAAGGAAGAAAAATGTATTTTTGGATGAAAATAAGTGGCTAAATAATATGCCATTTTTTGGTGATCTAACTAGAATGTTAAACAAAATGTATGACATTTCAGCTCTTCAACTAACACTGGATCTGTTCAACATGCAGATGGATCAGACAAAGTTGGTTTTCTTTCCAACAGTGACAATTTAGACATTACGAATAAACTGAATTTGGAATCTAATTAAGGACATCAAATTGATGATTTTAGGAAAAAAATCTGCAGCTATGAGCATTTTTGCAAATCCTTTATCAACTGATGTTGCTACTGCTCCAGATTCATTTAAGATGGACCTTATTGGCATTCAAACTCAAAATGACTTGAAATACTTAACAACTCTGGCTTTCTTACTTTTAATTCAAAATATGTTTCACCAGCATTATATCCAAACCTGACTAGGCTTGCACCTAAGCATATTTTACATTTGGATATTGCTGTGAACAACTTTCTCAAGCATTAAACATGAAAGCAAAATCAAGATCGCTTCTATCACATGAACATTTATTTGGTATTCTTAGAACTGCAACATCATTCACAGGAGCAGATGTGGATCATTTGTATAAAAAGAAACTGTGTAAAACATTTCAACAGACTCGTTTACTATGTCATTTCTTGTGTAATAAATTTCTTAACTACTTTCAATATGTTTACATTATTCTTCTAGTAAACTGTAAATTAGCAGTTAGTTAATGTGTTAGCTTGTTAAAATTATTGTTTAAAATTTTCTGTGCAGCATTTGGTGCTCTAGATGTTTGAGCATTTTAAAATGTGTCCTCTGCAGAAAAAGGTTGGCCAAGCCTGATATATATCTACTTAAGGAAAACGTATATAAACTTATACATGTATTTTTTGTACCAGCAACCTCATCACCAGGATTTTCTTAATGTGCATGTTGTTTTGCTAAGATATCATCGTCATTGTCATCAGCCCCCCTTTTCCCATTTTTTTTTACATGGACTCAGGGTATCATGTTAACTGTCGCCAAGTCACTCGATTCAGTGCCACACTCCTGTCTTCTTCAACACTCATGCCTGATTGTCGCAGATCTTCTTTCACACAATCCATCCACCTCTTTGCTGGACATCCTTGCTTCCTCTTACCTTCTTCTTGCTTGTCCCAAATCTTCTTTACCAGATTGTCTTTTGCCTTTCTGCACATGTGTCTAAACCACCATAATCTGTTCTCTTTGATCTTTTGTGCAATTGGAGCTACTTTGGCTTCTGCTCTTTATGTCCTCATTTCTTCATCTGTCTCACAGTGTGCATCATACCACCATTCTCAGGCACTTCATTTCCATCACCTCTAGTTTCTTAACTGTTCTGCCGTTACTGCCCAAGTTTCAGTACCATACAATAGTACTAGTCGCCCCACTGTCTTGTACACCTTACTTTTCAGCTTCTTTGGCATTCTTCTTTCAAAGACTACACCTGACACTCTATGCCAGTTGGCTGCAGCCCCTTTGATTCAAGCTTTGACCTCTTCATTCAGACTTCCCTTCTCCTCAACCACGCCTCCCAGATATTTGAACCTGTTCACCTGTTCCACTATCTTCCCTTCTATCTCTATTCTCAGCTTCTTCTGATTTCCCCAGTTTGCTGACATTACCACCATCTTATCTGTGCTAAGTTTCATCCCATGTGCCTTCAGTTTTGCATTCCATTCTCCTATCCTTTGCTGAAGTTCTAGCTCAGAGTCAGCCTGTAATGCTACATCATCTGCATACAGCAACTTTGTTGATCTGTCCCCTCTAACCTGTCTGTTAATGTAGTCCATCACCCGTATGAACAGAAGTGGGTTCAGAGCTGAACCCTGGTGTACACCCACTCCTACTGGGAACCTCTCTGTGAGGCTGAACATTGTTTGCACTTGAGTCATTGGGTCCTTATACATAGCCTGCACTAATTCTACCAATGTTTCTGGGACTTCAGATCACTAGAGTACTGCCCAAATCAGCTTTCTTGGGACCTTGTCATATGCTTTCTCCAAGTCTAGGAACACCCAGTTGGACTCTCTCCTCATCCTTGGTTGTTTCGCTAAGTATATGGGAAGAACTCTTCTAACAAAAGCATAGCGCACATAGTTCGATATATCTATATCTTTATCTATATCTATATATCTATGCATGTATGTATGTATGTATATATCTATCTATATATCTCTCTATCTATATTCCTCAGAACACATTGGTTGTGCCCCTGTACTAAGCCTGGCTAAGCAACTAGCTCTTCTAGTCTTGCTTCTGCCTACCCTCTTCTTCTCATTAATCAAGTCCAATTTTCCTTAAATTACAACATAACCTTGTCCTACTATATACTGTTACTTGCATCTTCTGGAAACTTATTACTGTGACAACTTTTTTTACTAACATAATTATATTATATTATAATCTACCTTCTTTTTATATTATCTATTAACCTGCATTTTTTGTATTGTACCTGCATTTCTTTTGCACTATGTTATGATTGTCTGCCCCCTTTGAGCATTGTACATATGAACTTTTGTATATGAGATTTTGTTTTTGTATATGAGATGTTTTTGTTTTTGTTTCCATGGAGCTTATCTCCCTGGGCCTCTACTGAAAATGGACATGTATCCAGTTAGACTAGCCCGGTCAACAAATGTAAAATAAATATATATATATATATATATATATATATATATACATATATATATATATATATATATATATATATATATATATATATACATATCTATCTATCTATATATATATATATATATATATATATATATATATATATATATATATATATATATATATATATATATATATATACATACATACATATATATGGATTCACTATATAATCTCGAAATACTGAAAAGTCGAATTTTAGTATTTCGAGACTGAATAGTCGAAAAACCACATACACGAAAACCCACAATCATGAATACTACATTCACGACCATTCACACACAAACAAACCAGGACATAATCACACACACACATACACCTACCTAACTAAACAAACATAACACACACAAACACACTTAACCTACCTATAAACAGGGGGGCAAGCCCCCTGCACCCCCCACAGCCCCCCTACTTATATATTCTAACTCCGAGGTTGCACTAAACATACAAACACACAACAAACACCACCACACACACTCACACACACTAAAATCCCTACCCATTATCCTCAAGCACACAACACTTACCTGAAACCCCAGATAAATCCACAAACTGCACCACATGTCATGAACACGACACCACGATAGAGGCGGAGTCGACATTTGCAGATTCAGCATAGTGTAGCTTTGGTTAACTGCACTTTCCACTATGCTGACATCTCTTGGTAATCACAGCATTTTTTAAGGGTTGGGTTATTTTATTGCTGGGTCTTATGATTGGCCCTTTGACATTATATCTGTTTATGACAGGTTAGTATTTTTTTTAATTACAGAATATGAAGTGTGTACAACTGATTACACTGCATTTATGCATTTGTTTCTGAAGAAGTCTTATCCATCAATGAAAGATGAAAGCACTAAAACACTAGTTCATCCTACGTGTTTTATTTTTTTGTTTTATAGTTCGAGGTTCGTTTTTCATAGTCATTAAGTTATTTTATTATAGCTTATCTTCTTAGTCTCGCAAGTTGTCGGTTATTTAATAAATATATATATATATATATATATATATATATATATATATATATATATATATATTTTTTTTTTTGGAGTGCTACAGAATCCTGAAAGCCCAAAACCCTGAAGACCAAAATCCTGAAAGTTCAAAATACTGAAAACTCAAAATACTGAAAACACACAGGATACCAACACTCACTATATTCCAGCACAAGTACAAACAGAAACAAATAAAACACAAACTATATTACTGTTCTCCAAGTATAAGCAGGGGGCAAGCCCCTCTGCACCCTCATGTGGGACACCCCCTGCTACTTAAATATATCAACTCCAAGACTGCACTTACTGTAGTAAAGTGCAATATCGGAGCTGATATATTTAAGTAGCAGGGGGTGGAGGGGCTGTGCAGGGGGGCTTGCCCCCCTGCATACAGTTGAAGGATAATATGTTTCTGTATGTACTTGTGATGAAATATAGTGAGTATTGGTATCCTGTGTGTTTTCAGGATTTTGGGCTTTCAGGATTTTGTAGCGTTCTTATATATATATATATATACATATATATATATACATATATATATATATATATATATATATATATATATATATATATATATATATATATATATTATATTGACTGAAAGAAAAAAAGCAATAGGTACTTTAGATGAAATCATGCACAACCATGTGTGTGTGTGTGTGTGTGTGTGTGTGTGTGTGTGTGTGTGTGTGTGTGTGTGTGTGTGTATGTGTGAATATGCGAGTGTGTGTGTGTTTGAACATATATTTTATACTATTAATGGCATGTAAATGGCTTGCCTGACAGAAAGTATTGTTGTACATAATTGTACTTGTTCGAGTAGATCAATGTTTCACTATAGATTCTTGGCATTTCCTGCCATGCAGAAGCCCAAGACTAGCCCAATTTCCAGAGTCTTGGCATCATTCCTAGCTGATGGACATCTGACAACTGATGTCTGGATATCAGGGTATAAGAAGGGCATCTGACGGCATCATCTTCAGGTCTTTCTAAGCAGTGAACAAGCAGTCTGATGCCTGAGGATAGCAGAAAGTCCCAGTTGTCTGAATTTGAGTGAAACGAGGAAAAATCATAGGAGGCAGAGATGGCATGATGGAGATAAGTGGGACTATCTGCAGAGAACTCCTCTACCCCTTGCAGCCAACTAGGATGAGACAAGTGTCAGCAAATAGAGGAGTTGCAGGGTGGGAGTATGTTACAACACTGATCTACTCGAGCATCTACAATTATGGTACATGGAACACAAATGTACTATGTTCTTCGCAGTCAGTGTTGATTCTTGTGAGGACTCCCAAACCTAACAAACTGGTGGTAGGTTATCTCTATGACCACCTAGGAATGAGCTCTTGCAGATGGCAGTAGTGAAATGTGCTTTAAACTTGGAGACATTGCCTAGGTTACAGTGTTTTGTAAAGGTGTGCTCTGAGTTCCATGTGGCTAGCACTAGGATAGCCTTGTTAGGGACTCCTTTGAAGAAAGCAGTGGTAGCTGCCTCTTGCCTGGTAGAGTGAGTTTTAATATGCCCATGTAGAACATTTCCATTGGTGTGAGCAATAGAACTTAATGCAGTTTGCTATCTAGTTTGATAAGGTTTGTTTGGAGACAGGCCTGCACTGTTTTCCCTCTGTGAAAGACACCAGTGTGCTGCTCTGGTAAGGGTTTTTGTCTTGTCTGGATAGTACCCGATCTGCTTGTGCATCCAAGGAATAAAGGACTTACTCTGCCTTATTCTGTGGATTTGGAAAGTAGGCCGGTAGGTCAATAGCCTGGTTTAGGGTAAATTCCGCTACTATCATAGGCACAAAAGATGGGTCTGTTCTGAAGTTTAACCTATCTCTGTGAAAGACAGTGAAAGGTTCTCTTTGCATGAGGGCTTGAAGCTCTGAAACCCATCTAGCTGATGTGATAGGTATAAAAAAATTGGTCTTCCAGGTGAGCATCTTTAAAGAAGCAGTGGCAGCAGGTTCAAAGTGGAACAAGGTTAGTTTCTCTAACACACAATTTAGATCCAATGCAGGAACAGGGATCATTCTGGGTGGTCTCATGTGAATTACCCCTTTCAGGAAATTATTCATCTGAGGATGCAGGAACATAGGTGGAGCCCTGTGCAGGCAAGTTGATATGGCAGATGAATGTACTTTAATGCAGGAGTAGGAAAGTATCTTTCTAAATAGGCCTGACAGGTACTGCAAGACTTAATTGATGTCTGCATTAGAATGGTTGGTGTTCTTGCTATGACACCATGTAGAAAATCTTTTTTATTTTGCCAGGTATGATTTCCTGGCATTGGGTTTCCTTATTTTAGTTAGAATGGAAAGCATGTCCAAGGGGTAGGAGGCATTTCTTAGTGTCAAAACTTAATCTTCCAGGCTCCTACACTGAGTGTGACCAGGTGAGGTCAGAAAACATGTTCCTTTGCCTTGGCTGAGAAGATCAATTTCCAGCAGTAGGGTGCTGAATTTCCCCTCACTGAAGGTCAGGAGGAAGGAAAACCAATGTTACATTAACCAGAAGGGGTGCATTAAGCTCATGCTGGGTCTGTCTGCCCTGACTTTTTTCAGTACCATGGGGATCAGAGAAATGGCAGGAATACATGCAGGGGCCAGTTTGTCCATGTAAAAGGGAAAAAATGTTTTCCAAGTTGCTGTCTGGTAATTTCTGAACATACCTCTCAACCTGGAATCATGAAAAATCTGGACAAAGGCCCATGAAAAATAGGTACAACTGGCCAAAAATGTGTATGCTGATCAACATACAATTTGCATACATAATTATGTAACCACACCCACTCTGATGGAATTGTGGAATGCCAAATGTTAAACGCAAACTGAAGAACAGATAAAATAAGATCATGAAACACAAAACAAACAACAGTGTTTTATTTATAATATTGAACGTGTATAAAACTTTGAACTTGTGCAAACTGCAAAACTAAAATACAATTTTCTTTTATAAAAATAAAATTAACTGTTTCAGCTTTCTACAGCCAGAAAATAAATGAGCTGGATTTAAACAGAGGAAATCAGCAGATAGAGTTACAGAATGAGTGCTTTTTTGGCAAATGCAATCAGTTCTTTTAAAGCAGAGAAGTGTAGCAATTAAATGAATTTACTTTCATCTACAAATAAAGTGCCTGCTGCCCTTGAAGAATAAATCGCCTATGCTACATTAAAAAAATAATAAGCCAGTAATATTGCAATAGGGAATGGATGGTAAACCGATAACAGGTTCATAGTTACTAAGTATCTCTGCCAAAGAGGACATTCTCAGGAATGCAGCATCCACCCCCTCTTAAAAGTACAACACAGTACAGTATCAGCAATCCATTTACATACTGTGGGAGTAGAACCCACAGCCTTCTGCATCAAAAGCAAATACACTGCTTGTTGTGCTACTAATAACATGAGCAGACTTGACATAAGGAGCACTAAACTTATCTCCCCCTGAAGCACCCTCCCCCTGAAGAACTATGCAAAAAGCCAAAATTTATTGGGGGGGGGGGGACAAAGGCTGAAAACCAGGGACACATTTTAAACTTTGCTTGTATAATCTTAGAAAGTTGCTAGAATAAAATGTTTTGTGTTATCATGCGTTTCCTGAAAAATAGGAAGGCTGAAACTTAAATGGCTATCATTATTTAGTGAATTCAGTTCTCACTGATTTGCCAGGAAACCACAAATTTTAAGAGGAACAGACCAAAAGTATGAGCCAAACATTCTAGAACATTCTGTGAAACTTTGGACAGTTGAGAGCTATGGACTTAACTCCTTGAATCACAAGTGGTGGCATGAGTAGAGAATTTAGGCTCTTGCTCCTTGTATCCAAGGTACAGGGTTTGAGTCTGAGTAACCCTAACCAGCAGTAATACCTACGTGGGGCATCACACACACATACAGTCTTTAAATGATAGCAATGAAATGCAAATAAGAAGCTAGCATACAACCAGTAAACAGTCCAAAGTGAATGCAGTTTATATAGGTTCAAGGTAGGTACTAGGCTATTGGCCCAAA
Source organism: Protopterus annectens (assembly GCF_019279795.1). Classification (NCBI taxonomy): domain Eukaryota; kingdom Metazoa; phylum Chordata; order Ceratodontiformes; family Protopteridae; genus Protopterus; species Protopterus annectens. The sequence continues at coordinate 1,611,195 of NC_056727.1, read as the reverse complement.
GGCCAAAGTAAGCCTAGCCAACAAGGTTCCCTGGCTTATGCCACCCAAGAAAGTTATTTTCCTTTGCCACTGTCGAGCAGAGACACAGAAGTGATCCCCGGGGTGTATTTCCTATTTCCCATACACTCATCAAGATTTTTCTTGAAGAGTGCTAATGAAGAACTTTGCTTGACACAGATGGGTAGCCTGTTCCAGTGTATGGGAAGTCTCTGGGACAAGAATCTACCCCTCCAGCATGTCCTGTTTATTGTGGTGGCAAGGTTTAGGTCCCTAGAGCATGTAGCTCAGAGGGATTGTGATTTCTTTAGGTGAAGCATGTCCAACAGCTCTGGGTTGGACATAGCTTTATATGTTAGGTAGAGATCACCTCGGAGTAGGCAATATGCTATGGAGTAAAGGTGGAGTTTTTTGAAGTGGCCAGTGTAAGGCATTTGTTTGAGGCCAGTAATCCTCTTTGTGAGGTACTTCTGTGGCCTTTACAGCTGCTGCAGATGTCTTGTGAGGTACATTCCAAAAGGGGTGTTGTACTCTATAATGGGTCTAATGAGTGTCGAGTAGAGGGGAACAATGACCTCTTTTTTCCTGGATGAGAACCCTTTTATGATGAGGTGTGCAACATAGAGGGGCTTCCTGACTACTGTGGCGATGTGACTATCAAAGGAGAGACTACTATCCACCTGAGTTGCAAGGTCTCTTATCACACATTCGGTGTTAAGTAAATTGTTGCCTATGTGGTAGTTCATGGGTACTGAGTTTTTACCAAAGGGGATGACACTGCACTTTTTGGCATTGAGCTTGAGGCCATGGCTCTGACACCAGGCATCTGTCTCAGCGAGGCCCTTCTGTAGGATGTCCACATCATTTGGGGACTTGACTATGGCTCCTAGTTTGCAGTCATCTGCGAACTTTGTTAGCCAGAGGCCTTCTGTGTTAGCCTGTACTTCAGAGAAGTAGATACCAAACAGGAGAGGTCCCAGGATGGAACCCTGTGGTACTCCACTTGTCACTGCTTTGAGATCAGATTTGGAGTCTGCAACTTTTACAGTGTGGGTTCTGTCAGTGAGCCAGTTGGCAACCCATCTTGTAACGTAGGGATTTATACCTAGTTTAGTGAGTTTAGCTACAATTCAAGAATGGGGGATGGTGTTGAAAGCCTTAGCGAGGTCAAGATAGGTTGTGTGAACCACCTTACCCTCATCTATGGCTTTGGTGACTTCCTGAAAGAAGTCAATCAGGTTCAGAAGGCAGGATCTGCCTTTCACAAACCTAAACTGGGTGGGATCCAGAGTTTGGAGGTTACCAATGTCTTTGTTTATGAGTTCCTTGATGATACGTTCCATGGACTTGCAGACCAGGCTCGTCAGGCTAATAGGTCGATAGTTCCCGGGATCAGTGGTGGCTCCCCCTTTGTGGAGTGGAATAACTGTTGCTGTGCACCATTTAGTGGGCACAAAGCCTGATGCGAGGCTATTATTGAACATGGTGCTTAAGTGGGGAGCCAGTTCGTTCTGAAGTTCATGTAAAACGCAGCCTGGGATGTTGTCCGGTCCCATGGATGCTGTTTTTTTGGCTTTAGACAGTGCAGCATTTACCTGCATAGTTGTGATTATAGGGACTCTGCATTCTACCTGTATACATATGGGCCCTTTAGGGGGTGAGGGGGGGGGGGTACCAGTTAGCACTGAACCTATCTGCCGGGATGTTGGCAATATCAGTTGGTTCTGTAATTTTCGTGCCTTTGTGCTGTAACTCTGAGCAGATCTGGGTGTTGCCATCGAAATTCTTGACATAGCTATAGAATGCTTTGTGGTTGTCCTTAGAATTAGTGGAGATTTTGTTTTCGTAGCTAGCTTTGGAGGATCTTATAAGGGATCTAAGCTACTTACTGAGACTGACCAGGGAGCTCCTCGACTCATGGGATTTTACTCTCTTTTGCAACAGTTTCTTCCTTCTGTTGTACAGTTTGTTTATGGCAGGGGACCACCAGATTGGCTTCCGTTTTTTGGGGGATAGCATCTTAGTTCTGTTTGGGATAGCACGATCCATGCACTCGTGTAAGTGGTTATAGAGTGCATTTGTGTAGGATTCAGCAGTTGTAACTGTATTGTCCATCTGCATGGGTGTCATGAAGTTCACCACTTCTGTCTTAAGAAGCATGAAGTTGGCTTTGGAGAAATTTTTTACTGTGGTTTCCTTAATGGGGGGTGGGGGCGGGATGTGGATATCAAGGGTGATTAGCTTATGGTCAGATCGAACCAACGGGGAGTTGACTTCAGGTGTGGAACACCGGTCACTCATGTTAGTAATGACTAGGTCCAGGATATTGTTGCCACTGGTGGGGGTGTGGATAAGTTGATCCAGGGCATTGGAGTTTATGAATTATAGAAAGCGTTGAGTTAAGGAGTTGGAACACGAGTAGTTTTCCCAGTTAATGGTGGGGTAGTTGAAGTCGCTCATTATTAGGGTGTTTGGTTGAACCCCAATATTTTCCAGTACATCAAGAAAAAAGGAGTGGGAATCCTGGGGCATGGTGGGGGATCTGTGGCAAGCTACAGTTTGGATTGCAGTTTTGCCCAGAGTTAGTTGCACTTGGATAACCTCAGATGCATTATGCTGAGCAACTAGCACACCTCCGCCTTTGGTGTTTCGGTCCAGGTTACATGGCTGAAAAGTGTGGTATGAGTTATAGCCTGGTAGTGCAGGGGTGCACTCTGGAGCCTTGAACCAGGTCTCAGTTACTGCACAGATATCGATGTTCTCCATTTCAAGGAGTGCCTCGAGTGAGTGCATTTTGAGATTTAGACTTCTAGCATTAAGTAGCATTACCCTCAGTTTTTCCTTGCCTGTTCCTGTTACGGTGGTGAAAAAAAAGTTATGTACTCACCATAACGTTCCATATGAGTTGTTTAACTCACCTTTATTCTCACTGATGGGTTCGGAGCCGATCCTCGGCTTCGACACGGCCGATAGCAAAGCTCAAGGTTTACCAGTAGCTCGAGACCAAGCCCCTTATCCCATGATGCAGTGCTGGAAATACCTCAGAACTTGTTTGCTGCGTGTATATATACCCCTTTAAGAGGTGCACTCCCCAAGAAGGAAAAAGAAGTACTGAACAACCAGGATGATACTAGCCACTAGGTCAACTGTCAGCCAGGAGGGGGATGGAGGGAGGGACGTGAGAATACAGGTGAGATAAACAACTCATATGGAACGTTATGGTGAGTACATAACTTCTTTATGTGAAGTTGTTAAATCTCGCCATTTATTCTCACTGATGGGTAGCGTCCCTAGCACCTGCAATCTGGGTGGCTCACGGGAGTACATTTTTCAGGACCGTAGAATCAAAAGAAGACCTGTCCCTGGAAGCCTTATCCACCTTGTAATGAGTGATAAAAGTATGAGGCTTAGACCAAGTGGCTGCAGCACAAATGTTATCAAGGGGCAATTTAACTTGAAAAGCAGAAGACGTAGAAACAGCCCTGTTTGAATGAGCCTTTACTTTGTATTGCAAAGGTATGTTAGCAGTTGCATGAACAATGAGATATAATCCGATAACCATTTTGAAAGGGTTGTTTTAGCCACTAGTCTACCTTTTCTGGCCTCCGAAAAGGATACAAATAGTTGATCTGATTTTCTAATATCCTTAGTTCTATCAAGATAAAGTCTGAGCTGTCTGTGCACGTCAAGTTTGTGCAGCATGTATTCTAATTTGTTGGAATGGTTGGGAAAAAAGACTGGCAACTCAATGACCTGATTGATATTAGACTCAGAACAGACTTTAGGCAAAAAGGAGGGGTTTGTTCTGAGAGATACTCTATCAGCATGGAAAATCATACAAGGAGGTCTGATAGATTTTTATTTTATTTATTTATTTGCAGTTGGTTAACCAGGATAGTCCATTGGGCCAAAAGAACCCATTTTCAATGGAGTCCTGGGGAGAAAAGCTCCACACACAGATTACACAAAAATTACAGTGATTAACATTTTAACAATTTCTGGTTATAAGACAGAACAAAAATAATGAGGTTACAATCAAAAATAAAAGGTTTTTTTTTTTTTTTAGAAGGAGAATATTGCTCTAGTAGGATTAAGAATAAGTAGTTAGATGCAGTAGGCTTAGAATTTGCTAGATGCAAATAAGAAGTTGTTTACTAGAAGCAAATATGAATTTTCTATCTGGAATTTATGAGATGGAAGACTGTAGGAAGTGGGGAATAGGCTATGAGGGGTGGGAAAAACCTAGTTGCCTCGTGGTTTTGGCGTCTTTTCAGGCTTGTTGGCTGTTGGTGAAGCACCCACCAAGAGGAGAAAACGCTGAGAGAAGAAGGGAGCCACTTTTGAGATTTTAAGTATTTTTTCTGTTTATTTGCTAAGTTTTTCTGCATAGCTGCCTAGTTTGAGCATTTTCTGGCTTGTTAAACTTGATTTCTGCATTAGTAGCTGTATTTAGAGCACAACCAAAAGTTGTTTACTGAATTTCCTGTTTGCACTTAATTTTAAATCGTTTTTTTCTCAAAACTTGCATATTTTCTGTCCTTGACCTAGCACTCTTGTGTGGGGTCATTTACTGCACTGTTATAACTTGATATTACCTGTGAACCTCTGCTATCTCTGAAAAAACAAAAACAAAAAAAAAAAACCTTGCTTTTTTCCCACTTTTCTGAGATTTAAAAAAGTTCAGTTACAGGCTTGCTGTTTCCTGAACTGTTTGTAAGTTTCTGTGAGGCTATTTTTGCTTGGGCTAAAGGAAAGTCTCTCTGTTCATCAGTGGCAGTGAATAACATTGAGCAGCTTCCCTGCCCCCGTAGGAGTGGTTACTGACTTGAAACTGTAGTTTTATTGGCCAACAGGGGTCATTTCCAAAACTCCTTCATCTTCCTCTCTTAAAACCTAGTTGCCTCGTGGTTTTGGTGTCTTTTCAGGCTTGCTGGCTGTTGGTGAAGCACCCACCAAGAGGAAAAAGCGCTGAGAGAAGAAGGGAGCCACTTTTGAGATTTTAAGTATTTTTTCTCTGTTTATTTGCTAAGTTTTTCTGCATAGCTGCCTAGTTTGAGCATTTTCTGGCTTGTTAAACTTGATTTCTGCATTAGTAGCTGTATTTAGAGCACAACCAAAAGTTGTTTACTGAATTTCCTGTTTGCACTTAATTTTAAATCGTTTTTTTCTCAAAACATACATATTTTCTGTCCTTGACCTAGCACTCTTGTGTGGGGTCATTTACTGCACTGTTATAACTTGATATTACCTGTGAACCTCTGCTATCTCTGAAAAAACAAAAACAAAAAAAAAATCTTGCTTTTTTCCCACTTTTCTAAGATTTAAAAAAAGTTCAGTTACAGGCTTGCTGTTTCCTGAACTGTTTGTAAGTTTCTGTGAGGCCATTTTTGCTTGGGCTAAAGGAAAGTCTCTCTGTTGATCAGTGGCAGTGAATAACATTGAGCAGCTTCCCTGCCCCCCGTAGGAGTGGTTACTGACTTGAAACTGTAGTTTTATTGTCCGTTTTGGGTCTATTCCTGTTTCTTTCCAGCCCCTGCTATCAAGCACGCCTTAACGTGCTTTAGCTTGATTTAGCGGAGTTGCCACTAGAGCAGCATCGGCAGCGCCGGTTTAACAAGGTTAAACTTTTCTGGCTCCATAAAGTCTGTTCTTCAATTTTTCCCTTAGAACTGCTCTGTTAGGAACCTAAACAGTTTACACCTTCACTAAAAGCGCAGCACTTGTTCCTAATTGCTTTTTCTTCTCAAAAACTCAGCACTTGTCTTAAAAGCATATCCCTTGTCTTATAAGCATTTTCTTTGCAGGTCAAGCACTCCTATATTATACAAATCCCTCACTTGCAAAACCCCCCAGGAGTGCCCACTTCCCTGCTAAACCCTCTACTTTTCTGTCTCATACCAACTCATAATTCTTTCTAGCATGTCGAAGGGTCAGATGCTGGTGTCCTCTCCTGCCCAGTTGGTGAATCTGGGAATTCTGAGGCAATGTTACAATTGCCTCATGTACACGGACAACCCTCTCCTCCTCCCACATAACACTAACACTTGCGAGAGATGCAGCTATTTAGCCGAACTGGAGGCTAAGCTCTCTCAACTCAGGACTGGCAAGACCAGGCAGGAGGAGAAGGCAACTACACACACCACAATACAAGTCTCACATAACTCAACCACACCACTGAATCAAACACATAAACACACTAAGACATATTCGGAGGCTCTGAGTAAAAATTTACCTAAACAGCAAAAGCCTCCAAAGCAGACACCCAAGCAACTGCAAACTCAAGACACCACACAAACAACACACATAAAACAAAATCAGTGTGCAAAGCAGTCACTGCCCTTAAGGCCAAATACAACACCAAACATACTTGTCATAGGTGATTCCATAGTCAGACACACTGACGCCCCACTCACCAGGCTGAACAAGGAGAAGGTCACGGTAAGCTGCCTATCGGGCGCTAGAATCCGCCACATAACACAAGCACTCAGGTCACTCCACGGCAAGTACAAGTATGACACAGTCATTGTCCATGCTGGTGTGAACGACCTGAGACGTACCTCCCTGGACTACATGAAAAGAAACATAGAGGAGCTCTCTGATTACGTAGCCCTGGCAGGTATGACCCTGACCCTGAGCAGTATCCTTCCTTCACCACGAATGATGCCACAATATAGTGACAAGATGATCAGCTTTAACAATTGGCTTAATTTCTGGTGTCATTCAAAGGGGATCCAGTGTCTGTCTGCTTGGGATGACATGCTTGACAAGCCACGCTGCTTCGCAAGGGAAGGCTTGCACCTGTCACCCCTGGGATTCTGGATATTGGCTAAGGCTCTTGCCACCCCCATAGTGCCTTTTTTAGGCAAGGCTCAAATTCTAAACCTACCACCCTAGAAAACAAAAACGGGAAGAAACTAAGGGTAATGCTGCTCAATGCCAGAAGTCTAAATCTCAAAATGCATGCACTCGAGGCCCTTCTCAGTATGGATGTCTGTGCTGTGACTGAAACCTGGTTCAAGGCTCCTGAGAGCACCCCGGCACTATCAGGTTTTACCTCATATCATGCGTTCCGGCCCCAAAACCCGGACCATACCACAAAAGGAGGGGGTGTATCCATATTCATCAAGGATACCCACACCTCCAGGTTGGTGGCTACGCACGAAGCATCGGAAACCATCCAGGTGCAATTAACCATAGGCAAAACTGCTCTACAATTTGTAGCATGCTACAGGCCACCCTCTCAAACTCAGGAAACCCACACAGCCTTCCTGAAGACACTGGAGGGTATAAATGTATCACCAAACACCATCATATTGGGTGACTTCAACTACTCGAATATAGACTGGGAACATTACTCAAGCCCCAACTTTCTAGCCCAAAGGTTCCTGGAGTTCATAAATTCAAATGCCATGGAACAACTAGTCACCGTCCCCACAAGAGGAGAAAATATACTAGATCTCATCATCACAAACATGGGGACAAAATGCTCCACACCGGAAGTATATCCCTCTTTGGTGAGATCAGATCATAAACTAATCTCACTAGAAATCCACATCCCGCCCACACCCAAACAAAAAAGACCACAGTGAAGAACTTCTCTAAAGCAAACTTTACACTACTCAAGACAGGTGTGGTATCCTTCAAGGCCCCCGAGCCAATGGAAACCACAACCCAAGCTGCGGAAGCCCTTACAAATGCCTTCTATGAACACCTTCAGGACTGCATGGATCAGGCAATCCCAAATAAAACGAAGACTCTTTCCACCAAGGGCAAACGTCCAGTCTGGTGGACCCCAGCCATAAACAAACTTTACAATAAGAGGAGAAAGCTATTACATGATAGAGCAAAAATCCCAAAAAGGGAAGGCATCTTTGATCAGTACTATCAAGAAACTACGATCCCTCATAAAATCATCAAAGGCCAACTTTGAGAAAAAAATTGCCATAGATTCAAAAGACAATCATAAGGCCTTCTTCAGCTATGTCAGAAACCTGGGTGGAAACTCCCAGATATGCTCAGAATTAGTCCAAAATGATACAAAAATCACTGAGCCCACAGACATTGCCAACATACTGGCAGACAGGTTCAGCGCAAACTTCACCCCCCTCCCCCAAAAGGAGAGATAACTATCCCAACAGAGTGTAGCCTCCCAGACATCTCAAATGCGCAGGTGAAAGCTGCTCTCTCTAAAGCTAAAAACACAGCATCAATGGGACCGGATGGTGTCCCTGGCTGTGTGCTACATGAACTCAATGAAGAACTAAACCCGCACATAAGGCAGCTGTTTAATCTTAGCCTTACCACAGGATATGTGCCCAAGGAGTGGCGACGGCAACTGTGGTCCCACTCCACAAAGGTGGTGCCTCTACGGACCCTGGTAATTACCGCCCCATAAGCTTAACAAGCCTGGTCTGCAAAGCTATGGAGAGGATCATAATGGAACTCATAAACAAGGACATAGGGGACTTGCAGACCTTGGACCCAACCCAGTTTGGCTTTGTCAAGGGCAGATCTTGCCTTATGAACCTGGTCGACTTCTTCGAAACAGTTACCAAGGCCATTGATCGGGGGAAGGCAGTCCATACAGCCTACCTTGACCTTGCAAAAGCTTTCGACACAATACCCCACTCGGGTATCATAGAGAAACTTACCAGCTTAAATGTAAACCCATATGTCACAAGATGGGTTGCAAACTGGCTAAAGGACAGAACCCACAGGGTTAGAGTTGCTGGAGCCATGTCAGACTCCAAGCCGGTTACAAGTGGTGTCCCACAGGGCTCAGTCCTTGGCCCCCTATTGTTCGCATCTACTTCTCAGAAGTACAGGCAAACATAGGAGGACTATGGCTGACAAAGTTTGCGGATGACTGCAAACTGGGTGGCATAGTGGATAGTACATCGGACGCAGACATCCTTCAGAGGGGTCTCACGGAAACTGATAGCTGGTGCCAGAGCCATGGCCTGAAGTTAAATGCAAAAAAGTGTATAGTCATACCCTTCGGGAAAAACAAGGTAACCCCAAGCTACCATATAGGTGGCAACCCACTAAGCACAGAAGAGGTTATCAGGGACCTGGGTACCCAGGTTGACAGTGGCCTCTCGTTTGACACTCACGTTGCTAAAGTGGTTCGAAAGACCTTCTACATTGCCCATCTGATCAGGAAGGGATTCACATCCAGATCAAGTGAGGTCATTTTTCCCCTGTACTCTTCACTTATCAGACCAATGATCGAGTACAATGCCCCATTCGGGATGTATCTCACCCGACACCTTCAGCAATTGGAGAGACCCCAAAAGTTCCTCACCAAAAGGATAAAGGGACTCCAAAACCTGTCATATACTGCCAGACTGAAGAAACTCCAACTCTATTCAGTTGCATACCGTCTGCTCAGAGGTGACCTGTGCCTGACATACAAGGCCATGACCAACCCGGAATTAATGGACATGCTCTACCTCAAAAAATCCAAATCCACCAGAACCACTAGAGCAAGTGACTTAAACCTTAGCACGGATATAAATAGGACATTCTGAAGGGATAGATTTATCACCCAGAGACTCCCCATGCTGTGGAATAAAATCCAGGTCCATGTGAGGCAGAGCACCTCGCTGGCTCTGTTCAAGAGAAATCTTGACCGGTGGATGGGAGATCATAAGTTTACCCCGGGAATCATCTCTGTGTCACTGCTGGACAGAGGCACAACAAACTAATGGGCACATTATTTCTAACATAAGAGGTGGCGTAAGCCACATAACTTTGGGCTAGGCTTATAAATGCCTTAGGGCAGATAGCCTAGCATAAACCTATGAACCTATGAACCTATGAACAGGAGCATTCCCATGTGGATGTTAGATGTAAGTGGAGAGATTTTTTAAAGGATGGGAGGCTAGTGATGGTACGAATGGAGGGAGGGAGGGAGTTCCATAGGTGTGCTAGGGAAAAGGACAAGAGGTTTTGTCCTAGGGGGCGAAGGGGTCTGTAAACCTCTATTAGGTTTTGATTGGTAGATCTGAGAAGTCTCTGTCTGTGGTGCATTTTAAAGGTAGTAGAGAGGGAGGGACAGAGGGATGGCTGGAAAATGAGTTTGTGTGCATAGGTGAGCTGAGTATAGGAGAGGTAGTTGGGAAGCTCTAGCCAGTTTAGTTTGTGGAGAGGTGCACAGTGATGGGTTGATGATTTGTTGCTAGTGGCAAATCTGGCTATTTTATTATAACAAGAGGACAGTTTTGTTTTGAGAGACGATTGTAGGTTTTTTAAAAGAGGGGCACCATAAAGAAGGGAGGGTAAGAGAAATGTAGTAGAGAGAGTGAACTTTGTAGCTGAGGTGAGGAATCGATTGTGTCGGTAGAGCATGCCAAGTTTTTGTTGGTTTTGTTATGTTTAGTAGTAGATGGGAACTGAATTTAAGCTTGTCATCAATTTGGACTCCTAGTAGTTTGGTTTCAGATACCAGTTCAACAGGTGTATTATTTTGGCTGGTGATGGAGAATAGTTTTCTATCAAAGGTATTGGTTTTAGAGGGGGTAAATATCATAAGTTTTGTTTTAGCTGCATTGAGTGCTAGATGGTTGTCTTTCATCCACTGTTCTGTGGTAGAGAAGGCATCTTGAGTCAGCTTTAAGAGAGTTGGGATGGATGAGGCAGCACAGATGATTGTAGAATCATCTGCATATTGAATAATGTTAGCATAAGGGATTGAGCAGAAAAAATCATTAATGAATATATTGAAGAGGAGGGGGCCCAATATAGAACCCTGTGGGACACTTGTGGGGGTGTTGAGGAAGGAGGAGGAGACTTTTTTCCACTTGACAGCTTGTTGCCTGTTGGAGAGATAGCTGGTGAACCAATTGAGAGATGAAGGTGATAGGTTTAGGTTAGATAGTTTAGTAAGGAGTAGGTTATGAGAGATAGTGTCCAAAGCCTTAGAGAGATCTAGTAGGATGGTAGATACAGTGAAGCCAGAATCTCTAGCTTTATTCACAGTTTCAAGGAAGGATAGGAGGGCATTCATGGTGCTATGATTGGGTCTGAATCCATCTTGGGTAGGAGTTAACAGGTTGTTGTCTAAGAGATGGGGAAGGAGTTGAAGATGCATACATTTCTCTAGGATTTTTGAAATGGAAGAGAGGATAGCAATGGGCCGGAAGTTGGTAATATTAGTATTGTTGCCTCCTTTGTGCAGGGGAATGATGAAAGCTTTTTTCCAGAGCTGTGGAACAAGACCTTCTTGGATAAAGCAGTTGATTAGGATACTGACTGGGAGGGCAATGGCTTTGGCAGCTATACTGAGGAAGTATGAGGGGAATGTTATCAGGGGCATTGGTGCATGGTTTTAGCTTCTGCAGGAGTTTTTTTTATGGCAGAAGTAGGGATAGGTTTAATGGAGAATGGAGGGGGGTTGAGAGGACGGGGAATGAGAGAATGAAGATGGAGGGGGTGATGGGTGAGGAGAACTGGAAGTAGGATGTGGACTGTTATTAGAGAAGGAAGATGTTAGTTTGGAAATAGAGTCTATGAAAAAAGAATTGAATTGGGTGGCAAGATCAATGTCTTGTACATTTGGGCAAGGGATTGGATTTTCAGTTGTACCAGGTTTTAAGAGGGTAGTTATACCTCTCCAGAACTTTTGTGGGTTGGTTTTATTGTTGCTTTGAAGTAAGGAGAAGTAGTTTTGACGGTCTGCTGTGATAAGCTTTTTAACTGAGTTATGAAGAGTTTTGTACTTATTGAGGGTAGAGGTAGATTTGTTCCTTTGGTAACGTACCCATGCTTTGTCTCTAAGTCGCATGGTAGTTAGTGTGTTTTTTGTTAGCTGGGGGGTGTTTTTGTTTTTTATTCTTTTGGTTTTTAAGGGAGCATGAGTATCTAGATGATTTAGGAAAGCAGCATTAAAGTGTGCGATTGCATTTTCTAGGGGTAGAGTTTTTAGGGGGCACCAGTTGAGTGATTTTAGGGAGTCAGAGAAGGCTTCTGGGTTGAAGTTTCTTTGGCATCGGGTAGTGATGTAATTATGAGTAACTTGTAAGGGAGAAGGAATACGCCTAGCGAAGATGGGAAGGTGGTCGCTGAGGGAGTCAGGAAGAGTTCCACTATCAGGGTAGTAGTGGGGGTGAGAGACTAGGATCCAGTCTAGGATGCTGCCACTAGTGAAGTCTTTAGAGGGCCTAGTCATGGAGTTGATGAGTTGAGAGTAGTTATACAGGTTGATGTTTAGGGAGTGTGCAGGGGACTGAATGGAGGACCAATTAATGTTGGTGTCTCCCATGATATAGTCTCATTAGAGATATTAGTAGAAAGCCAGGAGAGGATATCTTCAAGTACTGAGATATTGTCCCCAGGGGGAATGTAAAGGGAGGCTATGCATATACATTTGTGTTTGTTTAACGGAAATTGAGCTAGTATTAATTCTGTGTTGGCAAACTGGGGAATGGCTTTATTATAGGGAGTAATGCAAAGGGAGGATGAGTAGAATAGAGCTACTCCACCACCCTTTTTTGGGTTCTGTCTGTTCTGATGCTAGAGCAATTAGGTGGTACTATCTCTGCATCTTTTATATGAGGTTTTAGCCAGGTTTCAGATATGGCTAGGATGTCTGGTTTGTTGTAAAGTAGCCAGGCATGTAGGTTTGGAATTTTGTTAGCTAAGCTTTGTGCATTAAGAGATGCTAGTAGGATGGATTTAGATGTTGAGGAGGAGGTGTTTGGGCCTGGGTTAGGGTGTATATCTCCAGATAAGAGTATGGATGTTAGAAGTTGGATTATGTAGTAGAGGTGTTTGGATTGTTTTGCTTGAGTGATGTGTGTTGAAAGATTTGTGAGGGATATGGAGGGTAGAGTGGGTGTTGAGGTTTTATAAGGAGAGATTAGTTTGTAATGAAAACAAAGATTGTGGTTGATGGAATATAGTGCAGGAGATATTGAGATGAATGAGTAGGAGTGTGATGTATGGAATGAGCAGGTTGTGTGTAAGAGTGGGATTTGAGTTATGGTGTTAGGCTGGGTAAGGTAGTAGATGTAGGTTAGGTTCAGAAGAAGTAATAGTTGAATTGAAAATGATGAATATTTTGCAAGCATGTTGAGGCTTTGATAAGCAATATATGGTGTTGAGTAAGGAGGAAGGGAGATATGTGGTGAATGGCTGGTGTGATGGGGAGTGGACAGGAAGAGGAAGGGGTGAAGTTTATTAGTTGGAGAGGAAGTAGGAGTGGCTATGTGGGTATAAATCTAGAGGTAGTGGGTTGGGAGGGATTTGGTGGTAGGGTAGGGGAGCGGAGTGAGCCCACAGATAATGCTTGAAATTCTGACACTCTGCGGGCAGAAGTAATGGCCACTAGAACAATTGTTTTCCAGGACAAAAATTTGAGATCACAAGATGATGCTGGTTTCGAAGTGGGGGAAGAATTATTTGAGATAGCATAAAATTCAAATTCCAGGGAGAATAAGGGGTTTTGACAGGAGGCCTCATGTGAAAAACACCTTTGAGAAAAACCTTTGATAACTTATGGGCCATAATATTTAACCTATCCAATCCAAGGTGGAAATTAGATATGGCAGTTAACTGAACCAGAACCGTGGCAGCTGCTGCTCCTTCCTTAAAAATCATTGTCAAAAACTCTAAAATGGATGACAAAGGAGCTCGGAAAGGGTCAATATTTTGTATACTGGCCCAAATGGAGAACCTTTTCCACTTACTGTGATATAGTTTTCTGGTGGATGGCTTATGAGAAGACAATAAAATTTGTCTTGTGTCATCTGAGAGTGAATGAAGCCTGGCTATTTGGGGAAGTGGATCAGCCAAGCAGTCAGCTTTAAAGATGCAATGAAGGATGGCGGTCCCCTGACGGGTGTGTCAGGAGGTCTGGAACTGGGTCCAGGATCCATGGATCCTCCAGCAGATGATGGTGAAGAAAAGGGAACCAAATCTGTTGAGGCTAATGGGGGGCTATAAGGATAACAGTCCTTCCCAGCGACTTTGCTTTCTGTAAAAACCTGGGTATCAATAGAATTGGAGGGAATGCATATAGGAGACCCGGAGGCCAATTGTGTACGAGTGTGTCTCTCGGGGGATGTCCCAGAGGTGGTATTAGGGCAAAGTAGCTTCTGCATTTAGTATTGATGTGACTGGCAAAGAGGTTACAGCAAGGCTGGCCCCATTTTTGGAAAATCATGTCCGCAACATGTTGGTTGAGAGACCACTCACGAGGCAACAGGACTGCCATGTTCAGTTTGTCCGCTATCACGTTGGATTTTCCCGGGATGTGCATTGCTAACAGAAAATGCTGGGATGACACAGCCCATTGCCATACCCTGAGGGCATCTCAACAAAGGGGATAAGATTTGATTCCATCCTGTTTGTTCAAGTACCAGACCACTGACATGTTGTCTGTCTGAATTGCAATTGTCCCTAGAGGAAGAGAGTCCTGAAAGTATTGCAATGCCAGAAGTACTGCTCTCAACTCCAGAACATTTGACATGCAGATGTGACTCTTAATCCGTCCATGTGCCTTGGGCAGTCTTTCCCTGAAAATGCCCCCCCCCCCACCCTATCAGGGAAGCGTCTGTGGTCACAGTGGCTACTAGGGGGAGAGCACAAAGGGTCTTCCTATTGTGACATGAAAAGACGTCAACCACCACCGAAGGTCCCTCTTTCAAGAGTTTGTGATGAGAATCATATGGTTCATTAGCAATTTCTGGTAAGACCATTGAGCGAACAGGAGCCATTAAAGAATTCGCATATGCATCCTTGCGAGTGGAATGGCTAGAATTGCTGCCGCCATCAAACCTAGTACCTTCAAGATCTCTGCGGCTGTAGCTCTGTTCTTCAACATCAATAAGTTGACGTGTTGGCAAAGAAGTGAGACCCTTTCGAATGGAAGACGTAGAGTGGTGGTTGAGGTATCTAACTCTGCTCCTATAAAGATGGTATGCTGCGATGGCGACAAGGCAGAATTTTCGAAGTTGACTGTAATGCCTAAGTGGTGGCAGAGTGTCAGAGTAGATTGTGTTGCCTGAATCAATTGATGCCTGGTGGTGGCAGTGAAGAGCCAATCGTCTAGATATGGAAACACCTGGAATCCTAGACGCCTCAGGTGAGCCGTGACCACTGCTATGCATTTGGTTAACACTCTGAGGGCTGCAGTGAGACCAAAGGGCAGGGCTCGAAACTGGTAGTGATTGGCTCCCAGGCGGAAACGCAGGTGATCTCTGGAGTATCTGTCCATCTTTATGTGGTAGTACGAGTCCTAGAGATCAATGGAGCACATCCAATCGGCTTTCCCTAGAAAGGGAAGAATGGCCTGAAGCGTGACCATTCGGAACTTCTCTTTTTACAAATTGGTCGAGTCTGCTGAGGTCCAAGATAGGTCTCCAGTCCCCTGTTTTATTTGGAACCAAAAAAAAATCTTGAGTAAGTTCCGAATCCTGTTTGGTCTGCTGGGACTGGCTGGATGACTCTTTTTTCTAGCAACTTGCGGACCTCTATAGTTGCTTGTTCCCTGAGACTGGGTGGAACATCCGGGATTCTGTTGACAGGAGTGGGAGGGGAAGAGAACGGTATGAAATACCCTCTGGAAATGATGCTTTGTACCCAGGTATCAGATGTTGTGCTTAGCCAGGCTTCAGGGTACTAAGATAAGCGACCCCAACTGCCTCCAGAGCCGGACAGCCGGGTCTCCTTTCAGGAGCCCTGGAAGGGCTGACCAGAGAACTGGCCTCTGTCACCCTGCTGTTGCGGACACCCCCTGCCATGCGGTCGGCGTCTTCCATTATAACTCCCTCCTATGCCTCTAGAGGGGGTTTCTCCATGTGTCCTGAAAGGCTCCCTGTGCTTTTCGGAACCACATCTTTCTGCCCTTAGGGCCCTTGGGATAGGAACAAGTAGGGGTAAAAAAATGGATTCCAACGGCAGATAGAGTCTTTCCTTCCTGCTCACACCTGGTTAGAGTTTCCATTACCTTGGGCCCAAACAGGGATGAGCCATCAAATGGGGTGTTGATAAAGGAAGACTTGAAAGGCTCCACAAAGGAACAGAGATGCATCCAGGCTTGTCTACACAGGGCAAAGCCTGAACTAGAGGCTCTACTCAAACCATCAGCTGCTTAAGATAGGAGATGCATGGACAAGTTCACAATCGAGTTTAGGGTAGTGAGCTGAGTGTTAACTTTGTTGGCAACCCCTGCAGCTACTGTACCCTGGAGAGTATCACCTAGCTCTTTCAGGAGATCTCTTTGTAGTCTTGTAAAACAGGTTAAATAGTTCAGTGATCGAAGGGTAAAAGTCACTGAACTAAACATGCATTTCCCATATCTATACATGATACTAGACTCTCTGTTAGGAGGATGGATAGATGAGGATGTCTCAGACGTTTCCTTTTTGGTGGCTGCCGCCACCACCATGGCATCAACAGGCACTCCCTTAGTCAAACAAGCTTTGTCCACTGGGGCAGAGATGAACTTAATTGGCTTCCGAGGGACAGGTTCCATGGCCTCTGGAGACTCCCATGCCTTATGAGAGATCAACGCTATGAGCTCATCGTAAGGCAGAGACACCCAAGAGGTGGAAGGTTGAGACCCGAAAGCCTTCAAGAGCACTGACTTGTCTTCAGTAGGGCTTTTGGACTGCCAACCACCCCTCTGATTAAGGATCTCTAATATCTCTGCAAAGGAGATATCTTCAGAGGGGGATCAAGGGGACCCTTCTGACTCATCCAAGTCAGTGTCAGATGTCAAAGACTCCTGTGGGAAGCCCAATTGCCTCCTCTTGCACAGTCTCTTCCTGGGTACCTCCTCAGTGGGGGCATCTGGGGAGGTCTCAGAAGAGCAGAAAGCACCCTGTGGGGCTATTTGAGGCTCAGGGTCTCTATGCTTGGGTTGACCAGAAGAAGCAGGAGTGGACACAGGCGCTTGAGGGGAAGAGGAAGCCAGGCCTGATGCTGATGAGGTCTTTGGAGACAGGACTCTCCTCATGGCATCAAACGCACCATGGCTCCGACGAGAAGGGGTAGATGGATCTGAAGGGACCATCCGATCCTCTCACACCGAGGCCATGGGCTCCAAGCCTGAGGCAGGAGCCGAGCTCATCCGAGCCGAAGCCCCGAGAGGAAGAGTCGGCACCAACAAATCGGTACAACTATCCTCTCCGGACCCGACAGGAGAGTATCGGCTCCTAGAGCCCCTGGTTGGTGCCGAGGATGTCCGAGTAGATGGAACAGATAACATCAGAGCAGGTCTCGGCTCCACAGGCTCAACAACCATCAGGTTGGCCTCCTCCAGCTCCAAAAGTCCAGTACGACTTGGAGGAGGAGCAGTCAAGTCCGGGTTAATGGTCTTCAGTCCCGATGAAGGCATCGGAGCCGACAACAATTTGGCAAGGCCTGGTGCCCGTAAAAGCTTCTGCACCAACCAGTCCATATCCAGATATGAGAGGCTGAAAGAAGACTTCGAGGAGTGCACTGAGGGTGCTGATTGGAGCAGAGGAGATGGGGGAATCTCAGAAACCGGCTCCAAAGTTGTGAGCTGGCTCCGAACAGAAGGGACACTTGGTTCCAAGGGCAGTGGAACCGATGACCCTACACCCTCCATTTTTTTAGAGTTTTTCAATACGTTGGAGTCACCTGAAGACTTGGATGACTTTGAGGATTCACTAGCACCATCCTGGTTACCCAGTGCTTCCGAGAAGGGGTGCTGAAGTAAACCCCTATCCACCAATTTCCTCCTCCTCTCTAAAAGTACCCTGGAAGAGAAGGAGTGACAGATGCTACGTGAGTGTTGGAGGTGTAATGCCCCCAGACAATAAACACACTGAACATGCCCGTCAATGACTGACATTTTTTGTCCTCAATCCAGACATTTTGTGAAGCCAGATTTAGAATGTGGCGTCTCTTTCTTATCAGACATAGCTTTTTTTAAATTTAGACAAATTTAAACAATAGCAAAAACACACTCAAGAAACTATCTAAAAAACTACTGCTAAGAATTTGGTTAAATACAAGGCCAACTACTAGGCCAACTCTATAGAAAAAAAAAGCAAGCCAACACAGGGCACTTATCTAACTCTAAATCTAAATATATATATATATATATATATATATATATATATATATATATATATATATATATATATATATATAAACTATCCTAACAAGAAAGTCAAGAAAAAGGTTTTTAAAACTTGCAAATAGACAAATCTATCCAATAAAACTGGTCCAAGCTATCTGGAACACCGAGATCTGTGCCGTGGCAAACTAGATCTTGGGTAATTCCAGCAGTGCATCATGGGATAAGGGGCTTGGTCTCGAGCTACTGGCAAACCTTGAGCTTTGCTATTGGCTCCAAACCCATCAGTGAGAATAAACAGCGAGATTTATCAACTTCAGATTTTGTTATTTGAACCTTGCCTAAAAAAGGCACTATAGGGGCAGCAAGAGCCTTAGCAAGTATCCGGAATCCCAGGGGTGACAGGTGACGGCCATCTGTGGCAAAGCATCGTGGTCTGTCGACCATGTCATCCCAAGCAGGCAGATACTGCATCCCCTTAGAATGACACCAGAAGCTTAACCAATTGTTGAAGTCAATCATTTTGTCCTTGTAGTGTGGTATCATTCGGGGTGATGGCAGAATGCTACTCAGGGCTTGGGTCATACCTGCCTGAGCAACAAGATCGGAGAGCTCTTCCATGTCTCTTTTCATGTAGTATAGGGAGGTACGTCTCAGGTCATTCACACCAACATGGACAATGACACTTGTTGTGGAGTAACCTGGAGTGCATGGGTTATGTGGTGGATTCTGGCACCTGACAGGCATCTGACAGTAACCTTCCCCTTGTTTAGCCTAGTGTGTGGGACATCAGTGTGCCTGACTATAGAGTCACCTATGAATAGTGTGTTGGGTACATTGTTTTGCCTTATTGGCTGTGGTTGAGTGGCACACTGAGTCTGTGGGCTATGTGTCATTTGGGTTGTGTTGGGGGATGGAGGTTGCTTGCATTTCTGCTTTGGAGGTCTCTGTTGCTTAGACAGATTATTACTGAGCACCTCTGTGAATGTTTTTGTGTTACTGTGTGTGGATTTTGGTGATGCAGATTTAGTGAGACTATGTGATGAGTGTGGTGTGGTGCAAATGTTTACCTTCCCCTCATGACTGTCAAGCTCAGTCTTGGTTGGAGAGAGCTTTACCTCCAGTTTGGCTAGATAAGTGCATCTCTCACAGGTTGTAGAGTTGGGTGGTAGGAGGAGAGGGTTGTCTGTGTACATGAGGCAATTTCTACATTGCCTCAAGATGCCCAGATTAATCAGAAAGACAGGAGAGAACACTAGGAACTGACCCTTGGACATGCTTGAATAAAAAAAAAAATCTCCTCTAGATAAGTGAGGAAAGTGAGTACAAGAGCTGTTTTTCTCTAAGCAAGTAAGAAAAGTAAGTACAAAAACTGTTTTTCTCTAGGTAATGAGGAAGATTGAGTGCTATAGTAATTAGTAGCTTACTTAGTGCTTACAAGTTCTGAACAAGTGCTGAGCATGAATAAGCAAATTTAAGTGCAAAAACTAGGAATCTCTATCTGCACTAGACGAGTTACAGGACAGAAACAAGTGCAAATGCAGGCTTTCAAATCAGAAAGTTGAGAGAGATGGAAGAGATTGCCCAAACGGCCAATAACTATAATTTCTGGGCCAGAACCACTGCTTATGTGGCAGACAGGTAACCTAGTGCTTACCACTCCCACTGATAAAATAGAAGGCTTCCTCCCAACACAGGAAGGCTTGGGGGGCTCAGAAGCTTACATACAGTCCTGGATACAGCAAATCTGTATCTGGAATACTAGTTACAGGAAAGGTAGGAAACAAGCTTACAGTTTTTTTTACAGAAAAGTAGCAAAAACAGTAGTAAAAACAATTCACATGCAGTGCAACCTAACACACTTGAGTATGTAGCAATATTAGACCAAACAGTTTAAAAATATAATTAAATTAAAAAGGACAAAAACAAGTGCAGAAAGAGTTTATTAGGTAGACTGTGGTAAAGAGATGGGACTTGGGGAGTGTCCCAGATCAAATCTACAGTGGGGCGGGCAACTGCAAAAGCCACCAAATTTAAACTACAAACCAAAAATAGGAAGGGTGGGTGGGACAAAAAGTTTCAACAGAGATCTAAGCAACAACTCACAGTACAAACTCTAAAACCAAAAAATATACTCAGCTCTGTATATTTGCAGATCAGTTTCTCAGAACAGGGAGACAACAGCTTCAACAGAGATCTAAGCAACAATTAATAAACTATATAACCAAAACAAATATACTCAGCTCTGTATATTTGCAGATAGTCTGGAAGGCAGTCTCTCAGAACACAGGGTCCAGCAATTAAATGCAGGCTGTTACTAACAAGTCAAATTTTATGCAAGTGATCCTTGAGTTAGATAACACACAAGCTGTAAAAAACAGTTATACCAACTGAAGACATGGCAGAAAGTAGGGGGAGACAGTTTCAACATAGATCTAAGCAACAACTAACAGTACAAACTCTAAAACAAAAAAATATATACTCAGCTCTGCATATTTGCAGATCAGTTTCTCAGAACAGGGACACAACAGTTTCAACAGAGATCTAAGCAACAACTAACAGTACAAACTCTAAAACAAAAAAATATACTCATCTCTGTATATTTGCAGATTAGTCTCTCAGAACAGGGAGGCAACAGTTTCAACAGAGATCTAAGCAACAATTAACAAACTCTAAAACCAAACAAATATTCTCAACTCTGTATATTTGCAGAGAGTCTGGAAGGCAGTCTCTCAGAAGACAGGTTCCAGCAATTAAATGCAGGCTGTTTCTAACAGGTCAAATTATATGCAAGTGATCATTGAGTTAGATAACACATAAGCTGTAAAAAAACAGTTATACCAACTGAAGACACAGCAGAAAGTAGGGGGGACAGTTTCAACAGAGATCTAAGCAACAACTAACAGTACAAACTCTAAAAAAAAATATATATATATATATATATATATATATATATATATATATATATATATATATATATATATATACTCAGCTTTGTATATTTGCAGATCAGTCTCTCAGAACAGGGTGACAACAGTTTCAACACAGATCTAAGCAACAATTAAACTCTATAACCAAAAAAATATATACTCAGCTCTGTATATTTGCAGATAGCCTGGAAGGCACTTTCTCAGAACACAGGTTCCAGCAATTAAATGCAGGCTGTTACTAACAGGTCAAATGTTATGCAAGTGATCCTTGAGTTTGATAACACACAAGCTGTAAAAAAACAGTTATACCAACTGAAGACACGGCAGAAAATGGGGGAACAGTTTCAACAGCAATCTAAGCAACAACTAGCAGTACAAATTCTAAAACCAAAAAAAGTACTCAGCACTATATATATTTCCAGATCCGTCTTACAGAAGCGGGAGACAACAGTTTCAACAGAGATCTAAGCAACAATTAAAAAACTCTATAACCAAAAAATATATATACTCAGTTCTGTATATTTGGAAATAGTGTGGAAGGCACTTTCTCAGAACACAGGTTCCAGCAATTAAATGCAGGCTGTTACTAACAGGTCAAATGTTATGCAAGTGATCATTGAGTTAGATAACACATAAGCTGTAAAAAATCAGTTATACCAACTGAAGACACAGCAGAAAGTAGGGGGGACAATTTAAACAGAGATCTAAGCAACAACTAACAGTACAAACTCTAAAAAAATATATATATACTCAGCTTTGTATATTTGCAGATCAGTCTCTCAGAACAGGGAGACAACATTTTCAACAGAGATCTAAGCAACAATTAACAAACTCTATAACCAAAAAAATATACTCAGCTCAGTATATTTGCATATAGTCTGGAAGGCAGTCTCTCAGAACACAGGTTCCAGCAATTAAATGCAGGCTGTTACTAACAGGTCAAATTTTATGCAAGTGATCATTCAGTTAGATAACACACAAGCTGTAAAAAAACAGTTATACCAACTGATGACGCGGCAGAAAATGTGGGGGGGGGGGACAGTTTCAACAGAGATCTAAACAACAACTAACAGTACAAACTAAAACCAAAAAATATACTCAGCTCTGTATATTTGCATATAGTCTGGAAGGCAGTCTCTCAGAACACAGGTTACAGCAATTAAATGCAGGCTGTTACTAACAGCTCAAATTTTATGCAAGTGATCCTTGAGTAAGATAACACACAAGCTGTAAAAAACAGTTATACCAACTGAAGACACAGCAGAAAATAGGGAGGGGGGGATGGGAAAACAGTTTCAACAGATATCTAAGCAACAACTAGCAGTACAAACACTAAAACCAAAAAAATATACTCAGCTCTGTATATTTGCAGATAGTCTGGAAAATATTCTCTCTGAAGATGGGTTCCAGCAATTGAATGCAGGCTGTTACTAACAGGTCAAATTTTATGCAAGTGATCCTTCAGTTAGATAACACACAAGCTGTAAAAACCAGTTATACCAACTGAAGACAAGGCAGAAAATAAGGGGAAGGTGGGGAAAACAGTTTCATCAGAGATCTAAACAGCAACTAACAGTACAAACTCTAAAACCAAAAAAATGTACTCACCTCTGTATATGTGCAGATCAGTCTCTCAGAACAGGGAGACAACAGTTTCAACAGAGATCTAAGCAACAATTAACAAACTCTATAACCAAAAAAATATACTCAGCTCTGTATATTTGCAGATCAGTCTCTCAGAACAGGGAGACAACAGTTTCAACAGAGATCTAAAAACCAACTAACAGTACAAACTCTAAAATCAAAAAATATACTAAGCTCTGTATATGTGCAGATCAGTATCTCAGAACAAAGACAGCAGTTTCAACAGAGATCTAAGCAACAATTAACAAACTCTATAACCAAAAATATATACTCAGCCCTGTATATTTGCAGATAGTCTGGAAGTCAGTCTCTCAGAACACAGGTTCCAGCAATTAAATGCAGGCTGTTACTAACAGGTCAAATTTTATGCAAGTGATCCTTGAGTTAGATAACACACAAGGTGTAAAAAACAGTTATACCAACTGAAGACATGGCATTAAAAAGGGAGGGGGAACAGTTTCAAAACAACTCTAAGCAACAACTAACAGTACAAACTCTAAAATCAAAAAATGTACTCAGCTCTGTATATGTGCAGATCCGTCTGTCAGAACAGGGAGACAACAGTTTCAACAGAGATCTAAGCAACAATTAACAAACTCTATAACCAAAAAAATATACTCAACTGTGTATATTTGCAGATAGTCTGAAAGGCAGTCTCTCAGAACACAGGTTCCAGCAAATAAATGCAGGCTGTTACTAACAGGTCGAATTTTATGCAAGTGATCCTTGAGTTAGATAACATACAAGCTGTAAAAAAACAGTTATACCAACTGAAGACACAGCAGAACAAAGGGAGGGGGTTGGGAAAACAGTTTTAAAAGAGATCTAAGCAACGACCAGCAGTACAAACTCTAAAACCAAAAACATATACTCAGCTCTGTATATTTGCAGATCAGTCTCTCAGAACAGAGTGACAACAGTTTCAACAGAGATCTAAGCAACAATTAACAAACTCTATAACAAAAAAATATACTCAGATCTGTATATTTGCAGATAGTTTGGAAGGCAGTCTCTCAGAAGACAGGTTCCAGCAATTAAATGCAGGCTGTTTCTAACAGGTCAAATTTTACACAAGTGATCCCTGAGTTAGATAACACACAAGCTGTAAAAAACAGTTATACCAACTGAAGACACGGCAAAAAATAGGGAGGGGGGGACAGTTTCAAGAGAACTGTAAGCAACAACTAACAGTACAAACTCTAAAACAAAAAAATATATACGCAGCTCTGTATATTTGCACGTCAGTCTCTCAGAACAGAGAGACAACAGTTTCAACAGAGATCTAAACAGCAACTAACAGTACAAATTCTAAAACCAAAAAATGTACTCAGCTCTGTATATGTGCAGATCAGTCTCTCAGAACAGGGCGACAACTGTTTCAACAGAGATCTAAGCAACAATTAACAAACTCTATAACCAAAAAATATATACTCAACTGTGTATAACTGCAGATAGTCTGAAAGGCAGTCTCTCAGAACACAGGTTCCAGCAAATAAATGCAGGCTGTTACTAACAGGTCAAATTTTATGCAAGTGATCCTTGAGTTCGATAACACACAAGCAGTAAAAAACAGTTATACCAACTGAAGACAAGGCAGAAATGGGGGGGGGCAGTTTCAAAAGAGATCTAAGCAACAACTAACAGTACAAACTCTAAAACAAAAGAATATACTCAGCTCTCTATATTTGCAGATCAGTCTCTCAGAACAGGGAGACAACAGTTTCAATAGAGATCTAAGCAACAATTAACAAACTCTATAAACAAAAAAAATATATTCAGCTCTGTATATTTGCAGATAGTCTGGAAAGCAGTCTCTCAGAACACAGCTTCCAGCAATTAAATGCAGGCTGTTACTAACAGTTCAAATTTTATGCAAGTGATCATTGAGTTAGATAACACATAAGCTGTAAAAAACAGTTATACCAACTGAAGACATGGGAGAAAAAAGGTGGGGATTTCAAGAGAGATCTAAGCAACATCTAACAGTACAATCTCTAAAACCAAAAAATATATACTCAGCTCTGTATATATGCAGATCAGTTTCTCAGAACAGGGAGACAACAGTTTCAACAGAGATCTAAGCAACAATTAACAAACTCTATAACCAAAAAATGTATACTCAGCTCTGTATATTTGCAGATAGTCTGGAAGGCCGTCTCTCAGAACACAGGTTCCAGCAATTAAATGCAGGCTATTACTAAAAGGTCAAACGTTATGCAAGTGATCCTTCAGTTAGATAACACATAAGCTGTAAAAAAGTTAAACCAACTGAAGACATGGCAGAAAATGGGGGGGGGGGTGCAGTTTCAACAGAGATCTAAGCAACAAACAGTACAAACTCTAAAACCAAAAAAACTATACTCAGCTTTGTACATTTGCAAATCAGTCTCTCAGAATGGGGAGACAACATTTTCAACAGAGATCTAAGCAACAATTAACAAACTCTATAACCAAAAAAATATACTCAGCTCTGTATATATGCATATAGTCTGGAAGGCAGTCCCTCAGAACACAGGTTCCAGCAATTAAATGCAGGCTGTTACAAACAGGTCAAATTTTATGCAAGTGATCCTTCAGTTAGATAACACACAAGCTGTAAAAAACAGTTATACCAACTGAAGACACGGCAGAAAATACGGGGGGCAGTCTCAACAGAGATCTGAGCAACAACTAACAGTATAAGCTAAAAACAAAAAAATATACTCAGCTCTGTATATATGCATATAGTCTGGAAGGCAGTCTCACAGAAATAGAAGTTATGTTCTTACCATAACGTTCCATGTTAGTTGTCTTCTTCTCGCCTTCTTTCTTGCTGGATGGGTTCGGAGCCGACTCTCGGCTCCGACTCGGCCACTCTAAAAGCTCGAGAGTTGGTTCCACCGGCTCGAGGCTCCCCTTATATCCCACAATGCTAGGCGGTAATACCTCAGATCTCATTTGTAAGCTAGGCCCAGCCAGGAGAAAATCCAGAAACACTGGAAAGGGGAAAACCACCTCTATAAGATGACAGAAGGAAGGTGACCTACAACCTGATGAGGGAATATATACATAACACAGTATATACATATGCAAATAGAGGTGGTAGGAAAAAAAGGTCACAATCAAACTCCTCTAGGTCTGTCCAGGCTAGGGGGAAGGAGAGTGGGACGCAAGAAAGAAGGTGAGAAGAAGACAACTAACATGGAACGTTATGGTAAGAACATAACTTCTATATGTTAAGTTGTCCATCTCGCCTTCATTCTTGCTGGATGGGACCATGTCCCTAGCACCTTGTCCCGGGTGGCCTATCGGAACAGACTCTTGAGTACAGTGGAACCAAAATTAGCTCTGTGTCTGGAAGCTAAGTCCAACTTATAATGAGAAATGAAAGTGTGAGGAGTAGCCCATAGCTGCCACAAATCATATCAATAGGCAGCCTG